>NC_073351.2:11991500-13195500 GCF_027580225.2 Misgurnus anguillicaudatus
GTGGTTCAATGGTATTTCAAGCATTCTGACTTATTAACACAGTTATAGAGTTGTTTCCTCATGCTAAACGTAGGCAAAGTGTCAAAAAAGCAGTGCCGAATGCACTTCGCCAGGGTTCGTACAAGTTTCAGAAAGTTTTTTTCAATTGCAGGTTCAGCTGACGTTTCAGGGGTTTCTATATGTATCACTTCTTTATATGGGCACTTCCCCCAGAAAACCCCGCCCACACATCAATTAGCAAAAGATGCTAGAACTTGCAAACATCATATCACGCGAGACAGCTTTGGTTAATTTCAAAACTCAACAATGGCATGAAAGAAGAAGTGTGTTTTTGGATACAAGGAGAAGAAAGTCAGCCTTATGAAAACAATGGATATAGTTTATTATCCGGATTAGCAGCGGAGTTTTGCGTGTGTGTTTGATGCGCTGGATTTCCCCAACCGGGTCATGACGAGTTGCACGCGGTAAGTAAGACTTCTGTCATATGTTGGAAATAGGCACGTGCATATTACATAAATTACACGAACATGTAGTAAATCATAAGTTAAACAGTGTTGTATAGTGTCGTACTCACTCCTCCCGAGGTGTAACTCCTCCTTCTTCATTTTTTCGTACATTATCAGTAAAGCTAATCTTTCTTTTATAAATCTGATTAAACTAAAGACTCTTCGGAGATAAAAAGGACGTAATACAACTCTATAGGTACTCCAGATTAACATCAGAAATGCAGAAACAGCGTGTGTTACATTCCAATATCCTAATATATCCAGTAAACCTCCTTTAACAGGCTAAAATTTAAATATGACCCATACGCGTGCTGTGCACTTTGCTGAAAAATCAATGTGGTAAACCAGTATTTCTGAATGCCCTTATGGAGATGACCTTTAGTGGCTTTTGCATCTGAACTCTTCATAGATGTAACAGACTTAGTACTAGTTAGGGGAAATGTTCAGTACTTACACAAAGCAGATGATGAGTAATGGTTTGGAGAGATTGCAGAAAACTCTGCCCCCTAACGTGTGCTCAGGAATGTGTTTTGTTTGGGTGGAACCTGCATGCGGAGCAAACACAAACTCAAACAGTGAAACTTTTAGTGAACTATGTGACGGTTATTGACCGTGTGCGTAACCAGACCTGCCACGTGTTTGATGCGTTGGATGACCTCCTCATCTGTTGGCGTAGTGACAGGGCTGAGGGTTTCATCCAGATGAGCCGTGCGGTGATGAGCGAGGGGTCTTTTTCTTCTCCTCAGGGTGGATTTAATTTTAGGAGATGGCCTGTGGGATTCTATCTGGGCATCCTCCATCTTTGACAACTCCAGCTCTGACAAAACAACAGTATTTAATTTAATTCTGGTATTGAATATTTGGCAACAAGTGGAGCTTAATATGATTGTGGGTGGGGCTTAAGAATGTTGTGGGTGGGGCTAAGCGTCACTGTTTGATTGAATTGCTCGATTGCTTGAACTCAAGGTTAGATGGTGCCTTACCGAGGCTTTTAAAATTCTGATCGAGCCCACTCCAAAAGTTCTTCTCGATGAAACCCTTCACCAAACCCCAAGGCTGTTTCCTGTATCTAAGCTCTGTAGAAACCCTGAAGGACAGGCGAATTAAATCACAGCACAATAAAACATGTGTTTTATGTATACTGAATATTATGATAAAGCCAAACAGATGCATAATACATAAATGGACATTATCGCCCCGCTCCTCAGTACCTCAGCCTACACTTGTTCTTAGCCACCCGTGTTAGCATGTAGCGGTTCAGGGTGTAGAAGTAGTCATGGTACGGGACATCATGAGTAATGACCTCTGCGTCAATGATGTAACACTCGCTCTCTTGACTGGCCTTATACCGGGTCTAGAACAGAGAAACTTTGATTTTAAACAAATAATCTGAAGAATGTTACTGGAGAAAAGCCTGAATATGTTGTGTTAGCACTGAAAACATCATATGAAATAATCTCACCTGAGTCTCAGTGACTGTAGCTGTTTTAGGAGCCAGCGGGTTGGACAGGGAGATGGTGTACATTATCTCTCTCGTCTGGTTTCCAGCATCCTCCTTCTTCCACGGGTTACAAATAATATCTGTAGATGAATGATGAAGATTTGAACACAGAACCAAATACACCATTAGTATTATACACTCACCTAAAGGATTATTAGGAACACGTGTTCAATTTCTCATTAATGCAATTATCTAATCAACCAATCACATGGCAGTTGCTTCAATGCATTTAGTGGTGTGGTCCTGGTCAAGACAATCTCCTGAACTCCAAACTGAATGTCAGAATGAGCGTGGCATGGTTGTTGGTGCCAGACGGGCCAGTCTGAGTATTTCATAATCTGCTCACTTACTGTGATTTTCACACACAACCATTTCTAGGGTTTACAAAAAATGGTGTGAAAAGGGAAAAACATCCAATATGCGGCAGTCCTGCGGGCGAAAATGCCTTGTTGATGCTAGAGGTCAGAGGAGAATGAGCCGACTGATTCAAGCTGATAGAAAAGCAACTTTGACTGAAATAACCACTCATTACAACCGAGGTATGCAGCAAAGCATTTGTGAAGCCACAACGCGCACAACCTTGAGGCGGATGGGCTACAACAGCAGAAGACCCCACCGGGTACCACTCATCTCCACTACAAATACGAAAAAGAGGCTACAATTTGCACGAGCTCACCAAAATTGGACAGTTGAAAACTGGAAAAATGTTGCCTGATCTGATGAGTCTCAATTTCTGTTAAGACATTCAGATGGTAGAGTCAGAATTTGGCGTAAACAGAATGAGAATATGGATCCATCATGCCTTGGTACCACTGTGCAGGCTGCTGGTGGTGGTGTAATGGTGTGGGGGATGTTTTCTTGGCACACTTAGTGCCAATTGGGCATCGTTTAAATGCCACAGCCTACCTGAGCATTGTTTCTGACCATGCCCATATCCCTTTATGACCACCATGTACCCATCCTCTGATGGCTACTTCCAGCAGGATAATGCACCATGTCACAAAGCTCGAATAATTTTTAAATTGGTTTCTTGAACATGACAATGACCCCCACAGTCACCAGATCTCAACCCAATAGAGCATCTTTGGGATGTGGTGGAATGGGAGCTTCGTGCCCTAGATGTGCATCCCACAAATTTCCATCAACTGCAAGATGCTATCCTATCAATATGGGACAACATTTCTAAAGAATGCTTTCAGCACCTTGTTGAATCAATGCCATGCAGAATTAAGGCAGTTCTGAAGGCAAAAGGGGGTCAAACACAGTATTAGTATGGTGTTCCTAATAATCCTTTAGGTGAGTGTATATTGGTAGGTTTCTTCAAAAATATCAAATTTTGAACAAAAAGCTGATATAACTGTAAATTGTATATTTTTGTAAAGGACTTTTGTTAAAAATCAGAAAAATTAAAACATGCACAAAGTTTTTACTGTTTTTAATTGACTATGAGATGGTGGGGAAAGAGGTAAAATAAATTAGAAATAAAATAATGAATAAAATGATTTTTTTTATTCTTTCTTACCTGTGAATTTCCTCTGCTCCATAAAGTCCATCATAAACTGTGACTCAGTGAAGAGGATACCATACAGCTTATCCACATTGAAATTATACACCTCATTGATGTACTGTCGACCGTTCAGATCTTCATGAAACGCTTGAACCTCATCTGATGAGTACACACAGACACATTGACAAATATGAATTTTGGCAATAACACATTGAATTAATATTCAGATGTTAACTTAAAATTTGTTCTCATATTAAAATATGTATTTAAGAAAGTCCCAAAAAAGATGTTTAACCCAGTATGTGTATATGACACTGCAAACCTTCATCATTCGTCTCTGAGGAGTCGCTGAGGTCGGTGGGTATATCCTCATTATCATTGAAGTCAAGGGAAGGCGAAGGCACCGGGCCCAGAGGGCCGACCGGCTCGCAGTTCCTCTCCTCAGCCAGCAGAGGGAGCGTCAGCAGATCAGCATCAGGCAGACAGTCAGTGTACTCCTCAGCTGCAATGTCAAACTGCGGCCAACAGGGGCAAATATAAAAAGCTGGTATCTTAAGTGTGTGTTTGAGTGTAAAGTTGTGCATACTCACAGACAGTGGGGTGTCAGTGCTGCTAGGAGGTGTGGTGGAGGTGTTGGATCTCTTGTTTGATAAAGGAGAACCGTTGTCTAGCTTGTTGTCACTGCTGCTCTTGGAGATATCATTACTGATCTCATTCTCCTCTGCTGGGATTTCCTCACAGTACCTAAACCACAGACATACACAATGTTAACAGTAAAAACACAGTGTGATATGCATGTAAGAACATCAGCAAAAAGTCAACTAGATTTGGTGGGAGTTGGTTGCTATAAGGTTTCACATATGCAAAGCGTGCATGTGCCCACTTGAACTCACCCCATGGTGTTAAAATCATCATCAGGAGGAACGTAGTCTTCATCATCACTGGTGAGGCCCAGCTCGTTGCCATAGCATTGATGTACAAAGTGCCAGAGTTCTTTAGGGCAAAGGGGCTTCAGGTACCCAGAACAAACAGCATATTAAAACACAGGTCAACTGGCACTAATAACGTGTAAATGCATGAACTGACAAAATTTACACCCCAAATGCATGGTGAGTCACTTAGCCCCTGCCAAATGCATACATGTAAATAGTTAACTCAAAATGTATTTATTATGCATTTAAATAAAATCAGCTATAACCCAGATATACCACACCTGATGTCTCTGAAAACGCAGAATGTAGCAACTACTTACTTACACTCTAAAAATGTCTGGGTTATTTTTGACCCATAATGGGTAAATATTGGACAGAACACACCGCTGGGTTAAAAAAATTGACCCAATGCTGGGTTGTTCCAACCCAACTGTTGGGTTATTATTATCCATGGTTGCATAACAACAACCCAATATTGGGTTATTTTTAACCCAGCATGTGTCCAGTATTTACCCATTATTGGTCAAAAATAACCCAGACATTTTTAGAGTGTATATTTTTACGGTCCGAGCTGGTGCAATTGAGTAGAGGCGGGGACTAATTAGCATATTCATATCTTTGGTCCAAGCTGGTGTGATTGAGTAGAGGCGGGAACAAATTAGCATATTTGTACTGTTTAGTGTTAACATTAATATGCAACATATTGATCGCTAAATAAGCTCAAAATATTAATAGTGTATAATTTCTTATTTCAATTTAGAAGACGAAATGTAATATTTGGTTTTTGAAGCTTTGCCATGTTGTCTCCCATATAAAAAATATAACATTTCAATATAAAATTAGTCGTTTTCCTTTTCTGCTAAACTATTCCTTGAATGTGATTTAGCACTATGGTCCTAGATTTTACCTGGACCAGGTTTCCCATTGAACAACAGGGGCAGGATTAGTGATAGGGCTATAACTGGTTAATGGGTCAGTGACAAAAACGGTTTGAGAAATGAATAAAAAAAAGAAGCACGCATCAGGTTTATTTCAATGCACAGTGTGTATTTATGTTAATTTTATGCAATAATAAATTACATTTGCACCATTTTTATGAAAGTTAAGACTGAATGGACCTGAAAATGTCAAAGGTGTAACCGCCAATTGTGCCAAAGAATGAGAAATATTTAATATTTTATCCACTTTGATGGCATGTAATCATCAAAAAAAAAAAAAAAAAAAAAATCGTTATAAAATATCATTTTATTAGTTATTTTTAAATGTAAATTTTAATGCGCTTTTGTAATATTTGTCCTTACATATGCTGAAAAGACCTCTATTTTTTTAAATAATCTCTGACAAATGATGTAAAAATGTATGTAAAAAAATCATACTACACTAAACTACATGTTTATATTTTATTCCACATTTTTATGAATATATTTATATTTTAATAAAAAAATTACTAGTTACACAAATTGACACAGACCGGTTACACCACATATTTGCAGTTTTCCCTCAAATATTCTTTCAAATGAAATAAAAAAACAGAATGCATGCAAGTGATCTGCAAATTTATTTAGAAATGTAACCCTTTTATATTTCATTTATCCATACGGACACAAAATAATTAACATCAAGGCATTGACCCTAATACCACAATCATCTTAAAATGCAGATTCAGGAACATGTCTTACCCACGAAAGACTAATTTGTCTCTATATATTTTATTTAAAACAAACCACTGATACCTTATCCAGCAGTGCATTCTGCCAAAGTCTGAACATCATCATGTA
The DNA here is from genome assembly GCF_027580225.2 of Misgurnus anguillicaudatus. NCBI lineage: Eukaryota > Metazoa > Chordata > Actinopteri > Cypriniformes > Cobitidae > Misgurnus > Misgurnus anguillicaudatus. The sequence continues at coordinate 11,997,725 of NC_073351.2, forward strand.
CGTTCTGTCCCTTGCACCAAAAGATGTGAAAAAGTGCTGGCGAGAGGAATAAAACAAAGACAGATGGATTAAATGACAGGAGGTAACAGGTGTTGTTTAATAGAGGATGTGATATCTGAGTACAGCTGTGATCTGGAGGTCTCTCACCTTCTCAGTGTCTGTGCACACCTGGATGGCATTAGGAATGAGACGTGCTGTTTTCTCTTTCGTCATAGAGCAGATGTCTTTCAGACGCACCGTAAGCTGAACACACATACAGAACACACAGTTAATAAAACACAACTTGCTTCTTGGTGTTTCAGGTCTATGTAGTTCCAATCTTTCAGGTAAATGTTCTTCGAGATCAATTTATAAAGTGTGGTGCTAAAAACACCCAGATCCTGGGTTTGATTCTCAGGAAAACACAAAAATAATGCAATTGTTGGACACTGCAAAAGTGCATAAATATAAATGTACTTAAAAAGCAGATTAAAGTGATCAAACATACCAGCGTCTCCCAGCGAAAGATGTTGCTGTAAAAACAGATCCAGTTTTCGGAGAGGTAGAGACGGCCCTGCAGGAGGATGTCCCGCTGCAGAGCGCATGAGTAGTCTGCAGATGACAAAGGTCAAAAGACGTCATTCATGAAGACACTCAATTTCTAATCAACCCTATCTTACCATTCCAGACAAGACAAAGACGCTACATTACTATGTAAAGCAAGTAATACTGTAACATTTTCACATCTGTAAACAAGGAGCTCAGATCCAAAAGCATCTATACACCACCTCCATTAAAAATTAGATAATGATATTAACCGAATGCTCTCTGCACGTATTATACGCTCATCAGATACTTTAGCTTGAAATCCACTTAATCCCGGCCTGAGTTTGTTGGCAGAATCCATTAAGAGTTTGATAAATAATGCTCATTTACGAGAAAACATTTGCACTTAGGGGCCGATCACACAAAATGCGTTTATGGCAGTGGCAGGTGTCTTTTTGAATGGTTTTCTATGGACAGTGAGCGTTATGCGCGCTGTTTATCCGTGCCATCTGCCTCGCGTTTTGGCCTCCTCCTGTGCCACACGTGTTTTTACAGAAGCGCCTGAGTGAAAAGCGCCTTACGCGTTTTGTAATGTCCAATCGAATGAGGGGAGAGGCGGGCCTTTTGTTGTGGTGACCTCAATCAAGGTCAGAGCAAGTGTCGTCGTCTTAAAGTTTCTGCTAATAGTTAACAACTAAAGAGCGCGCACGCTTCAATATTTGATTGACAAGAAATCTGCCTCAGTAGTTGCCTAGCAACATAAAAAGCTGCGCCACACTGCTCTTTTTTAAAATTAACAATTAGCAGTTGCGCCGTGTGTTTCCAGGCGTTTCAAGCGCATTTGATGTGATCGGCCCCTTACCGTGGGTTCACACCAGCCGCATTTGAGGCATCAAAATTGCGTCTACTGCACCTAGTTTGCCGCTTGAACAGTTTGAGTTTACTCGCTTCATTCCCTCGTGAAAGCCACGCATGAAATTCTAGTCATCGAGACATTCACGCGGAAATTCATGTCATGGTAGGGGCTTCTGCAACTCGCTTTTGTAATCACGTCACTACTAGAGCAAGCTCCTGGTTAACGCAGTACGGCAAAGTTCATATTTCAACTCGCACGTTTGCCGTGGCAACGCTCTATTCGCACCATCGCAGCTACCGCGCCGCACTAAACGCCTCATTCGGCCGCGAGACCTCCAGACACACGTCAACAAGTCTTCACATTGACTTAACATTGAAATCACTCGCGCTTGACGCCTCTACTGCGGCTGGTCTGAATGCAGCATTAGAGGGCTTTGCATTTGAGCTCTTGAAATGTAAACAATGGTGTTCCAGAGGTCGAAGGTTGGGACTGATATGTATTACCTGAACCAAACCTGCTATCTCTGTATGAGCAGCCCAGGTTCTCTACTGTACCTCAATTTATTTTATTGCTAAATTGCAAAAATCCATTGAAATGATTCATAGTGACCTCAGTACATTTTTGGGAATTTAATCACACTGAAAACCTTTGAATTTTATGTTTATGTAGCTCAACTGCTAAAGCATTTAGTTAGCATCACAAAAGGTTTTAGTGGTCGATTCTCAGGAACCAGGGAACACGCATACTGAGAGCATGTATACCTTGTAATGCACTGTAATGAGGCGTACACACGAAAAGTGAAGCGTGTATCGATTTAACGTTGGGTCAGGCAAATTTTTAGAGTTGAATTTTTTCAACTAAAGCGGTTTGAGGCGATTAGCACGTGTTTGCGGCAATCACGCCGCCCAGTTCACATCATCCCGCCAGAATTCCTGTCTATTTGCGTCTTAGCATTGACTTTGTATGTAATCTACTCGCGCAAATTCTTGAATTCGCGTTTGGTGTGTACGCCCCATAAGTCGCTTTGGACAAAAGCATCTGCCAAATGCATAAATTAATGCTTTCGTTTTCTTCTTTTCTTAATGTAGACGAGTAGTACATTCTGACATTTACATTGTACAGAACAGAATTCTCACCCACGATAAGACGCTCTGTGTCTGGTAACTGTTTAAAGAGTTTCCTGAAATCTTCATTGCGTTGCTTATATGTAGGACTGAGGACCTACAAAACAAAATGAACCAATAGGTAAGAAACAGCTACCCAAACATTCATACTTAAAAAACAAATTCAGCAAATCATCAGTCAATTTCTGGTTTAGCTTTGCCATGCATCAGCATGAGATGAACCATGATGGGTCCATTCCAACTGTGGCACAAGCGAAGCCAGTCAAGCGTAAACTGATTTGACATCATTTCTCATTCAGACACACAACAGACTCCGACTTTATCTTTGGTGAAGTGCGATTAACAATCCTTTTCACGCAATATACTCAAAGCCAATATACTGTTGACTCCTGTACTGAAGTGAGAAAAACCTTTGGGTATAATGCAATATTTAAAAAATATGTAGTACCTAGAGACATGGGCGCATATTTCTTTTTTTTTTGCTGGTGGGTGCTCGGCATAACATCACACAATGCTTAGGTTTCTTAGCAACGGCAGACGTTACGCTAGCATGCAAGTCGCATTTTCCACACAGTTTTAGACGTGAAATCTAAAGCCGGCTTTCCACTGCACACGATATACGGAAACGACAGTCGGAGTTCGTCCCCTAGTGGCAGCCGTAATAAAGTTTCAATTTAATCGTATATGGTAGAGAAGCTCATTCCAGTGCATGGAGCTTCATTCTAATATATTTACCATGGTGGAATAAAGAAATGAATGCAAATGAATGAAACAATAAACAGCTATGCATATATGACAAAGATTGCCAGTATATTATACATGGAGATAACATATGAAGACAAGATTAAAATAATAACGTACACAAATTAAATCAATAATGTATTACATATCAGCAATCAATAGTGTTACTAATAAAGTTAAACAAAAAGGATTAATCATTTTCACCTTACACACAGTTTATGATTGAAATACAATGAAATACATCCATTCCGGTCGGCATATCGCATGCTGTGTAGTCGCACAAGTTCAAAATGTTTAACGGACCAAACGCTCAAAACGGATCCGAAATTTACGCATCCGCAGATGGTCGGCAACTCACGCAGCCCCTTTGCGACTCTCCATAGGAAATGAATGACTTCCGGTTTAACGGCCGTCATTGGTCGTGTGCAGTGGAAATGCGGCTTAATGAGCCCCTATTTAGCTTATTCACCAATCAGAGACCCTTCTGAATTTTTAAAGGCATTCTTTTCATTTCGATAGGTGCTCGAGCCCCATAACACCCATTGGATCGGTGCCTATGCCTAAAGAAGTGCATTTAAATAAGCGATAACTGTGTACATGACCTTAACTCAAATATTTTTACTTTACAATTCTTCTCCCTACCGTGGTCATAAGACCTAATAACTCAACAATCCTTCATATTTCAGTGTTCCTGACTCACAGCAGGTATTTCCTCATCCTGGTAAGGGTTTCCCCTAGAACTCCAAGGCCATTTCTGGTTCCGATCTGAGCCCTGAATTAACCACCCAGCCAAAGCCTCTTCTAGCTCCGCGAGGTTCTCCCAGTCCTCCTGAGAGCCAAGAAAATAATCCATGTTTGTGTTCCTGTCCTCACTACAGACTGGATCAAAGGTCAATCAGTTCATCAACGAAACTCGAGAGTGTAAGAATCCTCCAGATAACAATGTGTGCCTGTTGATAAGTATCCCAAATCCAGACACTCCTTGGGTGAGTTCAGGCTATCTGTCGGTTAACGCAGATCTTCGTCAGGGTGGGACTTCTATCCGTTTGTGAGTGTTGGGCTCTTCTGACTAGCGGCACATGATTCCAGGGAGCTTTGAAAACATGCTCACATGCTAGTGAACTTTAATAACCTCAGCAGACAGATACTGTATTATGCAGTCGAAAGTGTTTGTATTTGTGCTCCTTCCTGATTTTTACACTATACTTCACTTCAGTGAACGGCCAGCATACAAGAAATATTCAGTTACTTCCACAAGAGATTATAAATTCTAAGCGAAATTGTCAATTGTAAATCATCAAAATTAAAACAGGTTGTCGTTAATAAAAAAGAAATATAAGATAGTCACTGGCGTGTCCCCCAAAAAAACTCATGGATATCCACTGGACCAAACTGTAAATGATCCAATCACACAAACTCGACTCCCTCTCTTACTTATTTGTGTTGTCAGCAACCTAAAGATAACCAAGCACAAAGCATGATATCTGATCTGCAGCAGTCGTGTGGCTAAGAATGAACACAGCGACGAGAGGAATTCTCCTCAGCTTTACTCTTGGTCTTTGAAGTATTCATCAGAAATGTACACAAAGGTCATCCACACATGAAAGCTATGGAGATTTCTTCAGAATCCCAATGGAGCTGCATGTAAGTATCACAATCCAGGTCTTGATCAACAGCTCTTCAACACCAGCAGGACCTTGAGCTCAAAAGATGAAGATCGGCTCTGGAGGTTTAAGTACTGCTGGATGCTCCCTCAGGTTGAGGATGTGAATGTATCCGTGTGTGTATCTCAGATAATGAGTATGTAAAGTTAGTTACATATTAACTTATAAAGTAAATAATGTGTGCCGCCTGTGGCTGGTACTAAGATAAGTGCTGTGACAACTCCAATAATGTTATTTCTGTCTGTTGCTATCACATACACACACATTTACTTAGCTATATAAAGAGGGGACTTACCACAGACTTTTAAACTAACAGCTAAATGCAATAAAATTTGCATAAAACATTTCTTTCTCTAAAGTGTAAATACTGTAATAATGTGAACACACACATACACACATGCACATACACGTCTGGTTTATTGTCTATAATATGTCAACAGTGTTGTCATATCAACAATGTGTATCTAATGACAAATACTTAACTGAAATAAAATCTGATAGGAAGGGAAGGAAGTTTTCTTAACATAATGCTCTTGTGGCCATGACATAACATATAACCAAGTTAAAGAAATAGTCTACTCATTTTCAATATTGAAGTGTGTGGTTGCCTTAACTGGGAGTTGTTGATGCATCCCTCTATCATCTGTGCGCGCTGCGATGCTTCGATGGCATTTGGCTTGGCCCCATTCGTTCAATGGTGCCATTTGGAGATGGGGTTGGAAGTGGCCAAACGCATCGGCGGTTTTCCTATTTGAGACGAGTAGTTATACGAGCAAGTTTGGTGGTACAAAATAAAACGTAGCGCTTTTCTAAGCGGATTTAAAAGAGAAACTATATTTTATGGCGTAATAGCACTTTTGGGAGTACTTCGACTCGCCTGAAAAGTCCGCTCCCCTTCTCACTCTCATAATGGGAGAGGGAGGGTGTTACTGCGCCGAGTCGAAGTACTCCCAAAAGTGCTATTACGCCATAAAATATAGTTCCTTTTTTAAATCCGCTTAGAAAAGCGCTACGTTTTATTTTGTACCACCAAACTTGCTCGTATAACTACTCGTCTTAAATAGGAAAAACGTTGATGTGTTTGGTCACTTCTAACTTTATCTCTAAATGTTATCATTGAATGAATGGGGCTAAGCTAAATGCTATCGAAGCGTCGCAGCGCGCTCCAGCGCTTACGTGCACGCACACAGATGATAGAGGGATGTATCAACAATTCTTAGTTAAGGTAATAACATATTTTAATATTGAAAATGAGTAGACTACTCCTTTAATATATTGAGGCCATGACAAAAGTGAAGTGAACATGTCCCATCTTGGGCACCATACTGACGTAATAATATGTATTAAATTAAAGTTTATAATGAACCCCAATGGCAGGACAATGAAAATTCACTCTCAGGATCAGTACAATGAGTCTAGCCTCAAAAGAACTGTTGGCTGAATGTCTGATGTATATGGCACACTTTTCTGAAAACACTTTGAAAGTCATGCTCTGATTGGTTGAATTATACATGGATTTCTATGAGACGTGTGTGTTGCGTTCTTTAATGCTCTGGAAACAACACAAAGCCGAAAAGTATGCAGTGATCACGACATAAAGTCTTTAAAGAGGTTCAAGAGTTTAGCTTGACACATTAAGTAGGAATCTAAAAGAGATGTTAACGTGTTTGCCATTGCTGTTATAACCTTCAGAGACGTTTGTGAATAAATGATTTATTGGTTGCACACCGATCTGTTATTATAGAGACATTTCCTCGCCCCTAAACATGATGCGGCACAAAGCCATATGGCTTCTTGGGCAGTCCTTGGCCATTTAATGAGATATAATCACAGAGCTTTCAGGGCCATGGGAGATCATCACTGCCTATATGAACATATACATAAACACACACTCGATAGACGGTACATTATTACATACAGCACTGGGCTGTGAATTACTGTTAGCATGACCAACCAACCCATCACACCATGTGTTGGGTTGTGCATCTGTAATGCTGCCGTGCAGGTACTCATGCCATGCATTTTTAACTCTTAGCTTTATTGTGAACTGAATAAAGTTCACTGGCTTATTCTACTGTACATTTTCATTCAATAGCACTGTTAGGAATTAAAGACCCCATGAAATCAAAATAGAGATTTGTGGCTTTAGGTTTTATGTCTATATGGGCTATTGAATATTTTATGAATATTCAAATGAGACTTCTTTATGTACCTTTTAGAAGGTTCTCTTGACAGAAATGCTATATAATATACATAACTATATTATCAGTGGTGTAAATGAAAGTAGCCCTGAAAAGACAAACTGCTCTATAGAGCGTGTTTTGTCACTACGTTGGCCCTGTACCAAATGCCGCACTTCATGTGGACTTTCAGTCTCGTGGCCTTAAATTGCTCTGTAGGGTGTCCCATCTGTCATTTTTACGCTCTGAAGTGTGCTCATTAGCGCCCCCCTTTGCTCACGTTATGTGGTCTTTAGCGAAACCCGCACTGTAGCAGGCTTCGCGCACTTTACCAACCCAGAAGTCCTTGCGAAAGAGCAATCAGATCAATCAGACGACGGAAGGGAGGACTTCACACTGATAGGTAACTTCTCTTCCTATTTCCGACATGACGCTCGAGTCTGTCTCAAAATACAACTCCAGTGCGCCCTCTTGGACTCACGTCAAGGGTCCCTAAGGTCTGCACTACATGATGTGATCAAAGTGTGGACTCTGAGTAGGTCCACAAGTCAAGAGTGTGCCATTTGGGACAGGACCGTTGTTTCAGATGATGATGATGTGTTTGTCCTGTGGTGGCTACCGTAGTTTTACTATGCGTTTCAAAAGGGAGGGGTGAGCTGTTGGTTGCAATTCATAATCTCAACACGAGATGGTGCTAAAAATCTACACACTGGCACTTCAATATTTGAATTATTTGTAGTAGACAGAAATGAGATTAAAGATCTAACATTAACTTTATAGCTGTCAGTATACAATGTTCATATGTCACATTTTGTTTAATGAATTTTACAAGAAATATCTGACAAAGGTGATTCATAAAAGTTGAAAAGCCGTTAAGTTTTCACAAGCTATAAAATTGTACCTTTACAGATTTTACAGACTTTCTCCTCCATGAAAACAGACAACATATTCATGATGAATCTACACTCTAAGAAAGGATGTATTACTTTTTTTTTACATTTTTTGTGTTATTCTTTTAACACATTTTGTGTCACTTTAACACATTATGTGTAATTTTGTGTTTTCAAATAAAGTACAAGTTTTGTTCAAAGTAACACAAAAAGTGTTGTTTCAAAAATGATACAGAGATTTAGTGTGTTGTCCCCTAAACTAAGGCTTCGTCCGAATTAGTAGTTCTACTCATCGTTCTATATAGTATGAATATGGATAGTATGAGTGAACTACATTCGGCATGTTGAAACATCACGTGACATACGCCGTCATATCAACAAGTTAGTCGTTAATTGGAACGACGTTAAACTAGCGCAATATAACCACAAGGGAAAGCTGTTTAATGTATGTATATGCATTTGAATAGAGCTGCGTTACTGCTTTTGGACATTTTTGAATAAAACAATATCCCTCCGTCGTCTTTTTTGTTGGATAACTCCTCTCCCATGGGCTCACAGGATAGTAAAGTGTCCATCGAATGAACAGTTCAAGATCTTGCGGAAGCAGTAGGTCATCCGGGTACTTTTCTCCTACTGTTTTTGGAATGCTATAAATTCGGACATACTACTCGGCTCGCCTACTGCTTTTCGCCTATTATATAGTATGGAAATATGCGCAATTCTCTGTAAATGGAAAGGTTTACGCATTATATTGACATCTTTTTAAAACAGTAGAAAGTAGACAATGGTTCACGGGTCTAATGTAAGCCAATGCCAGGTGCATATATCTTATATAGCTTTTCAATTTGTTCAACCCTTTCAATAGGAAGTATATCAATACAGAAGTAAAAACTGAGCTTCAATTGATTTCATGGGTTCTTTAATGAAGGTGATTAGAGCATACATACATGAAGCCATCAGATGCCTACATGGTTCATTTCATTCCTTGTTTCGGTACTACACTCAGTACAAAATGATGTGAGAGACTTTATTAGAAAGTGAGGGCTGTAAAAGCGTGCTTACTCTGAGGATGTGCTGCCTCTCGTGCTAAAGAGGGAAACAGTGAGGATGACCGACAGATGCAGACAAAACAACCACAAACAAAAAAGAAACAAACACTGACTGAAGAGAATTAAACTGTTTGAGATGCTGCTGCAAAACTATGCCCTCTTGTGACTTAATGCTTTGCTAACTTGCCACTTGCTGCCCAATAAAAACATCTGGAACAGTGGTTCTAAACCTTTTTCAATTCATGTCCACCTAGAGCTTAGATGTTTTTTCACTATTAAAAAAGCCACAAAAAAAAAACCGTTTTGATTGTTACTTCTATTAGCTTATTTTAATGCTGTTTTTTGTTTTATTTTGAATAATTTTAAGTCATCTTGAGGCCCTCTTGGAAATCTTTGGAAATGTTTACAGACATTACAGTACTGTACTATCATGTTTTTGACACCTTGGGCCCTATTTTAACGATCTGAAACGCAAGTGCGAAGCGCAAAGCGCAAGTGACCTTGTGGGCGGATCTTGCGCGCTGTTGCTATTTTCCCGGCGGGAGAAATAACTCTTGCGCAAGGCGAAAATCAATAAGGGGTTGGTCTGAAGTAGGTTCATTATTCATAGGTGTGGTTTGGGCGTAACGTCAAATAAACCAATCAGAATGCTATCCAACATTCCCTTTAAACGCAAGGGCGCAAGTTCCAATGCGGGTTGCTATTATTATGAAGGATTTACCAGGCGCACGCCAGGAGCGGTTCACAGCCGAGGAGACCCACGTTCTTGTAAGAGCAGTCAAAGACAGAGAAGTTGTTTTGTATGGGGATAGGAGAAACCCGCCCAAATCAGGGTATGTTAAACAGACGTGAGAGGAAATAGCCACAATTGTCTCATCAGCTGGCATCCCCATCGTTGCGCCAAGCGCTACAATGATGTCAGGAGATGGGGGAATCCCAAGCTTGCCAGCATAAATCAGGCACGCCGTGTAACGGGAGGTGGATCTGCCTCAGGACCTGACGCCAGCAGAGGACATCGCTGTGTCCACCCTCACCGCTGAAAGGGTTTGGGGGCTTTGAAATCGGACCCAAGAAACGCAAGCAAGGTGCAACCCCAAAGTACACTCACAAATCAAGTTCATATACATTAAGGTTTCTTATGAAAACATTTGAATTATTATTTACATATAAAATAAACGTAATACAGCCACACAACAAACTTATGAAAATATTTTAATCGTTATTTGCATGAGAATTTTTTTACGCAGCCACACAATAAATAAAAACAATCACCACAATGCTCACCACAATGCTCACCACTATGATTTCCCTTATCTCATGTGTTAATATTTTTCATTGTAACAATTTGGGATTTGCAAAAATAACTGTTGCATCTGTGTAGATTAGATAAGCAAAGTGTGTGCGCGTTGTGCATGCTATACATTATGGTCAAGCATGCGCCCTTAAAATAGCATAATGAACCACGCGCAACGCGCCACTGACTTTAGACTATTTTTTTTCCGGTCAGTGGCGCAATTGTTTTTTTAAACTGCAAAATAGCATCAGGGATGGTTTGCGCCAGGAACACGCCTCCTTTTTGCGCTGAACCGCCCAGAGAGCGCAAGTTCATTCCCTAGTTTGCCGACGTGCGTCTGTGGAGGGAAAAACCCCGCCGGTGCAAAATACGAATGATACATGCGTCACTGACAAAGTCAATTGCGCTGGGTACAAGATAGGGCCCCTTGTCTTTGTTTGAACATGCATCATGGTATAATCATAGTATTTTTCCAGTAATAAAAAATCATGATACTCTACATAATTATTCAGAACCAAATTAAACATTCAATACTATCATTTCTATCAAAATATCCTGGTATTGCTACTGTAATGTATGCACTACTGTTCAGCAGTTTCAATAACAATGCAATGTAAAAAGTTTCCAAAATTAAAAAGAGGTGGATATTATCAGTCATGTTGACACAGAGATGTGAATGAGGAACTGATATGAAGATCTGAATTAGATATAGCCTAATATTTTGCAACAAAAATGTCATGGTAACTATCTACAGAGATCTGTAAATGATCACCCGACACATCAATATCTCTGATGCACACAAATGCACACCAATTTAAATCATATAATATATATACAGTTTTAAACAATATATTATATTATAATATACTAAATATTTATTAAAATCATTTATAAGTCATAATTATTCCTTTTTTATAAAATAGAAAAATATAATTAAAAGTATAATAATTAAATTGCCTTTTTTGACACAAACACAAGTAACATTATTCTATCTGAACATCAATGACTCTGTTCAGACAGGTCAGCACATTTATAAACACACACCTGGATCAAACATGGAGACACAAACACAATCTATTAGGAATATAAGAAATGTGACTTACATTGTACCAGCTCTGGCTTTTCTGAAAGAGAAGAAGAGGAAAATGATAAGGGAGTGTTGAAGAGTGAGTATAAACTGCTTTATTTGTATATAGCTGCTTACACACAGTGTATATTTACAGACTGTAATCGCTGGCCAAGTCATAAGACAGCTGCTGTGTTTGAATGACATTGCCTCTCACTGGATAATTACACACACATATATACATTATCTGACCTCTCCACAAATAAAGTAAAACAAAGATGATTAAATCTGAGGTTTAAAGCCATAATGTTTTGGGATTACGACAAATTATATGCCTGTGTGAGCCAAAATAGAAACATAATAGGACTTCTAACAGGCAGTGCTTTAAGTGGCCCAAAAGAGGTGCCGGTACTCTATTTTTTTTTTTTTTTTTTTTGCTGACTCGACTCCTATATTGAAGGGGTTTTATATTTGGCAGTCAACAGACGACCTTGTAAAAAATAATTAATCCTTTTATAAATTTGTGGATTTGCTTGAGCTAGAAATAGCTACTGAACATAAATAAAATGTGCTAAAGGATTTTGAAAATACCATTAGGAAGAGCTACTGTAGAAAGAGTTTTTAAACATAAATAAAATGTGCAAAAGGTAGATATGTGAGTAAAATTTTCAGCATGGTAAATGCTAAAACTAGTGGTTCAGATAGAAAAAGCTTGAAAAAAAAACTTTAAAATGACACCAAGACCATGTCTATGGGGTCAAGAATAACAAAATACTGGTCATTTGAAACTCTAAAGTCATTTATTTTGTCCCATTGTTTTCCATTTTGCGGGTGGTAAAACTACTGTGCACGTCGTTCAAATTCATTGAAATTTCGTTTACTTTTAGTTTAGCAATTAAACTAAATGTATATTACAATTTCTAGAATGTTTTCTGCACATCGCCTGAGGAAATGCAAAGTTGCGTCGAGGGGAACCAAACTGAAAGCCGCGACAGCGGAGATTATCACGTACCTACAAGGCTTGCGTCTGACCTGCAGCTATCATTCTGGCTTGGTGGGATGTCAGCGAGTCCCCTGATTCTGACGGCGTTCTTTTACTACTCAGAGTCTAAAACAAGGAGGGCATATTAAGTGTTCATTGTATTTTCATTTTAACCGAGCAGCTATGGTTGCGCGTTTCACACACAAACACACACCTCTCCAGAGCACGTTGACAGTGTCAACTTGACACTGACTGAAGGACGCATGCGCTTTTAACTTGTAAACGCAAGGGTGTATGGGTAATGTAGTCTCTGCTCTCGGTGGAACGAATTAGGAAGCGTACATTAAGGGCGCTCTGAAAAGCGGCAGCGCAGCCAAATGATTAAATTAAACCTCTGATTTTTAAACAGATGAGCGTTCCGGTACGCTAAAAGCACGTTCTGGGCGCACGTAGAGGTGGTGGTACGCTCAAGAGCTATTTTTAGAAGTGGCGGTACTGAGTACCGGGGCGTTCCGGCCCACTTAAAGCACTGCTAACAGGGTGTTTGTTTACAGGGCAAACTGAGATCATGAACAGGCTATTTATAACCAAACACAAACATTATAATCTAATCTAATGGTGCAGGTGATTGGGGATGCTGTTTCACATGGGCCAAAACAAGAAAGACCCTCAAAACTGAAGTTGTGCACTTCTAGTCCATGTCTGTTAGGCCACTAATAATTTGCTAGCATTATGAAGAGTCAAACTATTAGCAGAAACATGCATTTGAAAATTAAGTAGCTGTAATAGCTGTAAGCTATTTAAAAGGTTAAATAAGTATTTGAATAAAGGTTAAATAAAGTATTTTAATATTAAAAACCCTCTCATGTTTTATTTTAAATAAGCACTTTTTTTCAGGTTTTTACGTTTAGGTTCAAGTAATTTTGCTTTAATGGCAATGAAAAGGTTAATATTCAGCAACTGAGGCGCCTCATTTTTACAAATGTCACTTTCGGCATTTCATTGGTATTTAACAAATTTGACTGCCTTTCGCTGCAAAACCCTCTAAGTGAATGCAACATTTTGAGCAAAAGCCTCTTTTCCCAATCCCACCCTATCTCTCACCAGTCACTCTTTACTCCTTCTTCTGAATAAAGGTAAAGGCTCAAAAATCTGGTCAATATCATAATAAATTGGGTAAACCCCCATTAAACAGGTAAAAAACTCTTGCAGCTTGACAATAGAAATCCGATTCGCACGCACGCTTTCATTCATCCAGTTCTACTTCCGCGCACTTAGAGGACTTTGCCGAAGAAGGGACATGGCGTTAAACAGATTCTGCCAACAAATCGCTATGTATTATGTAGTGATCGACCGATATATCGGCCGGCCGATACATCGGGCCGATTTTAGCAGGTTTTAGGTGTATCGGCATCGGCCGATTCGCGGCTTGCGTTCGCCAATAGCTTTTCCCCGGCATTAATTACAGACAGGCGCCCACAGGCAGCTATGAGTTCCTGGAGGCTGCCTGCAGCATGCCTGCAGCCCGTGCATTGCCACTCCCCCCACTAGCAGAGCGGAGCGCTCCAAGCCTGCTCTGGTAAGTTTTTAACTTCAAAGCATCTTTTAACCGTTTGACTGAAATATTGCCATATACTTTGAAAGTGTAAGCACGTTGCTCTATATGTGCGTGCAATCATAGCTAAGAAAGTTTGGTGGTCATAATGGAAAACGCGAATGCCTATAAAACTGCTTGCCATTGTATTTAGGGAGCTTCAAATAGCCTTTAGGCTAACCGTATGCATACGGCAGCTGTTACGAACACTGGTCATAAGATTAAATAATGCTGACGTTGTTCCGTGATTTCGTGGTATTTATAGGAGTTTTATTCAGCGACCACCAGTCTGACGTTTGGACGCGACGCGTGCTCATAATGCCGCAAGCGAACGCAGGTCATCAGCCGAACAGCTGGACATAGCTGGACATGCTGGGTTTTTAATTTTCATCTCCATAAATATATGTAGTAGTAAAAGGCTAAAAATTAATATCCATTGCTGATAGTTTCTCGTCATTGTGGAGAGCGCAGTTCATGGTTGCATACGTTTATGGTTGTTAACACGGAGTTTCGCGGAATTTTCGTCAGCGAAAAAAAATAAGAAATTCGACTCAAAGCACTTCGTTCCAAACAGTTCCCACATGACTTTTATGTGACCGGAGAAGTGTTTATTTGTAAGTTTTGTCAACATTTCTGTTCACTGGGAGCGCAAAGATACATGCACTCTCTCATCCATGTCTCACTGCACCTCTCCCACGTGCACGCGCTCTACTATCTGACCGAAGTCCGTACACAAATCCTCATGTATTTGTTCAGTTTTATGCGTTTTAAGCGAGCTGAGGCAAACTAACTATCCCTGGCATTTATTATAGGGCAAGAGGGTGTGTGAGGTACAGAAGTGGGGCAATTGGCATGTTAATCAGAATTCTTTTTAAGTTGTTTTTTGATCAGTATTGCTGTTTACATTTTCCTTGTCTTCTTATGAAAGACATTTGCTCTACAAGAGATTAAGTTAAGTGCACTAAAACTTAGACCTAAGCATTAAATAGGTTGTAAATAGTTGGTTACTTTCATGGATAAAGTAAAGTGTTCCCCTTGTTATGCTGCTTGGTTGCTGCTACTGTGTGCAATGGTGTAATTATTATTTTATTTATGTATTTTAAGCAGCACTGAATTTTCTTATTTGTTCTACCTCACCTGTTTTTACTATTTGTTAATATAGTTCAATAAATGTTCCTTTTTTAAATTAAGAGCTGTAACATTTGGTTTTATCATTGTGTCATTTTTATGATATAAACTGAATGAGAAAAAGCAGTATCGGCTCCAAATATCGGCTTAAGAAAATCGGCAGCCTGTATCGGTCATCGGCTAAAGCTGATGGAAAAAAATCGGTATCGGCACAAAAAAATCCATATCGGTCGATCCCTAGTATTATGCACTGTCAGAAAAATTTACAAAAATTTACATTTTTCTGTCGTTGGGGTGATACCCTCAAAGGTATACAACACATTCAAATTTGTTTTAAGCTGTACCTTTTAAGATTAAGGGCTTTTCAGCAGAAACAGTGAATTGGTTTGTTATGAAAGCACTAACAGGGCCCCCTTACAAAGTTCAAAGGCCCCTCAGAAGTAGGGATGCACGATCTTGATTTTTCATGTCCGATTTTTATACAGATTTTCTTAACAAGCAAATTGTCCGATTCCGATCCAAGCATCAAACAAGAAAGAATGAAAGTATACATAAACATTTGAAAATGTTATTGAAAACAATAACTGTAACCATCTAAATTTAACAGCAGTAACTGTGCAGTAGGCTACATTCAATACAAACATAAGTGCTTAAATGAGACCATGACATGGATGGTTGAGTGAGGGTTGAATGTCTTGCCTGTTTTGCATTATCAACAGACTTTTGATACCTATTGTGTTCTATCGGGGGATGAACATAAATGTCTGATCAAGTTTGTTGTGCCGAATATAGGGCTCTCAGGTTTTATTTAAAAGTTTGGAGTGAGATAACAGCTGTTAGGGGAGGGGCCCCAAAGTTTTTGCTATTGTTCATAACTGACCAGCACAAATATAAATTATAACAATTGGTAAGTCTGATAAAAGACAGACAAATGTATTCAAATTAAATAAATTGCTCTACATATTACAAAAATACAAATGTATTAGAATTAAAATTAAATGGATTGCACCACTTCATCAGCGTGTATTTTGAGCTGTGTTTAAGGTTACATGTTCAGTACTACATGGCAATAATAATGAAATACATCTCTAGTCCTTTCATTAATTTCAGGAAGCCTCTTGTCTACTTTCAAGTAAGCTAAAGCTTCTGATTGCAAAGCAGTTGGAGAGTTTTTTAATAAATCAAGCATAATTTAACACGTATTTGGCTATATTCAAGAAACCTGCCTTATTTACCGCATTTATCGGATCTTGATCTTCTAACTTTCGCTTTGTGCATGCGCGCGCCGCGCATCCGAGTGAATGCCATCACAAGAGCGCGAGAAAACCTTGAGACAGCTAAACTCGACAGAGAACTTCCCTGCGCCTCATCTATTAATTGTATATAGCAGGAAAAGTTATCAATCTCTTAGAAATACAAGGTGTGAGTGTCTGATACTGACTGAAATGCGTGTATCTCACGGTGAATGCGTGAGACTTGAGAGCCCTGCGAATGTACTGTTGTTAATCTCCGCGATTAACGTGTCCTTTGCCGACATTGGCTTGCAATCTTAACGTACTGCACACAGATTTCGAAATACTTTTACACAAAAGACATGTTTGCGAATGATTAAAATGTAGTCAGTGCACGTGGGCGCACTTCTGGAAAAAGCGGCCGAAAAAAATACAAAAAATCGGCAGGTTGCCGATCGCGCATTATAAGCAAAAACCGTCCGGTTCCGATTTACGGCCGATCAACCGGTGCATCCCTACTCAGAAGTCTAGGATCGGCTCTGCTGTAAAGGTACAAAACCGTACCCAGCAACAGAAAAGGTACAGTTTCAAAACATTTTTCTGACAGTGTGGGTTCTTTAAGGGAATGAACTTGGAAACAACTAAAAAAAAAAAAAAACATTATTGTTGCCAATACAAAATCCTAATGACCAGACCATATGACTTATAACAGGTCTTGGTATCATTAATAATCCTCCAAGTTTCATAGCTTAAAACACCCTACTTATCAATAATGAAAGCCTTTGTATAAGTGTTCTCTAATTTTCATATAACCTGCCCCATAGACAGACAGCACATCATTGTATGGCTCCGCCATCTTGCATTCAGTCAGACAAGCGAATCAAATAGGTCCCTACTGACTACTACTGTCTTAAGGAGTAGCTGTTTACATTCATGATAAGATTGTTATAACAGTTTGAGTGCGATGTCAGTCAAATGTTGTGCTCTTGCTGGCTGTGGAAAACGAGCATCTTTGCAGGGCTGAAGGATCCCAACATCAGAGAGTAATGGATCACTTATTTTTTAAAAGATGTAGTGTCAGCACTGACCTGTATGCCTACTGTTTTGGACTAAACAAGAATCCAAAAAACTACAAGTAACATATTTTATTTGCAACCGGTAACTGTTCATCCATGAGTTTTACAAGATAAAAGCGGAAGATCTTATAACACCATTTACACGAGATCATAATATTATGTGTAGAAACATGCTGGTATTGTATTGGTAATCTGTGCTAGTTGTTGGCAATGTGTATTACTAATGGTGCAGCTCTCTGTTTAAAAAAGTACAAACATGAAATGTGCGTTTGCCGTTAAATTAGCCCCATCCCACTCAAAAAAAGTTTGAACTGTGTGTAGCTTAATGTTCATTAGAGCTCACATATTTACACACACACCAGTCAATTTTACTAACGCTTCAGGATTGGACGGATTAATGTGAAATAATCTGATCTCTGTTTGGAAGTGAGACAGATCATGTGTACATGTAGACGTGGAGAAAGAAAGACAACTGGGTAAGGGCTTGGAGAAACATTTACAACACTAACACTTGACATAGTGTTAGTTCAAGGGTCAGATACATAACAACATTAAATGCTTACTTTAATCAGGTTTAATCTGTCGTACTGTAAAACAACCAAAACATGATCATTTAACAAAAAACTATTGCACTTAAGGAACCTTGTCAAGCAGATTGTCAAACGTTTAAGTCCATAAGGTTTCTTGCGACTATAATGCACAGAGAGACATGACAAACAATCTTCATATTTGGATGCAAAAATCTCTGAACTTTCTCCATCTAACTAGTTATGATGTTAAAACATCACTCTGGACTATTTCTAAAAAGATGACACCAACATTATGCTGACACTTTATCCACAAACATATAAAATTAAATTTAAAACACATGAACACCTAAGTTAATCTTTTTTATTCAAAATACTTATCAGGTAACAGGAATAGTTTACAGATATGGTAAACATGAGTATTTGCTTAAACACATGGACATACACACATGAACAGTCCGACAGTTGTTTTATCAGTTAGATAAAACAAGCAAATTAATAACAAGGAAACAAACTACATAATAGGCACAAAAGCAGCCATATAGACAGATGATGTATAAGAGGGAAAGAAAGATGGAGTGAACTCAAAACAGAAGAGAGAAATGCTTACTTTGGAAAGTCGCTTGTGAGACTAGCATGCACCGAGGAGAGAAACACAAATCAGAGAACTGAACACAAATCAGACCGACCACAAACAGTCAGAAAAACACAAGAGTCAAGATTAGATCAGAGACATTTTATATGACATCAGCAAAAATATATCAAACTCTGGGAAAAGTGAAAAAGAAAACAGGAAGAACAAGCGACTATAGTGTATATAACACATATGACAATATATGAAAGCCACTGCTGAAATCAGACAAACAAAAGAATCACACTGAGACACTGAGGGCAAATGTCAGAAGAATTCAATTCACTTATTTATCTATCCATCCACCATTACTCCATCCATTAACTAACCATCCATCTATTCCCCTATTTGGGTGATTCTCACGAAACCATTGAAACACGACGGCACTAATGATTTTAGCTTTAAAATGTGTAATATAGTAACATTAAAAAACATCAGAATAAACACAATGTGTTCTACCTGTGTGATTTCAACATAATAATTTATAATTGTAAATTTTATCTAATTTTCTGCTGAAAATCTCATTACCGCAATGTGTCCGGCTGTGTTTGAACATGCGTTATGTTGTAATTTAATCAAATTAACACAAAAATATTAAGAATAAAAATAAATGGATGTTTTGCTAGACTACTTTAGATGACAGAAAAAATATTTACTGAATATTCATGTATAATAATAATGAAGAAAAATTAGGAAAATGATGTGTCCATGCCTGATGTTCTCATCCTATGCAACACTTTTTGAGACAGTTTAAGCACACATACAGAATTTTAATAAAGTTTGATTTTGAGTGACCAAGCACATGGACCAGTTACTTCAAGATGGCTACCAGGTAAGATCATTTTATTTTACAGTTAATTTGAAATATTGTCTTGTCAGAATGCTTACACGACATTTTGATTATCATTACCGCAAAAGATGCTTATTAAATGTTAATTTAATTAATAGAAGCATAATACTTTGATTTTAAATGCATGTGCAGAATCTCCAAATTATGTTCTTTCAGGTTTGTCATGTCATTTTGAAAATATGTCAGTGTTGATGTTTTCTGACTGTTGCGGTAATGAGATTTTTAGGACTAATTTCTACAATTATGTTACAAAAAGTGTTAAATGATAAGTAAAAGTTTTTAAATTAATGCTCCCATTTACTTCAGACTTTGTTTTTCAATGTCTGGTGGGAAAAAAAGTAAATTTAAGCAATTTTTACATTTTCATGCTTGACATTTTTAAAACCAAGTTTTCGTGAGAATCACCCATTTATGTATCTATCCATTCACCCATCCACCCATTACTTCATCCTCCATCCACCCATTCACCATCCATACATCCAATCACCCATTTACCCATTACCTCATCTATCAATCTAACCATTCACTATCCCTTCATCCATCCACCCATTTACTACCTCTTCATACACTCATCCCTTTATTCATTAATTTTTTGACCCAATTATTCACTATCCATCCCTTCACCCATACATTTCTTATCCATCATTCAAATTACAATTTGCTTTTATGTGTACAATATATTAAAATATTATAATGCACCTATATGGGCTAGATTGCTTGCATGTAGCAATGGCCAAAGGAATCCATGTAATCCATAATACCTACACTACCAAATCAGTTAAATGGATGCTATGATTGGACAATAGGAGGCTAGGTGGCAGACAGAGGAGAGTGAACCAACGATTGTGACTCAGGATGGAGGGGAATCAAAGAGGTACCCAACAGGTGGGTCTGGCTAAGTAATGTTCATACCTTGGAGTTCTTGCCCCCGCTCCGTGTTGACTGCCCGGAGAGGGTGCGTGTGACCAGCTGCTCAGGGGTAGAGGGTGACTTGGAGTTGTCGGAGTGCTCTGAGCTTTTCTCCACCATGTTGTTGTTGTCTGTCTCTATGTTCTGCAGAGTGGGAGATCGACAACGCTTCCGCAGAACCGGAGAGCAAGCAGGAGAACTCCGGTTAGAGTTACTGGCAGTGCTGAAGATACAGAAAAAACAGAAAGAGAGAGTCATACAGAAAGGCTCAGAGAGCGAACAAATAATTTTATATATTTGGATTTCACCATGTCATTGATGTCTGCATTAAAATGTTTGTATCAGAACACTTGTTTGCCTGGAAACACCATCAAAACTACCAATAAAAATATCACAAACATCTAACCATCTAAGGATTTGCATGATGAATGAAAGGGTTGCTGATTATGGTGCCCCAAAGGCTTAGGTACAATATCTGCTAAATCATAACCTACAGAACTAAAACCTTCTTAACCGCCCCTATATCCACTTTAAACTTTACTGACAAAACCAATAACATCAGTGTCACACACTGCCTCCGAAATTTTCGTCCGTCATAAAAATATGTCTGCATTTTCGCTCATGCAGCAAGTATTTTTAGAGGTGTTTTAACAATTTATACCCACTGTACAACCGACCACCAAAATCCAGAATTGAATCTGACAAGTTGATTCACTTTGTTTTGCAGCACAAAAGGGGTGTGCATTGGCACTGCCCTCACAATTCAATTCAATTACGATTCAACAGGTAACGATTCAATTCAATTCGATTCTATGATGCATCAGAATTCTACTGTACACAACAAGGCACATTTTTCATCAGTCAAATACAACTATTCTCAACAAAAACGGAAGCTTAGCAGCTTTTAGACAATGACAATTAAATACCTGAGATGAGAATTTTACCCACAGCGCAAGTCTTGTCTAGTTTCCCATTAACTTCATAATATCCGAAATGTGCCCATTTGTCCACTTTCCATGGAAAAGGGTGCGTTTTTATTTACACGTCTATCGCGTTCATCTCTCTCCGCCTCAGCCATCTTGATTGTTGTTGTTATGCCCCCAGAAGTAATTGAAACTTCACAACTTTATTGTCCACTCGAGGCCAGAAAATAAACAGTGACATAATCGATTATGGCACTTTGCTGCATCGATGCTGAATCGTGCATGTGCGCATTGCGATGCATTGCCGAATCGATTATTGTTGACACCCCTACAAAACACTGTATGAAAAACAAAGTGCAGATGATTGTGGAACAGCTTGGAAAACAGGATGGTGCTGATTTTAAAATAAAGAATGTATGAAAGATTATACAGTATTGTGCTCAAGTTAGCTTAACAGTAGCTTTTCACTAATGTCATTCATAGTGAAAAGTGGTAATGTTATTAGGGCTGTCACAGTGATTAAATAATCATCTCATCTCGATTGTTTGACCTCATCGCGATGATTTCAGATCACCACAATGATTGCACATCTCTTTAAAAAACACTGGGGGGAGCTGCAGCGCCTGTATAAATGAGACAGTATCAGATGGCGCTCCTTAACTTACAGTGTAACACGATACATTGCAAAGCCATTCAATACAGTGGAAAAGTGCAAAACTTTGATAAGTAGTATGAACTGTCAGGTAAAACATACATTTCCAAAACAGCAATTACAAATTTTGGGAAGTTAAGGATGCTATTCTTAAGTATTTGTAAGGAATTTATTTTTTTGCAGCCACTACAGACACGTGGTCCACCACTAATATGACCTTTTCTTGTATAGTCAGTATATTTTTATTACATTTTTATTTTAAGTTATTTTTCATACACTTTATTGTGTTTATTTCTTATGAAGAATTTTCAGTTGTTTTAAATTATGTTTTTTGTGTATTACAGTTTTTCTCAGTCGCTTTGGTGCATTTCTCACATCACTATTTACATTTGCACAACAGTTAGTTCAACCTCCACAACATTTAGTCATTTGTGCACATCATAGTAGCAGTTTCTCATTCCTTCAAACAAATTGCACATTTTGTACATGCATCAATTGCTTTCATACAATTCTCTGCTGTTTTATAACATTATCATTTGTGTATGTCATGTCAGTCAAAATTAACTATACTAAGTTGTGAATGCTGAATAGTCATTCCATATAAAACTAAGAGTCCTCATTTCATTGTTTGAGTTATTACATACAAAAATGTTGAACTAGTTGTCAAAATTGTCAATGAAAATTTTTTGAAATTATGTGGCCAGACAGAGAGGAATGTCTGGATGTGCATGAATGATTACAGTACTGTGTATGTTGTATGTTCAGTTTCAATATGTACTGCAATATTGTTTACAGTTGTGCACAGCTCTAAAGGGACTTTATGTTTGTTGTAAAGAAAGGGTGTATTTTTTTCTTTTGCACAAAGCTGTGAACAAATTCGAATTGCAAAGAGCATATGCAGTAAAAATGTGAAACATACATATTCAGTGTCTTGTACTCAGTTACCTCACTAAATACAGTAATGTGTAACTTTACTGTATTTTTTAAATAGCTGTGCAAGTAGTATATAGTGAAATAGTATATAGTGAAAACGTCTGTATGCACATCTCACGCATAAATTGTAAACTGTAGGAACAACTTCACTTTTATGTCTAAGGGATTTATGGTATGAAAATTTGCATATCATGATTATAGTGACCAAGTTATCATGGTAATCAATATTATCATGGTTTTGTTAAAATGAGATGGAAATGTTCAAAAAGAACTGATACACCCACTGAAAACATGTGAACAAGTTTTATATTGGAAAATCACAATTTAATATTTCATGTCCCTGAAATTAAAAAATCTGTCTAATAAGTTTATCATAAATTAATACAATACATTATCCCTTAAATGCCTTCTTGTGCAAAAAAACTGTTGCATGTGCGCCCCTGCGTCAAACTGATTCTGGCTGGACAGGATTTAATGCAAGTTTTCAAAATCACGGTAATCAAACACGGTTGAAATGATAATTACATTTTAAACGATAATACTAACCGTCAGGACATTTTATCGTGGTTAATCGTAAAAACGGTAGTCGTCCCATCCCTAGTCACAGATATGACTATGTTATCAAACGGCCATAAATTAAATACACTTTCTCCAGTTTTGAACATCGGTAATCATTGTCCCATTACAGGCTCTTATGTAACATCTTACATCACTACTAACCACAATTGTTATCACAATTGTACAACAAGGTCAACTCTACAGCTTCAGCAGGGCATTTAGTGTGTGTGTGTGTGTGTGTGTGTGTGTGTGTGTGTGTGTGTGTGTGTGTGTGTGTGTGTGTGTGCGCGTGTGTGCTCATGTGTGTTTGTGAGAGCTGATCACAGTGTTTAGCAGAAATCACTACCCACTGAGGGCTGTCAGGTGCACTGCTTTCTACAGTCTCATGTTAATCATAGCTTTACACCAGCAATCTAGTGGACAACTGAAAATCACTTCCTCTCAACTATCTACTTCAATTAACAGCCTGGCATAGTTTTGTGTTAATTTTGGTCATAATGTTTGGGGAAAAATAATTAGAAAGAGAAATTAAAAATAAAATCTCTTTATTATCTCTTGATTTTTGTTGGCTCAATGCTAATGGTGAATCGCGTCAATATATTTTTAAAGGACTGAGCTTGTTTAAGACGAATGTTAATATTGTAATGACAATATTATTTTATTTTATTTGTGTTTCATTTGTATCTCATACAGTATACAGTACATTACACTGTTAACTTAATTGTTTCATTATAAATGTTAGATATGTATTGCTAACACATGAAAAAAAGACTGTAAACAATGTAGTACTGAATTGCAAAGTTAGATCGTTAAACAGTTTTTCACCATTTCTGAGTTCAGGATTTTTTTAGGTAGGCCTAAAACATGGCTCGATGACACACACTTGAGCCACCACAAATTGCACCACAATCATAAGCATCCTTTCAGGTGGCAGCTTTTCCCCACCGCTTAAGAACAGAGAATGCTGCTTTTTTTCCAAGATTTTGATAACTTTTTTCTTATTAACTTAACTTGTGTTTTTCCCATCATTTAAATTTGTTTGGGTGGTTAATATCATGTTTTTTTGTGGTGTGACAAACTTAGCAATCATGTAATATCTGACTTTACATGGACTTTGAGACAATACGCAATTCATTTGTTTTAAATGTGTGGACCGTTGTTTTTTCCGCACAGTGTTGGTGCTTTCATTTTCTTTTGGCTCCACAAAGTAGGCAAAACCTGACCCACACGCACTACAACAGAGCAGACCATTTGTATGCATCTGCTGTCAGTAAACCTTCATTTATCACGTCACACACTGGTGGAGTGGTCTAACAATACTGCTGTACACTGTCTTTACTCCAGTCTGATGGCATCTATTCACCAATCAGATCTCATCAAAATATGCTGTTTTTCATCACAATGCGTTTCGTTCCATATTGCGTTAAAAGCTTAATGTGTAAGAGTATGAATTTATTTCTGTCTGAGGCGCATTCAAGCAGAGGGCCTTAAGAAGATCCTAAAATAATGGGAATGCCCCCCCCCCCCCCACACACATACACTTTTCTTGTGCTGTAGCCTGCCATGAGTGAATATGTTTCCATGGAAACAGTCAGCGGAGAACTGGCCAAGTTTGGAAGTGTTTGGAATCCAAAGGGGGTGAGAGAGAGAGAGAGTGTGTTATGTTAGATAATGAACGCTAAATGCTAAATATTCTCCTCTGAGTAAAAAAAGTGTGTTGATGTCATCAAAGATGTGCATAAAATAACAAAATAACTAAGAGAGTTTAATGCAGCCAAAAAACACAGCCTAAAACAAAGTCTGTTACACATACAACACCATAAATTGTGTGATATGTAGTGTGCTAGCATAATGTTCCCACATGCAGGTGGAATCCTGACATGACCCCTGCAGCATTAATGTTGCTATGGTAACAAGGGTGTTGTGAAATATTCATAGTATGCTGCTAAATATAACAGCTCTGCTCACACGACTCAACACAATCCAAAACACCACAAAGACATTTCATTCATTCATTCATTCTCATTTCATTACCATGGTGACAAAAGTTTGTGCCAAAATATGATTCACTTTATGACCATTTATTATTTGACCATTGCAAAACCATCATTTAAACATCAAAAGGGTTCAACTCTTCATTCTTGTCATTCTGTTAAATTTCTTTGATGGAAGTAGTGGATAATTAGGGCTGGGCAAAAATTAATCTAGATCAATCTCATACAAAATAAAAGTAATATTTTGCATAACATATGAGTTTGTGATGTGTGTAAATTAAATATTATGTATATTTAAACACACACACACACACACACACACATGCACGCACACACACACACACACACACACACACACACACACACACACACACACATTTAAGAAATAGAAATATATCATTTTTCTATTTATATATATATATATAATATATAAAACACACATGTGAATGTTTCTTAAATACATACATGAATGTGTGTGTATTTATATACATAATAATTACACACAGCACAAACTCATATGTTATGCAAAAAAATTACTTTCATTTTGTATGATATTAATCTAGATTAATCTATGCCCAGCTCTATGGATAATGCACTCTTAAAAATAAAGGTGCTACACAATGCGACCATTATTTTTTTCTGTATGGTTCAATTAGGAACCTTTAACATCCACAGAACCCGTCTGTTGCACAAACGTATCTCTAAATTATAAAATGGTAAGAAAGAAATGATTCTTTGAAAAACCTTAAACCACATCATTGCTGTGAAGTACCCTTTTTAACAACTTTATTTTTAAAGTCAATCTTGAAAATTGTTTCTAAACACATGTTAGAAATGTATAGCTGAAACACGGCACAACGACTGTAAACTATGTAGTACCGAATTGCAGAGTAAGATGGTTAAACAGTTTTTCACTATTCAGGATTTTTTAGGCAGGCCTACAAAGTTGGCTAGTTGATGCACTTGAGCTTACACAATCACGAGCATCCATTCAGGTTTTAGCAGTACTTAAAGGTGAAGAGAGACGGACACGAATGTGCGTGGTTTTAGAGCCGACATGCAGACACGCCCCCACCACTTGACAGCAGAGATTTTGATAACTTATTTTATTTACATGCCGTTTTTCCATCATTCACATTTGGGTGGGTGGTTAATAACGCACTTTTCTGTGGTGTGACAAACTCAAAACATTTAATATCTGACTTTACAGGGATTTAAAGTATGAGTACACCAAAATTCTAGTAAAGACACTACAATATGCTTTTCATAATAAATGTTTGGGAGGATTTACCAAGTAATGCATCCATCCATCTATTTACTGTCTGCAATAAACAAGAAATCAAATACAGTTACATTATACGAGGCAGTAAATGATCACCTAAACAGTAAATGATCTCACAGCCACATTGTCAAAGGGGGCCCAAAGCCCACCCAGCTTTGGCCCTTTGAACTATCACAGGACCAAACAACAACAGACCGGTCCAGTTTGCCATGGGAAGGTCTTTGGGCTGTTCCGGAAGGCTGTGTTTTCTCTGCAGTATTGGCTGAGCCTGAATAATGACCAACTGCCAGGACTCTAACTAAAACACACACACACACATACAAAAGCACTCAAGCTTTCTAATAGTCCATTAAAAGGAGTAACCAATCAGAACTGCACAATGTTATACAACATGTAAAAATAACTTTAATAGGAATAGGTCTGTTAAAGTAGTGTGTATGTTTATAAATGGGCCAGACCTCTATCACTCAACCTGTCTGTCTATCTATTACTGTCAACATTGAAATCTAAACAAAACCTGGTGCTTATGTACAAACAAGACACTATTTGTTTGGTTCATGACAAAAATGATCAGAATTAAATGTTGACAGCTGCATATTGCACATAAATGTATAAAAATTGTATAGTAAGACAATGGCACGCATCCAACTATACACAGTTAAAATGTACTAAGCTGTAGGTAAGCAGATGTGGGAGGTGTGAGGACCATATGGCCGTGTGCACCCGGCATGGACATACACCCAGCGTGGGTGTGACAGAGTCCATGTGCCACACCCAACTGATGCTGCCAAATCAAAACAAACACACACACACCTCGTATCTGAATGGCACATCTCGAAACGAGAAGAACGAATCAAAACTGATTTAGATGCTTTGAGACCACAACGCATCGATATAAACTCGCAAATCTCCCTCGGCTCGACAGGCTTATGCACACAAAGCCATTCAAAGAACCCTAACTAACTGCAACATATAATCTCGTAACCTTAAGATAAAATCTCTAATGACATTACAATATCCGTCAGGACTGACCTGGCTGCCATGTATCACAAATCCATTGGTCTTCGCAGCATCAGAAAAAGATGGATGGTTGGAGAGATGGAGAGGGAGAAGAAAAGAGGCATTTCCAAATGGATGAAGAAGACAGTATGGGTAATGAGCGATCTAGCGCTCTGCCTTCGATGGTATCCCTACCCCTTTCCTCATGCTTGTAGCGCCCGTCTCTCTCTCTCTCTCTTTCTCTCTGTACGACACCGGCTTTGTACGCATCTGAGAGCTCAAGGCACGGGAGAGAGAAACATCTCACGTGTTATTCTGAGGGGGTGTCGGAGGCAGACGATAGATAATGACAGACGTGGAGAGAGAAAGAGTGGAAAAGAGGAAGGTATGAAGGGTAGGTGAAAAAATGATGGATACAAAACCTAGCGTATAGAAATGAGAGAGAGAGAGAGAGAGAGAGAGAGAGAGAGAGAGAGAGAGAGAGATGCATTCTGGTAGCTCTTCGCTGTGAGCCAGTTGGCTTGTTAATTATTCATGCTTGATGAAAGAAACAGAGCTGACATCATTTACTTTCAGTTCACTTTACAGACCACACATACACAGTTACAAACCACAAATATTCCACAAAGAATGTAACATTTACAGTTTTACATAAAACATCTTGTTTAAAATGTCTATTGAAAATTAAAGATATCCATTAAAAAGTGCTATAAACGTTTATAATGCCACAGAAGAACCGTTTTTGGTTCCCTAAAGAACCATTTTGTGAAATGCTTCGGTCAAAAATGGTCCCAAGATGGTACACTTTAAAAAGGTCCTAATTTGTACCATTTCCATAATATTTATCAAAACTAAAGGTTTGTTTCTAACAAGCGGTAAATAAATGAAAAGATCTGGATTGATTACTGACCCATTAATAATGTGAAAATAATTGCTTTCGCTCTCAGCATTAGGGCAGGATCAAGTTTACGTTGACCTTTTATGACATTTTGAGCGTGTGCGCACAAGCAGATTTCCGAGAAAGATCAAAGCCAAGACATTTTAGAAAGTTTATAAAGCTTTCGGATATCTGCAAGACCTGGTTTAAATTGCTTATTTATATGGTAATCCAAATAAACAAGTTTCCCAGTTATCAGCACACATAGACATTGAAGATTATTACAGACTTTAAATTATGCCTTGCAGCTAAATGCATGAACTAATGACTGAAAAGTGCACTTTAAAGACTTATTTAGACACAAGCAACATATGAAGAGCTCAAATGTAGGACCCTCTAAATGCATCTGAAATGTTTTGTGTGAATGAGCATTTTTTTATCAGACTTTGGATTCTGCCAAAAAAACAATATTTCGGAATAGTTTAAGGCTGGTATTATGTGAATTTGAAGTGAAAGTTTGATGAACGTATAAAATGTGCCGAGAGCATTTAGCAAATATCATTATCTCATTTTGAATGAATGTGGCATTTAGCGGCTTTTACTGTACGTCTAAGCACTTTATACTGTATACAGCCGCAGAAAAAACTTTTCATTGGTCCCTTTCAGTTTTGCTAGATTTACTATTTATAGCTATGTGTTTAAGTAAAATTATATTTTTGTTTCATTCTGTCATTTACCAACAACATTTCTGCCAAATTCTTAAAGAGCACCTATTGTCCGATTTACATTTTTACATTTACTTTGGTGTGTAAGTGTGTATTAATACATGTTAGCTATATGCAAAAGATATAAGCAAACGATTACATGAGTTATCGTCTCCAACGTAAATCTCTTTTCTTGGACTACAGCAAACACACAGATTGTAGGCAACAATTTACTTCCTGAGATTGGTGATGTAGTAAAGACTGACTTTATCTCCTCCCGCTTTGGACTCACAACCTGTAAGTTAACTCTTGTTAGCAACCGAATCTTTCAAACATGGTAAGGAGCGTCATGTTTCAGTATTCCGACCAATCACAACTTACAAATTAGCTGGCCAATCAGGGACACAGAGCTTTTCAAATCGGGACAAAAATGTACGGTATGTGGAAAATAATGTGTTTTTTTAACCATGAACCACGCAGTGTTTTCCAATCTTCAACACTGCAGAGATAAGTTTAAAGGGCGTGTTGCAGGTTAAATTTTTCAACGAATTTGTGCAATTTGCTTGTTGATAATAAACATTTAAACTGTTATCCATTGTATTTTATGTTGTTGGGTATCACAAAACGGAATATAATACGAAAAAGTACATCCCCTTTCCCCCACAACGCACTGTATTACGTCACGTCGGGGAGAGAATTTACCAAAGCCGCCTTGAGAGCATTGTGACTAGAGAGACGAGTAAAGTACAGTTCTGATAGCGCAGATTATACATAAATACATAGATAGATAGATAGATAGACAGACAGACAGATGGATAGGCTAGTATAGAGAGACAGCCAGATAGCATAACGTTAGCTTAACTTTGTGTAGAAAGTAAACAGAAATTTACATACTCGTGCATGCTGGCTTGAGGGGGTCCATGATCCTGCTTGAAATTAGTGTTACTTTATGCAATCTTCAGCACAAACAGCATGTCAAATCCTGGAAGCTGAGTGAGGCACATCACATCTGTTCGCGGGGTCGACCAGCGACCAAAACGCACTGACTTCCTTACAGCCAGTAGCGGAGTGACAATTGGGAGAGTCGGGACTTTCCCGGTGGGCCGATCTGATAATAGTTATACATTTCGAGTTAACACCGTCTGGCATCGTGATGTGCGCCGGTTCCCGCAGCCCGCTGGTCAAACTGTGCAGCCTCTCTGCTCAACAAAGTATATAAAATTGCTCAACCTGTTCGGCAGGTCCAACCATGTACAGGAATTTATAAAAGTACGGTCATTAATGAGCGGTTCCTCCTCAAATGGCATAGACTTTGACATCATTTGATGTAAAAAGCCGCCGAACGTCTGTTTATTACAGTATATGCGGTCGGATCCGAGTGTGCTGCAGCTGCTGACCGCTGCTTCTGCGTATAAAATGATTGTGTGATTCGTTATGATCGCATAAACAATATAACAAAGCATATTTTTTTCCACAAAACAATATATTTGAGATATTATTTGATAAGTGTGGATTAAGGATGTTTAAAAATCTCTAGCCTGGTGGTTAGGACATGAATGGATCAAATCAGCAGATTTGCGAAGTTTTATTTATCTCCACATATTTCATAAATAATAATAAGCATGGTAACTTTGCAGTATAACACATTATATATTTCCTACGATGTATATATGATTTCCAAATTATATACGTAAGTATTAAACAGCAATAAATGTCTCATCTATCTCTGTGGCTCTGGCTGAGTCTTTCTCCACTTCTCCCCAACGTGACGTCATCGCAGAATTGCGTTAAAAAAAACGTTAATACCAAAAACGTAAAAAAAGGGGGTCTTTAAGACCATTTTTGAGACATTTTAAAAATGATATACATATCTTGAGTGATTTATGTACCCATTAATCTACAGTGGTGGTTAACCTGCAACACGCCCTTTAAAGCAACACTAAAGACTTATTGCTCTTTGCTCCCCCTACAGGTTAGAAGCGTAATTGTTCATCACCACTGTCGTAAATACTGCAACATAGCTGGCTCTGATTGGATTGTAGGTCTGCCGTAAAGCAAGTTTTTGTAGTTTTCACTCGAACTACAGGACCACTACCCAACGGTTGGAAACTTCTTTAGTGCGGTTTTGGCCGATAGAGGGCTGCAAAGCGAATGTGAAAGTGCCATTCACCCTGTTTTGAGTGGATGAACCACTGAAACTTTTTTGGAAACTTATTTTAAGGTAAAAAAATTATTTGGTGTTGCTTTAAATTCGTTTCTCAACAACAAAATACAAATGTTTTTTACATAGAAAAATAATTTTTTCTGACGCTGAAAAAATTGTCATGCTGAGCGTTTTACATTTTCTGTTGGGTGACTTTATGTCACTTCTGAGGTTTGCTTTGTTGAAATTCAACAGACGCTGGACTGAAATAATACATCTAGAAATGATGATTAAAGTCTGGAGTGGTCTCTTATTTTTCCCAGAACTGTATATATCTGGCAACGTATAACTAATATCGGGCCTCATTTTCCAGGTGTTTTTTTACAGCATTACAACATATAACAACTTTTAACAGAGACAAAACTGTAATGTTAACATCATTGGACTAAAACACAGAAATTTAAACAATTATAGTATCAGGTTGCAACATACAGTAGCAAAACTTTAAAAAGTAAAGGTGGTCTGAATACTTTCTAGGAGTGCTTTCTCACCTGCCTTATTTAGTGCAGTTGAATCATACTAATGTTCATTATCCCACTTATCCCGCAGTTTATTTGGGGAGGTGAGAATGCAGCAATCGATGCGGGTGCGACCACAAGCGGACCAAACAAGCGATACGCTTTCAAGTGAACTCTAGAGTGGTTTGTTTGTGGTGAGAATGTGATGGTTGTGAGATAGACCTAACTGCAAAAAAACACTGCACATTTTTGAACTAACCCAGCTGCTGTAGTCAGCTGCGATGTGGATTATAGGATAAGGTAGTGTTTGTTGACAGTAAGCATGAGCAACAAAAGCCTGATGGCAGCTCGCGGACAAACTTCACAGTTTGCAGTGCATCAAAACATCATTTTCAAGACGCCTCCGGACCTTATTCTCAAATGAATAGTTTGTCTAAAATGGTGTATACAAACTATGAAGTATATAACGACCACGAATACAATCAGAACGCATAGTCATCTCAATACATACATATAAACAACGGGCGTGCTGTCTGCTGTATTTTCCTCTTCTTTTGATTACTTCAGTCAGAATTTCCTGCACGTTGATTCTGACCAATCGAAAAGAAGTTTAGAAAAGACACATGTGGCCAAACAAGTGATTTTGATGTTATCACATGACTGCATTCTGGTTAGTTTCAACTGGTTCGGACCAGAGCAATCAGTGTGGTGTGAAATGGAATCAAAACTGCTTAAAAAAACTACAATGTATAATTTTTTTTTTTTTTTTTTTTCGAACTCTAGATGTGAAAGTCCCCTGAATGTACTGTACTGTATGTGTGAGAGTGAAGGTGTGAGTGTTTGTGTCCTATAGTAAAACTGTTAAATCTAAATGGTGGAGGGATTTTAGCTGTCAGCTGCCTTTGTTCGGTTTAAAGCGTTATCATGGCAACCTGGCCTTGGCAGGACACGACTGAGTCGGAAACTGCCAGTGACGGCGGCTATCGTGCAGGAGCCATATCCATGGCGACAGCGACGGCGGCCCACAAAGAGGCAGATCTGTGATTCTGAATGGAGAACTAAACTTGATGTATGACACAAACATGACACAAATGATTTGGAGACTCTGAAATGTGTGTGAAAGTAAAGACGAGAGAGCAAAAGTAAAATGTCCCACACCGAGTGCTTCTAAATATCACACAAATAGGATTTGTATTCTTTGCATAGTGTACTAATAAATGACAGTTTTACTATAGTGACATAATACATCTGTAAATACACAGAAACCAATTCATTATATAATGTGTAACAAAATCTCGGAATAAAGTCTGTTTATGACGTGTACGCGAATGTACGTACACGGTCGAACGTACAGCCTTGCAAAGTATAGTTTATTTGACTCATACATGTACGCAGAAATTTGACGCATGCGCATTGCGACAAATTGTCATTTGTGAGTGACTCATTACAATGAAACATGCCAAACACCAATGCCAAGTAAAGTGGCTTTCAATAGCAACACCACTTGACCTCAATGATTGAAGCAAAGGAGGAGTGGTCAGACCTGATGAGGTCACACAATACAATTTTAGTCAATCAACAAACAACTAAATTTAACAATATACAGTACTGTGTAAAAGTCTTAGGCCAACATGCTACCATTAGATTTGTTGTTTTTGCACTTGTACAGAATAGTGATCATATATAGTTATTTCTCAGTCTCTTTATTAAAATACAACAAGAAAATACAGGAAATGTGTATGTAGTATAAAAGCAGTATAAAAGTATAAGCTGAAGTGTCAAGTATTTAGGGTTAACTCCACTTTCTCGTGAGCAATAGCAGGCAGCTGCAGGATCTCTTAAACCTAAATGAAATTAAATCTTAATTTCTAATTCTAATCAAATGACTTCAGGACTTCAGTCTCCTCAAAAAACTCAAGATGTGTTTCGTGCCAAGAGATGTCACATTAAATACTGACTGATGCCTGGAGAAGACATTTAGTTCTGAAAATGGTTTTGTTTTTGATTTTGTGTAGCCTACATATTTCCTGTATTTTCTGTTTGTTTCTTAATTTGAAAAATAAATATGGATGGACAATAAAACTTTACTTAAACAACAAAGCTGGTGATGGTGGCCTAAGTCGTTGGCACAGTACTGTATATATATCATTTTATAAGTGGAGTGCTTTGCAAATGCGTCTTTTTGCTTATCTGTGTCTTGGTGAGGGCGAAGAAACACACACACACACGCACACGCACGCACGCACGCACGCGCACACACACACACACACACACAAACACACACACACACACACACACACACACACACACACAAACACACACACACACACACACACACACACACACACACACACAAACAGCTACTTTATAATTCTGAGGTTCTTTGCCTTTCACATGGTCGTGGATCATTATTGTCACAAATTTTAGTTACGCGAGTTTATTTTCTGCAGGAGAACAACATGCAATCATGCCGCGGACCACCGTTTGAAGACCCATGATTTAAAAAGTTTTTACTATTGCTTATATGTCAATGTTGTGTTTAACATGAATTAAGATAAACCCCGTGCAAATTCATCATTCAAGACCATTGCTGAGTATTTTCTCAATAAAATTGCAGTCATATAATTCCTGCGGTTTGAAATTGCCTCAGTTTCCTACGTCATTAACATGCAACCAGTCACGTCAACATTGTTAAGCGAGTGGATCAGGCAGTCCAAGGGTGTGTCTCAATCAGCTCCCTTGTTCAGTAGTCAGGGCACTGATCAGGGAGTCGGACATTTTAAGAGCTGTCTCAATCGCAAAATCCTTCCAGTGCACTGGAACGTCCGTTCCCTAAAAATTCCCACAATGCAACCCAAAAGCCAGTGAGCATCGATGGTCCCCATGTTCCCTTACCGGAAATCACGTGACCTTTTCTGAAGCTCGCCAACCGAAAATCACGTGATCCAACTCAATAAACTTTATGAAGTTATAACGTTTGTTTTAGTTTTAAATATAACACACATCGCTAGACAGTAAGGAAGCACAATCTACTCAATATTTAAAATAATAATATTTATTTAAAATTGTATATATATATAATGTAATTAAATTCCTCCAATTTTATGCACGGATATGTAAGAGAATATGGTTTTGCCGTTTGTTGATGAGTAACAGCTGTGAGTGATCACAACATGCTTAAGCAGCCACGTGACAGAAAAATAAGTGAACAGTGTCCCAATGTCAAGTGAGCTAGGGTCCGTACCAGAGCCGGAACCTGTGTACACGATATACTGATTCACGACCTCGGGAGCTAGGGAACAAATTGAGACACAGGGCGAGTCATAGAATTGGATGCTGCATAGACTCGTCGCTGAAACGATTGCAGAACTGTTGCTTTAGCTCTACTTCTGCAACGCAAGCAGACTCATACGTGCAATGTGAATGCTTTAAACTGTTAACATCATTGCTGATTAAAAAGTACACGCAACTTACATATGCTATGGGTAAACTGGCAGCTACCTGTCTTGAACTGCCAAATGCGAGATCTATATAGATTTATATCTATGGTCTGAGCTGGTGCGATTGAGTGGATGCAGGGAATCATTTTTTTACGTTAAATTAGCATTTTTAATTAATGATGATTCATACAGAGCTGTTTGTATGAGGCTACCCATGTCTGAATAGACTCATGAGCTGCCCTATTTAGAGTATGGCAGAGCAGTCATTTAGACAGAAAGAGAGCGCAGGAACAGGCAAGAGATCAGCAGTGTCCACAGGGAAATCAGAGGGATAAAAAAACTCTTCCAATGCAGATGACAAAGAGGGGAGGCTGGGGGGTGAGACCCAACACACTGAGTTCACAAACAAGTTCACCTTAGTCTTTCATTTACCTGACAATCATAGCTTTAGCTTCATTTTCAACATTTAGCAGGAGATACAGAAAATAAACAAGCGACACTGTTCATGAAAAATAGAAACGTGTATGACATCAGAGCAAAAGTTTTTTGCCACACATCAGCATGACATCAGAGCAAGACAGACAACATTTCTAACCAACATGCATCTTGTGGTGATCACCAGTGATTGGTGCTGCGCAGATTTTGCACATCTTGTACGAGCCTATTCTGTTTGACGCAGAAATACGACACTATGCGGAAATATGGTCGAGAGTGGCTATGTTTACATGCACAACATTTTTTCAATCTGATTGAAGGTTACAACGATACAGTTTACATGCACCCTAAACACTGCAATCTGATTTAAATGTTCGTTTACATGTACATTATATAGAATCCGAACCGAACGTCTGCGCAAGCGCACAGCCAGAGTTGCCAGATTCGCGTATCAAAACCATCCCAAATGGACATTCAAAACTAGCCCAAAAGCAGCCCAAATACCAATAACTAATGACCGAAATACTTTCATCTTTAACCCGCAGAAAAACAACAACTGGTGGGAACAGTTTTAAACAGCAGCTCAAATCTAAACTCGAAAAAAAGCAGAAGACTTGGCAACGCCTCACTTCAGACAGCATCTCTCGTCGAGTTCAGGCTTTATCTCTGTATTAAAGTCAAAGCGGAGTTGGAGACAGTTATTCTTAAGACGTTTTCAGATATAGGTGAAGAAAACACACTTTTCAAAAGGCACAACGCTATTTTATTGCTTTAAGTAGGCTAATGTTTTAAAATTACACATAAATGCGTCAGAATGTACATAGCGTGATCCCAGTAACTTTACCTCAATAATGCGTAATGCCACTGCCTTGCTAATGCGTGTTTCTGTGACGAGAATCATGTGATATAAGAGTTTATTAAAAGACGTGAACTTGAGCACAAATGTTCTGCGCATGTGCACAATGTATTTTTGCATCCGATTGAGAAAATACTATGATTCGCGCGTTTACAAGCGTACTTTTCTCCTGCAGATCGGATCAAAGATCGGAGTACACCACCCCCTTTAATACGATCCAAATTTGCATCCGATCGTCCTCAATCGTATTGATTAAGGTGTTTACATGAAGACTTTTCAATACGATTGAGCCATCAATACGATTACAAACGGATTATTTGGTTGCATGTAAATGTAGCTAGTGACTTCCTGTTCAGGGGGACTTAAATTCTTAGATTGCTTATACAATGTGAATACTTTAAAAGATGCCAATATTCATCAATGACTTTAATCTATTAATATTAATAGTAATAAAAATAAACTTTTTCCAAGTTTTTATATTCATTAGATGTGTCTGTAGCATAAGCCAGTGGTTCCCAAACTTTTGCAGCGTGTGGCCCCCCCTTGTGTACGGTGCATTCCTTCGCGGCCCCCCAAAGTAAATTTGTGACAAAAAACTGTTCTAAAACTCAACATTTTAATAAAAAAAACATTAAATTATACAAAAAAGTAGTGCTTTTGGTTAGTAGCCTTATTTTTTTTAGGTTTAATTACACAGAATTCATTATAAATTAATGTATTTCATAAAATGTCATAAAACTGGGGCCCCCCTGGCACCATCTCGCGGGCCCCCTGGGGGCCCTGGCCCCCAGTTTGAAAACCACTGGCATAAGCAACAGAACAGTTTGACACAGCCACAGCTGTGCGTTTGTTAGCATTCTACAACAGTTTAACATGATGATTTATTTATTATATTATACAGTAACACCAAAATCTCTAATACTCAATCGTCTTTAGTGAGCAAAGTGTGAGACATAGCTGAGACTTCTGGAAAACTGCACATGTGCAGAATGACATATAAGGCTATTAAGGTCATTTTCTGAGTCCCTCAAGGCTTAATATGTTCTCAATTAAACCTCATTGCCATCTCTGAGGTATTAAATAAATCTCATAAAAAAATCCTATAAGAAACACTAAATAAAGGGAAACAGGGAAAAGAACAGCGCGCTAAGTGTGAGAGTGATTAATGCGAGAGGAAGCAGGCTGCACGTTGCTGCTCGTTTCTCCTCAGTGCTACACGCTGTGATTTGCAGCTAAAAATATCCACCACATGACTGAGGCGCATTCACAAACACATGCACAGGACGGGACGGGAGGGGGAGATGCAGAGAGGGAGTTTAAAGAAATAAAGGGCACAGGTGCAAAAAAAGAACAAAAGATGGAATAAGGAAGAGGGAGTGGAGTTTGAAGGAAATATCAAAAAAGAGGGAGGCACTGCAGTTGGCCGCATGCCACGACACGCAGTGAGACCTAAGGAGACTTTACAAAATACGATTGTTTTCTTTTTATAAAACGTACACAAACCACACAAACCATTTCCATGCTTTCGGCATCCATTTCCAAAGCCTCATCCCATCACGTATTTCATACTCATAAACATGTTCTTACCATGCAAGTTTGAAGCCTCTCATTGGTGCGTTGCTGATAGAGTGTTGGGTACGGCGTCAGGTGGCTGCGGCCGGTGAGGCTGCATGTTGGTGACAGGCAGCCGCTTAGCAGAAAGTGCGTCCCGCTGTGCCGTCCCATTCAGAGAGCCGATACACTACGCACTTGCCCAAGCTAACAGGATACTGACAATCCAGACAGTATAATGCTGCCGGCTGATCTTCCTCGTTTTACGTTTCCCTGAAATTCTGTGTCGTGAGGCTCGGTCACAGCCACTGTGCGTATGTATGTGTATATCAGGTGGAAATAAATATGTGGTAACAAACAGCACTCGCAGCAGAAGCAGGCGACATTCGTCTCATGAAGTTGCAGAGCACGAGTGAATTCGCTCGCTCAATG
The DNA here is from genome assembly GCF_027580225.2 of Misgurnus anguillicaudatus. Classification (NCBI taxonomy): domain Eukaryota; kingdom Metazoa; phylum Chordata; class Actinopteri; order Cypriniformes; family Cobitidae; genus Misgurnus; species Misgurnus anguillicaudatus. The sequence continues at coordinate 12,036,340 of NC_073351.2, forward strand.
TCATTCTTTCACGGTTGCACTTGTTCATTCGCTCTTTTTCCTGATTCTCTCTCTCTCTCACACCCGCCCGCTGCTGAAAGCTGCAGTCGCTGAGAGCGATACTGAGCATGCTCATCACAGCTTTTCCTCTCCCTCTTGTTTCTCAGACATTGTTTGGTTAGCTGTGACTGTCTCCTCTGGTGGGCTAAGGGGGGATCAGATGAGGTGGGTTTCTCGTGTGGATTGGTGGGGTGTCTTCTGGCGTTGTGGGGAGATTATAAAGACCTCTCGCCCTCCTGTCAGCCTCAATTAGGACACTTTTATCGGCTGGGAATCTTAATCCGCTAATGCACACACCCACTATGGCTCTTTTCCAAAATCAAGTGAGTTACCTACCCGTGCGGCGTTTGAAGCACTTGTTTCAAGCTGTGTGTGAGGGCAGAGATGTTAGCGGATCGCTCGCACCAATAATACACTCACATCTTCAAAGTATACCCCACTGACCTTCCACACACAGCAACTGTTCGCTCAGAATTCATCCCCTTACAAACAATACAGTGCAAAAATACACATCTTCAGGCTCAACTTGTTAGTAGGGTTGTCTGAACAACAACTGTATAAGGCTATCACTGAACAGGATGGTTCAGGGTCAAGACCAACCAACACTGATAAACCTCGTTTAAAGGGGACGTTAGGGTTTCCCGCAGCACATTTCAGTTAAGGCGGCCCGCCTAAGCTTGGAAACCCTACCGCCTTAACTAGGTAGTCAAAAAAAAATCGCTACACAAAAGGGCATTAAGTGCATCTCGGAGAATAGCGCGTACACGCATCACACCGCGAGCGGAGACGCGCACCACATGGCCGAAATGAGAAAGACGTGGTCTGGACGGTCACTGTCTGTAGGATAACTAGCCAGTTCATAAAACATCTCTGAGAATAGCACGGACGCACTTCACACTCCGAGCGTGCACGCGCGCCACATGGCCGAAATGAGATAAGACGTGGTCCGTCATGTCTGGAGGAAAGCCAGTTGATAAAACGCGTGTCCGTGAGAACTGTAAGTGGACTTATGTTTTGGGTTTATTTAAGCCTGTTTTTGTATTCGTCTATAGTTCTTGTAATTTTAAAGTAAGTTAGCTGGTGATTTTGTTGTTTGAGCAACCTGCTAGCTAGGTTTCACATGCCTGTTGATTCTATATAATTGTTGAGCGCTCTTGCTCACTTTATTTATGTGCATTATTTACATGCTACAGTAGTTACACTCCTTTAAGATAATGTAATTAATAGTGGGAAATAATTAGTTTTTACAATCTTTGCGCTATCTATCATCGTTTGCCAGATGTTTGACAACATCTGCTTTAGTTTGTGTTTATTAACCATTTAGTTTCACTTCACCACACAGCTATTTATGTTGGAGGTAAAAACATTTAATTCATTAATAATCTAGTATGTGCTCATTTTTTGTCCTAGTTTCTTCGAAATGAAGTTTTATTTGAGTGTTTTAAATAAAAATATTTTAATTTTCATCATGACGTATACGCCCCCCCCCCATGATTGCCATGCCCACGGCACCGCCCACCCGCCCAACCCTACAACCTTAACTAACAAATTTTCTGCGGGAAACCTTGGACATATCATGAAAATCTGACTGTTTCCATGTTTAAGTGCTATAATTGGGTCCCCAGTGCTTCTATCAACCTAGAAAATGTGTAAAAGATCAACCCAGTTACTTAGTTTTGGTAAACCATTCTCTGCAAGAATGTGAAAAAACAGATCATTGAAATTTGGCTCCCCTTGTGATGGCAGAAGGGGATAATACCGCCCCTTAATCTGCACTATCCAACAACGGCACTGCTATTTTGTGCAGAGATTAACTCATTTGCATTTTAAAGGACAAATAAACGCCTATAAAGTACCATTTTAACGTTATAATAAATTATCTATGGGGTATTTTGAGCTAAAACTTTACATATTTATCGATAAGCAGAATAACAAAAACAATGGAGTAGTCTGGTGCTGCTGTGAAGGAGCATGGAATTATGGGAGTTGTTGTCTTCACCTTTACTGTGGATGTCCAGCGGGACTCACAAATCATGTTCATGGATGATGTAATGAAATAAAACGTTATAACCATTACATTTTGCTAGTTTATGATAATGCAACTGTTTCTCTTTTTCAGAAGATATTAACATGCTGCTATATTCATAGATATTTTACTCTGTGCCATGTTTTTATGAGAGCATGTGACACAACATTTCTTGGTTCTTCGTCCAGATGCACAGCTTGACATTTCTGCTAATTAAACATTTCTCTGTATTAGCTTAGCACGTACTGAGAGTCACACTCTTTCCAGGAAAATGGCCACGATGCTTGCACCTAAAACCAACACGCACTGATAGATGCACATATAATGGCATTGCATCAGCAACACACATTGCCACTGCAGGGTACAATCTAAAACAAAAAAGGATTCTGGGAAACTGGATGTTTCTGTTAAAAAACAAGATATGCTGGAATACTAATAAACAACTGCATGAATAATATTTTATACAAACTTCAAAACGATTTATGATTTGTTGGAATTTGACAAAAAATGACAGAGTTACACCTGTTGATAGAGTCAGCAAAGACAATTTTGAGAAAAATCGAGTTAAAAGATTTTTGATGGGTCAAAAAGAAAATCACTGCATCCATACCTTAAAGGGGACAGAGAATGAAAAAGCATTTTTACCTTGTCTTTGCTGAATAATGGTAGTCTACCCACATTCACAAACATACAAAAAGTGCTAGACATGCTAAACATCTCACTCTCATATAAATTCCTCTTTTAGAAATGTCAGCCAGAAAACGGCCCAATCTGAAAAACTGATGCTTATGACATCACAGGCATCTCACTGCCCCTCCACTTTCAAATAATTGGCTACATTTATTGAGTGGCAGCAAAGTCAGCCAATCAGTAATGAGATTGCAAGTTAAGCCAGTAGGGGGAGCCAAATAGGTGCAAACCCACTTGTTTAAAATCCCCCACCCTAATAGAGCTATCTGAGAGAGGTTTTTAGGAAGCTTCTAAGGCATTATAGACCCAAACTAAAAAAATTGTCTACATGTCACATCACAGAACAAGGATAAATACCCCGTTCAATCAATTCTATGTCACCTTTAAAATCACTGGTAAACACACAAAACTATAGGAAAAATATATGTTCAATGTTTTTCTTTCATTAATTGTTTGATTGACATTGAGACACACAGCTTTAAGATCTACTGTAATGCAAGGATATAATATAATGTTACACATCAAAACTTTTTTCCCAACAGTTAACCAAACATTCACTTAAAGGGATAGTTCGGCCAAAAACGATATTAAACCCATGATTTACTCACCCCCAAGCTGTCCGAGTTGCATATGTCCATCGTTTTTCAGACAAACACATTTTCGGATATTTTAGAAAATATTTTAGATCTTTCTGTTCATTAAATGTTATGTTACGGGGTCCAGCAATAGTCCACGACCTTCAAGTCCAAAAAAGTGCGTCCATCCTTCACAAATTAAATCCAAACGGCTCCAGGGTGATAAACAAAGGTCTTCTGTGGGTGGTCCGTGCGGTGTTGTTGTGGAAATGTCCATATTTGAGATGTTGTTGACGTTGTAAGCTGCCTTCCGGTAGCGCCGCCATTTTGGAGTGATGCGCATTCAGGATGAGAGCTTACGCAACGTACAGAGTTTCTCTGCTGCTGCTCTGTGCCCCCGCCCTCCGAATTTGTCATACGTCACTAAGAAAAGTGCGTACACTACGCTAATACTCTCTCCTAAGTCTAAGATGGCGGCGCTACCGGAAGGTAGTTTATAACGTTAATAACATTTTAAATATGGATATTTCTACAACAACACCGCACGGATTACCCACAGAAGACCTTTGTTTATCACCCTGGAGCCGTTTCGATTTAATTTGTGAAGGATGGACGCACTTTTTTGGACTTGAAGGTCGTGGACTATTGCTGGACCCCGTAACATAACATTTAATGAACAGAAAGATCTAAAATATTTTCTAAAATATCCGAAAATGTGTTTTTCTGAAAAACGATGGACATATGCAACTCGGACAGCTTGGGGGTGAGTAAATCATGGGTTTAATATCGTTTTTGGCCGAACTATCCCTTTAAGATATAACAGATTATATCTGCATGAATTTTTGTCAAAACAGATATTTTTAAAACTGTAATTGTGTAAATGTGTATATGTGTATCGAGGTCATGCACTCGAATCTGTCAATCAGCGCGAGAAAGATCGTTGACATGTCTTATTTCTCTTAATAACTCTTTAACATCAATCAGGGCCCGAACTTTATCTCTCTTATTAGTTATTTTTACATCAAGCAAGTCCTGCACTTTATGTTGTAAAACCAAAAGGTCACGTGCATGTGGATGAACACGCATCTTTGTATTAGATTAAGCATTTTGGACAGTACACCTCTCAGAAAACATACAAATAAACTTACATTTTAGATGTTTAATGACTATTTAGAGAACTGGGATCGCTAGATGAGGGCTTACGTACTTTTCTTATGAAAACCTAAATTTAGACCAAAATCAACATTTATAATTTCTTTTGCCTCTAGCTTAAAATTAAGCTGTGCGCCTTCTGACTCATTTTGGCAGCATGAGTCACAAATGTTTTAATGACTATTTTAGATGTACCTTTGTTTTCTTCATTGTTACAATAGATTTTCTATTCCAGTTTAGGTAAAAGTATTCTACTAAGAGGGTTAAAAAGCACACAAAGGTCTGAGAATGGTGTTTGGAACAGGGACATGCGATAGCTTTATTTTTAAACTCTCAAATCTATTTCACGTGACAATTATAAAATGATTACTCGTTTTGTAAATGTATGGGAAAATGTAATCCACAATGTACAGAAGAAGTTATTGGGTGTGGTGCTGAATGGACAGCTCCTTACATTATAACTAAAGAAAAGAATCCACACTACAATAAGACAACAAATCAAAGACACTCTGCTGTGTATCATTCATAAACGGAGTTGTCCTGCTTTTTTCACAAAAAATAACATTACATGAAATGTTTGTCAACGAATGACCCACTTGCTCTGTACTAGAACCCGGTGATCAACTTTACTATCTACTCCCTAAACTTGATCTTCTTAAGCACCATCTTGATAAAATAAAAGCTTGTTATTGGCTAGTACATGCATTACTTAAAGGTGACAGAGAATAAAAAACGCTTTTATCTTGTCTTAGTTGAATAATGGTAGTCTACCCGTATTTACAAACATACGAATTACGAAAAGTGCTAGACATTCTGAACATCTCCGGTTTATAGAAATTTCTCCTTTAGAAATGTCCGTCAGAAAATGGCCCAATCTAAACAACGTATACATATTACATAAAATGCATCTCACCCCCCACTCTCATTCAGTTCCCTCCCCTTCAAAATAATTGGCAAACATCCGGCCTCTCGCCTCCAAAGGGAAGTAAATTGCAGTAGTGTTTGTGAAGTTTAAGGCGAAATTGCGAGTCACGTTCCGAGGTGTGCTCTTCTATCTGTAAAATTTTGGTCTGTCCGTGTTCTGAAGACGGCAAAGTTTACATTCTTTTGAGTGGCAGCAAAGGCAGCAAAGGCAGCCAATCAGCGTCAAGTGCTTGCATTTTATAATGAGGTAGCCAGTTAAGCCTGAAGGACGCCAAATAGGTGCAAAACCACGTGTTTAAAATCCCCCACCCTAATATAGGTTTCTGAGAGATGTTTTTAGGAAGCTTCTAAGGCATTACAGACCCAACCAAAATGTTGTTGTCTACATGTCACATCACAGAACAAGGATAAATACCCCAGTCACCTTTAAACAGCAATTGCTCCTCATACTAGATAATGATTCCAGTATAAAAGGGGCAGTCCTCCTGGACTGAACAGCTTTAACCCTAGTTAAATACAGTGGCTAATCCAAACCCTGATTTGCTGCTTTAAATGCGTTTAAATACAGTTGGGACTAAACTTAGCAGGGTACTGTCTAATATTATGTACTGTTTCAGTAAGTGCTGCATACTTCAGTGTGCATGTGATGTTCTACCACAGCAACAAAAATGATTTATTTAGGTTCGTACATTATTTTCGTAGTTGTTGTTAGTACTTTAGGTGAGCATACAGGTCAAAATGGTGGATAATGAATGTTTAAAATATATCCATATTGCATCCACACATACTGTATAGAATGTGCTGTCTTACTGGTCAGTACATACTGGTATAAGGCGTGATTTTGAACACTGGGCTACCATTTCATAAATACTAAGAATTTGGATTATACTCTGCAACAGCTCCAGGGCTCAACGCAAATACATTTTTATACTGGCCCAGTCGGGCCAGTGGTTCAGGTTTTCACTTGCCCTGCCAAAATATTTTACTGGCCCCAATTAAAAAGTCAGTGTCACATATTTAAAAATAATAATTCAAAAGTCAAATATAATTGTATACATATAGAACAGACATGTTCCAACGAAAAACGGCTCCCAACTTTTCTGCTTTACCTAAAAAAATTGTGCAAAATATTGCATCGTTTCTTTTGCCGTGTTTTAGCCATGTAAATGTCTGCTTCCAAGATGTTAAGTAGTATACATTGATGAAAATATATTTAAGTGACTAAGGGTGAAGCACTGGCCCGTTCGGGAAAGTGACAATAATTTTTACTGGCCCAAACGTCTCTCACGCTTGCCCCGGGCCACCGGGCAGTCCTTTATGTTGAGCTCTGAGCTCTCACTTTAACTTTAAAGTAGGCAGTCGCTCCCAAAAGTCCAGAAAGTTGGTTATCATTTGGAAAAAAATACACTTTTCTCAACTTTTTCACAACGCTGGACACGCCCCATCCGGTCACCAATAGTCACTGTCCCTCTTGTTGCCAGAAGTCGCCAAGCTTCTGTTGAAATGAATGAAATCATGTCGCTGTGCTACTGCTAGTCGCTGGTAGTCTGAAAGGTCAGCACGCAATATGTAAGGGTTAATGTAGAGGTAGCCGCCGGTAGTTATTGGGAAATAAGCCCCGACAGTGTGATCAGGACCCGACGCGAAGCGGAGGGTCTTGTATCACACTGAAGGGGCTTATTTTCCCGATAACTACCGGCTGCCTCTACATTATCCCGCTTATTACACGGCTACTTGTCACATAAGAAAAAAAACGGACATAAATATGAATTTGAAACATTTGTTTTAAATTAACATTTTTATCCTTCCGCGAAAGTTTGCACAGATGCATAAAATGATCGTAATACCTTATTAAGATCCTCTGCTTCATACTTGTCTGTCTCCATTTTTTTCTCTTTTAAGTTAGCCAGTCTTTGAGAAGTTTTAATGCCCATTCTGTATATTTGTGTGTGTTGGCTTCGTAGCTGTCATGCTCTATTTTGTCAAGTTCAGTCTCAGTAAGCTCTCTGTGTCTTGTCGTTGTTCGTTCTTCTATCCACTGTTTAAATGTTTTGTTTTTTCCGTACATGTTAAAATTAATGTCAAAATTTTCCATTCTTAATTGTGGGTGTCCAGTGTTTGTCACAAGATGGCGCCAAACAGTAATCTTTATTGGTCTTTATTGGCGCAGAGCGATTTTAATCGTACAAGTAGTACCGGCTATGCGTTATTACTTTGTAGCTGTTATTATTTGAAAAGAACAAACCTGCAAATGTCTCAACTGACCAATCAGAATCAAGCATTCCAGAGAGCCGTGTAATAAATATATATAATTTTATCAATACTTAACTCTTTCACCGCCAGCATTTTTCATGATTTTCACAAAAGTTTAATGCCTTCCAGAAAATGCTCCTTTTTATAAACATACAATATATGAAATAAAAGAACAGACCCTCTGCTTTCAAACAAAAAAATCAGTTTCATCCTACCTTCATGTGTTCTGTTTTTATCACCTCTCAAATATGTGTAGGGTTCATCAAAAACACCAAATTTTGAGCAAAAAGCAGAGATAATTCCATTTTTGTGAAGGAATTTTGATAGAGATCAGATGCAGAGCGATCTTTAAAACATACACGGACATACAACTGTTTGCCCTAGGGCAATACATCCGGGTTTTATAAGTTGTGGAATAATAGGTGGATAATAGCGGTATTGCAGATTGACAAGATATCTCGTCAATGGCGGGGAAAGAGTTAAATGGAATATAAGAATTTGGCCAAAACGTGATATCTTAGAAGGCAGCATCATTTTGCAAACCACCATTTGAAACAATCTTCGCTTTGCTTGTGATATCTTAAAATTCTGCCTAGGTAGGTAGCTCATTGATATTTTCAAGGTTTTGGTACTCAAAATGCCACCAATACAGCCTGAAGCAACTTCAAAAACATTGATTTGTTACATGCCTGTGACTCAAATGATCAATAATACAAAACGTGCTTGCAGCTTACATTCACTGATGCTTTTCATATGAACATACAGTTCAGAAACAGGATTTCCAACATGTGAAGTCTAAATAGTGAGCCTTTAAATACAAGTATGCTGAGTTATGCGACTCTCTCCCTTGCTATAGTTTTAGGTATCTCTTCTATCCCTCTCTCTTTTTGACACACCCTGCCTAAGGATCCATACCGGATTATTTTTGATGCTGTATAGGTTGATCAGCGGTGGCCAATAAGAAGTGAGACTTTGTTGTCAGCTGACCGGGTGACTGTCACACCAGTTCAGTGTCAGATATGGCGGCACGTGGTCATCCTGGCCCTCTGTAAATCTCACGCACACACTTTCTGTCTCTCTCTCTCCCTCTCCCATGCACAGTTTACTAATCCTTACAGAAAATCCCCATGTGGAAGTGTATACACAGCTGATTGGAGTAAAGGTGAAATAAGACAAAAAACAAATGTAATCTTCTCCTAAACTGACAGTGTGGACCAATGAGTCCCCATTAACCCAATTAGTTTACAAAAGACACAATATGCCAACACTCGGATGACAAATTCATGTAAGAACAATTTGACAGAGGAATAAGCAAGCAACCCAGAGGTCTGAGCTAAAAAAAGGCAACAGTTGGGATGTCAATAAACGTTTGTTCCACGAAACCCATTTGTTTATGTTGTTACTGCTGAATACTGAAAACTCTGTACAGAGAGGCTCATTTTTTTCTCTATGAGCTGCATGATCAACTTGTGCCAGCAGAGGAGAAAAGGCAATAAGCATCAAACTCGCCTACATTCATTGTTGTGTGGGATAATGTGGCATTCCAGCCAGTCACAGACTGGTTTGCTGCATATGCAATTTCACTGTTGTTACTGTCTCTATAGTCCCTTTCTTACAGTAAACCCTACAGAGGAATTTAATCTCTGCGTGGAGTCAAGTTCATCTCCAAACATTTGTGACCAAGTGACTTCACTGAAGGACATTTCTACTAAAGACTGCCGGGGTTGGATTAGACATTACAGACAGTATTTTCCAACATGCATTGCCAGAGAAGATGTGATGCTGATGAAAACTTGTGGCCAAATGCAAATGATATGGAGGACTAGAACCCTCACAAGTAATTTACATATAAATGAACATCTACACATGTTGTTACTGTGATGATTTTTTTATATTACAATTGCAGTCCCGGAATTTCAGGATTTTTTTCCTCTTTATTCCACCTATTTACTGAAATTTCAATACTATATTTAAAGAAAAAAATGCATCATTTCTGATTTATTAACGTATGATTTAGTTTGTTCAATAAAGTGAAACGTTGTTATTCTATAATAAAATACTGATTTATGTAAAAAAAATCAATCAAACTTTCAAAAAAATAAAAGTTCATAATTTATGTAATGCTTCCTGTTGTTAGTGTTTTTTAAGGTCAGTGTGTTATAAATGAAATGTATGTTTTCTGAATGGTTGTCAGTGTTATGTTGGTCCGAGTGACTTTTGGATGTGAGCCAACATTCAGGTTTGTAGTGCAGACTGTTTTTTTTTTGCTGTATTGGTATTGTTTTTTTTTTTCAAAGCCAATGAAATATATCTTTTAAATGCAAATTTAGTCAAGGTTTGGAGCATACTTGTTGGCAAATATATTCATACTAACAGCTGTCTGCCAAAAACGTTAAGTTAAAATAATTAGGTAAAAATACGTCTAATCACATAGAAAAGTCAAAGCACACCTCTTCTCAACAATCAACTATTCTCAAACTTTATTTTTATTTATGTATTGCTATAGCACATACAATTTATAATGTTCAGAACCATAAAAAAACCTCAATTTACAAACTGTTTCCATGGTGTTTCCTGTCACAGGCTCCATTAAATTCACTTCAAAGCCACATACAGGGCTGATTGTACCAAAACAACAGGTGCAAAAGTATGAGGTCAGAATTGTTTCTTATTAAAATAAAACGTGATTCGTTGAACAGAGAATGTGTCAGAAACGGTTAGACAATTTAGATAACAGGGGATGCTGTGAAGGGTATCTCCAGGTTGATTTTGTCCTTTACTACAACAGTAAAATTAAACACACACACACATACAACACTCACACACTGTATACTGTATTTGTGCAGGTAACGCTGTGTTTCCTGTGACCGCATTATGTCTGGTAGGTACACCACGTTCCTGAGTGTACCAAAAGATGCTGGCAAACACTGAGACAATCTCTCACATCTGTATGTGTTTGTCTGAAACTGGATAAGCTGCAGTGCATGTGACTGGGACCTATTGCAGCCAATCATGCCCATTGCGCCCTCTGGTGGTGTACAGGAGAAATGACACGCAGGAGAATAAACAAAACTGTAACACTGTATTTCGATAGTCTACTTCAGACGTTTGACTAAATATAAGTAACTTTGCAACTTCTTGTCAACTTCAAGTCAGTTAAATGATCTGCACAGTGTAAGAACACACAGTACAAGAGGTAGCAATGACAAGCTAATTATATTTAAAGACAATATAAAAAATTAAAAAACAATATTATAATTTCTGCAAAAAGTTTGTTGGATGCAAACAATTTATGGTTGTCTGACTACACCTTGTGGCTGATTGGGTTTACCTTCACTAAAATTCTCAATACCTGTAAGGAAGATTTTTTTGTTGTCTTTGTGTTTAATGTGCATAATCTTTTTAATTCATTCATAGTTTTACAATTATATATATATATATATATATATATATATATATATTAATGTAAAATGTTGGACCACATACATAATTTTTAATGCAAAAAAAACACACAATGTGCAAACATTGTTTTCTATATTTACATTTTATCTCTAGAGATACATCTCACACTTTCCGTTTAGTAGTATGATAAAACATTTATCACAGGCTTGGAAACAAGTTGACAGTTGTACTCTTCCTCATTGCCAATGCGTGCTTTGCATCGTTTTAGAAAACCAATAAAATTATGTACGGTATGTGCATCGGTGCATGCTGCGCTCCTGGTGGGAGGCGTCTACGTTTAGATGCGGGTCAAAGGAGCAGAGAACTAGAAGTAGCATATAAGGGGGACTGTCACACAGATCGCACAGATATAAAATATTAACATTAATAATATGTATAAAATGATCGTACATGATGTACACCCTTTTCCCCCACTTACGATGCCCCTGATCACAGTATTAGTAGACTGCCTGCTTTATATCTACTAACCAGTGTTGAGGGTAACGCATTACAAGTAACGTGCATTACGTAATAATATTACTTTTCTGAAGTAACGAGTAAAGTAATGCATTACTTTATAAATGTACACATTAATATTTGAGTTACTTTTTACATATAAGTAATGCAAGTTACTTTTCAGTTTAATAAATCAGATGTATAAAAACAATGTATTGCATTAAACTGAACATATTAATGTAGAATAACACACTCTATGCGTGAACAGTTTTAGTCAGAATTGGAGATGGCAGACCAGAGGTTGACATTTTTGCGATGGAAATATGCAACTTCTGAATGCAGAACTTCTCAGTTATAAAAAACACCTGCAAAGTAAGAATAAAGTAACGCAAAAGTAACTTAAAAGTAATGTAAGCATCACTTTCCATGAAAAGTAACTAAGTAACGTAATTAGTTACATTTTTGGGGAGTAACTTAATTTGTAATGCATTACTTTTAAAAGTTCTTTCCCCAACACTGCTACTAACACTTCACTGTGATGATTATTTTACTAACTATAAGTAACCTGGCAACTACACGTCAACTTATTCTTCTAACCCCAACCCTTGCCCTATCCCTATCCAGTTTACTACCATAATACTCAAACTGTGTACAGCAAATATGGTTAATTATTATAGAAAATTAATTTTCATTTCAAAGCCCCCCATTGCCCAAAACATTATGTGAAGGTGGGTGATCTAAAGGTGGTGTTATAAGACATCGTTCTGTACACTCATCTGACCTCATTATAAGTGAATCATAGGAACAGAATGGGTACGAACACTAGTCAGACTCCCCTGAGTCACACAAACGAACAAGCTCATATTTTCTTCACTTACATCACTAGTGCTTTGATTTCTAGGTATACTTATGAGCCCACACATGCTCACATGTGCGTCACAGTAATTGGGCCTTACTGTCATTAGAGCGATTTCCTGCTTCAAGCTGATGGATTATCTCAGGAGGCTTCCATCTTTTCCATTCACAACACCCTCACATGTCTTCTAATGTTTCTGTTGTGTGAGAGACATTCAGTCGAGGTCTTTTCACCTTGCTTTTAGATCATCACACTTTCCTCTCAGGTTATGTGGTTGGGTTAGACATGAAAGTTAGGTTTTTCCATATTTTATCTAACCATGGGCTAAAAAGCGGCATTTTTAAAGTTTGTCTTTGTCTATATATTTTGTTAAAAGTTGCTTTAGAGCAAGAAATTAAAATTCTAGGTTAATTGGAACCCAACCGGATAAAATATCACATGCTAAAGTTTTGTTTTTGTTTCTTGCATTATTATGGCTCAAAATAATACTGTGTTATCAGTTTTCAGCATGACCTGAAAATGCATATTACTGTAATCATCAATTGGTAGAACTACTTAACTTAATACAAATTCGCAGGTCAAGGTCACGAAAATTTGTAAATAACAAATACGTTTTTTTATAAACAACCCAGCATTTTCTGAATGTAATATTAGACAGTATTGCAAACAGCAAAGCAAATACTTTTTTAGGGTTGGTATGAATAAAATGCTTAAAAGGTACCCCGACTATAAACGCATGTATGGCTTAATAAATGAACACTGGGATTGGCTATTTGAGAGTGAAATAAAAAAATGTGAAAGTTTTATTAAACTTTGAAAAATCGTTTCATTCTGAGGCTGCCTTTTTATTTACATAACAATACATGATGTCATATTAATAACGCTACAGCGAGGTAAACATGTTAAAACAAGTCTTCAATCAGTAGATTGTAAAATTATGTGAAACAGAAGATGAGTTATAAATGCGAACAGACAGTAGGTGGCGGTATGCAGTCTTGAAATCTGCATGCCATTTAAAACACAAGAACATCAATGTCTTCTCTTAAGGCCTTTCAATATGAACTGGAGAGTAACATAAAGGATGAAAAATACAGAAAACAAATAAAAATGATCAAAATAAAGAATAACTGAGAGGGGAAAATGTGGGAGTAAAACATTCTGAAATAAAAATAAACTACAGTAGATAATATAGTATGTACTATCAGTGGCAGCTGGTGCTAAAACATTTGGGGGTATCATTACTGCTTAGCTAAAATGCTAAAAATATTACTGTTAAAGTCAACTAAAGCATTAAATAAATGTACATTAAATCTGTGAATTTGAGTATAATGTGGGTTTATTATCAGTAATGAAATAATCCACATTGCTAATAATAGTTAGCCCAGTTAGGTTACATAAGACAGTAAGCCTAGACAAAATTACCCAAACCACCTGAAAGTAATTCATATGTTGTCTAGGAAATATCTAAAACCTAGTTAAAATCGCAAGAGTTAATTTACAAAAATACCTGTCAGTGACTGTACATATTCGGACAGTTCCAGAACTGCTTCTGCATCCATGTTTAATAAATCCCTCCTAAAACGTGCTATCTTAAGCTTGTCAACATTGCCTCTGCGGCTCTTTTTGCCTTCAGCTAAGCCCCGCCCACACAAATACGTCACAATTTTTACCAACTGTAAAAGGGTCTATATTCAATTGCGCAGCACAAGCACATGTTCCCTCACAACAAAAAACATACAGTCCAACAGTGCAAAGTTGCCTTAAACACAGTGGATTTTTTGGGGGAGCTCTTTTAAACTCCATCGGACAACAACAAAGTCGACCAAGCAACGGAATATACCGGATTAATGCGCTCGCTTCTAAAGTTTATTCAAAGCCGCTGTATTTTGCTACTTTTGTTGTCTGTCGATTTTTCTGTGTTTCCCCTGCTTCTATTAATGTAAAGCTGCTTAGAAACAATTACCAATTGTGAAAAGCGCTATATAAATAAAATTGAATTAAATTGAACGGCGTGTGCGGTTGAAAAAATACGACTTCCGGAAGATGCACCCAAAATCCTGGCCAGGACGCGTCCGGGAAGAATGGCATGTATGGTCACCCTATCAGTACTATAACTAGCAATTATATATTATATATATCTGCAACATGGTTATGATCCAATCACATGAGGTCAAAAACATAAAAAACAATATTGATTCGCTTACAACATAAATGGGAGGTTTTGGGGCGCACAGTGCTCTGCCCCAAGGCGGATCTGAAACCAGCCAATTAGTAGTGCTGCCTCACAATTAGTCGTGACTAATCGTGAGGCATCACTACCAATTAGAGCTCAGCCTCAAGTCACATGCTTTTACCACATTTACTGACCTACATACACTTGTTTGGGTGGCACCCCAGACACACACACGACACACACACAACTAAATACAGTTTTGAATTTTTAACATAAATTTTAATATGAACAGTGAAATAGTGATTTTATTGTATTAATCTGCACTATATATTTAACTTTTTGGTAACATGTTAAAGTAGCTTTCTTCTCTGGCCAACTTTAATGGGGCGGCGCCCCAGCGTCCCCTATTGACCAGCCGCCACTGTGTGCTGCTGTAAACTGTAGTAATTCATGACAACTATTACATGTCATCGATCCAGAATCCACTGTGTGTGAAACATAATGGCGGCCTCAACATCTTAAAATGTACTACATGTTGGGATTTTTTAAAGTAATGAAAATATTTAATGTGTTTTTATTTTATGGATTTTAGTAGTATAAGGCACATTTAAAGTATTAAACCATACAAGTCTTCATAGTCGAGGTACCCTTTAATACCAGGTACAATAGACCCAAAATGCATCCACAACTATTTGATCACGTGGGCTGTAAAAGGGTCTATAGTAATGCTTGTAAAGTGAATAAACAATCGTTACAGGCATTTTGGTACTACAATAAGCAATGTGAAAAAAAAATCTACCACTACAAATTAATTTCAGTTCGACCTACATGTGAAACCATTAAGCTGATCATCCAGATACCAGTATTGATGTTTCACCTACACATAACTTGAACAAATTAATATCAACACAACCACCCCATAACGATTTTCTAGGTGACTCTTAAATCATTGCCATCCAATCTGGTTAGTTATGATTTGAGTTATGTCACTACTGAGATTAGATGTCATTACCACAGTAATTTATCATCTCCTACTGACGTGACAGAAATCGAGTCATGATGTGCAAATCTTTAAACCTCAGCAAAATGGATCTCTAGAGAAAGGAGAAGATGAAATATAGGGTCAAATTTGTGTTACATCAAAACAAGGCTGCCATATTTCAAGATTATTTAACCTATTTAAAATTGCTTTACGAAGAAAGATCAATGGTACTGTTAGTCTGTATTCAAAAGAAGAAGAGGATGAGGTTCATAAATCTCCTGCAGTCTTTGCTTCTTAGCCAGCACATAACTAGCACTGTGAGTAATAGATAGAGGTGAGTACACCACATGAAAAAGAGAGAAAGAGAGAGAGAGAGAGAAAGTCCACCTACAGTTCTAAAAAATGACCCAACCGGGAGCCACAAAATCGTGAAAACCCCTCAGAGACAGGAGGCATAAATCTACCAAGAGAGGAGGATGGAGCCCATATACTGTACAAACACAGAGAGAGAGAGAGAGAGAGAGAGAGAGAGAGACAGAAAGAGAGCAATTACTATTATCCCAGAATACTCTCCTAATACAAATCAAGGCATATTGTTAAAATGGCTTTTACATTTGCCAGATAAACTTTTTAAAATGTAATCTTTCTCTGCCCGTAATATAATAAAAGCAAACATATAGTTGACTAATTTTGCGCTCAACTGTGTTGAACTCTGGAGAACCTCCCCCAATAACACTTACTTATTGAGGTGATGAATCAGCTGGTTTTATTAGTTTATACTGTTGTCCGAAGTCTACTTATGATGTTCGCTTGTTTTTTACATTCAAAAACATCAAAAGCAATAAGTAATGGGCTATTTTGTACGCTGGTTTTGAGGCTAGCTCGAGAAATGCTCAGTTTTGATTGGCGGGCCTCATTGAAGACCTTGAAATAAACCCCCACTGCTATGATTGGATAGCTTCATTCCCTGTCATTACATGTGGGGAATTGTTTTGAAATACTTAGATGTGGGGAAAATAGGAGCCGAACACATTTATCAGAGCCAATGTGTAGGGTGAAGTAGCAACAAAACTTCAAACCCGACGTGACTAAATTACCGTATACAACACAGTAAGCTGGCATCAGAATCTAAATCACATACGTGTTAATACTGCTTTGCCATTCCTGTCAGATCCAATATTGATTGAACAACATTGCTTTATAATCACAGTCTCTCTGCAAATCCAGTATCAACTTCTTTTCAAATGAATCCCTGGTAGCTAAAATTAAGTAAACAAACACACTGTTTTCCCCACGCAAGCTGTCGTCAATTTGATATAATTCAAAAGGACCGGAGTCAATTATTCCTCTTATACCATGGTTACCACAGACATTGCTCTGGTGGTTATTTTAAGATATTTAACAGGTCAGGTGTGCATTTGCTGAAAAAATAATGCATACCCGTAGAACATTTCTGAACCAATTAGAATAAAAAACTTAACAGGCCTGTGGTATAAGTAAGGAATAATTGAAGACAGGCAATTGAATTATTAGAAAAATAATGCACACCCAAAGTGGCGTTACACCTTGGGTGTGCATTACTTTTCAATAATTCAATGGCCCGGAGTCAATTATTCCGCTTACGGATACCACACCTCTAGACATCAATCACATGATATATTTAAAGGGATGCGTCCAGTTTTTGTTCTTAAATCGCTATTGTGAGTAGGACTATTTCTTCTGTGTCTCATCAAATGGCTCTTTTGCTTGTTCCAAAATGTAATTTTAAAGCTGGCAATGGAGGCTTGAGTCGTTGATAGCATTCTAATGCAGTTATTAATGAAGTTATTAGAAAGAGAGCAAGAGCGACAGAGACACACAGAAAGAGAAAGAATGAAAGAGAGAGCAAGCGAGAGAGAGAGAGATTGTGTGAACGAGGCTACCTCTGCTCTGTGCGTCTCTAAACAGCGTTGTTATTGCTTCGGAAAACCGTCTGTCATGTTGTTTTTGTTAGTCTGTTATTACAGTTAACTATGCGAAGTGATATACTTTAATGCAGTGAAGAGAACTGCCTGGAACTACGTTCGCCATGCGTTTCCCAGAAAGCAATTGCACACCTCAGAACGCTCATCAGCAAATCAGATTCAAGCATTCAACGGACCAGTAGTATAACTTAAAATAATCATAATAATTAATAACACATTATAATCTTTCCTATCACCACCAAACACCTGTCAGCAAAAAATAAATAAAACAGCACAATGCCATCTACAGACCATTCATACAGACATAGATAAATGAATTTTGACTTTCATCTAGAATCTGCTTACATCATTGTGAAGAAATATTTAAAAAAAAACACAACCATGCAGTCAACTAAGAAGTATAAAGCATAAAATGGTTCTTGATGTTACATCATCCCCATACTGTAACAGACTGGCTTTAGCTGCACCGTAGATTGTAAGTAAAACAAAATGATGAGAGAAGGGTAGAGTGACATAAAGACAGTATGAAAGTGAGAGAGTTATGTAAATGGTAAAGCCACAGTGTTAGAGCGAGTAATCGGAGGTTAAATCTGGACACAACCGGGGGACACTGTGATGTAGGGATCTGCACTCCTCGACTGGCCTGTCTCTTCAGTTAAAGAGGCAAATGAGAAAGCCTGCAGCCACTGCAGTCATCCAAAGTCACACAGATTCATCTGGACTGACCTTCCTCCACTCACAAACCCTTTTATACAATTACTGTACAATAGCCTGCACCTGTATGTGGGTGAATATAATGAAAACTGGGTTTCATCTCAGGGGCTAGTTACTAGGGCTATTCAATATAATCGTTTTTACGATGCATTGCAGTGCTAATGTGAATGATTACTGCATCGATGCATAAAAACAAATAATTGATTATTTAAAATTTCTTTAGGATGTTAACAATGTTAATGCGGGGTTTTGACACGGAAGACAAGAAAAAGCAGAAACAGTAAAAGTGTGAGGGAGACTTATCTGCGCAGTGATATAAAAAATTGAGGATGCAACACATTGTGATGCATCAATATATCGAATTGAATCAAACTGTTGACATAATAATCATATTCAATTCGTCTTAACGATTAAAAATGTTAAATATACATTAAAGCGTTTGTTCATGAAAATATTTTCACTGTTTAATATTTTATTTCTTTTTTGATAAGGTAAAGAGCCATAAAACCTTAAAACTGTAAAATCCAATTGTTATACTACTGTACAAAATATAGGGCTTGTTTGCAGAATTTGTGCATAAAGTTTGTGGTTCAATCCACCATATGTGAGCATTTGCACTATAGCAAAAGAACCCTGTCTGTCTTACTACTAAAATCCCATAATCACATAACCATTCAACTGACCTTTTACAATGCATGTTTGATACAAGATGGGTGTTTTACTGCACCAGCACATTTACAACATTACTATCACTGAAACTGGCTTTTGTTAATACATTATCTTGCAGTATTATTAAAGACCTCTCAACATGTTAGAGCTGTGGCTCATCTGCCTTTGAGTTAGTATGCTTCGTGAGTAAAAGCAGCATGCAGTATTGTCTGGTGCCAGCCTCATCTATAATGCATAAAACGCTGCACTCCCATTGGCTCCAGGAGGTGTAGGCAAGCGCATGTGCCAGAAAAACAGATCAGAGAGAAATTATGAGAAAGGAGGGAAAATGTGCTTTGTAGGCTATTTGTTCTCCTACCTACTGACATATTTCACAGATTTTGTTACGTGGGTGTTTCTAAAACATCTCTCTTGTTAAAATGTTTCATAAATTTGAAGGACTCCAATAAGGTGTTCATAAGCATTCAATAGGTTATATGGTGCTACATTTTTTGCATGACCTAAAAAAGCATACTGGAATATGTATCT
Organism: Misgurnus anguillicaudatus; assembly: GCF_027580225.2. Classification (NCBI taxonomy): domain Eukaryota; kingdom Metazoa; phylum Chordata; class Actinopteri; order Cypriniformes; family Cobitidae; genus Misgurnus; species Misgurnus anguillicaudatus. The sequence goes on from NC_073351.2 coordinate 12,055,782, forward strand.
CCCCATAATTCATTTTAAACATTCAGTAATATGCCTTTAGATGAAAGAGTGGTAAAATGAATATAAAACATTTCAGTCACATGACCCTAAACATTTGAACTCTAGTTTATGCCCAGTATGAAAAATACAAAAGCCCAAAAACAAGCAGTAGTTAGAAAAAGGAGAGATCAGCAACAACAACGTGAGATCACAACAAAGAGACATCCAACATCAAGTTAATCTCACATTGTCACATGAGACAATGAGGTAAATCCTCACGTTCACACAGTGTCATTCCATGGACAGCCTATAAAATGAGACAAAAGAGATGGGCGTAGTCTCCAATCTTTGGTAATTTGATGTACTGGTGACCATAAGACTGTGGTTAGGCAACTACTCAGGAGTGCGTTTCTCAAAAGCATTGTTGCTAACTAAGGCTATGATTACATTAATGCATTTATCCTTTAAAACGCGTTACTTTTGCTACGTTTTACGCCTTTCATTTACACTACACCAACGTTTTTGACCCTCATAAACGGATTCGTTCGCAAACGCCGCAGACCCTGTTTTTGTTTGAGAACTCAGACGTTGCGCTGCAGTGTAAATGAACGTAGACGTAAAGTAAAAATAATTTTTATTCAGGTAAATGGAGGTTTGCAGCGGAGATTTTGCCAAAAATAGTAAGCATCTACCAACCAGCTAATATAAACGCTATATCAGATTGTTTTAACATGTGTCCTTATAGATAATGTCTGTTTTATATTTATGTTTGAGTATTGTTGGGGTTGAATATTGTTGTAATGTTGTTTATGTTTTGTTTAAATTTAGTTAGCTTATTACGAAAGATAGACTGTAATTTTAAACGCCATACAGTATAGGGCGTTGTAAAGGCCAATATGAAGGGAGAATTGTAATGGGTCAGACATTATTTTCGAGTTTAATTTAAGTTTTGTTTGCTACTTTAAAATGAATTTCGTTTCATATAATTTTTTTAATTGATGTTTTGTTGATAAGTTTTGTGAATATAAATTAATAAAAACAACACAATCAACGTCATATTAATATTTAATGCTCGTTTAGCTATTTCTGTGTTGCTAGCGGAAGACGTGCACGGACCTTGCACACTTTTAAAAATTAACGTCATATACATTTTTTATTAATTGATCGTACACTGAACAGCGATAGGTAAGGGAAGATAAGTTATTTGGTGTTTTTCTGAAGAATACAGTCAATTCGTACGAAAATTTTCAAATGGACTAAAAGATCTTAAATATGAACTGCGAACAATGAACTAGGCTTTTATAAATATAACAGCGTGAAATGGCTGAAGAGGAACTCCCTACATTTTTATAGGTTCAAAAATAGTGTCTGTTGTAGTTGCCGGCAAAGGACCCAGGTATGAATTTTTGTCAATATCGCACACCCCTAGGCTGCATAAATGCGCAATGATAAGCTATTATTAGACTAATAAGTTATTTTACACTTTTACGTGATTGGTCATGTGTTTATAGTCGTGTATACTGTAGTGTGGATGAAGATTCTTTTTAAAATGCCAGTATAAACGAGGATCGTTTTCATTTTAGCAACTTCGTTGGTTGCCATGCAATTTCCCATTGCCAACCAACTAAGTTGCTAACAGGTTAGCAACGATGCTTTAAGGAAACACACTTCAGAATAGACGTAAATAACAAAAAAGTCTTGAATGCATCTTTGAGAGATGTCATCACGGCATCACAATTGTACTATTTCAGTACTTAATTATTTACATACATATCTAATGTGTAATATGCATACATTTTTATCTACATTTACACATTTGGCAGACGTTTTTATGCAAAGTGACCTAAAGTGCATTCATATTAAGATTCATCTCAGGTGACTGATTTAGAAATGGACCACCTTATATAGAGGTGTAAGATCAAAACGAGGGGTTCAGCTTGTTTACTTTTTGCACTTTAACAACATCTTCATTTTAAAATCTGACCACATGTGGCATGTGGGTAGTTTTTTGTGGCTCTTACTTTTTAGTGTCATAATGTAAGTTGGCCTAAGTTGTAAGTAACACCTGCAAAAGGCTGAAATTTTAAATATATTTAAATATACATAGCCAATGCCTAGCTTGTTGACGCATGTGTACCGCGCTTTAGACCCACGTAATTTAATATGAAAAGAGACCAAACCAAATATGAAGTGCACCAACTGGTATCTGGCAACTAGCAGAAAAACTTTTTCAAGAATTTAGTTTAGTAATTGAATCTTATGAAGTTTTCTTATAGTAAAATATACAGACAGACAAAAACAGTAACATCACTGCAAAAAACACTAATGCACAGAGAAACTCTCTTCACAAAATCAAATCTTTTCCGTCTTCACTCACCGTCTCTTCCTGGACAGTTATGTCTGGACAAATATGACTGTCATTCTCCCCAGGTCAAACGTTTAGCCGTCCATGAATTTTTTTTCTTTGAAGGTCAGATACAGCGATCAAGAGAAACTCAAACAGCGAAAAGCCCAGGCAGGCCGCTCTGAGCATGGATCTCTGTTTGTGCCGGGCTTTTGTGATCGCTGCTGTTTGTCCAATAAAAGGGCAAACAATGACAGTCCCAAGCTTGCAAATGTATTCAGAGCTCAACTTTACAAAAATACAGCACGGCTCTGAGGTATCTCACCTTGGAAATAACACCTATTGTGGTTTGCACATACATATATGGGTCAAGATTACTACCAAACCACTTCCTGTGTGCCGTCACGCACATGCATAAACACATTTGAAGACGTGAGGTACTGAAGTACAGATGTGGTTTTTACTTTTACCCTGTCAGTTTTGTCCTGCCTTCAGCACTGTGAGAAAATAATGTGCTTATTTAATGAAAATCCTACAAGCAATGAGATGTAAAGTTAGTGGTGCTGCATTGAATTAAATTTTATTCTTGTTTTGTACTTTAAAAAAGGGTTCAGATTATACATTACGGTTTGCATTGTTAATTCACCTCTGATATTTTTAATTACCTATTTTGCTTTTTTCCTGTTACTGCACTTTTTAAAGATTCATCAGAAAGGAAGCCACAGAGTGCTCTAAAAACAAATTAAAGTTAATATATTTTGCTCAGAAGAGACTTTAGAGCTTACGTAACACGTACTGTATCTGTTTATCTCATGTTAATCTTGAGTACCCATAGAGTAGTATTACATACTTCATATAGTCTTTAGTTTTATCAGATTTATGAAAGACAGATCAGCTGTACCGATTCTTTCCAAATAAGCCCAAGCTCCTGGAGGCGTACCATGGGCAGAGCGAGTCAACAGCATGCAACACACAAAACATCATCCCACTATTTCTGGATAACTTTTGATTAAAAAATGTTCATGTAGTTTACACAATATGCACATACACGCTGATTGTCAACAAAACACAAACAATGATGCCGTTTTACTTACCGCCTGCGACTCATGACCCGGTTGGGACCGCCCCATTTCAACAAAATCCAGCTTTAAACAAACACACACGCACAACTATATCCATTGTATCTATAATGCTTGGTGAACACGCTGAACAAGCTTAAATTTCCCTCACAAACAACAACACACTTATTTGGTGATGTTAATTTCGTGTTGGCTCTTGGTTGGTGTGTGCATGCCCTGTTCTATATAAGGACTTCCACCATACTTCCTGCACTGAAATTGCCCATAAAAAGAATAAAGCAAGATTGTTACGTATGAATCTTTCATGTTTAAACCCTGAAGTGCATTCGGCACAGAAATACTCCGTCATACGTCCAAGTGATTTTTTGTCACTTTGCCTATGAGGAATCCAACTCTTGCAGTGCATTAAATAGCTTTAACCCCCAAACCCCTCTTTAACCTTGTTCTCATGTAGTTGAGCTTCACTTCAGCAACCCTTAAAACGTCACTGGCATTAGATAAAGCTTAGTTGTTGAATGCACCTTTATGCATTTCATGCTTGTTAATGTAATTGCTCCAGGGCAGCTTATTTCCAACACGAGCAATCACAAGCTTTACATAATTTTCACCTTTGAACTCTGAGCTGCTGGTGGAATCAGCTTGATTTTTTTGCACATCAAATCATGACCCTATATCATTGATGTTTCTGATCAATACATCTTTAAAAACTGTGTCACAGGGGACGCAAAGCATTTACTGTACCTCTCCTCACGGATGAACGGAGTCAGGAAGCGGCTGGTGTCGTCATCATGACTGCTCTGTTGGCTGCTCTGCTGGCTGCTCTGTTGACTGCTGCAAAAAAGAGACAAATGTCAATCACGCAAATGTTTGAAAAATGGAGACACAGGCTTTTATTATTTTAGGGTACGTACAGTTCAGCTTGCATGTGGTATTTTTTTTGGAAAATAGTCCCCCTATGGTTTGCCACAAGATGGCACAATTACACTCACAACACGTGTTTGCAGTTTGATCAAGTGCTGATTGCTGAATACAAACACAAAAGGAGTTTGTTTTTGCGCATGGTGGTAGCGCTACAAAGGTCATGGGTTCAATCCCAGGGAAACCACATACTGATAAAAATGTATAGATTAAATGCTGTATGTCGCTTTGAAAAAAACCCAGCTAATGTAGATGATAACATTTACACGGACAAACCAAATTGCTTGCTTTCCTGCAATGAAAATGAATTGTTGACTACAGATGTTCAGCTAGATATTTAAGATATTAAACTTCTCCTACTATGGAAGTCAATTGGTACCGTCAACTGTGTGCTTACCATCATTTATTAAATTATCTGTGTTTAACACAATAAATAAACTCATACGGGTTTAGAACAACATGAGGGTGAGTAAATGATGACAACATTTTTATTTGTGTGTGAACTATCCCTTTAAGATAGACTGATAACCCATATTAACTGATGTACAGTATAACATCATATAATAAAGATAAAGCACTAACTTCTGTTACTGTGTCCTATAACAGTACATTTTAAACATCAAAGCATATCTGTCCTTTCATCTTTAGTCTGGATATTATTTCCTGACCTTTATTATCTGACTTGAGGTAAAAAAAATTCCTGACTGCAAGACGTTTGTGCCAAAATATGTGGGTGGGGTCAGTGGGTCATGATAGCATACACAGAGACTCTTACTATTGTGTTATTCCAAACCCCTATGACTCTCTTTCTTTTGTGACATGTTAATCACCACTTACGTTTATTACATGGAAAATCGGTGTATAGCTAATGGTGACTGAGACTCCTGGAAAATTAGGTGGGAATGGAATTTTTTTCTAAAATGAGTTATTTTCACATTCTCTATTAAAAAAAAATATGTTTGAAGTTTGAAGTCAATAGAATGAGCAAAAAATAAAGTTACAGGGTTTCAAAACAAAATCACTGCTTTGGCACACACAAATTCAAAACCAATATCTCTAGAAAACATTTTCAACTTTTATTATTCCATTATTGTTTGATTGACATTGAGACAGGCAGCTTTAAGATCTACTGTAATGCAAGGATATATTATAATGTTACACATCAGATATTTCCCTCCTAACAGTTAACCAAAAACGTACCTAAAACATAACAGATTATATTTGTGTGAATACTCATAATGACAGATATTTTTAACCTGATAAGGATCACTGTGCCGTACAAGGTACACCCGCTCCCTTGAACATGAGGCTGCATAAACGTCATTGTAACTTTGAAGCATTAAATCTCCAAAATATACGGTCATGTGGCAAAACGTTTGAAAGCTTCGACTCTCAGGATTCCATTAAGCGCACACACAAAGCATAATATGATTTAGCAGTCATAAAATTATAATCTAGTTGTTAGTTACCTGAACCGGGCGGCGCCGAATTAGGTTATTTACTTACCATTTAAAATCTTCCCTTTATCCGCTTCGGTGAATTTGTCCAAAACAAATTGTTCATAAATCCTAAAAAGTCCAAGGAAATGGAATATCCAAGCCTTTTAATCCAAAACGATTTTTTCACCTCACAATCTTGAGGTAAACAATTAGTTCACTACCGGACATTCGTTTGACTCTCACTTTTCATTCACAGTTTTTAAGACTACATTCGGCTGTCACATTTATTGTGCAACGTCTGAGGAACAAATCCGCCCCCTTGTGGAATTTCAGCCGTTTCATAAGAGGCTACATCTATAATTTTGTGTATAGGCCTATCCAACGCTATCTCATTGCATTTTAAGGGGTGGCTACTTTGTACATTTTTGGATGATTTGCTTTTGCCTATTTGACACAGGAGTTAGGGGTGGAAATTCGTTATTGTTTTTTTTTTATGGTAATCTTATGTTTTTGTACAATTCACTTCATATGAATTAGCCAACTCATAAAATCTGTATAAATTCTCATGGGATCCGGCTGGTACATCAATATAGCGTGCTGTAAGAGAGCATCTATTTGGGCGAACGCTTTGGATGTGTAATGCCTGGCTCACACTACAGGAAATTTAAAATCATGGCAGATTATGAAATCTTAAACACGCTCAAACTACAGGATTTTAAAATCCTGTGCATCACACACTACAGGATATTATTAAGATTATCTTGCCAGATCTGGCACGTCACGTCCCCTCTTTGAAGCAAGTGCCACACTTTATTATCTCATTCCTTTATGTCTCAAAAAAAAAAAAAAAAAAAAAAAACGCATCCTTTGTATTAGGAAAAATTTAAAAGGGTGCACCTCTCAGAAAATGTAAAGATCATTTTAGATGTTTTATTTCTATTTGGAGTATTGCGATCACTTGATAAGGTTTTAATTTGGTTATTTTTAGAAAAAGCCTGTAGCTTAAAATAAGCATTCCGATTCATTTAGACAGCACAGGTCACATATTTTGTCTAACACCTCATTTTGTGTTTCACAGTCATAGGGTTTTGGAATGTAAGAGTGAATCATAAATTGTATTTTTATTTTTCGGGTGAGCTATCCGTTTAAGTGAATTAAAAGTGGGTGCTTGCTGCCAAGACAGTTTTGAAGCTTAATTTGTTTGTTATGGGTGTTGGAGTGATACTGATGGTCTGTTTTTGGGTGAGCTACACAATTCCCATTTTGCATGCTGGATATTCTCATCCAGGGATTTACTGTAAGACGACATGCTCAGGTGCATGCGGGTATTTGCCTGTGGTGGCGACAGATTGCACACCGGCAGGAAAACTCGTATATGCTATTCAAACTACGTAAGCCAATATCTCAGCAATGGTCAGTAAATAGACCTGCTTTAAACATTCCAGTATCACAGCAGCTTCTGTCTGTGTGTGTGTTTATCTGTGTGTGTGCCTGAGGGTCTTAAGAGTTTTATCTGCATGTGGGCTTATGTAGATTATGTATAACTTCTCTGCTAAACTGGAGGCTTGGAGGGGATGGAGACTTGATGTAGCCTTCTGAATCATTCATGACAGATGCCTGTTTTGTGCTGTGTTATTGGAAAGGCCCACTGAAGTTCCTTTTAACTGGAACAGGAAGTCAGTGTGGAACTATTGAGAAGACCCTCCCCCTTTTTCAAATAACCAATAGCGTTTTGTTTAAGGCACAGTCCAGCAAAGACTTGTGAGCACCACAGTTGTATTAAAATAAAACATGATAAAGATATAAAACTGTTATTAAAGATTAAAAAACCGCCAACTACACAACTATTCACCATATAAATTAATTCAGGACCATGAAGTTACAATTTAAGTGGAAAAAACATTCTGATTTCAAAAGTTTTTACAAAATTAAAAAGGCATGACTGACCAATCAGAATTGAGTACTGCAGAGTGCCAAGTTGCTGCTTTTTGTTAATAATTTTTATCCAATAAATTATTTTATTATTAGAATGTATTTATAAGAAAATGAATGCATAAAACAGCCATACACAAATTCACGAACGTAACTACTTTGACAATACTTTTAGTCTTCAGCCACACTTATAGGACAGACAAAGTCAATAGGATTTTTCTGCGTTATCATTTTAGCTTTTCTTGTGCTCCCCCTTGTGGCCGTTTAAGCACAGTGAAGCGTGGTCGACTGTGAGTGACGTCGCTTCCAAATACAAACACGCCCCATAATATAACCCCATCCCCAACACTGTGATTGACAAGTTTAACTACAGGCATTGGAAACGCAAATACAAAGAGGATTGCGATTTCATTTGAGTTTTGGCAAGATCCGTACGCGACGCTAGAGGAAGTGAAATAGCAAATGATGAACTGCAATTGAGATTGAAATATGACAGGGTCATAACTCGAAACTCGAACAGTTTGCATTTGCGTTTGAATTAAGTCACAACTTTTACACCCACAAGTAGGAAACGCAATTGCACATACCATTTGCAATTCCTTTTTAATATTGTCCGCAAAAACTTTCCATATCCATCACTGCTGGTCTTCTCAAACCATACACAACTGCTGTTTCTTCTTCGTTTGTGGGTTAAACTGGCCAAGCTGCTACGGTTGGGATGCTACTGTGGATTCACGCGTGGATACTGTCTACCAGCGGTCTGCATGTGTTTTTTGCACGTCGACCCAGACGCGTCGGCGACGCAGAAGAATATATGAAAAATGTTGCCCGTCTCTTTCAATGAGGCGTTTCTAAATCTGCTTGTCATACACAAATGAGTACCATCCACGGCAATAACTGACGAGAGAAGGATGACGTGAACTCCATTACCTCGTTCTCATTGGTAGTCGCTCCCGGAATTCGCTCGACATTTGCATAAAGTTAAACTTTTCTTAACTTTCTCGCATCGCTTGACACGCCCATACGGTCGCCAACGGTCACTTTCGCTCGTGCCGCCGTAAGTCGCCCGGTTTCCATTGAAATGAATGAGATCGCGTCGCTCTGCTACTGCTGGTCGCTGGCTGTCTGAATGGGGGGTAAGGCTATGCACCTGGGGCACGTTCAATCTCACACCGGTGCACAACGTTTTGCTACGGTTTCCGGGTTGAACGACATGTTTCCTGGAAACGGTGTGCAACGGAATGCAACAGGTTTTAGAAGCGTTTTCTCTTGTTTGGTGGGTGTGTCAGAAATGTCGGCCCAATCAGCGGCAAGATGTATAAAACCACGCGATAGTAAAGAGACAGCTCGTCAAATGGGTTCAAGTTGGAATGTTGTCTTTCATTCTGGACGGCAAGGTCAGTGACTGTAACATCAACGATATTTTACAGTATTAAACACACATTTATAACGATTTCATCAGGCTTCAGAAACATTTAAAAAAGAACACAAAGAATGGCCTCTCAGCTACCATAGTTGCAACTCATCACAACAAGGCGTTCAACGCATCACCGTTTCTGTTTATTAAACGTTGTGCAACGTTTTGTTGGGGCTGAACGCAGCCCTGATGTCACGAAAGCGGCTGCGGTTATGCCCACTGAGTGGGCGAAAGACAGAGAGGCAGAATTTGTGTACAGTGTGAAATCAGCGAAAACACTGGCAAAACGCGTCTAAATGGAAAAAAGCTGTTGTGCGACTGTAAGAATTCGGAGCTATCGTTTTACAGATTGCCCAAAAACACTGAAAGGAGAAGTAAATTGATCGTTCATGCCAACGTCTACTGACCACAGGTGGGTTGACAAGTTGCTAGGGTCACTATCAAGCAGAGGTGGACATTACTTAAGTATTTTACTTTCTATTTAAAAGCATTTTTCAAGTATTTGTATTTTATCCGTGTTTTTCTTTGGAAAACATACATTCCAAAAAATATCATCATAATTTTTACTCTATTACATTTCATTAATAATAAGTTTTTGTTTTAAATGTTATATTTAAGTACATTAACGTACTTTTACTCAAGTAAAAATACACAATCATAATGTAATTAGGTATTAAATAAATTTAAATATTCAATATTAAAGAATACACAATATGATTATATGCTTTAGAATGTAGTGAAGTAACATTTTTCCCAGTACAAACACCCTAATAAAGCACAGATGCTTGGAGAATGTAACTAATGTAACTAAGTATTGTCCACATCTGCTATCAAGTCCAACTAAATTCAATTTACGCTGATAATAGTTTTACTGGCATTTTCGCAGAACCCGCTATGAAAAGCAGCCATTTTGCTGAATGTTTGCCACTCAACAGGGCATGCTCTGGCATGGTAACGTAGAAAAGTGACGTCAATGCATACCCTCTATAATGAGCCCTTAAGTAGAATAAACGGGGGCGGCCAGTGGTTGTTTGTTTAGACCAGGGGTGTCAAACTCAAGGCCCGCGGGCCAAATCCGGCCCGCCCCCTCATTTCATCTGGCCCGCGAGAGTTAACAAATTATGTTAATTATGTGGCCCGCGAGAGTTAACAGATTATTTTATTGTTATTATAAGTTTTATTTTTTGCAGGTTATTTCCAACATTTACTTTTTTTGCAGCCACCAAAACTAATTTTTGTCCCGCCAAAGTCTTTTTGATATTGATAATGTTGATGATTGCATGAGAAAGAACGTGCAGTGCCCCGCACGCGCGCGCTACTAGAGTGGGCGTGTCTCAATGCGAACGCTGCAGCCTCCGGAGGGCACATTTCCAGGCTGCATACGTCATCAAGACTGTCTTGTTTCAGGATATTAACAATTATAAAGTTAAATATTATTCTTTGTTTATATTAAATAGTTGTAATATCCGTATGACTTGCGAATGTAATGGTCAGTTAACTTATAATCCAGGCTTGATGACGCTGCCTATGCGACCTCCGCATATGGAAACGAACAGTATCTGCTCGTGCTTTCTCTCCCTCTCTCGCGCACGCACACGCGGATCCAGCGAGGAAATGTTTTCCGTCTCGTGTACAGAAATGTTTCGCGATGTCCAGCTGGGAATAGTTTACACAGCGTCTACTCCCGCTAAATACGCGAACTAATGACTCATCTGACTCATTAATAACTATTGAAACTATTGATCTGTAGCCTACAACACTTAACTCATGAGACGTCAGTCAATCAGACACTCAAAGCCAGGTAAAAATCACAGCTTTTTTGTAAAGAGGGCAATAAATGACAAGCCAGAGTATATTTGTCTAATAAATGCATATTGTGGTGGAGATTTTAAAACAGATTAGTATTTTAAAATGCCTCTCATTTTCTTACCTGCACAATGAAGGATAACAGAACATTTTGAGTGTACTCACACACAACATGTGTTTTTGTCACCACAATTATTTTAAAAATAATCTGTAGAATAGTTGTACTCTATACACTTTGTCATTATTTGCCTGGGCTTCTACTTTCAAAGCTAGGTATTAATTGAGTTATTAACAAAACCAATAGTAAGCAAATGCAGAGAAAATTATGCAATGTACAGTAATAAAAGAGTTGATATATTCATACAGTCCTTCAAATACACCCGGCCCTTTGAAAATAACCGTAATGCTGATGTGGCCCGCGATGAAATTGAGTTTGACACCCCTGGTTTAGACAAAGGCTGGGCATCACGTTGCAGGAAGGCCAATAGATCAGTGGTGTGATGACATTCACTGCAGCAGGAACTGGGTCTGTTAGTCTAATTGTCCTTCGAATTGAGGATGAGACAGGGAACAAGAAACAAAATCCTATTAGCACAGGGGCCGTTCGCATGTAATGCAAGCATCATAGAGTATCGTGATTTAATATCTGCTCTGTTCCAGACAGGCTAACTATTGCGGCATTAGTATATTACCCAGACGAGTTATGTGAATGCTTTGTTTTCCGAGCAAGCTAACTATTGTGGGATAAGTACACAATGATCTACCACCTTAAGACACTTTTGATATTCTAGGGATAATTAAGTGAGCAGAATTTATGAGACAAAGATGATTTCCCTTAATGACAACAAACAGGATTACCTTAATGCTAAGCATTGTTATAATGTGCCTATGCAGTGCCCCATAACCACTAAGCTCTTAATTTCATAAGGTGCTAATTTCAAACAGATTGGCATGTGACATCACTGTGCCGCGAGGGGAATTCAAAAGCATAACAAGCAAGCTGATCTCACGGGACTTAAGACAATCGCTCTGTGCAGTGCTGCATGCAGTTCAACATGCTTATCGATATGCGTCTTGATAAAATGTGTATTGTTATCTAACAACGAACATAAAGTAACACATTTATCAGGACTACTTTTTATGGATATACTTTAACAGCATGGATATGATAAACCTTTTTAAGTACCTCTTGCATCCCATAAAAGACAGCTTTGAAGAACTGTATGATATTATAGTAAAACTGAAAGTGAAATTGCCAAGACAGACAAAGGTTGCTGTGACACAGCAATATAACAATGAACTGCCCTGTTGAGTGCAAGACATCTGCTTTTAGCTCGGTGAATTAGCTTCTTTCTATTGGACCTTTCTCTGTCATCACTGTTAAATCACTGCAGTCATAAGAAACCTGGAACTTTAATGGGAACAAAGGTTCTTGACTTGTACTTTTTTTTAACCACAAAGCTTCCTTTCAAAGCCTTTCCAAAGTGAGCCTGCAATTTCTAGAAAATTGCATGAGTCACCACAATAAAAAAATTACTGTAAAGGTCCAATTTATAGACAACAACTTGCTTAAAGCTATATACTACAAACTAAACTGTATACCACAAACTGGTTCATCCAATCACAGGAGGTGCATTTTCATAAAACCAATGAGCTGTACAAACAGTGACCACACACATTTTTACATGTTCTGCTTCCAGAAAAGATTTTCCAAATCATTTTCTCCATGGGCATTACAAAATGATTTGTTTGTAAGCCTTCAACCAAACTAACCATTTAAATCTATAGGCAAGTTCACATTATAGGCAATAATGATAAACTACAACTATACTTTCATGTGATTGTTGTGATGATGCGTGTGCATATGTGTTTATTATAAGCTCATATGAGCGCATGATGACGCCTTATTCTTTTATGCTACTCAATGATCTCTGCTTCAGGATAGTGACGAGCTACCTGATATTTGCTTCAGTCCAGTTTGCCGACATTTCTTGTCGTGAATGTTAATCTGCATGTAAATCCCTTGGTTTATTGAGCTAAACCATAACTTTATGTTGCCATGACACGAGCGTCCTCACTACGGCACTCCCCTAACGGCGTTGTTTCTGCGTCTCATTCACACAGAGGGCTTTCCGGGTATCTTACGCAATGTTAGTAGGTCCTCTAGAAGCCTGTCTGCCAATTTTACAGGTATTTTTAATTGCTGTGTGAAAGCACCTTAAAGTGCTTGCGTATTTGAAATGGCAAATGACACTTTGGAGAATCTCTTTGATGAGGTCCATAACATAAAAGTACCTCAGGTATCCAAATGAAATTGACTACGTAATGTTTTTATTCTACTACATTGATTACGCCAATAGATACAGTAAGATGATAGATCCACTGTTTAGACATATAGAAAAGGCAGCGTCCTGAGGACATCTGCTGGATATAGCCAATGTAAATGCAACAACAACAGCATATTTGCACTTTCAATGACATGTAAACAATTGCAAACGTTTTTATCAAAGGAAATCTACAATAGTAGTTAATGCCATTAAAAGTAAATGATTTGTGTGAGTTCTGCAGCATGCAAATGTGTACTCTGGTGGTGTGGACGCAAATATAATTATCGTTATAGTTAATGTGATGGTTATTGTTAAAGTGTTTATGCATTGGAAAAAGAAGGTATACAGACTATAAATATTTACATACAGTGCTTAACACATTTATCACCCAATGTAAGGTTCGTGCCACAGGTGCCCTAAACAGTATTAGTAAACAAAATATTTTGCACACTCTTAAAACAAATGTGTTAAAATAACATGTGTGTTGTCCTTAGTTATTTTAACACATTCGTTTTAAGAGTGTAGACACACAGAGGCTTCATGCCAATTCAAACTGAGGGGGCACGTGCCCCCTTGTTTTTTTTTGCGCCAAATGGATTTTGCATGCAACCTCAAAATCAAAGAAGCGTCTATTAATCTGTTATTTAACTTTTAATCTGTTTAATATGCTCAATTCTGTGCTACATCCTTGTCACTTTTCAGAATTTTTCGCCGTTTTCATAGTGTTTTGATTATGTTACATTACTTTAATCTGGCGTCAGGCGCTGCAGTCAGCGCAGCCGCAGACGTCATCAGCTGCATTTTGCTATCTTAGGAATTAAAATGTGTAAGAAATGCTAACAACATTTCCAAACCCCAGTACTCTGTGTAGAAAATGTATTAAAAATGTGAAAGTCTCAACGTTATATTTGTAGATTTCTAGACACATCTTGGTACAACGGCAAAGTTTGCCAGAGTTCATGGGGGTGCGGAATCACACGTTCACATATGGGGTAAAATTTGAGGCAATAATGCGTTTTTGTAATAATTTTTGCTATACATTTTTTAAAATCATTGTTGAAAATCAAAACAAATCATGTGGCTATAGCTTATGTCATTTTCGTTTTTTATATACTTTGTGGATTTATTGGAATTACATTAATTTTATATGATAATGCAGTTGTGCAAAATGCATTAATGACACAATTAAACAAGTAATTTATTAAAACTTAAATAAATAAAACATGCCGTTTCAGGTGTAAATATGATACCAATATCAATATGTTATGCCATGTAGACACAAGATGTGTTATTTTAACACATTCGTTTTAAGAGTGTATGTTTTTTTATGGTTAATCCACCAGTGTATCTATGTAAGCTTTAAAATCACAGTAGTATTTCCAAATTTCTTATTAAAAGAAAGGCAGATAAAACAGTAAAGTTTATTATTTTTATTCAGATGTGCAATTATTGACTTGTAGTCTTTAATAGAAAACTTTAATAGAAAAAGTTTAAATGGTTGAATGTTATACTTGATTCATTACTGACCGAGAGAGAGTAAATGTGCCGGCTCAAATTTGGGGGAAAAACCCAGAATTTAATTTGACATTAATCATCCCTGTTCAAAATACTGAAATATGGAGAACTCTGAAAAGGAATGAGTCCGCATTAAAGGACTTCACCATCTTTGAGACAAAACGACAGATGGTCTAATAATTTTGGTAAGCACTTACATTATCATCATTAAAAATGAGTTTAACATCTGTTATTTTACTATCCTGTGTGAAAGATTTAAGCAACATCAATGAAAAACTACACTACACTAAAAAGAAAATGAATAATAACAAATTCAGAATTCAGACAAAATATCAAAAAATCATAAAACATATATTTCTGTATAGCGAGCGACTAATACAATTACATTATTGCTTATTGGAAGTTAGCTGTCAGTGATGAGAGAGACTGGCATGATTCCTGTCTCCATGGTAACCGTGACCTCTATAATTGATGGTTTTATGACAGGATTGTGCGTATTGTATTACTTAGTACAAAGATAATTCGGAAACTGAACATAATTTTTAGGTTAAAATGTATGCATGATCGCTTATAAATCAATAAATAAATTCCTGTAGACTAAAAATAATTAACTTTCCGAACCCACCTGTTGTGACCAAGCCTATAGTTAACAAACAATATATACAAAATGGTTGTCCAAACACTTGTTGCAGATCCACAAGGACTGTGTCTCTGCAATATATACTTTTTTTACACCTAAAAGACTGCAACTGAAATATTAACAGCATTGACAGAGTCACTAGCCTAAAAATGTATACTTATAAGTCCCCTATGTCTTAAAATAGCACCAGGAGCTCTTATCAGAGAAAGGCAGGCTGGGAAAGGTCCAGATGCATCTCAACAGACGAGTGAACCCCTAACCCTCCCAGACTGTACTGAGACCTGCTAGACATCGCACACACTAACTCAGATAAGAGAGCTCACTGAACCGCAACTCACATATTATGAAATTCCCAGACAAAGATGAGGAAAGCAAGTTTGATATGAAGAGCACAAAAGGATGTGAAATAACTGTTCCTGTGATGATACTGAAAACAGAATTGAGCTTAAATTGTCTTGCTGACTATTCAGCAAATGTGCAGATATATATATATATATATATATATATATATATATATATATATATATATATATATATATATATATATATATATATATATATATATATATATATATATATATATATATGTTTAATTATTAATCTGTAATATATATACAACATTGACCTCCACATCCTTTTCACCACATACTGTTTGTACAAATTTACACAAGAATTCATCATCTGCATTCTGTAGCATGAACTGCATAATTGCTGTGTTAACATACAGTAAAAATGCATACATAAAAGCTGACACATACAGTAAAGATAGGAAAATATAACACCATATGGACTGAACAACAACTGGCATAAACAGACCCGTTATTTTAAAGAATGTAACACTTTGCTGCAACACCGTGAATTTTCTCAGATAATTTCTGTAAGTGCAAAAAAACTGCATATTTTACACATTCAATGGCAGCTGATTCAGATAAATACTGCACCACTCTCACACACATCCTCTGCATTGGATAGCATTCGTCCCAAAACACCAAGTGATTAATAGCTTCATTAAAATTTAACAGATGAGATAAAAAAATTATATTTAAGTTATTATATAACAGCAGCTGCGCTTGTGCCATTCAACTCCAGTTCGGATCACACAACACAAGACTAAATTAAATTAAACACACCTCTAATCACATTTAATTTAGATAAACGGGCCAAATACATAAATCTGATTCTGTTAAAGCCACAATATGTAGGGTTTTCACCATTAGAGGTCGCTGTTTCACAATAACACAATAACAACAACAAAAGTGAAGTGTAAGGGGCACTTATGGTCCGATGCTCGATTTTACATTTCCTTTGGTGTGTAAGTGTGTATTAGTACATGTTTACGATATATGCAAAAGGTACAAAAAGTGAACAAGTTATTCTCTCCAACGTAAATCTCTACAACGGACACATGGATTGTAGGCAACAGTTTACTTCCTGGAATTGGTGATGTTGACAAGACCGACATTATTCCTCCCGCTTTGGACTCACAGCCTGTAAGTTAACTCTTGTTAGCAACCGAGTCTTTCAAACATGGTTTGGAGCGGCACATTTCCAGCTTACGTCAGAGGTATTCAGGCCAATCACAATGTACAGATTAGCTGGCCAGTCAGGGACAAAGCGCTTTTCAAATCAATGAATTTTGTATAAAATCTGTGTGTTTCAGGATGAGAGGGTAATCTGGAGCTACAAAAATTTGTTTTTTTACCATAAACCTCGCAAACACCAAATACATGTTTACATTTTTTACATTACACAAATACATTTTAGCAATGAAATAGGTGCCCTTTAACTCTTTCCCCGCCATTGACGAGATATCTCGTCAATCAAGAGAAAACGCTTCCCCGCCAATGACGAGTATTTCCGTCTTTCCGCAATACCCTTCCGCAACTTTTTAAACCCGGAAGTATTGCCCCTATGGCAAGCAGCTGCATGTCCGTGTCTGTTTTAAAGATCGCTCTGAATGGGATCTCTGAAAAGTCACAAAAATGGAATTATCAAAATGTGGTGTTTTTGCAAAAACCTACCCATATTCAAAAGCTGATTACAAAAGAACTACTTAAGGTAGGATGAAACGTTTTTTTTTGTTTGTTTTAAAGCAGAGGGTCTGTTCTTTCATTTGGTATATTGTTTGTTTATATATTTGAAGAAGAACATTTTCTGGAAGGCATTAAACTTTTGTGAAAATCATGAAAAACGCTGGCACTGGCTGGCAACTTTTTTTAAAAACGCTGGCGGTGAAAGAGTTAATAATGTTATGAAGGTGAGTGGAACGATGGAAGTTATTTGCACCATGCAAAGACATATGTGACATCGGTGATGTAATGAATTAATTTGTCATCATAATGAATTAACAGCTATGTGTTAGAAGCTGTATAACAGCCACTTCCACATTTGTGCACTCGTGTTGCCATAGACCGGATATTAAAGGAACAGTATGTAGGATTGTGGCCAAAACTGGTACTGCAATCACACAACTGGTGGCCAATACACAAAATGACAACATAAACATCATTTGAGGGCTGCAACTCCACATTTTAAATGATAATATCCTGGCCGGACTACTGTTGTCAGTGATTTAAGTATTTAAAATGAAAACGATTTCTTAATGTCTAGTGACATATCAGGGGCATTTTATGATCAATTGATATAATTTTTTTACATACTGTTCCTTTAAGTCACTAAAAGGGTGACATTTACAAGGGACGAGCCATTATGTAAAATAGGAATTTCTGAATTTACAAATCCTTTGGAACTTTTTGGATAATGTAAGTACACAACCCCATGAAATATTGCAATTCGTTTTTTATATTTTATTACATATATAAAAATAAAGGATATCCCGCACCATATTAACTTGCATAATATACAAAATAATTATTGTTGCGACGTTTCGATCACAAGATTTTCCTCAGGCATATATATATATATATGTTTGGACTTCATTGTCTCTCTATCCAATGCACCTATCCGGAACTTACAGGTGTGCGAGATTGTTCTTATATTGATTATATTTTATTACAAAAATCTTACATATTGTGGCATTAAATTATGCTCATATCATTAAATCGGGCACAGTTTAGTTCCAGCCCTATTCAAACACACCTGCATTCAATTTCCATGTAATCCTGAAGACTTTGATTCGATTTTTTAGGTTTGTTTGATTAGATTTGGAACTAAACTCTGCAGGACAGTGCCCCTCCAGAACCCAGGGTTCCCCACACCTGCATTAAAACATCAAAACAGTGACTCCTAAAAAAGCTGAATGTTTTAGTTCTCTCTGGTTTAGATCTTGTTAAAGATTTTACTATATTTCTATGTGTTATAATCTTAAAGATGTTTTGTCTAAGTTGAACAATTTCAAGTTCAGTGAGCACGATGCTGAGAAGTGAAAAATCTTCGATCTCTCATACACATGCATTATAGGTAATATTAAACTTTATTCTGTCTGGTGGCCTTATTGCTATAACAATCCAACAAATCCTACAAAAAAGCTAAGTAAAATGCCACTGATTAACAAACTTTCCTTGTATTCAATTGTTAGAAGATATCTAAGCAATACCAAATATATATATATATTATATATATAGTGCCATTATTAATTACACTTTTAAAATAATAAAGACTGAAAAACTTAAATGTTTAATAATTATGGACAATGAGAGTTTATAAAAACATAAAAACATACTTACAGTAGAGTATAGTAAAGCACTTTCTTTTTCAAATTTTTAATCTTCTTGTCTTGGTGAGAAATCCTGCTTTGGATCCTTATCACGTAGACAACATAGCCTTCTTAATCCAATATTGTTTCCTCTCCCTTTTTTGAATGGCACAAAATTCATAAAACTACATTAAGGGCTCTCATGTAAAAGATTTATAGAGTTACAGTTGTTCTATTTACCAATTTTATTTTACAAAACATGCAAGTAACCAAGCCAAAGGACACAATGTTAAACTGAGGTACACCCCTCCCAGAATTTACCTTTTAATCATCAATTTAACCACACATCTCACACAGGGGAGCTGAGGTAAAATTATGCAAATCATCTTTGGTAAACAAAAATGGCACAGCAGCTCCAGTATCAGTTTTCATGGCTTTTCAATTGTCAACCATAAATTATTCTCACTAAATGACAGGTGAGCCACAGATCAGCCGATATCTCTACTCTCTCTCATCTTCCACTGTTCAGACACTAGCTGAGTAATCGTTGTTAGATCAAGCAATTAAAGACTGTGTGCAATCATCCAAATTGTTCTGTAATTATAATTAATATTATGCTATTTTGCTTAATGATCAATTTGCTACAGTTTTTGCTTGTTTATGTAAAGTAAAACTAATCAGGGGTGCGTTTCCCAAAAGCATTGTTAGTTCAACGATTTAGATGTTTCCCAAACTATCGTTCCAGGCATTCGCAAACTGGGGTGCATTAACCAAACAACATAACTCAAAACGACAAAACTTAAGACAGTAGTTGGCTAACGATGCTTTTGGTAAACGCACCCTAAACAGATTACGTAGTACTCTACCACATCATCAACTATATTGCTGAACCAACATTCAAATGACGGATGTGCGACAAATTACTATGTTTTCGGGAAAGAGGCATGACTAGCAAGTTAGTTTCTGCAACTATGCCTACTATGGTGGTTTAGCAGCGAGTTATGTCGTTGTTTGGGAAACACACCTCAGTTCGGGTAATACATTTTTATTTTGAGACTTGTAGGGGCGGTTTCCCAGACAGACCGGTATAGATTAATCCATGATTAGGCCTTTATTATATTAGGACATTTAGGTAGTTTTTACAAACAAACATTACAAAAAAACATTACTGGTGTGCATCTCGAGACAAAACAATGGTACTAATATATGTTAATATATGTCTGTGCAAGATGTTTTAAAAGGGGACATACCATGAAAATTTGACTTTTTCCATGTTTAAGTGCTATAATTGGGTCCCCAGTGCTTCTATAAACCTAGAAAATGTGAATGAGATCAACCCAGTAACCTAGTTTTGGTAAGCCATTCTCCACAAGCATGTTAAAAAAATAGGTCATTGAAATTTGGCACCCCTGTGATGTCAGAAGGGGATAATACCGCCGCTTAATCAGCACTATCCATTCACGCCACTGCAATTTAGTAGAAACATCAACTCATTTGCATGTTAAAGGACACACCCAAAATGTCCCATTTAAATTAAAGCAGCTCAAATGCGCATTTTAGTCTGGGAATCGACTAAGCCCTGTCAGGTGCGTTTTCCAAAGCATTGTTCGTTAGACAACTATGGTCGCAAGGTCCGTCGTTTTAGCATAGTTCAACAATTCGTGTGTTCCCATTGATCATGCTTGTAAACAAAATAAGCAAGCAACATGCAGTGCATTCTATATTCATTATTCTAATTGTATACAAAGTCCATTTTACATCTTTTACTTTGTAAACAGAATTAAAGCGTTGTTTTTGAAAAGTGCGCATGTGTGACCAACGGTCGTTAAGACCCTGGGGAATTCCTGGGAGGAGTGACTTAAGAGGGACCTTGCACCTGAATTAAATTTCTATAAATAAAACACCAGAGAACTCAATCACGGTAACAAAATCAGACTTTCAAGTAGTGCTGCACAATTACTCGCATCGCAATCGCAATCGCGATGTCAGCCTGTGCAATTACAGCAAAATGTTGCAATTATATTAAATAAATAAATGTGTGGACTTGTTAACACAAACTTTCTGATAACAGTTTGATGATTTTCCTAGCTGTTTAAAAAAAGAAAGAAAAACGAACAAAAAAGGCAGTGCACGTGTGGCATGCACGTGTGTGGTGTGCGTCGTCACTTATACCAGAGCGAAGATGGATGCAGAGGAGGTTGACAGTGATCTGGTAGCTAAAAAAACTCTATGTCTGTTGTATGGCGGGATTTTAAATTTAGGATTACTGACACTGAGCAGTTGCTACATCACGTGGCAA
Organism: Misgurnus anguillicaudatus; assembly: GCF_027580225.2. NCBI lineage: Eukaryota > Metazoa > Chordata > Actinopteri > Cypriniformes > Cobitidae > Misgurnus > Misgurnus anguillicaudatus. The sequence goes on from NC_073351.2 coordinate 12,077,132, forward strand.
TACGAAAACATTTTTAGTTTTACAAATACAAATTTTAGCTAAACTGTGTGTGGATTTTCCTTAAAACCCATCAAGTTGACTCATGATACCATTTAGTATAATCGCAATCGCACATCGCAATTTTAGCATCAATAACCGCAATGGGAAAAATTACCCAAATCGTGCAGCCCTACTTTCAAGACAAAACAATGGTACTAATATATGTTAAGATATATTAGTGCAAGATGTTTCTAAAGGGGACATACCATGAAAATGTGACTTTTTCCATGTTTAAGTGCTTCTATAAAACCTAGAAAATGTGAATAAGATCAACCCAGTAACTTAGTTTTGGTTTGCCATTCTCCACAAGCATGTAAAAAATAGGTCATTGAAATTTGGCACCCCTGTGATGTCAAATGGGATAATACCGCCCCTTAATCTGCACTATCCAACCACGCCACTGCCAATTTAGTACAGAGATCAACTCATTTGCATGTTAAATGACACACTCAAAATGACACATTTTTGCACACACCTACAAAGTGACAATTTTAACTTGCTATAATAAATTATCTATATGATATTTTGAGCTAAAACTCACATACGTACTTTGGGGACACCAAAGATTTATTTGACATCTTGACATCATCCTCTTTAAATTAAAGCAGCTCAAACGTGCATTTTAGTCTGGGACTAGGATAAGCCCTTTCTGGGAAACCGCTCCAAATGTAAATGTAAATACAGAAATGCATTGCAATTTTACATATTGCATTGCCATATTGCATATTACATTCAAAACTGAATATTGCTATCAATATTGGTCCATAGTGATAAACTGTGAATCAGCATGTGGCCGTCTATTTTATCACCTGATTTATGGTGGTTAGCTTTATGTTACTAAGTACAAAGACGATTTATAGAATTTAATTGTTGAACTTATAAGAATTGTAAAGTTTACCAAATTGCAAAATATACTACAAAAGTCTTCCACTACAAAGCACCATTTTTGTGCAAAAGCACCTTAATTTTTAAGAGTGTATATTACTGCATATCCACCAACCTGCTCTCACTGACTTGCTCCTTCTTCTCTCGCACCTTTAGCCACTTGCGTAGCAGGAAGCGTTTTCGGCGTGGTGAGGCGCTCGGTGTGGAGCTATTGGACCAGACCGCGTCCTCGTCGCTGGACGGCGTGATCTCGATGGAGGGAAGCTGAAGGTATTCTTTGGAGGAGGAGCGTGAGCTAGGGTGCCTCAATAGTCCGTTCTCAAGCCTCTCACGCTCGCTGGGCAGCTTTTTCATTCGTTTCATTTTGAAACGCCGGCGCCGCAGGGTAGGGGTGGAAGAGCTGGACCAGACGACACTGTCATGTCCTCCTCCGCTCCCGCCTTCCTCCTCCTCTCCGTAACTGGGCTCGTCCCGGGGGACGTGCACCTGGAAAGACGGTGGCCGAAGGGTGTCGGTCATGCTCCGAGCTCACTGCCCCTGCCGCTGTGATCACCGTTAAGAAGTTAAAATAAGCCCCAGCTCAGAACGAAAAAGAGGCTATAGGAAGGTGAGAGGCAAACTGTCAAGCTGTCTGGGTCAGATGGTCAAGAGGAAGTGGAGGTGTTAGGTTGATCAGAAGCGTCTACGAGGCTGTGAAAGTCTTTTTATCAGTGGCGATGTAAAAATAAACCCAAAATGTCTCAAGTTGAACATCCAGTCTTGTAAAAGTTATCAAGCCTTTCTTGATAATAGGTATAGAATCTTCTTGTAGGAGTCTGATAAAGAACACCTGTCAGTGTTTGGATGATAGTACAGGGAAATAACTCGGTGGAGGTGGGAAAAATAGCTGCGAAAATGTTAGGCAGGGTAGAATAGGCCTACGGTCAACACTTAGACAGTGGATTGGATGTATTAGATAACAAAGAAAGGCTCTGTTCTCCTCCCAGCTGATGAAACATGCATAAGAGGTTGCTATCGATGTAACAGTACTCCAGGCTTCACTGCAGTTTCATGAACACCACCTCAAAAACTCAGACTATAGAAATGACCTTCAGCAGGTCTTTTGGGAAACATCTCCGAAAAGCTGTGTTGAACTTCTTGACCATTCTTTGCTCTCTGGTAATGAGCTTTAAAACGGATTGTGAGTCATGTATACTTCGGTCAGGTTCCTGAAGCTGCTGTTCCCACAAGGCTTTGCATCTCAGTCTTTTGGCCAATACAGCTGAAGCAGCCTATAGTGTAGAGTAAGGTGATATGATGCCTGGTAACTAGGAGACCAGTAAAGTTGCAAATTGCTTGAACACAAAGGCATTGTTAAAAATGCATATAGCCTCACGCATGCACATATACAAGACAATTAAACACAAGCCACAGGAAGGTGAATCACTCAGGCACACAGATGAATCCGCAACATAAAACTTAAGCACAATGATGGTGATGGTGCACACACATACATATTTATCAGATGAATGTGAAAATACATTCTGAAACTATGTTTTGATCTGGGGTGCGTTTCCCAAAACATCGTTCGTTAGCCAACTATGGTCGCAAGGTCCGTCGTTTTAGCATAGCTCAACGATTCCAGGGCTCCAGACTAACTTTATTCGCCCCAACCTGAAAATTTTAGGGGCACATACAGTAAATCAACATGCTAACCAAATATTCACATTTCTACTAAGTAATACAATGTATTACTAATTAATACTTTGACGATAGATGCAGAAAGTACAATGTGCTGTTTTAAATTTAGTGTCACATCACAAAAAAAAGGTCAAATTTACTGGTCGCACATGTGCGAATGGATGTAAAATTAAGTGGCACACTCTCAAGTTTTGTGAGGCAGTATGGAGCCCTGGATTCGGGTCTTTCTATTGATAATGCTTGTGTTCAAAATAAGCAAGCAACATGCAGTGTATTCTATATTCATCATTATATATGCAAAGTCCATTATAGTCTTTTAGTTTGTAAACAAAATTAAAGCGCTGTTTTTTAAAAGTGTGCATTAGAGTCCTGCAATGGGTCGGGTACCCGTGGATACCCGCATAAAAGTGTCCAAAATGAGTGGATTGTGACATTCCAAAAATTCACGGGTGGTTATGCGGGCGGATAATTAACTCCGTGCGGGCGGGTAGTAGCGTGAATTAAAATATGTGCAATATTTGTATGTCTAAATTACCATTACATGCAGAAGTAAAATAAGTAAAACAAATCGAGCAGCTCGCCAAATTGGTTGCGAGGCCAACCAGAATTTCTTTCTGTCTGACAGCTGCGTGTGGGTCTGCAAAATGTACACACGTCAGTGCCGTTTACATTCGGGTCCAGTCATGTCAAAAAAATTGCCACTAGTTCGGGTCGGACTCGGGTCTAATTTTCTCGGGTTTGTGTTGGGTCGGGTCTTTTTAAAAAAAAAAAATTATTTATGCACGTCGGGTTCGGGTATAAAGTGATTCGGGTCATTTCGGATCTGGTAAATTTCTTTGGACCCGAGAAGACCTCTAGTCCCCAATGCTTGTATCAACCTAGAACATGTGAAAAAGATCAACCCAGTAACTTAGTTTTGGTAAAGCATTCTCTGCAAGCATGTGAAAAAATAGGTCATTGAAATTTGACTCCCCTTGTGATGTCAGAAGTGGATCATCTGCACTAACCAACCACGGCACTGCCATTTAGTGCAGAGATCAGCTCATTTGCATTTAAAAGGACACTGCACATTTTTGCTCACACCTCCCTAACTATTGTATTTTGAAAATGCCATAAAGCTACATTGTGTTTATCATAAAGCGACAAAAGCAAGAAGCAGATTTTAAGCTTTTACTATAAATCATTACAGTTGTTTACCTTTCACATCACAGTTAAAATGATTTTGCACTACATGCTGTACTGTTTCACTAAAAGTAAATCAGATAGAGATAAAGATCCAGATGCTGTGCAAACACGGGCCTGACTTGAGCAAACAGTCATATAAAGAGTGCTCGGGCCAAGCACCCTGACCCGGTACATAAAAACACAAATACAATCCAGTTGACATCCAATATTTGTGATTTACAGGCCTATATATACAGTATACACACCTGAAACTGATATCTGTTTATTTGTGTTCTTTAAAAAATCTATATGATCAGGGAGCTCTTCTGTGCAAAGCAGAGTTGAATTTATGATGTATAATGATATCGCTCTACACTTTTCTGCTCAGGAAGCTGCTGTGCAGATCAGATCATGTTTCAGATTCACGTACAGGCACAGGTTGCAGGGGGACTGTTCTGTTGACAGCGGGTGAGAGGATCAGGTTACTTTGAAATGAAAGGCTGTGTCACTGTGTCAGATCAGACACTTACTGCAACACTCATTAACAGGATGCATAATGCATGCACAATGGCCCGCACAGCTCTCATTTGTACAGTGTGTCTGTGAATGCATGTGTGATCTATTTTAAATTACAGAGCTGATGGCTGTTTCCATCCAAGCTGTATGCAGATCCAGAATAAATGAATTGTGGTTTTAAAACTTTCCAAAGGTTAGGTATTTTTATCGGCAATAAGAACATATAACAGTATAAAAAAAGATTATTATATCACACCCCGTCAAGAGCCAATATTCTGGAAAAATTGTGACAAAAGATTTTAATTGCATCTTCTCTCATATTTTTCTTGCCTAAAAAATGCAAATTTGTTTGCTAAAATAACAACTGAATATAGCAAAATCACTTTTTCATTGTTTATCTTACACCCCACAAACTGTACTTCTCACATGTGACCCAGTCTGTGAAAAGTAATTTTTGTGATACATTCTGTGGAAAATAACCTTGATATCTTTAACCCTGATTGAGTAAGGTCATGTCAAAGATTGAAATCAAAACTTTGATGCTAATTACCCTGGTTTCACAGACAAGGCCTGAGGCTAGTCCTAGACTAAGGGTGCACTCACACTATCCAAACCAAACCGCGCTCGGGCGCGTTTGACCCCCAAAGCCTGGTTTGTTTGACAAGTGTGATCGCTCTGTTCCGCGCCCGGGCGCGGATTGGTTAATCGCGCCACGGCCGGGTTGCAGAGGTGGGCCGGAGCGCGGTTCTCTTGGGCTCAGGCGCGGAAGGCTGTGGTGTGAGCGCATTCGCGCCTGAGCGCGATTCAAAAGGTGAAGACGTCAGCTGCGCGACCACTCACCTTCATCTGCCGCTGTAAAAACCTTTTGATGCGCGCAGCGGGGTTACGTGAAGGTCCGAGCTGTGCACGTGACAGATCAACTAAAGCAATAAAAAACCAAACGACTCCGAATAAAAAACACAGACTTATCATTACGGTGGGTTCCAGTGTTAAGAGAGAGCTTTACTTCCTGCTTTTTTTCAAAACAATCGCATTTTAATGACGAAAGCGTGCCCCGACTCGGATCGATAAAAAGTACAGTGTGAGTGCGTGCACTTGGAGGAGTAGGGAGGGGTGACAATCGCGCTGGGGCATGGTTTGGTTTGGTTTGGATAATGTGAGTGCGCCCTAAAACACATGTTTGAGTTGAACTAAAAAAATAACTAGCAATGACAAGATGTTAAAATATGCCACTGATTTGTCTCAAGATACACACCAGTAACATCTTTTTCTAAGGCATGTTTATAAAAGATGCTTAAACAGCTTAATTTAACTAAGGCCTAGTAGCCAATCACTGTCTCTGAAACCAAGCCATAGTCTCATAATTAAATTATTAGACAAATATGATATGTTGCTTGTAGTTCTCCAATTATTCTTTAATATGATAACAAAATGTTCCAGGTACAAATTAAGATAAATTAAATCACTTCCGTTATTGTTTATCATCGTTTCACCCCACAGTTTTTAATGCAGAAATCTGTTTACAACATAGGCAACAATGGTGTGACTGCAACCATGACCAGTTTCCCTATTTATGCCTCCAAATGTTTAGTTCTACAATGTAACTATGTTTTACAATTAAGCAATATTGCTCGAGTAGGAGTGTGATTTTTAAAGGTCCCGTTCTTCCTGTGTTTTTGAAGCTTTGATTGTGATTACAGTCCGCAATATAACATTGGTTCATGTTTCACATGTAAAAAATTGTTGGTATTTTTCACACAGTTTACTTATCTCTGTACCACTGCTTTCACTGTACTAAAAATGGTCTGATGTCTCCCTTGTTTTATAAAGTCCCTCCTTCAGAAATACGTATTGAGTTCTGATTGTGTAGTTTGTTTAGTGTGTTGTGATTCGACAACAGCTTAGCTTAGCCAAAGCCGTTTGAGCCAAAGCTGTTTTATTGACGTCATTCAATCAGGAAGTAGAAAATATATTGAATAAAATATATCGCCTGGCATTGATCTTTAAGCTTTATCATTTTGCAAGTTTTATTTATTCTCTAACAGCAACATTACAAACTAAAGTAAAAAAAATGGGACCAGGAAGAACGTGACCTTTAAACTTTTAAGGGCCTTGTGCCTCTGACATAATCTCAATCGTGATCATAGATATGTACACTAGATGTCGCCTTGGTTACAGCAGTTCATTGGATCGAATGCGTCAACTAGAGCCGCCATCTTGAAACAGGGGAATCCCGCATCAGGGTGTCTTTTAAAGCCCCTTTTGTGAGGAACCACTTTCTTCCGCCATGGATATGAAGCCCAGAATGACATGTAACCCTTTCAGCCATTTGTTTTCAATGTCAAAACGAAATAGATGTAATAGCCGTTTCTAAATATTACTGTTTCTGGGGTCACAAAAACGTAGTTTTAAGATTAAGTTAGTCGAGAATATATAGGAATAATATTCAAATATGCAATCGATTAGTAAAGATGGGGCATATTAAAACATTTACTTCGAAAAAAATCGGATGTGTGAGTTCCAGGCTCGACCAGCGGGCATCAGTGTTCGCTCACTCCGCTGACCACAGACTGATCTCTGACACATATCATTTTCCGCTTGCTCTGATGTATCTGTGTCTCATGGTCAAAATAAGATTTAATTTGTTTTTGATAGATCTCAGCAATATATTATTTGTTTATTTTATTCATATTAAATCTCTCATTGGTTATTACTGTTTTGGCAGAAGTAAAAAGTTAATTTGTAAAACTTAACTGATTATTTATTCAATCTTAACGCTGAACTGCAGTTTTTTTTTATTGGACTTGTCAGTGCTACATAAAACAGAATAAAAGAATGTTTTTTATATTGTACTTTTAACCAGTTTTTAAAAAATCGTCAGAAAGATGATGTTTCTGCGTGATGCTTATGGTCTCCTCTTGTGTTTTAATACTCATGTTACCGGAAAATAAGTTATCAAGTGTCCTGATGTAGTGAGCCAGTGTCCTTACCAGTGCCTGAGCCCTATATACTGGCTTAATTCCAAGATGCGTTTTTGCTCCCTTTTCAAGGGCACTTCGGGATGTTGACTCCAGATAAAGAGAAAAGTAATATTTTCATTGCACTATCCGCCAAGTGTAATTTAATCGCCACACTATGAGACATAATCTCAGTGTTTCCCAGACATTGATTTATTTGTGGTGGCCCACCACAGAATCAACACTGGCCCCCACAAATAGAATTTTCATGATTCCCATTTACATTTTTATTTCACTATTTAAAACAGCTTAATTTGGCTTAAAATATAGTTTGATATATAATACAGATCAAATATAGATACAGATCAAAGAGTAGAAGTGAAACATATTTCAGGTGCCAACACTAGATCAAACGCAAACACGACATGATGACGTCAAATATATGCTAATTAGCGGGTGACGTCATCACCACCACAGTCTCTCAAAATCCTGTGGGAAACACTGCAATCTTAACCTCAAACTCCCTCAAAAGTTTACACATCAATAGCTCTAATCTAGGGCATAGCGATGATCAGTTCATCCACTGATTTATGACTGAACTGATGGAGACACTGAAAGTCTTTAAAACGGGGTTTGTGGAACTAAATGTGTAAATGTGTGACCATCTGCTCCGTTGGCAGCTTTTTCCAGTCACAGATATGTGAGTGTATGTACGGCTGGTTCACGCCTTCCTCATTTATTCTCAAAGCACCAGTGGTGGAATGGTACATGCAGTAAATGATGAGAAATGGCGAAGCGGTTACTGTTACGATACTGGTAGAATATCTCATGGCTATTAGCCAATCAGATTTAAGAACCAAAAAGAACTCTTGTGTAATAATTAATAAAATCTCTTTAATAATGCAGTGCTGTTTTGCTTTGGGAGCCGTGTGGGTATCATGTGATGGAGTGTTATTCATTTTTAAGATTGAACTCTTTAACAATGAGGTAAGTGAAGACCAAATGTTTTCAGAACTTTGTTACACACTGTACAGGTATGTGTGAGCAACAAAAGGTGCTGTAGTAAATCAGCAAAAATTATTGAGCTTAATATTACAGCATGTTCTTATCTTATGTTCCACAGATTATAAACCAGACATATTCACAGAATAGAGGTATGAAGATAAGAGGCTTTAGAGAAAAGGATCTCACTGTTTCTGAACAGTTTAAAGCAGTGAAACAGGCAGTGTACCGCTGGCATTTAGTCTTTGTTAGAATGTTCAGACTGTGCCTATGATACTCATCTTGACAGAGATGCAGCTCTCATCTTCCTCACACTTTGACTGCTGAATAATCTGTCAAAGGGATTGCGCTCTTCACAGTGACAGGTCATTGAGCACCTGAGTACAATGTCCTTGACCTTTTGTCTTGTGTTTTCTACAGAAGACACACCTCAACCCACTTGACCTCACTTCATACTGTGAAAGAAGTCATGTGTCATGCTAAGGGTCTGGGTTAGTGTAAGAAAATTAAGTATATAAATCAATAGTAAAATACAGAATTGATTTTATTGTAACCAATTTTTAAGCCTATTTACATTGTAGCATACTACAGTAGAATTGATTCTGACCATGCTTATCATATGTGCAACAAGTCATTTGCCTGTGGAAGTAGAAACACATGCAATGTAGGCGAAACTTGTTATTTATTTCACTTGTTATCAGAAATAAATTACACTGCAAAAAATGACTTTTTTGCTTGGTATTTTTGTCTTGTTTTCAGTAGAAATATCTAAAAATTCTTAAATCAAGATGTATGATAAGCAAAATGACCCAAGAAAATGATACTAGTTTTTAGACAAAAAATATATGCAATTTAAGTGAATTTGTGCTTAAGACAAGCAAAAATAACTGCCAATGGGGTGAGAAAATTTTACTTGAATTAAGTGTTTAAGAAAAAAGAAATCTTATTTCACAATTTTTTTTCTCACCCCATTGGCAGATCATTTAGCTTGTTTTAAGGACAATTTCACTTAAATTGTATATTATTTGTCTTAAAACTAGACTTATTTACTTAGGTCATTTTGCTCATCAAGAAAAAGCATCTTAATTTAAGATATTTCTACTGAAAACAAGACAAAAATACTAAGTGAGAAAGTCATTTTTTGCAGTGTACTCTAAAAGGACTCTATTGTTATTGATTCTTTGTGGAAGTTTACCGGAAGTTATGTGTGTTCCACGAAAGATGTTTGTTTATGTTGTTACTGCTGAAACCGTCTATAGCATCTACGAAGTCATCGATCTTAAAGGAATATTCCATTTTCTTAAAAGAAAAATCCAGATATTGACTCACCACCATGTCATCCAAAATGTTGATGTCTTTCTTTGTTCAGTCGAGAAGAAATTATGTTTTTTGAGGAAAACATTGCAGGATTTTTCTCATTTTAATGGACTTTAATAGACACCAACAATTAACACTTAACTCAACACGTAACAGTTTTTTTCAACGGAGTTTCAAAGGACTATAAACAATCCCAAACGAGGCATAAGGGTCGTATCTAGCGAAACGATTGTCATTTTTGACAAGAAAAATAAAAAATATGCTCTTTTAAACCACAACTTTTCGTCTAGGTCCGGTCCAGCGCGACCTAACGTAAATGCGTTGTGACGTAGGGAGGTCACGTGTTACATATATAAAACGCAAATTTGAGGACCATTGTAGACAATAAACTGACACAAAGACATTAATTAGTATCAGTTGACATACAACAACGTAGGAACGGTCCTCTTTCAACACACTTGTAAACACTGGGGCGGAGTTTCGCGTTCGTCTTCTGTGACCTCTTGACGTCACGTATTGCGTGGGGTCACCTGGCGCATCACGACCAGATCTAGACGAGAAGTTGTGCTTTAAAAGTGTATATTTGTTATTTTTCTTGTCAAAAATGACAATCGTTTTGCTAGATAAGACACTTATGCCTCGTTTGGGATTGTTTATAGTCCTTTGAAACTCCGTTGAAAAAAACTGTTACGTGTTGAGTTAAGTATTAATTGTTGGTGTCTTTTAAAGTCCATTAAAATGAGAAAAATCCTGCAATGTTTCCAAAGAAAGACATCAACATTTTGGATGACATGGTGGTGAGTAAATTATCTGGATTTTTCTTTTAAGAAAATGGAATATTCCTTTAATACGTTAACATTTACGTTAGTATGTTATCATTTTTTTAATACAAACTACATTGATTGGAGAGGCTTTAATGTTTCATTTAAGCAATTTTATGTACAGCTTCTTATTCCTTAACTGTTAGAGGAAAATGAAAATCGGCCAAACATTTCACCCAAAATACGGCATCATATATCGGCCATCGACTGCCTAAATATTGGCATCAGTCAGAGAAAAACCCATATTAATCTATCTCTTTTTGGTACCAATAATTACAACAACTTTTCATGAGTTTCTACCATAGACTCTCAAAACCTCTAGTCAGCAATCGAGTCAGATGTTATTAATTTACTAACCATACAACAAGATTAAGTAATTCATTAGACTGATTTAATGGATATTGGCACGGTTTCCAGGACATGGTTTAGAATTAATCCAGGACTAGGCCTTAGTTAAATTGGAACATTAAAGTAGTTTTTACAAACAAAACTTACAAAAACAATACTGGTGTGCTTCTTGAGACAAAACAATGGCACTGATATATGTTAAGATACGTCAGTACAGCGTGTCTTGAAATTAGGGCAGCTCAAACTGGCATTTAAGCCTTGGACTAAGATAAACCCTGTGCAGGAAACCAGCCCATAGTGAATCTCTTAAACCAACTGATTAAATAAACAAGAAGTTGCTTGTTTATATTGTTTAAGAGTCATTTGTTTTTATGCAGCCAGTAAAAATGCAATATGAAGTTCTGCTGTAAAGGGCCAATGAAGACTCATAAGCCAAAGTTGCTGACAGCATTTAACTGTAAGTTAAATGCGGTAAAATATAACAAGCTTAACAAGCAGCCAACAGTTTACACAAATCTATACAAATCATTTACAGTGAAAGGGGAGAAGAGGTCATACTCATGAAAACTGCAATATATCAAGAGCACTTTTTAAAGAATCTCACTACACCTCACATCACAGACCTGCTTACATTAGAGATGGGACGGTATGACAATTTTATATCATGATTATAGTGACCAAAGTTATCACGGTTATCAATATTATCATGGTTTTGTTAAAATAAGATGGAAATATTTAAAAAGAACTTATACACACACCGAAAACATTTGAACAAGTTTTATTTTTGAAAACCACAATTTAATATTTCATGTCCCTGAAATTATTTCTGTGGTAAAAAAAATAAATCAATCTGTCTAATAAGTTTACTGCGAATGAATACAATACATTGTCCCTTAAATGCCTTTTTGTGCATAAAACAATGTTGCATGTGCGCCCCTGCGTCAAACTGATTTTGCCTGGACAGGATTTACAGCGAGTTTTCTAAATCACGGTAATCAAACACGGTTGTAATGATAATTACATTTTAAACAATAATACTAACCGTCAGGACATTTTACTGTGGTTAATCGTGAAACCGATAATTGTCCCATCCCTATTACAGATTTATGTTGACATCAGAGACCTGATCACAGACTCAAGCTCATATCACAGACCTGCTCACAGAATCACATCACAGACCTCCTCACAGACTCACATTACAGACCTGCTCAAAGACTCATATCACAGACCTGATCACAGGCTCACATCACAGAGCTGCCCACAGGCTCACATCACAGACCTGATCACAGACTCACATCACAGACCTGCTCGCAGACTCACATCACAGACCTGCTCACAGACTCACATCACAGACCTGATCACAGACTCACATCACAGACCTGATCACAGACTCACATCACAGACCTGTTCAAAGACTCACATCACGGACCTGCTCACAGACTCACATCACGGACCTGTTCAAAGACTCACATCACGGACCTGCTCACAGACTCACATCACAGACCTGCTCACAGACTCACATCACAGACCTGCTCACAGACTCACATCACAGACCTGCTCACAGACTCACATCACAGACCTGCTCACAGACTCACATCACAGACCTGCTCACAGACTCACATCACAGACCTGCTCACAGACTCACATCACAGACCTGCTCACAGACTCACATCACAGACCTGCCCACAGACTCACATCACAGACCTGCTCACAGAATCACATCACAGACCTGCTCACAGACTCACATCACAGACCTGATCACAGGCTCACATCACAGACCTGCCCACAGGCTCACATCACAGACCTGCCCAGAGACTCACATCACAGACCTGCTCACAGACTCACATCACAGACCTGCTCACAGACTCACATCACAGACCTGTTGACAGACTCACATCACAGACCTGTTCACAGGCTCACATCACAGACCTGCCCACAGGCTCACATCACAGACCTGCCCACAGACTCACATCACAGACCTGTTCACAGACTCACATTACAGACCTGTTCACAGACTCACATCACAGACCTGCTCACAGAATCACATCACAGCCCTGCTTACAGACTCACATCCCAGACTTGCTCACAAACTCAAGCTCATTTCACAGACCTGCTCACAGAATTACATCACAGACCTGATCACAGACCTGCTCACAGACTCACATCACAGACCTGCTCACAAACTCAAGCTCATTTCACAGACCTGCTCACAGACTCACATCACAGACCTGCTCACAGACTCACATCACAGACCTGCTCACAGACTCACATCACAGACCTGATCACAGGCTCACATCACAGACTCACATCACAGACCTGCCCACAGACTCACATCACAGACCTGATCACAGGCTCACATCACAGGCTAACATCACAGACCTGCTCACAAACTCAAACTCATTTCACAGACATGCTTACAGACCTGATCATCGACTCACATCACAGACCTGCTCACAGACTCACATCACAGACCTGCTCACAGACTCACATCAGACCTGATCACAGACTCACATCACAGACCTGATCACAGACTCACATTACAGACCTGCTCACAAACTCAAGCTTTCACATACCTGCTCACAGAATCACATCACAGACCTGCTTACAGACTCACATCCCAGACTTGCTCACAAACTCAAGCTCATTTCACAGACCTGCTCACAGAATCACATCACAGACCTGATCACAGGCTCATAACACAGAATCACATCACATACCTGCTCACAAACTCAAGCTCATTTCACAATTCACAGACCTTTTCACAGACTCACATCACAGACCTGCTCACAGACTCACATCACAGACCTGATCACAGGCTCACATCACAGACTCACATCACAGACCTGCTCACAGAATCACATCACAGACCTGCTTACAGACTCACATCCCAGACTTGCTCACAAACTCAAGCACATTTCCCAGACCTGCTCACAAACTCAAGCGCTTTTCACAGACCTGCTCACAGAATCACATCACAGACCTGATCACAGGCTCATAACACCACATACCTGCTCACAAACTCAAGCTCACTTCACAGAAATGCTTACAGACCTGATCACCAACTCACATCACAGACCTGCTCACAGACTCACATCACAGACCTGCTCACAGACTCACATCACAGACCTACTCACAGACTCACATCACAGACCTGCTCACAGACTCATATCACAGACCTGCTCACAGACTCACATCACAGACCTGCTCACAGACTCACATCACAGACCTGCTCACAGACTCACATCACAGACCTGCTCACAGACTCACATCACAGACCTGCTCACAGAATCACATCACAGACCTGATCACAGGCTCACATCACAGGCTCACATCACAGACCTGCTCACGGACTCACATCTCAGACCTGCTCACAAACTCAAACTCATTTCACAGATATGCTTACAGACCTGATCACAGACTCACATCACAGACCTGCTCACAGACTCACATCACAGACCTGCTCACAGATTCACATCACAGACATGCTCACAGAATCACATCACAGACCTGCTCACAGAATCACATCACAGACCTGCTCACAGACTCACATCACAGACCTGATCACAGGCTCACATCACAGGCTCACATCACAGACCTGCTTACAGACTCACATCTCAGACCTGCTCACAAACTCAAACTCATTTCACAGACATGCTTACAGACCTGATCACCGACTCACATCCAGACCTGCTCACAGACTCACATCACAGACCTGCTTACAGACTAAGGCTCTCCAATCTTATTCCTCTCCCATAATCTCCAATCTTATTCCTCACAATTCACCATCATATTATTCTAAAAATAAAATAAGTTTTCTGTTCATAATTATTCATCAAACTGTAATAACGCTGCCTAGATGGGGTACAATAAAATGAACCAATAATATCACAGCCAACTTTTAATGATCGTCAAATTTCAAAGTATCCCATCCTATATTATTTTCTCTAAAACTTAGTTTTTATTAAGCAATAAAAAGGGTGAGGCTAAGCTATGCTTCATTATTTCTGTCATATAAGTGTTGAGGTCAACAGCAGTTTATTGGATTTTTTATTTTGTACCTTTGTACAGAATCTTGATTTTTACGACCCTATTTTAAATCTATGCATTCGTCTTAATCACAACCAATTTCTCAGGGCACAGATCTATTTTGTTTCATTACCAGCACGACGTTGTCTCTGTGGAGACTCACAGTAGAAGTTTTGATGAAAATTTTCCTCTGATTGCTAAAGGGTGATAAAAGACTGAGATGGAAATCACATTCTGCTTCATGCAACACTCACAGAGCTCTGCCTCTAATCTCAGTTAGTTCTCCAATCTACAGTGGACAGTCCAGGGTTCCTATTTCTCAAGCACTGCCTCAACTCCAAAAAATGTAAAAAATGTAGTGCTCACCTTTAGGCCTATTCATCTTCTTATACAATAGGTCAACTTGTACATTATTGTGGGTCTACAAACATAATGATTAAACATGCGTACCCTGAATGCACCGTAAACTGCTTTGATTAAAACTATCTGATTAATGCATACATGTAAATGTGTAGTTTGTATGCTATAATTAGAAAGTGATTCATGTAGGATGACCTGATTAAGCACAGTTTGTTAAGTCATAAAATTGTGATCATTTTGACTGATTGTTATATCTGCCAGAAACATTTCAAGGTTAATCCCATTAAACCTTGCAGATAAGAATACAAATGGATCACATTTCACCTACATAAAAATGTAGGTGATAATGTAATAAAAATATTTTCCCAGAAAGCAAGATTTCTATTGAGAATTCCCTAAAGGGTTACGAGGACCTCGGACCGAGAATCGAACTAGTGTCGCAAAAAGCGCATCTGCATACTATTTGTCGGAGCACTGCCCACTACACCATCGTCTCCGACAATAATGCTTTTTTTAAAGCTATTTTTATCTTAATGGGACCTAAAGTAGGCATTTTACAAATAATAACACACATGTTAAAAGCTAAGAATATTTTCAGATGACAAGACATTTGATTTACAGCGCTTATGTCTCTAATGGCGAGTGTATTCTTTAAATAAATTAAACAGGAAAAAGTTTCCACAGGATAAAAAATATTGCCTCCCCCACCCCTCCGTGCAAGTTTTCTGTAATGTTATGTAATTTAAAATGAGTAGAAATTTATACAAGGTGGCCTGGAAAACACCTCAGCAGGACACAAAGGCTGTGATGAACTTGCTCTTCTATTCAGGTCACCATTGTGTTTAGGCGTCCCACTGCAAGCGGACGGGCAAATGAAACATTCAATTCACTCTTACTGTAGAGCTAGACACAACAAGACACAATCCCCCCTGCCTACCATACAAAAATATATCTTTACAATCTCCAAATCTTCTACAGACGTTAAATATGAGATTCCTTTGCTGATGCATTCAAATGCAGCATCTTTTGCATCTTATCTATCAAAAAAATTTACATACTAAGACTGTACAATATATCATTTCAGTATAAAAATTGCAATGTGTGCATCTGCGAGTCACATAGCAGAATAAAGCATAAATTATTTAAAAGGAAAACTATTTCGGGTGCCTTTGCCAGTGTTACACTATCCAAGAATGGTTTCAAATGCCAGAGAGAAATCACAGATGAAAAAACATTTCACCTCATGAAAGACATGGTGGTAACAATAAATATGGGTGCTAAGGAAGTTTTAATAACGCAATCTGGTCACTTTACTCAATAAATCATCCCAGAGCTACACAAGAAATGCAAGGCAGAAGTAAAATCCTCTGAAACAGCTTTATAAGTCATCTCATGAAGTAAGCCATTATGTCTCCTATCGCAATATACAGAAAAACTGCAGAAAAACTAAATACAGCAATGTCGTAATACAGTACATACTGTACAATAAATTTTACAATACGTACGGTACAATATGCTTCATGTCCATGGTGCCTGTCCAGTTTCCGTTGTCACATGTTCACAGTTACTTATAAACTAAAAGAGGCACAGCTCATAAAGGACACACATCTCTCTACAACATAAATCTTCCCTTCCTTATGATAAGTGCTGGATGACTGTTGACCTACTGCATAACACTAAAGAGCTGTGCTGTCAACTTTTATATACTGTAACAACCCTGCTTCTACTTTCATATTCATTCAACTGACTGGTTCACGAAATAGTCTGGATTTAAACAAGGCAAGCAACTAAATCAGGTCTAAAACAGTGTTAGAATAAAATCTCCTTATCACATAATGCAGTAGATATAACTAGAACAGGTGTCCTGATATATTACGCCCATTACATGTTATTGTATAGCCAGTTAAAAGACTTGGGTCTTGCCGGTTGTCACGCGCATATCGCCAGTAAACCCGGTTCCTTGATTAGTATTAAATCACCTGCTTTCAGATGGAGCGGCATTTACTACAAAGCGGTAGTTCACTATCAACCGGGGCAATTTCACTTTCACTATCGTGGCCGTATCGCCTGCGATAATGAATGCGTTATTGCCCAGAATGTCAGTAAAGACGTCATCAGAGATATTGAGGCATCATTCCATTAGATAAAGTACATTTTCAGATTTTGATAAAAAATAATTTTCACCGACAAATTTTTGACCATAAACTAGAATTTTTGGTTGCAAAAAAATTAAAAGGAACAATTTAGGTTTTATGAAGATGAGTTTTATGAGTCACATGCACCCACGACCAACTCATCATCAATTAAAGGAACACGCCCACATTTTGGGAATTTAGCTTATTCCTCGTATCGCCCAGAGTTAGATAAGTCCATACATACTTTTCTCATCTCTGTGCGTGCTGAAACTCGGTCTGACGCAGCCCCCGCTAGCTTAGCTTAGCACAAAGTCTGGAAGTGAATGGCTCCAGCTAGCAAACTGCTTCCAATAGGGGACAAAATAATGCGAACATTTTCCTATTTATGTGTTGTGATTTGTATAGTCACACCATGTACAAATAACAAGGTCATATGAGACAGAGCCATCTTTTAACCGTATACATACTGGGAACTATATTCTCAGAAGGAAAAGCACTGCTACTGGGCGAAGTAATTTGCTCTCAGCAACCATGAAGCCCCCTGGTGAGGAGCAGAGAGTTCGGTCCGAGTTGTGCAAATTACTTCGCCCAAGTAGCAGTGGAAATAGGATAAATAGGAAAATATTGGCGTTATTTTGTCACTTATTGGGAGCAGTATGCTAGCTGGAGCCATTCACTTCCAGTCTTTGTGCTAAGCTAAGCTAGTGGGAGCTGCGTCAGACAGAGTTACAGCACGCACAGAGATGAGAAAGGTATGTATGGACTTATCTAACTCTGGGGGATACGGTGAATAAGCTTAAGTCCCAAAATGTGGGCGTGTTCCTTTAAGTTTTAAAGGCAGGGTATCTCATTTGATCCAGAAACATGTTTAGTTATGCTGGTTAAAAGTCTCCTCACATCCTGATAGCAATCACTATGTTAAGTTGTTTAAATGTATTTGTAGAAATTGATGTCATCTGTGAAAGGCATAGGACCAAAAAATGTTCACCCAATCATAGATCTCGATCCAAACGGACATTGCCTTTTTTGTCCCTGATCCGTAAGCGTAATTTGAATGCTACCGCGCAGCTTGTTCACACAGACACCAAACGTCATCGGCGCGTTCACGTGCGCTCACCTCCCGTCTGTTAACAGAGGGAGAATGGCAAACTTTTCTGCTGAATTGACAACCTGCACAGGAGCCACAAAACGAAATACATCTTTTGAAACAACAAAAGCAAAAACTGCAAAAACACTCTTAGAGCTTTCCAAAGATATATAGTTTGTCAAGATTTTTAGGTTTAGGATAAAGTATTAGTGTTATAAATATGTAAAAACAATGTGGGCCGCTTGAGGGCCCGTGACCTTTTAGAAAATGACTCGCACTATGTCAATATTTTCCCAAAATGATGATGACAAATGAAAACTACACTCTTAGAGCTTTCCATTGATATATAGTTTGTCATGGTTGGATAAGAATTCATATGCAAAACACTGAAGTAATTGAAGGCATCCCACCGGTGGGACAGTGACATTTAGCAGATATAAATCTTTTGAAGCACACTCTCTTCATAAATGAATCAATTACTCTCCCTACATATTTATTTTATAAAACACTTCTGAAATATATATTCTAGAGGCTTATACCTTTCCAAAAATATATAGTTTGTCATGATTTAATAAACATTTATATCCAAAATATTAAAGTAAACCTAGGTGTTCCTCTAGGAACAGTGACAGTTAAGTGTTAACAAAGTAGTAATGTATATTTACTAAAAACAAGTGTAGGCTAATACAAACATCTATCTTATTCTGTTGTGTTACTTTTGACCCACCTGTGTGTTACTTTCGTCTTAGCTGACAGGGTCAAAAAGTAACAATGCAATTATACTAAAGTCGTTTTACATTTCTTTAAAATTTCACCTGGTATAGATAGACCACAGTTGTGAGTTATTGACCATAGCAAAAATATATATCTGTCTATAACATTAGCATTTAAAATGAAGTTTTTCGAAAAAATGGTACCCCTGATCTCCTCTATATTTTCTTAACATTTCATATTAAATTTCATTTTAAAGAGCCAATTTTCTGGTGCATTTTCTGGAAACTCCGTCCCTCCTGTCTGACCTCTGTGAGGATCTGACATTTATCATCACTGCTGTCTCAATCACGTTCTTTCACTCGTGAATTTGATTGGTTCATGCAAGGCAGGCACGCATTTACCATCTCAAAGTCTCACAGCATCAAACGCACAAACACAAATAACGTTACTAAATAAACGAAATCATGAGATCAATCAACACAGTAAATTTGATAAGTAACAAATCCAATCGCGAAAAAAATCCGTAATAAAGTAAACTACAGCAGGTCATACACACACTTACCTGTAACGATGGGCAGCGCGCGCACTTTCCAGACTTTATAACTGACAGCTCGCGTGACACAAGTTTCATATTAAACTCCCTGAAGTTAACTTTCTTCATGACAGACCGATCCAGAAAGCAGGCAGATGCAGGAATCCATCAAGTAAAAACGCTATTTCTGTTTTTGAGGCGTACTTGGACTACATTGAATGACAATCACTCTGACCGAGTTTTACGCATGACGCATCAAATGCTAAACTTTAGACGCAAATTGCTCATTCGTTTCATTATTCAGTCCCGTTAAAGTGACACTCAAATCACTGCCGCTCAGAGGAGGAGTTGAGAGAGAGAGAGAGAGAGAGAGAGAGAGAGAGAGAGAGAGAGAGAGAGAGAGAGAGAGAGAGAGAGAGAGAGAGAGCAGACCACACTGCGTGACCTATCAGTGCTGAGCACACTCATCAAAACACCACTGACAAATGATTTCCCTTAAAGGAATAGTTCGCCTAAAATTGTTCACTCTGTTTGGAGTCTCAAACACTTAAGGTGTGAAACCTAAATAACTTTAATAAATACTGGCACTGTAGCTCAATTGATAAAGCATTGCAATAGGTGGGCTGGATTCCAAAAAAGAACTTACTGTAGTTTAAATGCACTGTAAGTAGCTTTGGACTATCAAAGGTGGAACTAGTACTGCTGTAAAAATATCTTTCAGATATGAAATTAATATTTATTTTATTAGCTGTAGGACTCTAGACTACATAAGCAGTAACTAGAGATTTTGTAGCAGTCGTAAAATGACTGGTTACTTGAAATATTGTTATCATGAAAATATTAATGTAAAATACATGGTATTATTCTTTGTTATTATTTTGTAAAAAAAAATGCAAATGTGCAAAAAAAATATTTTCTCTATTGTCATTATTTACACACATTGCAAGCCATTGATGCCTTCAAACATGTTAATAATGTTCATGTTAACTACAGAATAGATACTTAAATATTTATAAATACATAAATTTTTATCTTTCCTAGTATGCAGCAGGCTTTTAAGAAAAAAAATCATAGAAAAAATATATTGGGGGCCGGTGCCCCAGTAGAGCTTTATGTCTAGCAACGCCCCTGCTGTGACAGCTGTCTATGTTAACTGTAACGTCCATACCGCCACGCCGCCAGAGGGAGCCCTCGCCGGAGTACTGACGTGGCGCCGCTCTCTGCTTCTCTGACTGTTTCCTGTTTGTCCCTATTTAAGTTTCAAGCTAGCCTAAGGCTAGCGCGAAGTATTGCCAGTTTACCTGCGTACCGAGCGTTATTCTGATTGTGATTTCTGACTGCCTATCCTTGTGACCATTTGTCTGCCTATCTGTTTATCTGCCTTTTGGATTTGCCCCTTTGCTTAGTTTGCCTGGATTGGACTGTCTATCTGTGTTTTGATCTGCCTGCCTGTATACCTGACTACTCTTCTGCCTCACGTTTTGATTTGTTTGCTTGATTGGTTTGTTTTAAATAAACACCGCAAAATGGATCCCAGTATTCCTGAGCATTCCTTACAGAATACTTCGCCTACCATCGATCCAGCGGAAGTAACCAATCTAATGGCTGCTTACAAACAACAAAGCACGCTCCTGCAGGGCTACCAGGAACAGCTTACACGGCTTCAAGCCGTCAACGAACACCTCACCGGCTATATTCAAGCATTACCATCCACCTCTGTGAAACGAATGAGCGTTTCTGAACCAGATAAGTTTGATGGTACAGCGGAACACGTGAGAGGCTTCCTTCGTCAACTGGATATTTATTTTCAAGATCATGTGAGTGATAAATTATCTGATAATGCGATGTGTTCTAAAGTTTTCTCTTTGTTGACTGGCAAAGCGGTCGAGTGGGCCTCCGCTGTTTGGGACACCGATCCTCGTATCCGCACATCTTACTCTTATTTTGTACAGCAAATTAAAGAAGTGTTTGAATACCCAGCGGGGGGAAGAAGTGCTTCATCGCAGATCATTAATATGTCCCAGAACCATCGTCCTGTCGCAGAGTACGCCATTGAATTTCGCACGCTTGCAGCACAAAGCGGTTGGAATGATAAATCGCTAAAGGATATTTTTCAGAACAGTCTGGACGTTGATCTTCAAGCCGAACTGGCATGTAAAGGTGAGAACCTCTCATTCTCTGAATTTGTGACTTTGTCTGTACACATTGATAACCTGATGAGAAATGGGCCTGCAAGAACGAAACTGAAAACTTCCACTAGGCCTGTATATGCCACCAGTAAAGTGTTCCATACCACTGTAAATAATGACGACATTGTAGAACCAATGCAGATGGGGTTCGCTCCTTTGACCATGGCAGAACGACAACGACGTCGTGAGCACAACTTATGTTTCTATTGTGGGAAACCTGGACATCGCATCGATAACTGCCCATCCAAGAAACCTCGCAACACCAGCACGGTAAACCAATTCTTTAACCTCCCTTCTTGTTATGATATGTGTTCACAACCTGTAACAATCATCCACGATAATATAACCATGTCATTCACAGCATTAATTGACTCAGGCTCTGCCCTAAACTTCATTAATGAAGATGTTGTCAATAAATTTCTCATTCCTGTCATCCCATGCCAACCTCCATTAAGCATTTCTGCCGTCAACAATGTACCCATCGGCAAAGGTATTACTCACCAGACGGTTCCCCTCACTCTCCAAGTTGGTCTCCTTCATCTTGAAACTATTACCTTGTATGTGATCTCTTCACCCCGTTATGACATCATATTGGGACACCCCTGGTTAGTCGCACACGATCCTAAAATCAACTGGAGAACAGGAGAGATTCTACAATGGTCATCTCGTTGTATGAAAACCTGCATTAACCATCTGAAGCACAAACCCTGTCTGTCTACCAATGTTGAAAGCCCTACTGGTAAGAATATTATGATTCCTGATGTCTACTCTGAATATGCAGAAGTGTTTAGCAAAGTCAAAGCAACCGAATTACCACCACATAGACCTTGGGATTGTGCGATCGAACTTCTACCTAATGCTATGCCTCCCAAATGTAAAGTTTATCCCCTGTCTCAACCTGAAACCCGAGCCATGGAGGATTACATCACTGAAGCACTACAAAACGGCTTTATTCGGATCTCCACATCCCCTGCTGCAGCTGGCTTCTTTTTCGTAGAGAAGAAGGATGGTGGCCTAAGACCTTGCATCGACTATAGAGGTTTGAACAATATCACTGTAAAATTTCCCTACCCTTTACCTCTTTTACCTTCTGCCCTAGAACAACTGAGGGAAGCAAAAATCTATACCAAACTGGACTTGCGTAGTGCCTACAATCTGGTTCGTATCCGTGAAGGTGATGAATGGAAGACTGCATTCCACACCACTAGAGGGCACTATGAATACCTCGTGATGCCGTATGGTCTATCTAACTCTCCCGCCGTCTTCCAGTCATTCATCAATGAAGTGTTCCGGGACCTCCTGAACCAGTATGTTATTGCTTACATTGACGATATCTTGATTTATTCCAATAATATGGAAGACCATGTCTGCCATGTTAAAGAAGTCCTGTCTCGTCTCCTCCAGAACAAGTTATACGTCAAAGCAGAAAAATGTGAGTTTCATGTCATGAAAACTAACTTCCTGGGCTATAATATTAGTTCCCAGGGTGTTGAGATGGACACCACCAAAGTCAAGGCAGTCACCGAATGGCCTCCACCCCGCACTGTTAAGGATTTGCAGCGTTTCCTAGGATTTGCAAACTTCTACCGACGATTCATCCGCAACTACAGTACTGTAGCAGCTCCCCTGACATCCCTACTGAAAGGTAAACCCAAAAAACTCCTGTGGAACTCACAAGCTGAGCAAGCTTTTCAGAAACTTAAAACCTGTTTCACCACCGCCCCGATCCTGAAACATCCTGACCCTGAAAAACAGTTCGTCGTAGAGGTCGACGCATCAGATACTGGAGTAGGGGCTGTTCTGTCACAACGTCACGGTCCAGAAAATAAGGTATACCCTTGTGCTTACTATTCCAGAAAACTCACCCAGGCAGAGAGAAACTACGATATAGGCAACAAGGAACTTCTTTCGATAAAGGCAGCCCTGGAGGAATGGAGGAATGGAGGCATTGGCTTGAGGGTGCGAAGCATCATATTGTCATTCTGACGGATCATAAAAACCTCGAGTACGTGAAGGGAGCTCAGAGATTGAATGCTCGCCAGGCAAGATGGTCACTTTTCTTCACCCGTTTCAATTTTTCAATCACCTACAGACCCGGACACAAGAATGGTAAAGCTGATGCTCTGTCCAGATACCACGAACCCACTCCTGTTGACCATTCACCTGTCCCTATCATACCACCTTCTCTTATCATTGCTCCCATAGCGTGGGATATCATGCAGGAAATCACCCAAGAACACTTGAATGACCCTGTTCCACCTGAATGCCCACCTGAGAGAACTTACGTTCCCCTAACACTGCAGCCCCGAATTATGCAATGGGTACACACCTCACTCAGCTCAGGACACCCAGGTATTACCCGCACCACAGCTTTAGTCCAGACATCCTTCTGGTGGCCCACCCTGAATCATGATGTAGCCCAATTTGTGAAATCCTGTAGAGTGTGTGCTCAATCCAAAACTCCTAAAGATTTACCCTCCGGTCTTCTTAAACCCTTACCCATACCTCAACGCCCCTGGTCCCATCTCAGCATTGACTTCATCACTGATCTGCCACGTTCTAACAATTATACAGCCATCTTAGTCATTATTGATAGATTTTCTAAATCCTGCCGACTTATACCCCTCAAAGGCTTACCCACTGCCATGGAAACCGCCGAAGCTATGTTTCACCATGTGTTCAGAAACTATGGAATACCCGAAGACATCGTCTCTGACCGTGGGACCCAGTTCACCTCACAGGTTTGGAAAGCATTTTGTAATAATCTGGACATAAATGTAAGCTTAACATCTGGTTATCATCCCCAGTCTAATGGCCAAGTTGAAAGGTTAAATCAAGAGATTGGGCGCTACCTGAGGTCCTATTGTACCCGAGAACAACACCGCTGGTCAGAATTCCTGCCCTGGGCCGAGTATGCACAGAACTCATTGAGACACTCCTCCACCAATCTCACCCCCTTCCAGTGCGTACTCGGCTATCAACCCCCCATGTTCCCTTGGTCAGGAGAGCCTTCGGATGTTCCAGCCGTTGACGACTGGATGAGGAGGAGTGGAGAAGTTTGGGAAAGCGCTCATGTTAGACTCCAGAGGGCGATCCGCAACCAAGAGTTCCACGCCAACCGTCACAGACATCCTCATCCCCCGTACCAACCTGGTCAGAGGGTCTGGCTCTCCACCCGGGATCTGAAACTCCAGCTCCCATCCAAGAAACTAAGTCCGAGGTACGTAGGACCTTTCCGAATAATAAGACAAATTAATAATGTTACATACCAGTTAGAGCTGCCTGTTAATTATCGTATTTCTCCCTCTTTTCATGTTTCCCTGCTAAAACCTTACCATGCTGAGTACGACCCCAACGCCGAGCCTCCTGAGCCACCTCCCCCTCTCGATGTTGCCGGGGAACCAGCATACGCCGTGAGAGAGTTGTTGGACTCGAGGCGGCGCGGGGGTCGTCTCCAGTATCTGGTCGATTGGGAGGGCTATGGCCCTGAGGAAAGGTCCTGGGTAGCCTCGGACGACATTCTGGATCCCAACCTCATCGAGGAGTTCCACCGAGCCAGACCTGACCGTCCTGCACCACGCCCTAGAGGAAGGCCCCATAGAGCGCCAGGAGGCGCTCCTAGAGGGGGGGATTCTGTAATGTCCATACCGCCACGCCGCCAGAGGGAGCCCTCGCCGGAGTACTGACGTGGCGCCGCTCTCTGCTTCTCTGACTGTTTCCTGTTTGTCCCTATTTAAGTTTCGAGCTAGCCTAAGGCTAGCGCGAAGTATTGCCAGTTTACCTGCGTACCGAGCGTTATTCTGATTGTGATTTCTGACTGCCTATCGTTGTGACCATTTGTCTGCCTATCTGTTTATCTGCCTTTTGGATTTGCCCCTTTGCTTAGTTTGCCTGGATTGGACTGTCTATCTGTGTTTTGATCTGCCTGCCTGTATACCTGACTACTCTTCTGCCTCACGTTTTGATTTGTTTGCTTGATTGGTTTGTTTTAAATAAACACCGCAAAATGGATCCCAGTATTCCTGAGCATTCCTTACATTAACCAAACAACAAACAGTACCTATTAATTAACTGTTTGGATTTGTATTTTGGCATTGTATTTATTTTTACATATTTCCCTTATCTTATTTTATCCCTGTTTACTTGATTTTTAATTACTTGAACTTTTTAACTCATTCCCCGCCGGCAATTTTTAGCCCTGGCAGCTTTTTTTGTGATTTTCACAAAAGTTTCACAAAATGCCTTCCAGGAAAATTTACTTCTAAAAATATATAAACATACAAATATATCAAATGAAAGAACAGACCCTCTGCTTTCAAACAAACAGACAAAAAAGGAAAAAAAATCATCATATCTTACTCTGTTTATAAACTCTTAAATATGGGTATTTATCTTCAGAAATTAATTTTTTTTAGCAAAAACTAAAATAATTGCATTTTTGTGAAGGAATTTTGTAAGAGATCAGATTCAGAACGATTATCAAAACATACACAGAGTGAAATATTAAAATAATTTTTTGATTCAGTTTTTTAATAAATTGGGTAAGAGCGCCATCTAGTGGATAGTCTCTGTATTACAGATAACCATTAAAAACTCATCAGGAACACATTTTTTTTCATGCAAATGTTTTCTAATTGACAAGATAACTGACATCAAACACGCCCCAGTGTTTGAAAGCAGAGAATTCTGCTTATTTTCCAGGATTTTGATAATTTATTTCATCTACTTGCTGACTTTATCATTCAAATTTGGCTGTGTGGTTAATAAAACATTGTTTTTTTTTTTGTGACATGACAAACTCAGAACACATTAAACGTTTAAGGTTTAAAGGGAGCATAAATAGAATTTTCCCCCATCTAGTGGTGAAATTATATTTTGCATTCAAATGAATATAGTGCTCTCTAGCGCCTTGCTTTACTCACTGATCTCCTTGTCCGTTTCAGCTGGTTCGCGTGTTCTGAACGAAAACGCTTTGTGGTAGTAGTCTAGTGCTTTTTGTCCCTCTCTGCTATAGTTTTTTAAAGGCGAAATGACATGGAAGCCTTCTTGGACTTACCCGTTCAATGTAAACAAAGAGAAGAAATTTCAAGCTTACAAAGAAAAGTCAGATCACTGGCAGAGGTCATTTGACACCAACGAGGACATATTTATGAAAAAAGACATTGATTTTTACTAATAAAATACTTAAGAAACTACACATTGTCCCTTTAAAGTTTCTTCAAATTGCTATTATTAGTAATTCTTGCTTTATCAAGCACTTCTGATAAATTTCCTGTTTTGCATTCTATCTATATACACATTTATTTATTCAAATGATATACTAAGTGTTGGGTCTTTTGTGTCATAGCTTAGCAATCACTTCACTTAATCATTGTAATTAGTGTCACATTTTTCACTAAATGTGCATCTTGCTGCTTAGCAACAGGCGTATAATAAGTGTTTTGTCAGTTGTACAGCATGCTTCAGTTGTTTTCATGAAAAAGGAAAAAATAAGATTTTCCTTTTTTGTTTGACTACTGGAGAGACAATTATAAAATATCTTTGCAGCATTTTTCACTTTTATGCTATGTTTATTTATGTCCTGCTGCTGAAAGAAAAGGTAGAAATCAAGTGAACTAGAATCTATACAATCTTTGTTTGAATAATGCATGCACATCACTTCCTATCACACATCACTGGGGAAAATGCTACAGTACACATCAACATTTAATTATTTGCTAAACTACTAGTTTAACGATTGAAATAAAGAGAAAAAGAGAGAACAATTATTACTGGGCTATAGGTATGAGTGCATGCTAACAAATGCTCCTGGTCCATCTCATTCATTGGTTATCTGACTTTAGTTGACCTCTTGAAACTGTATTGATTGCATTGACCGATGAGTTTCTATTTAAAGCTATCATTGCACAGACCCTTCACTGCCTATGACAGCCATTCAACCAAAGAAGAATAGGCTTCATTTAAATGTGCTTCTAATCATTTGAGAAAACTAAATGTTAGTTTAATCTTAACTGTCAAATAAAGCACATTCATTCACTAAAGCCAGACAAAAGCAGAACTTACCTATAAAGTGAAATGTATCACAATGCTTCAAAGCAAATTTATCATAGAGCATTAATAACCCACCGCAAATTTTGCTTCATCATATATTTCTGGATCTTTGTCTTATAGCTTTAACACCAGAAAATTAAACTTAAAGGTCAAAATCCTGTTGACATGTTAAAATGCCATGCACCAAATCAGACAGCAGAGATAAAGTCACTCTGTTTGCAATATAGTTTAATTTATTGATACATTTATCTTTGATTGTTGTCTTTTATAGTTTACATCTATAACATTTGTTTTACTTGCAAAACAACAACGCTGGTAATATAAATAAATAAGACACATAACAGCCGACTACACATTTATGAATATAGATGCATTAATTAAAATTTAATGAATATCAAAGATTAAATGAAATACTAGTTATAAATCGATCAATGAGCCATCAAAAGAGTCAAAGGCTAATCAACATAAATCAAGACTTTAATTAACTGACTGTCAGAATTTTAATAACAACATCAATTCCACATCATGTAGCATCATTTACCTATTTCAAATCAGACTTTCTATTCATTAAATCACACATTAAAAATAAACCAAACTCTTAGCAGATCTGCACTGTAAAAAGTGAAGGTTGGATCTACTTAAACAAATTACTTCAATTTTTAACACTTGGTGAAAAACTTTTTTCAACTTACATTTTCACTTAAAGTCACTTTTCAGTATATAAAACAAGCCCCCAAATACTGAGCTGGTAAAGATGCTACATTGTGCCATTCAACATTAATAATTTAATTAACATAACACTCTAAAAGGTTCTGGGTTATTTTCAACCCAGCATTGGATCAAAAAGGGATGAACCCAATCTGTTGGGATGTAATTTTTGCTGGATTGTTTTAACCCAAATTGATGGATTGTTTTAATATAAAAAATATTAAAAAAAAATTGAAAATAACCCAACGGCTTTGTCCCTTTTTGACCCAATGGGTTTAAAAATTAACCCATGCAGCATGTTTCATAGTGTACACTGTAAAATAATTGCTGTAATTGTGCAGCTGGTTGCCAGTAACTTACTGTAGAAGATAAAGGCTGAAAATGTTTCATGTTCATTTAACTTTGAACAAACTGTTGCCAGTAAATAACATAAATGTAAAATCTACAGTAAGTTACTGGCAGCTAGTTGCCAGTAAAACCCATTAATACTGTAATTTCTACAGAAATTTTTTACAGTGTAGTCTGTACATTATCACTGTAAAAAATCCAACTTTAAAAAGTTCATTCAACAAAGAAAATTAAGTAACTTGAACAAAGATTTCTTTGTTGAAGGGCATCAATTCATTATTTTGTGTTCACTGAATGAAAAAAGCATAATCATTCAGCTAACAAATATTATTTTGTTGATTGGACTTAGATATATAAGTTTATGTCCAATTCGTTCACCCAACTTGCCAAACTGAGTAATCTGAACAAGCAATAAAAAAAAAAAACAATGGTCGGAATGGTTCCCAACATGCATTGTCACATGTTCACTTCTTTGGTTAATATTTACTAAAAAAGATGACTGTTTTAATGTTTGCTGGCTTTATTTATGTTGTTATGTTGTTAATGTTATATGTTGTATTTAGAGTAATTTTGAAAGAATGATGTTTGTTCATTGTTACCATGATTGAAAAGTGTGTGTTCAGTGTAGAGGACAGCACAGTGGGTTAGCGCGCATCATTGTTGCCTCAAAGCAAAAATGTCTCTGGTTTAAGTCAGACAAAGACTTTGTTTATGAGACCTTTCTGTGTACACTCCCACAGCCCAAAACATGTAGATTAGTTGAATTTGGGTATACTAAATGACTATTTACCCAACTTAGTCACTAGTTGAGTAAACATAGAAATTTGCTTATTACCTAATCAGTTTGGTTCAACTTATTGGTTTAAGTTGACATTACTCAGTAAATTGAGTTAGGTGAACTACATCATCCAAGAGTTGAGTAAACTCAAAAAACCTGTGCAGGAAATTGCCTTGAAAATTCATTTTTTAAAGTGTACTGTACTGTTTTTGTAGACACCACATATTTACATTTAACTGTGTAATGTTTGTATAACATCTCTGCCCATTTAATTTTCTCTGTCTTGCATACTATGTAACATATTTCTAATCTTTTGATCAACTGCTTGAAAGTTTCTGAGAGTCCTATGTAAAGATGGCAACAACCAGGTGTTGTACTGTCAAGGCTGACTGCCCAGCTGCTGAATGCTGAGAGTAATGACAATGGCAAGTGTCTCCAGGCTCTGCTATTATCTTTCACTTAAACAAAACTTAATCCTATGATTTAAATTTATAAGACTTCAACACCATTTTCTGCTGCAATGCAAGAACTGGTATTTCCTTCCCTTCTCTTTCTTTTAATCAAATACAGAACCCCTGGGCAGCTATTTTTAATGCAAGTACAAATCATAAAAAAACATTTTGCTTTATACACTCAAATGAGGCTTAAAATATATTTTTCAGGTTAGTCCAGCTAAGATGCATATTGAGTGTGATAATTTCTACAATTATTATTATCATTTATTTATTTTTTTTTTTTTTTGAAAAGTGGTCTGTGTCATCCCAATACAATCTCATGGCAATTTATAACTAATTTATGAGGTGTCTAAACCATATGCATTCACACAATCTTATTCTTGGTTTTTAGTAAAAGCTGCCTTTGGCCTGGTGATGTTGTGTTTAGGGGTGGGGCTTCATTATTACTTTTTCCTAATTGTTGTATGTTTTTATGAGATTAACATCATAACAATTATATGAATTACCCACCTTGTGAAATAGTAAAGAATTCAAGTGGGATCAGGCTGGTCTTCCTTATATATAGGCAACACACATTAACATACAAACTGATACAAAATGCAATACACACGTGCAATAACACAAAAAATATATTTGTAATACACAGATAAAAATTAGATAGAATGATATTTTCTTCTGAGATTGTTATCTATAAATTTCACAACAGAGGTTTATAATTGATATACTGTACACTCTGTGTTAAAAACAACACATTAGTTTTGATTCTGGGACACACACTTGCGTTGACCCAGAAATTGTGTTATTATTGAAACAACACATTTGTGTTACTTTTAACACAACTTGTGTTATATATTAACACAAAATAAACACAAAATGACGCATAATGTGTCTTGTGCTTAACGCACAAAGATGTCTAATCCTTTCTAAAAGGTGTACAGTATAGCAAATCAATGCTTGCTGATTCTGCTGGTGTGAAAGCCAAAAATGTCTTCCAACAAAACATAAGGCGCATGTGACAGAATGAACTTCTTGTTATATGAAGAAAAGAGAGCGTGGGGTTTGCTGTAAAAGTAAAGCTGGGTAATGATAGCCTGCGTATTACACATGGTCATATAGAGAGACAGAAGCGTGGGGGTGTGCGAGTGTTTGTCTCTGAATAGACTCTTTCACACACTTCATGTTTAGAGTGTGACTTTTCACTGAATAAATACACCGATCACGTGCGGGGAGGAAAAGCAGAAAAGGCAAACTTGGTTTCCAAGGAAACACCAAAAGTTTGCAGCACTTTGAGTCCCAAATTTGAAGAATTTCAATGTTTTAGATATGAGAGATGGTAGCTTTGGCTCTAACCAATCTCAAATCTACCTTTTCTTTCAAAAATATTAGAAAAAGTAGTGGCAAGCCAGTTACGCACATTCCTAGCAAATAATAATACATATGAAAAGTTCCAATCAGGATTCAGGCCCCACCATAGCACAGAGACAGCGCTGCTTAGAGTTACAAATGACCTCCTTTTAACATCCGATCGTGGTGAAATCTCAATCCTTATATAACTAGACCTTAGTGCAGCCTTTGACACAATAGATCACATAATCTTACTCAGTCGACTAGAAAACTATGTTGGCATCATTAAATCGTATCTAACCAATCGATATCACTTTGTTTATGTAAATGAGGAAGAGTCATATCACTCCCCCGTTAAATACGGCGTACCACAGGGATCAGTTTTAGGCCCTATCCTATTCTCGTTATATATGTTACCTCTAGGAGACATCATCAAGAAACATAACATAAGTTTTCACTGCTATGCAGATGATACCCAGCTTTACATCTCGTCACATCCCAGCAAAACACACACGTTTTCTAAGCTAACAGACTGCATTAGTGATATTAGGGACTGGATGGCACATAACTTTCTTATGCTAAACTCCAATAAGACAGAGATACTTATTATTGAACCAAATCGCTCCAAACATAATATGTCAGATTACAAGTTGCCCATAGATGGCTGCACGGTGGTGCCATCTTCCACGGTTAAGAATTTAGGCAGAATGTTCGACAGCAATCTATCTTCGATAGTCATATCTCCAACGTCTGCCGCACAGCATTCTTCTATCTTAGAAATTTCTCAAAAATACGCCATATGCTGTCTGCCTCAGATGCAGAAAAGCTTATCCACAATTTTATGACCTCTAAGATAGACTATTGTAACTCGTTACTCGGGGGATGTCACGCAAATCAGGTAAATAAGCTACAGCTGGTTCAAAACGCCGCCGCAAGAGTGCTTACTCGACCTAAAAAGTATGACCACATTAGTCCAATTCTGGCATCTTTACATTGGCTACCAGTTAAATATCGCATACAATTTAAAATACTACTAATCACCTACAAAGCCTTAAATGGCCTAGCGCCCTCGTATATTCAAGAACTACTATCAGAATACAATCCACCACGTAAACTGTGATCACAATATTCTGGTCACTTAATTATCCCTAGAATATCAAAAGTGTCTAAAGGAAGGTTAATTCCTTTTCCTACTTAGCCCCTAAGCTCTGGAATGATTTACCAAATAATGTTTGAGTATCAGACACAGTCGATCAATTTAAATCTAAACTTAAGACATTCTTCTTTAACAAAGCATTCACATAAAATGTCCAGTAAATGTACTTATCCCACAATAGTTAGTTTGTCTAGAACAAAGCACTCACATACCTCATATGGGTAATATACTATTGCCGCAATAGGTAGCCAGTCTGGAACCGAGCGAACTTTAAACCACAATACTGTATGAGACTTGCATTACATGCGAACGGCCCCTACGCTAATAGAATTCTGTTTTTCTCTCCCTGTCTCGTTCTCGACCCCGAGGACAATGAGACAAACAGACCCAGTTCCTGCTGCTGTGAAGGTCATCACACCACTGATCTACTGGCTGTCCTTCAACGTGATGCTCGACCAACCGGCTGTTCCAGTTTAATCCGCTTACCCACTTCCTATCCCTACCGTGTTTATATATATATATATATATATATATATATATATATATATATAAATAAATATGAATTTTTCCCACTGGGTTTTCTCCTAGGGTTTTTTTCGTCCCCGGGAGAGTCAGCCAACTTTGGCTTAACTTAGCACTTTACTGTATACGTTACATTATTACTGCGCTCGCTTGTACGGTTTATCCTTAGCCAATATCCTTAGAAATATTCTACTTCTTATATTATCTATTGATTTTCTGTGTTCTTCCCTACATCTACTCATGTAAAGCTGCTTTGCAACAATTGACAATTGTGAAAAGCGCTATATAAATAAAATTGAATTGAATTAACCGATTACAAATGTGGATCCAGAAATGTAATAACTGCATAGAGAGCATTTGGAGAACATGCTGACCTATCAGACTGCAGATAAAAATAAATAAGAGTCCAGTCAACAAAGAAGTGTCTGTATACTGGAAATCTAACAGACAGGGATTGGATTGGTTTTAGCCCAATCCAGAATTTTAAACTTAACACTTATATTATGTTCCGGGTCAATTTGACCTGTTTTGATTTTTAAGCTGTCGGAAAAAAACGGTTTACTTGTGATTTTATTCTTGAAATTTTGTGACTTTTTTCATTCATGGCCATGAACATGCATGCAAAATTTGGACATGATGATATGTTTTGCAGTGTACCCAAATAATCAATTGGCAGTTGCTTCAATGCATTTAGGGGTGTGGTCCTGGTCAAGACAATCCTGAACACCAAACTGAATGTCAGAATGGGAAAGAAATGCGATTTAAGCAATTTTGAGCATGGCATGGTTGTTGGTGCCAGAGGGGCCAGTCTGAGTATTTCACAATCTGCTCAGTTACTGGGATTTTCACGCATAACCATTTCTAGGGTTTACAAAGAATGGTGTATAAAGGGAAAAACATCCAGTATGCGGCTGTCCTGTGGGTGAAAATGCCTTGTTGATGCTAGAGGTCAGAGGAGAATGAGCCGACTGATTCAAGCTGATAGAAGAGCAACTTTGACTGAAATAACCACTCGTTATAATCGAGGTATGCAGCAAAGCATTTGTGAAGCCACAACACGCACAACCTTGAGGTCGATTTCTGTCGAGATATTCAGATGGTAGAGTCAGAATTTGGCGTAAACAGAATAAGAACATGGATCCATCATGCCTTGTTACCACTGTGCAGGCGTCTGGTGGTGGTGTAATGGTGTGGGGAATGTTTTCTTGGCACACTTTAGGCCCCTTAGTGCCCATTGGAGATCGTTTAAATGCCACGGCCTACCTGAGCATTGTTTCTGACATTGTCCATCTCTTTATGACCACCATGTACCCATCCTCTGATGGCTACTTCCAGCAGGATAATACACCATGTCACAAAGCTCGAATCATTTCAAATTGGTTTCTTGAACATGACAATGAGTTCACTGTACTAAAATGGCCCCCAAAGTCACCAGATCTCAACCCAATAGAGCATCTTTGGGATGTGGTGGAACGGGAGCTTCGTGACATGGATGTGCATCCCACAAATCTCCATTAACTGCAAGATGCTATCCTATCAATATGGGCCAACATTTCTAAAAAATGCTTTCAGCACCTTGTTGAATCAATGCCACATAGAATTAAGACAGTTCTGAAGGCGAAAGGGGGTCAAACACAGTATTATTATGCTGTTCCTAATAATCCTTTGGGTGAGTGTATATGAAATACTATTTAAAGCAGATGAATTCAGACCCACAGAAAATACAGAGGTGAATACAGATAATGCCAGTTGTGCCCCATAAAACATCTCACCAAAACAAGCACCATTTGTTAAAAATACAAGAAGTTAGAAAGCACATGCTTGATGTGTGCACATTACAGTGATTTCTTGAATTTGTACAATGAGCTTCAAGAACAAAACATGAGCCTGTTTAGGAAAAGAAAAGCTTAATTTCATTTAACAGCAATTTTAAAGTGTGTATTTAGGATGTTTTAAACATAGGTATGTAAAAAAAAAGTAAAATTTAAAAGGTTAAACATTACAACATTTTATTTTCAACATTTGTTAAAACAAACATGTTAAAAATTGTGGTTAAATGCATTTCATCATATTTTTAATATTAAGTGTTTGTATTGTGCATTGATACTAAAATGGTCCTGTTCATACGTAATGCCTTCTTGTTTTTCATAATGTGATATTTAGATAATTGCATTGAATCCAGTTAGGGTCCATTTGACTCGCTCCATCAAAATCGTCACAAAAACATACATAATACAAGGGTTCATTTATGTTATAATGGAAAAGGTTCAGTTAGGGCTGCACGATTATGACAAAAACTATGATTGACAAATATTAACCTTGGTATTGTAATTGCCGATAAATAGATTTTACATTGATGTTTTAAAAATGTTTCTGTAAAGCAGCTGCATTGTAAATTCTAAACATCCAAAACTAAATAATATGATACAAATCACAAATAATTATGGGAGTTACGTTGTTAAAGAAAAAATCCAAAAGGATTGACTAAAGAACACGTCAACTTATCAATTTTAAAATCCATGATTCATCATGTATTTGGTGCCCAAACATACTGTCGGAAAGCACAGAAATGAGCACCAATGGACTGCAGTAATTGAGGCTTTTAGTGACTATATGTAATTTTCTCACACGTAATTGTAATCCTGATTAGTTTTTGATTAATTGTGCAGCCATCAGTCAATGTCTCTCTAACTTTCTCTCTCTACCTTTTCTAACCACTCCCAACTCATATTCTCACTAACACCAGCTTATACGATTCTGTCAAAAAGTCTAATATGAAATCTGTCACCAGTGATGGGACATTTTCAGCATAATAGCTCACATTCAAACTGAAGATAATGAACAGGTATTTCTGCTAAATAAGTGCTTCTGATCACAGCTATAAATTGGTGTGATCCAGCTTTCCTTTCTGATTTTAAAGAGCTGTCAAATGTGGTGAAGTATAGCAGATTGTGGTATTCTGCAGCATTTTGCAAACTTTAGTATGAACTAGTTGAAGGAACTGTATACAACTAGGCAGGAGTATGCTACTGAATGTCCTCAAGACACGACCATTTTCACTTTTAAGGTGCATTCACACTGGAAACAAAAACAGGATGAAGGGCATCAGAATGGAACGCACATGGTATAAATGGATAATGTGACTCTTTTTGGTCTGGCACTGTAGCATACACTTCTGTAAAAACACCTTACAAAAAACTAAAGCACTTTCTCTTTCACACATAAACCTTATAGTTGGCACTGGAGGTTGAATTAACACCCTGGTGGTTTATGTCTTGTTGTGTGTAAAGATGAATATCAGGCTATGGTTTATGCTCTTGACAGCTACCTGCACTTATCGCAACACAACACAAACCCTGGAGGACTATCAGAAGAAAAACAAGAATACTCTTATTCTAGTGTGGAGACTGCACACACTTTTACTTGATCTCATATTCAAACAAATATAAATATACTAAAACAGTGAACCGTAATATTGCAATACTATGCAAAAAAGCCATTCTATCCAACTCTGCAAATGGAGCAAAAATTCAGTTTCAAAAGATTGATTTAATTGTCTGTACTGAAATATTGCACTAAATTTTCCCTTAAAGAGACCAATTCACAAATGACAGATTAACAACCGAGATCAAAAAGTACTGCAGTAAGTGTTAATGTCCATTTCAAAGCTGTGAATAAAGGTGATGAATGAGCATATCATAAGTCAAAATCTCTCTGTACTGCAGATTCTGTCTTCCACTGCTGCTGCTGTTACAACCCTGCTGTACATGAGCCTATACCATGCAAACTCGAGGTAAATTGAGTATGATAAAACAAAGACATGGGGCCCTATTTTAACGATCTAAGCGCATTGTCTAAAGAGCACAGCGCAACGTCTAAATGGGCATGTCCGAATCCACTTTTGCTAATTTAACGACAGGAAAAATGGTTTGTGCGCATGGTCGAAAAAGGGTTGGTACAATTTGTTTAATGAGAAATGGGAATATTTTGGGGCGTAACGTGCAATAATCCAATGAGAGTCTCAGCTCTCATCCCCTTTAAAAGCCTGTTGCGCTGGCGCTATGTCTAATCCCTATTTAGATGACGGACTTTGTAAAGTGAAAAACTAAGCGGAGGAAAAAGATCCCCAGTTTAAGATTAATGTTAAATAATTGTGTTGTTTTTTTTCACTTGTACTGAAATTGTTATTTTTTATTAAAACCTTTAAAACGCATTTTCTTTCAGTCATGGAAGTAAAAAAGCAGGCTTATAGTTGATTTAAATGTATGGCTATCCAATATCATCAAAAAATTATTTACAAGTATGTAAGAAAAGGTTTGTACTGTAAAAATACTTTATTTGTAACAAACTGGAGATAAAGAATTTACAAATGGCTCTCCTTTCAGCACTTGGACAGCGTCACGAGATTTTTTAAGCATTACTTAAAAATGTTTCTCATCTCATCATATCTACAGGTACAGAGTCATCATATACAATAAATCTGTGGGGTAGCATTTAAAAAAAACATTTAAAAACAGATGCATTTGTTTAAAGCGAAGCATTTATTTACTTACCAGGCTGCAGGTGAAGCAGCTCTTTGTGCCTTCTAACGTCTCATAATTAGTCCTCATTTATGTCCAAGAGACGCAATAATAATCTTTTACATTTTAGTATTACTAATGCGCTCTTTAAATAACATAAAACACATTGCGCCATTGACTTTAGACTTTAGAGCAGGTTTTTGTTGGTCAATGGTGTAGTCTGTTTTAGTTGCCTCAAAATAGCAACGCGCCAACAATGCGCCTGAACACACCTCGTTTTCAGACCAGAACGCCCATGGGCGCAAAAGGGGGCGCAAATGCATTTGCTATTTAAACAACGCGGCGCTAAACGTGAAAATTATTATTGCGCAGGGTGGAAAATAGCAAATGACAGTTGCGTCGCACATTGCGCTGCATTGCGCCAGGTGTAAGATAGAGCCCATGATGTCAAAGTGACCATGGACAATTTATCAAATGTGGGAAAAGGTGGAGTGTGTGAGGAGAGGAAAATGAAAGGAGAAAGGTAGCAAAAAATAGAGAACGAGAGAGAAAGATAAGGGTTAAAATGAGTTCAGAGCAAACACTGTTATCAGTGGACAGGTGTTAAAGTGCAGAGGATGTTCACCTACAGGCTCTGATTACAGCTTACTGCCTTCACATTTTTAACTTCATCTGTAAGATACACACTGCAGCTGGGTCGTGTGCCATTCAAAGTTCAACTGGGAATACATTCAAAATGATGCTGAATTCAGTTGTAAGTTAAAATGGGCATAGGGAAGGAGTTCAGATGCAAATAAAATTTTTTTTGTTAATTAGGCTCTGAAGATTCAGTTTAGATTCAGTAAATAAACTTTAATAGCAATGACAATGTTATTAGTCATTTTAGTCATTTCATTGATCTTTGACAAATTTCTTTTGCTGCTAAAGCCTAATGGGCTCTATCATGCACTCAGCGCAATGCAGCGCAATTCGCAACGCAAGTGTCTTTTGCTAGTTTCAACCCGGCGCAATGATCATTTTTACATTTAGCGTGATTAAATAGCAAACGCATTTGCATCCAATTGTTCCCCCATGGGCGTCCTGGTCTGAAAACGAGGTGTGTTCAGGTGCATTGTTGGCGCGTTGCTATTTTGAGGCAACTAAAATAGACTAGACTTTAGAGCAGGTTTTTGTTGGTCAATGGCGTAAAGTCAATGGCGCAATATGCTTTTTGTTATTTAAAGAGCGTGTTAGTAATATGCGCCTATTAAACGGGACGACAACGTGGATTTGCTTATCACACACATGAATGCGCAGCAGCACAAAAAATTTAAGGATTGAAATGTAAATATTATTATTGAGTCTCCTAGACATAAATGAGGACCGAATATTAAAGAGTAGCCTGGTAAGTAAATAAATGCTTTGCTTTAAACAAATGCATTTATTTTTAAATGTTTTTTGAATGCTACCCTACGGATTTATTGTATATGATGACTCTGTACCTGTGGATATGGTGGGATGAAAAACATTTTAAGTAGTCTAATACTTTTTTAAAAATCCCATATGGCGCTGTCCCAGTGCTGAAACGCTTCAGCTCTCCGCACGTTTGTAAATTCTTTATCTCTTGTTTGTATTTTTAGAGTACAAACCTTTTCTTGCATTTTTGCAAATTATTGTATGAGATTACAATGATTATGTAGGATATCAATACATTTACAGCAATTAAAAGCCTGCTTTTGTACTTCTATGACTGAAAGAAAAAAAGCCTTTTAAAGGTTTAAATCCAAAAAAATAAAATTTCAATAAAAATGAAAACAACAAATTTTTTTAGCATTATTCTTAAACTGGTGGTCTTCTTCTTCCGCTTAGTTTTTCAGTTTACAAAGTCTGTCATCTAAATAGGGATTAGACATAAAATTAAAATGTAAAAATGAAGAACATGAACCACACATTATGGGATGCTGTCATGCATGTGACTGTGCATGGGTTGTATTCAGGTCCACAGTCCTTCGTTCCGTCATTCATCCAGTGCACTTAGATGACTTTGCTAAAAAATTGATGTGGTGTTAAGTAGATTTTGCCAACAAAGCGATATTTCTGAATGGACTGAGGCTGGGACTAAGTGGATTTAAAGCAAAGGTATTTGACGTTCCGAGAGCGTTCGGTTAATATCATTATATCACTTTTGACTGAGGTGGCGTTTAGCGGCTTTTGCATCTGAGCTCCTCAATTACATAACTTAGTTTAAGTCTTGCATGTTGTGTAATACATTTATGTTGTATTAAGGCTTAATATTATGTAGTGTGCCTCGGTATATCGTGATATTAACATATACGGTTATCAAACTGTAAACATTTGCTTATTCCCGGTTTTGGAAAAATTATAATAAAGGAGATCACACCTGCGCTACTACGCATATGCAACTTCATTCCACGTGACTGTTAGACGCCACTCGTTTATGTACAGCAGAGAAAATGTCAGAGCTACAGACTACAAATTCTAATCTCTGTCCCCCACCGGGAAAAAGTTCAAATCTGCAGTATGGGAATACTTTGGGTATCCGAAAAACGAGCGCGGGGTTATCCTTAAAGATGGATATCCAGTTTGCAAGAAATGTGGACGAAGAGTGGCTGTAAAAGGAGTAAATACGTCGAACATGCGGCTACCATATTCGCGAACACATCCCTCTGTGCAGATAAAGGTGTGTTTTGTTTATAATTTAAAGCAGTAGTATTTCCATGATGCAGAGGGAATCCCGAAATCCAGTCATGAGAATCGGCCATAAATCGAAAACGGATGTGTGTTTAATTTTCGCCGATCTGTTTTCGGACACAAAGCTGTTATGTAAATGCACTGCTGGAGAAAAATGTCTTGAGAAAAGTCTCGGTGCCATTTTCTTTTCGTTTAATCTCAGTACAATGCCTGATAAAGCTCTGTTAATAAGTGCACATGTCTGCTTTGTTTACATGTTAACGCTGGTAACCTCTCTCTCTCTCGCGTGCGCTCTCTCTCTCTCTCTCTCTCTTTCTTGCGCGCTCGCTCTCGCTCTCTCTCTCAGCACATATAAGTGATTTATATTACAAGTCAATTTTAAGTTGATTATACGTAGGCCATATCTAAAGAGAAATAACTTATTCCTTACTTTGTTCAAATGAGAATTTTTTTTTAAATTTGATATTATAAACCAAATGTTCAACCCAAAACCATATCTGTTTTTATTCATTTAAGGGTCATTACAGCTTATGATTATAATAATAATAATAATTTAATACCATATACCGTGAAACTATGAACACCGCAATAGTTTCTGAGACGATTATCATACTGTGAAAATCTCACCTTTACAACCCTAGCATCATATAGAAAGCGCTTCAGTTTGTCTTTATAACCCTTTCGTTTCACTTTCGTATCACACAGCTATTCCTGTTAGAGGTTTCTGTTAAAAAAACATTTAATTCATTATTAATCTTGTATGTGTTAAATTTTCTGTCATAGTTTCTTCAAAATTAAAGGATTAGTCCATTTTCTTAAAAGAAAAATCCGGATGGTTTGCTCACCACCATGTCATCCAGGGTGTTGATGTCTTTCTTTGTTCAGTCGAGAAGAATTTGTGTTTTTTGAGGAAGGCATTGCAGGATTTTTCTCATTTTGATGGACTTTGATAGAGCCCCACATTTAATACTTAAATCAACACTTAACAGTTTTTTTTTCATGGAGTTTCAAAGGACTATAAACAATCCCAAACGAGGCATAAGGGTCTTATCTAACAAAACGATTGTCATTTTTGACAAGAAAAATAAAAAATATCTACTTTTAAACCACAACTTTTCATCTAAATCTGGTCGTGATGCGCCAGCCAGCTGACCCCATGCAATACGTCATGACGTCAAGAGGTCACAGAGGACCAGAGTTCAATTGCTGCATTCTCACCTGCCCAAACGAACTGCACCAACTGAGCAACCGAACTCTGGTATGATTCAATCGAACTAAACAAGGCAGGTGTGAAAACCCCCTAAGGCCTAGTCCTGGATTAATCTAAACCCTGTCCGGAAAACCGCCTCATAGTTGTCTAAATTGAATTGCGCTTGTATGATTTATTTAAAAATTCCATTGGAAAACTTTCTTACAACTTGCAAGGTTTTATTGGAATTACCCAACTGAAGTGTTATTTTCCCAATGTAACGTTTTACATTTTGTAACAATAAATCCCGACTCGGAGGTATGAGTTTCCCAGGTGCACTTGAATGCAGCAATATCCCTCATGTTTCATTTTTCTATTTTTCTTCTAGTTTTGTGGGTGAGTTTCATTTATTTTAAGTTAAATAATGCCATAGTAAAGTCTTTATGTTTTTGTTTTATTAATAAACTGCACGTGGATTTGTTTCAACTTGCCTCCAGCAGATTGCTTATGACAGCAGTAATGTGGATCAGAAGCTTGTACCAATAACAAATGTAAGTGGTTACATATACGGTTGTGTGATACGACATGACAAATGGATTTCAAGTGAACAACATGTTGGTCATTTCATTTGTGTTATAAAGCCTCAGAAATACTGCAGCATTCACACTCCTGAATTGCCAAAACAATAGAAAAATCCTTTCTTTCACCTGCTCTCGTGATTCTTTAGGAAAGAACTTTATAGTCAAAGCCTATTTTAAGACATATAGTTGTTTAAAGCTGAACATAATTATTGGTCCTGTCTTTGTAATGAATAAGGTGTATGTGAACACAAACTACATCCTTCATGCCAAAAATAGAAAGAGCATGTGGGGAATAATTCCTCAAGAAATCGCACTATGGCAGAATGAGGTGCTGAGGCACGAATGGAAGAAAAATATGTCCAGACGCTCCCGATTTATCTCCAAAAACTGGAGCAGCAGCAATATGTGTCTTTTAAATGTGTTATTGATGTAGTCTGTGCTTACTGACACGATGTTGACCCACTGTGGGATAAGTATGATGAGTTAAGTGAGGTTAATAAGTAATGGGACGAGTGTGTCTATTACGGTTATATAAGACTTTCCGTAGGGGCTCTTTCATAAAATGAGATGAGAAATTGAAGTGGATTTTCTTTGCAGATGGGAAATATAGGGCGTTAGTGACATGAAAATGTAATTTTTATTACCGATAACAGGCTGGCGCAAAATTGCATCTTTATTTTATGAGTGAACAAAAATAATGAGTAATTACACTTAATGCCTCAAAGTGACAATATATATATTATATAACTTGAAATATAAAATATATACAAATATAAAATATAAATAAGATAATATACATTTTAATTATGCTTAAAAATATTTATATATAAAATGATGCAAGTTGAACATGAAAAATGCTGTTTCATTGTACCCTAATTTTATAAGACACTTGAGCCCCTGGATACCAGTTACTCTCACTTAAACTGTATAGGTGAGACTATGATGTCAGTGTGGAATAAACAAGTATGTTATTCAACACCTCGCATGAATGATTCATTATTTCCTTTTCCTCCACAAAAAAACAAATTAAACAACATTCTGTTTCACAGAAACGGGGTATCTGGTCCTTACTGGTATCCAAGATCTGCTGGATTTGGGGCACTTGTCAGCTGACAAAGCTGAACACTAACTTGGTCAGCCATGTTTAAGCTGTGTTGTTCTCCAGCAGTTTGTACTACATGCTGGAATAGTTGGTAAACCAACCTCCATTATCAACAGACAGTGAGCGTTTTTGGTAAAAAAAAAGTCTGATTCCTTTAAATAGGTGGACAATACTATCTTTAGACACATTAGCGCTACAATGTGCTAACAAACACATTTTTAAAAGCTTTTGGGTAACATTAACCATTTGGTCAGTGCTTTGTTTGTTTGACATCAAATTAACACAGAGAATAAAAACAGCATGTCTAATGAGCGTGCTTTGGTTTAATGGGGAATAAAAAAGATAGAGATGATGGATTGTTTTTCATTGTGTGGTTGTTGTGTTCACACACTGCCAACACACATTTATGTCCAAATACCTTGTAAAAGTGGATTTTTGCATAATAGGTGCCCTTGAAACAGGAATGCATGCATAAACACGGTGTTTTTAGATTTTTTGTATTTTTGTCAGTTGTTGGTTGGATTTGGAGGAAATTAACCAAATAAAAACAATATCATGTGTAATCTGATCACACACACACACACGCGCACACACACACACACACACACACACACACACACACACACACGTTTGATGTTAAAGGAATAGTCTACTCATTTTCAATATTAAAATATGTTATTACCTTAACTAAGAATTGTTGATACATCCCTCTATCATCTGTGTCCGTGCACGCAAGCGCCGGAGCGCGCCGCGATGCTTCGATAGCATTCAGCCTAGCCCCATTCATTCAATGCTACCATTTAGAGATAAAGTTAGAAGTGACCAAACACATCAACGTTTTTCCTATTTAAGACGAGTAGTTATACGAGCAAGTTTGGTGGCACAAAACAAAACGCAGCGCTTTTCTAAGCGGATTTAAAAGAGGAACTATATTTTATGGCGTAATAGCACTTTTGGGAGTACTTCGACTCGCCTGAAAAGTCCGCTCCCCTTCTCACTCTCATAATGGGAGAGGGATGGTGTTACTGCGCCGAGTCGAAGTACTCCCAAAAGTGCTATTATGCCATAAAATATAGTTCCTCTTTTAAATCCGCTTAGAAAAGCGCTACGTTTTATTTTGTACCACCAAACTTGCTCGTTGATGTGTTTGGTCACTTCTAACTTTATCTCTAAATGGTAGCATTGAATGAATGGGGCTAAGCTAAATGCTATCGAAGCGTCGCAGCGCGCTCCAGCGCTTACGTGCACGCACACAGATGATAGAGGGATGTATCAACAATTCTTAGTTAAGGTAATAACATATTTTAATATTGAAAATGAGTAGACTATTCCTTTAATGTATCTAACATTTCATAATTGCTTACATCATTACTTGGAGGAGTAATAGCATTGAAGAAACTGTAATTCTGTATTGTGATTCTGAATGGTATGATGATTGGCCACTTGATCACCACATAACAAATCTTATATTTGTAGACAAGC
Source organism: Misgurnus anguillicaudatus (assembly GCF_027580225.2). NCBI lineage: Eukaryota > Metazoa > Chordata > Actinopteri > Cypriniformes > Cobitidae > Misgurnus > Misgurnus anguillicaudatus. Next base: position 12,121,831 of record NC_073351.2, read on the forward strand.
CATCAAAAATCAGCAGGCAAGAAACATTTAAAAACAAAGCCTCTAAACATCTATTGCATTCATCATTCAGTTCTTCAGCTGATTGATAAGAGCTAATCTTATAAATGCCTTTTATAAGGCAGGTGCAACGTTACAGAGTTTTACATAATTTAATATGAATATCACACAGAAAACTACATAACTGGTAGTTTACAAAATCCATTAACCGCAGACTCCATTAGCTAAATTAATACAATCTGTTTGTATAAACTCCATTTAAGCAGTAAACCATTTTAAAGATCTTATCTATTATTTATTTAATTGGAAAATCCAATGCAACCTGATGTCAAATATTCATATAGAAAAAAATGCTTTTAAGTGTAGTTTCCCAAAAATTTTTTATTTATTTACTGTTTACTTTACATGTATTAGTTATCCTGATGCTCTTTTTAAACATTTATTTGTTTTACACGTATTTGTAATTTGTGGGAACCCGTGATGTATTCCGATAAATTGGATTATAAATGCTTTGACTGATCCAATCAGCACAACTCTGTCAGTCAGGTTTCAGCATCAGATACTAAAGCAAATATCATATTGACAAGAAATTACATCACAAAACAAATCCAACAACCTAAACGTGCAGCAACTTCGAGACAGCCAGTTAGATGACTAAGTGCAATAAATAGGTTATTTCCAACACTTTAATATTGTTTTCTATCTTGTCTCATTGGACGCTCTTCAACTATATAACTGGCAATTTTATTCCATTAATTTCAATTTTGCAATAAATGGGAAGGGATTCCACCAGCCAAACTATTTTTTCCAAATATGATGAATGTTTCACATCATTTCTTAAGGCTTGTGAGAAATCCAGGACTGGTACAATTACTGACAAACTGCTCTTTCTAAAGATGACCTGCTGTTTTTCTGCCGGTCAATAGAAAACTGCTTTCAAATAGTTAATAAGCTATTCAACTTTAAATGACTGTACAAGGGTCAAATACAGAATCAGACATCACAGCTTTTCTAAAATCTTTAGGTGAATCTCCCCTGTGAAAGAAGCAGTCATTATGGGCACATCTTTTGCCAAAACAGTGGATCACTGGGGTGGCCTTTTTGGTTCCCTTACACTCTTTTGAATGACAATTACTGAAAAACTGTTGATTTTTCACCTTCAATGGGGAATCGTCAGACTTTTGTTTTAAAATCAACCTATTCTCCAAAATTGCTCTATGCAGCTGGTTGCCAGTAACTTACTGTAGTAGATAAAGACTGAAAATGTTTCATGTTCATTTAACTTTGAACAAACTGCTGCCAGTAAATAACATAAATGTAAAATCGACAGTAAGTTACTGGCAGCTAGTTGTCTGAAATGTTTTACAGTGTACGATTGCTTTGGTTGTTTGTCAATTTCACCAAATACGACCAATAGATGCATTTACCAAATTAGCGCTTCTACCAGCAGCAAGTAAAACTTCATATATTAGGGTATAAAATTATATTTTGGGGTGTAATTTTGCTATGATGTCATGTACTGGGAAAATATTTTATAATTTAAACCAACAGGATTAATTGTATTTTATTACACATTACACTATTCAGGCATTTAGGGCAAATAACGTACCCATTTATTTATTATATGATATAAACACAGCATACAAAACAGTCACAACTTTTAAAAAATTTACTTAAAATATTCCAAGTGAACCGAGGTCAAACGATCAATTTATTTGAATAAAAGATGCAAAAGTGATGACAATGCACTGTAAATATCAGACCTGCTGATTCAAAAACTGACGCCAGAAGAAGCGATGATACGTCATCTATGATTGTGAAAAGGCATTGGCTCTAATGTGTCTCGTGACCGATTGCATCATCACGTTAGCTAAGAATGTGAAGCGCTATTGGCTCTTGTGATCGACTACATGCTGGTTTATATTTGAATCAAATCTGACTGTGAGTTCTTCATATATAGTAATCGTATGGCTTCAGTTCGCAAGGTTTGCAACGCGAATGGTTTGAAATACTTTTCTACTGTTGTATTTATGCAATAAATACCTGTGACTGTACTTTTACTTGGGTGTTGTGTTTCATATGGTTAAGAAGTGGTTATGTTTAGGGTAAGTGTGAGGTTAGATCCTCCAAATATCTTTAAAACCATAAATGTTTATGAAACCGTTTCTAAATTTACAAATTCATAAAATTAAATCTGTCTAATCTGATGTATAAAGCAAAAACCTTAAAGCATAACAACAGGTTGTATAAGCTACTGCTGCTAGAGGACACTAATCCCTTAATACGTCACTTTACGTCGTAATAATGTGCTTGCACAAACGACCTATGAGGTTGTTATTTTTGGAAGACAGTCTCTTTAAAATACAGACATCGCTTTAGGGATTCTCATTTGCTACATAAATCTGCAACAGTTTTAATGTCATTAAATGTCACTGTAGCTCAGCTGGTAGAGCATCGCGTTAGAAATGGAAAAAGGTCATGAGTTTAATCCCAGGGAACACACAACTGATAAAAACTGTAAGTCACCTGGATAAAAGCGTCTGCATAAATGCAATGTAAATGTTACATTAAATTACCTCAAATGTCATCTTGTGCATGAGACTATGACTTTATGCATGAGGAACATTTATTTAGAAGTGCAAAGGAACAAATATGTGTTTTAGTAAAAAACTTTTTGTGTTCTTCAGTTTCACCGAACCCTTCTGCTGGCGGTTGCTCTCTCAAAAGCAGGATTTGATTCAGATGAATCAGACAGGCCATCTATAGTAACTCACAATATTAATCATTTTTCTTAGAATGATCCAAAGTTCATAAAGCCATTGTACTAAATCACACAAAGAGTTTAAGGACATCGGTAATTGAAGTCTTTAAAGTTTTAAGTACCTAAATTGCTATAAATGCTTAAATACAAGCTAATAGAGCAGACAAATGTTTTATTCGGTAATTAAATGTAAGTAAATGATCCTCTATATTCAAACATCAATTTTTCTTTACTTACTCAACCAGCCTGCCAAGCAGATAATTTTCCTTCTGCTGTTCTTTGTAATTGGATTTTCCTTCTTGGGGAATTCTCAAAGTAAAACAAAGCATACGGACACTTAATTCCTGATCTGTTCTCAGAAAGTCACTCAATGAAAGCAGGTGCGACACTATTAATGCAAGAAGTGTGAGAGCTTCACTTAAAAAAGGATAGCTAGGGAAAAGCAAGCTATTTCTAGCCTAACTTGACAGGGCTGTTTATTTGTAGCTGTGTTGTGAGCGCTCATTAAACATCTCTTTTTCATCTTCATTACTAGGTGAAACTCACTGCAGGAATTTTCCAGAAGTTGTGCACACTGTAAAAATGTACTGTTATGCAGCTGTTTGCCAGTAACTTACTGTTATTTTTAATTTATGTTACTTATTGGCAACAGTTTAATGAACATTAATCATTAATAAGTCTTTGTCTTCTTTACAAAATAAAACTATAAAATAACAGCATCGTGCAAAGCATTCTAAGGAACCAGAAATCCTCATCAACCTTTTTTTGTTGTTTTTTTCTTCAGATTTTGGTTCCCAGATTGCTTTGCATGAGGCTGATAAATTCGTGTTAAAGTCACAAAATATTTTATTCATGTTAGGGATGCACCGATACCGATACCAGTATCAGGTATTGGCCTCTATACTACATTTTCTAAAGTACTCGTACTCATTAAAAGTCCCCCGATACCGGGGACCGATACCACGGTCTGAGAAATGTCTATGTTTGTGCGGCGTGTAAGGGGTTAATCACAGGCGGCGATTACCCGCCCCCAGGCCCCGGCTGCAGGTCAGAGCAGGGAGAAGGTGCTAAATAGCAAAGATGTTTATTAATGCCCCTTGTGTTGTCCAATGCAGCAGAGTTTACAACAAACTGAAAAAAATTTTTTTTTAAATTTTAAACTATCCTTAGCCTGTGCGTAGCTCTGCGTAGCCTGACGCGCACCTCACAAAATTTTTAACAGTGCGTCAGTTCTACGCGGACCGCAAGCGCTGTGATTGGTCCACCAGAACCCCTCCCGTCTGTTAAAAAAAATGAGTCATAGGTATTTCCGTTTGTGACGGTGGAAACAAAGATGAGCCAAGTTGAGGAGTGATTTAACTCAAACTGCATCAGAAGTTGTTGTTTATTTACTTCTATCATTGCTGGTCTTCTCAAATTATACACAACAAATTGCTGTTTCTTCTTCGTTTGTGGGTTAACTTGCCCGGTTTCTTCTTCTCTGACTGTCGCGCTGCTAATGTGGTTACACGCGTGGATACTGCCCACCAGCGGCTGCGCGTGTGTTTGCACGTCGACGTGGACGACGACGCAAAAGTATAAATGAAAACCGACGCGGAACCTACGCCGTCGCTGCTACGCCGTAGGACCTACGCACGACTATAACGAGCCCTTAAAGCTGTTACCTGTAAATTTAAATCATGTTTTTTTTTATTAAGTATTCGGTATTGGTATCGGTATCGGCAAGTACTGAAATCTAAGTACTCGTTTTCCGTGGTATCGGTGCATTCCTAATTAATGTATTTGTGTTATTGACACGATACTCGCTGTTGTGCGTGTTATTCAGCACGAATTTCTATAAATTGTTTTTTGCGTCTGTGGCATGACTTTCTTTATTGTGTTATTTTATGTATTGTTTTTTCATAGTATTCCCCTATTTTTTTTACCATTGTCGCTTGGGGTTGGGGTTAGAATAACTTTCTGTGACATCCTAACCCAAACCCCAACTCTAACCCCAAATCCAAGCAAGAATATTTTTAAAAGCAGAAGAAAAACATGAATACACCAATGTATAGAATTACATCCTAACCCTAACCCCGAATTTAACCCTACCCCAAGCGACAATGATTTAAAAAAAAGAAGGAAAAAACAATGAGAAAAAATATAAAATGACATTATAAAGAAAGTTGTTTCACAAACACAAAAAACTATTCATAGAATTTTAAGCTGAGTGACACGAAAAAGACATTTGTGCCATAGTGGCATGAAAAACTGGAAAATCGTGTCAATATCACGGATGCATTAATCAAATATTTCATGACTATAACAAGACTTGCCATGAGATAGTGTAATGTTTTTAGTTTAATTCTGTAAAGATAAAGACTTGTTAATGTTTAAAGTTCATTTAACTTGAACGAACTGTTGCCAGTAAATAACATACATTTAAATCTACAGTAAGTTACTGGCAAAAAGCTGCCATTCATACTGTCATTTGTACATAAATATTTTACAGTGCATGTGCCACAGTACCTGTGTTCAAGAAAGCGTGAAGCTCATCTGAGCTTGACGTCGAGCACCTGGCTGTGTTTTGGACCGATGCTGTCAAGACATCGCAGCACATTAAAGCCTACAGTGACATGTCTCGCATGCATTCCTTGTCATGTGCCTGCTGTATTTCTATAGTGAGCCAACATTTGGAGGCGATTGTGGTTGAGAAGTCTAACTCCCTCATTACTGAGCTGAGGTTTATCTACAGCAGCTGTAAAAGATATATTTATCCACAGTGTAACCTTAAGAAACAGTTCACTCGAAAATGAACAATAGAGATGAGAACACTTAGAAGTGAGAAAAAGTCTCATTAAAGGGGACATATCATGAAAATCAGACTTTTCCATGTTTAAGTGCTATAATTGAGTCCCCAGTGCTTAGAAAATGTGTACAAGAACAAATCAGTAACTTAGTTTTGGTAAACCATTGTCTGCAAGCATGTGAAAAAATAGGTAATGGAAATTTGACTCCCTTTGTGATGTCAGAAAGGGATGGTATTGCCCCTTAATCTGCACTATCCAACCACGACACTGCCATTTAGTGCAGCTCATTTGCATTTTAAGGGACACACTCAAAATGGCACATTTTTGCTCACACCTACAAAGTGATAATTTTAACATGTTATTAAATTACCAAATTATCTATATGTTATTTTGAGCTTATTAAATTACCAAAATATCTATATGTTATTTTGAGCTAAATAACAATTGGCTCTTTTATTTAGAAGGCGGGATTTTTTCCACCATACCGCGCATTTTGCACTGACTTCTCTAATTTTTATAATAATATTATAAATTGACCGTCTTGCTGTTATATCTAAAGTTTTCGCAACTCTGCTCAAAGAGCACAGAGATGATAGCAAATAAGTAAAGCTAACGAAAGCAGCCATGGCACTGAACGAGCAATCGTTATTATAATCCATATGGGCAAACATTATTAAGCAAGTTGACCCGATACACAACAAATGTAAAACTGCGTTATTAATCACCATGACTGTAAAGTGGACTTTTAAAGCTGGAATAAGCATTAAACATTTCAATCGTCAAGAGAGGAATAACATGGATGGAACTTTCTTGGAAATAAGGATTGTGCATCAAACAAGGAGGGAGAAGACTAACTTCTATGGGTAAGACAAAAAGTTGAATTTTTGCTACTTGTTTATTGACTTATAAATAACATTTAGCTAAAGAATATTTGCTGGTCGGGTCTGTGTCTTCCCGAACGGGTTCGGGTCCAGATTTTAAATAATAGACGGGTCTGCGTCGGATCCGGGTCCAGCTTTGAAATAATAGACGGGTCCGGGTCGGTTCCGGGTCCAGCTTTCAAAACAACAGACGGGTCCGGGTCGGTTCAGTGTAGCACATTTACGGGTCTGATCGGGTTCGGGTAGGAATTTTTGGACCCGTGTAGACCTCTACTCTGGGTACACCAAAGATTTATTTGACACCTAAAAAAGTCTTGTGAAATGTCCCCTTTAAAATAACATCATATGCATTTAAAGTGCATATATAACAACAAAACGTTTCTTTTTTTAGTAAACTTAAGTTACAACGTTAATAAAAATTCTGAAAAATGTCTAAATAACTAAGCAGAAGAAACATGGAGGCAAGCATCCCTGCTTTGATTTAGGAGTCTATGGAAAGCAGTTTACAATTTATTAGTCTTTGCCAGATAACATAACAAGCTTGTTTTCCAAATTGCATCTACAATATATTTATAGTCCTGAAGTGATTATAAGAGTACAGGGATGTTCAATTGTCTTATTGAGGTCCTGTGGAGGTAGGGGTGAAAGGTGTTCCGGAATAATAGGTAGGACACTATGAGGGATGCCTATCTTTGGGGACTTGTTGCCATAACAACCTCATGTTTCCCTGAGCTGAAATAGGAATTGCACACATGACCTCGTCTTGGAAACTCTAAATGAGACACCAACTATCTTAGATCTCTCCTGAGAATGACCAAGCCAAGCTTTATTGTAATACAAGCATGTGCAATAAACATAAAGATGAAGGAGAAGTACATACACAGCCCTTTCAGTAACTATGTTTTGGAGATATTAAATGATATGAAATCTCATTCACTTTTGCATAATGGATTCAAATTAGCTGTTGCTAAAGCAACCAATATTTAGTATTGGATGCATATGTTAGTTAAATAACAGACGAGTTATAAGTATATCTTTTTTTTGTACAGCCACACAGTCTACATAAAACGACTGCATTTTTCATTCTTATTGCATGTTATTGAACATATAATAACAAGTGACAACATGCTCTACATAATGGGGTAAGTTGTCACAACAGAGCCTGCCATTACACAGCCTATTAAAGGTGACTGCACACTATTGTCTGGACAAATTCACACACAAAAACTCACTACTAATTTGAGTTTTTAAACTTTTTTATAAAACACACATTAGTGTAGTTGGATGTCAAACACAAAACCTTTTCTTTGCTGAGATATAATCCTTCCTAATGTGACAGCTAGCCCAGGGGCATGTTCTTTCTGCTGGAAATGGAATGTGTGAATTTTGCAGTCAGAAGAAATTTCCCAAGAGTTGACATGGATGTCTTAGTCATTTCAATGACTCTTAATCATCATATTACCGGTGTTAGGACATGCATTTATCTCATTTAGTCAGGCGTAACATCACATTTAAGTGGCTGAAAATGAAATCGTTTGAATGGCTGAAGTACTGCTGAGTTATTCGCTAATATATTTGGAGTACTTGGCAAAGGTATTTGATGCTAAAGCATTTCCAAGAAATCTTTTTAATGAAATATTGAGAGTGGGTGTTCTAGATATTACTATGTATTGTTGGTGAAAGATTAGTAGGTGTTTGCACAGAGAAAGAACTCAATTAACTGCATGCTATCGGAAATAATCTCATCATGATTTTGTTTAACCCAATTGAACACAATGATAAACTACTTGGACTTGTGAAATAGTGATTTAAGAACAGTGCAAAACAGTGATGCTGACCATTTTGGAATGTTATGGTGAATAATCTGAGCAACAGAACATGCTGACATTTAATAACCCGACATGAACACTCAACAGCAGGGATCCCTACAATACTAATCTCTCCTTTGATCAGGACACAGTATGAACAACAAATCCTGGCAAATATGTACTTGTTTTAAACGAAGAGTTTGGTTCCAAAACGCAATAAATCCATTTTGACTAATTTGGGTTAAAATGTGTTTCCTATACCAAGAAAGTGACAAGATGAAAACCACTATTTTCTGTTACAAACATTCACATAGCATCTTTAGGTTATAATAACATTAAAAATGCAAATCCATTATTTGATTTTCAAAGATTTATTATAAAAACTGATAATTTGATCAATAAATTCAAGTTTTTTTTTTTTCAAAATTCTATAAATCTATTGAATCAATAAATAAATGTGCATTCATCTTTGCCATGTTATATTCATTTAGTTAACTAGTGGTATCCACTGATTAAATAAATAAACATTAATGGCTTCAATGAAAACACTTACTTTTCATATTAAGAACACTGTCATTGCTGCTGTTATGCTTGGGACGTCGTTGCTGAACTTTATTGACAGTGATCAGCTGTAAAATGTTTTGGTCCTGCCCGATTTTCGTTGACTTCGAGTAAAATTATGGAACGTTTTTCATAAGATCCCCTGTAAGATCTGAGTGTATTCATTGTTGTTTACAATGCGTGGAATGGTGCGCTGTGATTGGTTAAGCGGATTTGGAATGGTAAAAATAGTCCCTAGCTGTCACTGGGGAAGTACCATTTTAAAAAACTACATCTTTGTTCATAAAGAGTTCATATTAGTACCTCAGAGGTACAATTGGTACCAAAAAGGTTCATATTAGTACCTCAAATGTGCATATTGGTACCAGATGTATACATATCTAAATGGTACTACATATTAGTTATTAGGACCTTTTTAAAGGGTATTGCCTCAGTGACAGCTTGGGATTATTATTTTACATTTTTTTCTGACAGGGTGGGCATGTCAATGTTCTGACGTTAACATTAAATCTGTATTTTTGTGTGTAAATTCTGAGAAAATGTGCCGTTGTAGCTGATAAATGGTCTTGCCTTTTCAAAGAGAGCATTTAAGTTCTTAAAGTATGTTTTCATCATCATCATAAAAACATTCAATATTCATTCATTCATTCTCTAAAACCTTAAATTCCAAAGATTTCTCATATCACCCCTTAAATTACAGTTTGATCCAACATATCAGGCATACTGTATCAACTATATGCGATGAGATCAGATTTGGTGCTTTACTAAAGCAGTACTGAAAGACCAAGATCAACAGTGATTTCAGATTAATGGAGAAACTGGTTGTGTTTGTGTTGTGAGACTGGTTGGCAGCTGCTCACAGCAGGATACAAACACAAGCACAATTATAGTTTGAATTAGTGACATAATAGAAGGGAAGATACAGCAGCATACAGAGTATCAGTATTCAAAATCAGCTGCATTCGTGCTACAAACATCACATGGTAATCTGAATGATCAATGTGTCTGATTCCTGTATCACCTGATTAAAACACGAACTTCATTTTTGAACTTCAACGGACTTCATTTCTTCTATAGAAAATTAAAGTATGATATTAATAGCACACCATGCAAGTTGCCTTTTCCTGTTTAATGAAAGTTCAATTAAAGTTACGCTTTGAAATACTTTAAGGCATAATTTTCAGCAAAGGCCAAAATTAAAAACTTTCGCTCAACCCACACTATCATTTGTCAGATTAAGAAGATTTATAAAATAGTGCTACAGCTGAAAGGACCACTTTAATGGTTTTTGATTTTAATGGTTTTTGATTTTAATGGTTTTTAGATCCTGACAGCCCATTGCTCAGACATTTAGTTAAACAACTTCTTTAATTTTTGACTAAAGAAAGAAATGATAGTGGTTTGGAATATCATGAGAGTAAGTAAATAATGACAAAATATTAATTTTTGGGTAACTGCATTTAAATTTACAGTATGACCATTTAGCCTCTTTCTTTCCTACAATAAAACAAACAAAGGAAGACATTGTAACAGCCATATTGAATCAAACTATATGGTGTGGTATTTAGCAAACAAAAAGTGTTTCTTACACTGAATCAATAATCCCTCATTATCTAGGAGGAATAATCTGACCTCATTCTCACTATTTCCTATGACACCCGCTTACCAAAAGTGATAAGGAGAAATAAAGAGAAAGATAAGAGAGGAGACATGTACCAGACATATCTTTCTTGTTTCTTGTTCTCTGATTTTTTTCCCCCAGATTTCTAAAAGTGTTAGGACAAGATGTCCAAAATCTGGCAGAAGGCACCGGACAATATTGTGCCAATGCGTCCTCTTCCATGCCCAGAGCCTGGTGGGTTTGGCCAAGCAAAGCTTAACTCAGAGAACAGATAAAAAGCCACATACTAACACATATTTATGTATGATTATGAGTCTAAAAGAATCATTAAACAGCCCTTGAATAAACCGATCTTGGCCATTCAGTGATTAATTCACAGTTATGGGGTTGGTTGTTTGGTAAGTATTCCTTTCTCAGGCATTTTAGATGGGTTGTGCCTATAGGTTGCTTGCCGTTGCTTGCCATGGTGTTGTGGTCACAGTTTTTTTTAGCAAGACACATTTGTCTAATATCATAGACAAAGAAAGGTACAAAAGCTTTCACTGGGACAGTACCCTTTAAGAAAAACTAAAAATAAAATGTAGCATTTAGGGACAGATATGCACCTCTGAGGTACCTTTGAGGTACTAATAAACACCCTTTTAGTACAAAGCTGTACGTTTTTCAAAAGGAACTGCCCGGGGGACAGCTTTTGTACCTTTAATCTGTGAGTGTAGATACGATATGTGTCTGCTCCCCAATTAATGAGGTAGTCGTCTTCAAAGTCAAGCCACTGGTTGAGTGAATGTTGCTATGTTAGGCCACCATACGTAAAGGAGAAAGTATTTATAACACTGAAAATAATAACACAACATCTCATTTGTTCATAGGGGACAGCAATTATCTCAGTATCAAATCCTACACTGCATGATTTTCTCTATGTTACTATATAAAGGTACTGTACATGTGTGCAGCGGAAATTAGAAAATGGGGCAATTAAGCGTTTGAGAACCATTATTCGAGCAGTGTAACCACTCTCTGGCTTAGTAATGTCACTTCAAATACACAACCTACACATGCAGTGCAAAATCAATGAGTAAACCTCACAATCCCTTGTCCAGTCATATAAACCTGGCACCAAAACAAGAAAATGAAGGCAAAGTTTATTTCTTTCAACATGGCCATCTAGAGACATGAAGCAAAACCGCATTATACACCTGAGACCCAGTCTACGAGAGAAAATGACATCTACTTTAACAAGGTAAAGACCCAGCAGACACTTTTGCTATAGAAACAGGCAGAAATGGGAAACATGTCTGCCACGGATAAAAAGCAATCACAGTTTACAACAGAGTTCACAAAATGCACATTTGCGAAACTATCAGAAAGTGAAAAATATACTGTACACACCACCACATGTGAAAACTACCCTTCTTACTACGATGTAGAATATGAAGTCACGTGAGGCGCTTGCCAAACTCAATTTCTTTTTGCGCATTTTGGGCTTACCCAATTCAAGTAGATAGGACTTTAGTCTTGCATGACTGAAATAACTGCGTGGAGGTGCCAACATAGCCTAGGTCTGGGAACCATGCTGCTTTGAATGGCCCAGGAGGCCACATGACTGTCATGACTGAGCGAGGGACACGAAACAAGACATTTACTATAGTACAAACACAAAGCAAAACACACAATGGGGAAAACAGTACTAGAAATAAAACAGACTAGACAGGAGTGACTCTAACAAACTTGGCATCACAAACAGAACGGAAACAAAGACTTGACAGGAACACGGACTGGTCTCCACCCAAACACGGACTGGACACAACCCGATCGTCGCGTTCCGGGGAGACCTGACAGATGACACGAAGCACATGATCGGCGAAAATATACATATACAATTATACATACTGTACATATAACGCACTAGCACAGGACGGTAGACAATAGATGTGACAATGGACATGACAAGACTGACATTGACTATGACAAATGGCATGACAAAAAAAAATAAAACAACATGACAGACAATATGAAAAACTAAACTAATAAACACCATGGGTAAAAAAATGCAAAAGGTCACACTAGGGAGGCACGGTAGGCAAAGTCCTGGGTCCAAGGGGTGCAGGCAAGGGTAGGAACAAGGGATCCGGAAAGTCTTGATGGGGGCATGACGAACTTGACAAGGATTGGAAATATAGAAAGGAAACAAAACTGCAGCGACTGTGACGGCAGTACAGGCTGATGCTGAGTCTGCGCAGGCTGATGCTGAGTCTGCGCAGGCTGAAGCTGTGGCTGTACCAGTGATCCTGTAAAGTCCTTTATTCAGTTCTGTTTATGATGCCAAGTAGGGCTGTCACAATGATTAAATAATCGTCTCATCGCGATTGTTTGACCTCATCGCAATGATTTCAGGTCACCACAATGATTGCACATCTCTTTAAAAAACACAAGGGGGAGCTGCAGTGCCTGTATAAAAGAGACAGTATCAGATTACTTTTAAATATGTGTAAATATTTCTAATTAATATTTACTGCCAGGCAAACCTTGCAAAAGATTTAATTTAAATAATCACAACAATGTGTGAAAATTATTTCATAAACAAACAAAAAATGTATGAGAATTAAATGTCAAAGCAATAAAACAGATAATTAATCGTCATAATCGCCAAAGCCCTTAAACAGGCGATTAATCTTAATAATTGTCACAATTTATTATATAATCAACCATCAGCCAAATTTCATAATCGTGGCAGCCCTAATGCCAAGTTTGTTAAAGTCAGTCCTGTCTGGTCTGGTCTGTTTTATTTCTAATACCGTTTTCCCTATTGTGGGTTTTTGCTTTGTGTTTCTACTATAATAAAAGTCTTGTTTTGTGTCCCTCAACCTCGTCTGCAGTTGGGTTTGTTCCCCCCGCTGTCTGGTGGGCAGTTCTTGACAGATAAAGCATATTGTTACCGATGTAAACATCAGATGGCTTTGTGTTGTTTCCGTTGGGACCATCCGTCGCGACACACACATCTCCCCAGAAATCCTGTATAATTAAACCGATCAGAGGACGACTTCCACGTCTGGTGAAGTGTTTCCAGAAAAGTGTGCATATGCATGCAGCCAACAGTCCGTGGGTGTGACGTCTAAGGCTGAGACTATTGCAAACATGGCTGCCTTGTGGCGTGACTTTCCTTAATTTCCCTCAAATATAATCGTAATGGGGCTTACCACTCATTATTTGGTCTGAAATTAATACATAATATTTTTCAGAAATGGTTATTTCACGATAAGCATATCTAAGGCTTTGGCTTTTGTCAGACCAACCCTAGCAAAAGGGGGTCGGGCCTTAAGAAAGATCAGTTGTCCTTGATTACTTTCTTATACACTTTTCTAATCTCTAATACCAATTTACACTGGCAACCGGTTCAATATCCACACATTTTAAAATATTGCAAATCACCTATAAAGCCTTAAACGGCCTTGCACCCCCGTATTTTCAAGAATTACTGTCAGAATACAATCCATTGTGTAAATGTTGGACATAGTCGATCAATTTAAGTCTAAACTAAAAACATATCTCTTTAACAAAGCATTCACATAATAAAATATACATATGCCTCAATAGTTAGATTGTCCGGAGCCAACCACACTTTCATCCATTATACTGTATGACACTTGCATTACATTTGAACAGCCATTACGCTAATAGGATTTTGTTTCTTTTTTTCTGACTCATCCTTGCACCCGAGAACTCTGGCACAATCAGACCCAGTTCCTGCTGCCGTGAAGCTCATCACACCAATGATCTACTGACCTCCGACCAGCCGATGTCTGACCAGCGACCACCACCTCTCTTTAATATATAGCATATATAATATTTTATAAAATATATCTTCTAAAGCAGTGTTTCTCAAACTCTTTCAGCCCAAGGACCACTTTATCTTCCATTTTTTTTCTGAGGACCACCTAAAAGAATCCCACTCCAACATGCCCCCCAAAAATAACAAAATAGGAAGGATAAGCTAAACTGTTTCAAGTCACAAAAATAATTAAAAAAACAAACAAATGCAATGCTATGTTCAGAAATTATTATATGAATTTTATTTCATTTGAAAAAGTAAATGTGAAATGAAATGAGCTTAATATGAACAACAAACTGCACATATGAAAAAAAAACTGTGATTAAACATACTATAACAGCCTAGGTCCCACTTAATGTCATTCCAAAGGGCCATTAGTTTAAAACTGAGGTGGTGGGTATATGAGGTCTATGGTTGTAACCATGGTAACAATAAAATACTGAAAAAATTCCCCTTAATGTCCAAAATCACTGAAATTACAGGGATTTTACACATGAAACAAAAACGAGTACATTACAAAACTAATAGATCTGTCGATTTTAGGTGCTTTCAGTTGACGCTTGATCTTTTCTTTTGACTCCTGTTTGGTCTAGCCACCGATCCATTTTTACGTTATTAAAACAGAATGGCAAGAAGTGATATCACAGTTTCGCAAATGCATTAAAAATCTACTTAAATAAGTGACGATTGTATAAACACTTGCCTAGTTTAGGTCATCTTTTGGCGGACCACTGGGGGGGTTTGCCGGACCACTAGTGGTCCGCGAACCACACTTTAAGAATTACTGGCTTAGTCTGACTCTCTCAAGTTTTTTTCTCCCAATGCCTTTTTTCCAAAGTGTTTTTTTTTTTTCAATTTTTTTAGCTTAACTTAGACCTTTCTTCTATATATTACTACACACACTATACGGTTTAATCATAGCTGCTGTACTTTGCTACTTTTGTTGTCCTCTGATTTTTCTGTGTTTACTCTTGATTTAATTTATGTAAAGCTGCTTTGGAACAATCAAGCAATTGTGAAAAACGCTATATAAATAAAATGTTATTAAATCTTACTGTACATGATTTGTTGGAGCATGTTTTTCTATGCGAATGTTTAAAAATATAAATAGACATAATTAAACTGACTGTAATGCATGCACAAACACTTCCCACATTTATCAAAGAAATAAAGAAACTCATTCTAGAATTAACATTTTTATATTGTTGTGATACATACACCTTATAATCATTATTGCCAATTAGTTTGAAATGCTTTGAAACACCTACGCACATGTCTTTGGGAAATGAAGTTTCAGTTTTAGGAAACCATTTTATGAAGAAAATCACTGGCTTGTTATGATTTGCATATATTTCATAATTCTAGAGTCGTGATTCATTTCTCAATTTTATAAGCGCTGGTACACTTGGTATATTGACTGGAAAGTGAGCTAAAAGTCATCCAAATTATAAATACCATTATCTAAATAGTGTAGGCTATAGATGCAGCTTAAAGCTCCAGACAATTTTTCCATCTTTCCACCACAGTAAATTATGAATGAGATCTTACTGTACTGTTACTGTGAGGAACGATACCATCTCTGTAGTATATATTTCTGTGGATTATTATAGCCAGCATGACTACGTGAATAAAATCAAGTAAAGACTTCCTATCAGTAGATCTCATCAAATATAATGTGAAATGGTTACTTTGGTTAAAGACCATTGAAGATGTTCTTTTATTCAACAGTGCACAGAAAACAAGCCGCTGGGGAAGATGGTGCACTTTCAAGGTTGCTTTTACTGTACATTTTTTCACACTAGCACACATCATTCCATGATTAGTGTATCATCAAAAAGATGGCTGTATTATTACGTCTTATGTCCGACATGAAATTCCACATGCTGAGCTAAGAAAAGATCAATTAATTGTAATATTACAGGGTAGTTAGTTCAGTTTATGGATAGAGCATGAGAAGTTGCAAAAACCTTAAAGGAATATTCCATTTTCTTAAAAGAAAAATCCAGATAATTTACTCAACACCATGTCATCCAAAATGTTGATGTCTTTCTTTGTTCAGTCGAGAAGAAATTATGTTTTTTGAGGAAAACATTGCAAGATTTTTCCCATTCCAACGGACTTTAATAGAGCCCAACATTCAACACCCAACTCAACACCCAACAGTCCTTTTAACGGTTTCAAATGACTATAAACAATCCCAAACGAGGGACAAGGGTCTTGTCTAGCGAAACGATTGACATTTTGTGAAAAAATAAAAAATATCCAGTTTTGAACCACAAATTTTCGTCTAGATCCAGTCGTGATGCGCCAGCGTGACCCCACGCAATACGTCATGACGTCAAGAGGTCACAGAGGACGAACGCGAAACTCCGCCCCAATGTTTACAAATGTGTTGAAAGAGGACCGTTCCTACGTTGTTGTATGTCAACTGATACTAATTAATGTCTTTGTGTCAGTTTATTGTTTACAATGGTCCGCAAATGTGCGTTTTATATATGTAACACGTGACCTCCCTACGTCACTACGCATTTGCGTTAGGTCGCGCTGGACCGGATTTAGACGAGAAGTTGTGGTTTTAAAAGAGCATATTTTGTATTTTTCTTGTCAAAAATGACAATCGTTTTGCTAGATAAGACCGTTATGCCTCGTTTGGGATCGTTTATAGACCTTTGAAACTCCGTTGAAAAAAACTGTTAAGTGTTGAGTCAAGCACCAAATGTTGGGCTCCACTAAATTCCATCAAAATGAGAAAAATCCTGCAATGCCTTCCCCAAAAAACACAACCTCCTCTCGACTGAACAAAGAAAGACATTTTGAATGACATGGTGGTGAGTAAACTATCTGGATTTTTCTTTTAAGAAAATGGAATATTCCTTTAAGTGCGTCTGACACACACACACACACACACACACACACACACACACACACACACACACACACACATATGATTTTTTTTAATGAGCAGTTTTTATCAGGCCCTTGTTTTTAGGTTCAGTAATTTCACTTTAATGAGATTATAAAGGTAACTGAAAAGCTTTACTTTCACAAATGTCACTTACAGTAAAGGCAGGGTATCTGATTTAACATGAACACGCACACAGACCACAAACCCATTAATGTCTCATTCACAAGTGAGTAGGGCTGGGTACCGATTCAGATGTTCCAGATCGATTCGGTTTCGATTCATAAGCTATCGGATCGATTCGATTTCAATTCTCGGACTGATTTTTATACTCGCTTCTCGATTCAACTCAATGAATATAGATTTAATACAAATACTTTATTTATAAAAAACAGTGAACATAAGTTTACAAGAAATTAAGAGCCACCAACCTGTATATTACACTTTTTTTATTTTAGGTACACTTGGTACATTAAAACAGAACCCATCTCTAATTTTCAAATGCATACAATTATGTTAAATACAATACATTTTGATGCAAGAGGAAAAAAGTATGCTGAAAAAAGTCAAAACAGTCACTTCCTTGATTAAACAGGATCAGGTTATTTCATAAAAAAAAATCGATTCGTGGCATTTGATAATCGATTTTTAATCAACCACTTTAAAAAAAAAAAAAAAACGATTAATCGAAAAATAGATTTTTTTGCCCAGCCCTACAAGTGAGAAAACTTTGCAGTACAATGTGAATAACATTACCAAAGTAACGAACATAAACAATTGTTTTAAATCAGAATTAGTTAAAGCATGTTTTTCGAGTCTGTAGTAGGGATGCAGCGATTAACCGGTTTCACTATTAACTCTTTCACCGCCAGCGTTTTTTAAAAAAGTTGCCAGCCAGCGCCAGCGTTTTTCATGATTTTCACCAAAGTTTAATGCCTTCCAGAAAATGTTCTTCTTTGAAAATATAAACATACAATATACCAAATGAAAGAACAGACCTTCTGCTTTCAAACAAAAAAAAACGTTTCTTCCTACCTTCAGTGGTTCTTTGGTAATTAGCTTTTGAATATGGGTAGGTTTCTGCAAAAACACCACATTTTGAGCAAAAAGCAGAGATAATTCAATTTTTGTGATGGACTTTTCATAGAGATCCCATTCAGAGCGATCTTTAAAACAGACACGGACATGCAGCTGCTTGTCATAGGGCAATACTTCCGGGTTTAAAAAGTTGCGGAAGTGCGCCACCTGGTGGATAATAGCGGTATTGCGGAAAGACGGAAAATCTCGTCATTGGCGGGGAAGCGTTTTCTCTTAATTGACGAGATATCTCGTCAATGGCGGGGAAAGAGTTACCGGCGCTTTAAAATGTCACGGTTAAGTAACCGTAAAGCCTCCGCTACACCGCGTGTTTTTGTTTCACGCACGCACACACAAACCAGATCCACGAACCACCAAGAGGCGCGTGCGGCATGCGACATGCTCGTTAGCACACTGTATGACAAAGCTCCGCGTTCAAAAGAATATGTGCGCGTGACACGTCTCTTGGTTGTTCGTGCATCTGGTGTGTGTGTGTGTGTGTGTGTGTGTGTGTGCACGGGTGCGTGAAAGAGCCACACTCCAATCGGTCTGTGCAGCATTAAAAACCTCCTCCTCGCGGATCAAATCCGGGCGGGGCTCCTGGTGGTCTGACTGCATTTAATAACGTTGAATTATATTAACGCGTTAATGATTCATGAATTAATAGCATGAGTTAACACGTTAATGCTGCCAGTCCAAAATGACTCGCAGAACCCAGTCCAGGATGACTTCAAACAAATCAAAATAATATACATTTAGTTTTATAATATATTTATAATATATTATAATATTATAATATATATTCAGTCTAAATATAAAATTACATTTATTCAAAAGATCAAATGAATAGCCTACAGGTTTCAAAAGGCACCTATACTGTTTAAGTCAAAGCCTGCTAGGTTATTATTATTATCATTTGGCCAAGAATTACAGAAAAAATACACAAACTGAAAATACAAAAGAATTTAGCAATTGTTAAAAAATGTATTCATGTGATTTTTACATTAATGTTGTAAAATAAATGAGTCCATAATAACGGTAATAACCGTACAACCGTGATTATTTATCAGACTATAACCTTACCATCAAAATCTATAATCGTTGCATCACTAGTCTGTAGACATAGTAGTATTGTTATGCTAATTGGTAAAGGAACACAAACTTCATAAGTAACACAATGTTTCATCAAAGTAAAATATCAGAATCCAATTAAATACAATCATATCGCGTACCTACCTTACCAAAATAAACACTGCAACGACCCTTTCAGACCCTTTTTAGTCTTTCGCTGCAAAAGACTCTAAGTGCATGCAAGCTTATTTGGCAAAAACCTCCACTACTAAAAAACATCCCCATGTTTGGACATAGTGAACAGTTGTTAAATCACTAAAGAATGTAAAAATAAAGAAACTTAACCACACATTAGGGGCGCTGTTATGCATATGACTGACCCATTCAGGTTGTATTCGGTTCCAACTACTCACAAGGGACCTTAAGTTTGAATTTGAAACATGGTTGCTTTGTTCGTCCCTTGGAGGACTTTGCTTAAAAATCAATGTGGCATTTAACGTTATAATATGTGCCGAGAGCATGTGATTAATATATCATTATCTCTTTTTTTGACGGAGATGGCTTTAGCAGCTTTTCCATCGGAGCTCTTCATATACTGTATAAATGTTTGTATTAGGGATGTTAATTTCAGATGATTTTCCCAACCGACAACCGCAGCTTGTTAACCGAACATTAACCGTTTACTGATAAGATTTTAATATAATTGCAATTGAGTAAAAATACAGTTGATGGTTGTCTGTGACCCAGGTAAAAACAATACAAACATTTTACTTAATTTGAACGTGCAAATGCAAACAGCAACAACAGAACCAGGATTCATACATGATAAAATTTTCATGCAGCATTATCAAAAAGAACGCGATTCCTCCAGAGGATTAATGTCATCTACCACAGTGACCATTTCTAAAGCAGGACACATATTGAAAAGTTTTGCTTTTGCTTCTTCTTTCTCTGTGTGTGCAAAAATTGAGATGTTATGGTCAGGGTCTAGGACAGAGGCGATCAGCGAAGGTCTCCGTGTAGCTTTCAAACCATACTCAAGCACGGACCCATATGCAGTACCAAAGATTTCTCATACAAATGATTACTTTACCAGACCGTCAGGGCAGCACTGATTTTATTATACCTTGTGCAAAATAAGTGTGTTGTTGCTGATGTAACTGAGTGAGTTGAAATCATTAATTTGTTGTGTACTTGCATTACTTTATTGATACTGCTCTCTAAGGATGAACATTTGTCATGTCATCATCTTGAGTAAATAACACTGCAATAAATAAACCAAGCTAAGTTTTTTCTGTTCAACTGTTTGATTAAACTGTCAGCAGTATAATCTATAGAAAACACTACAGTGCAGTCCAGTGCTGCATAGTGCATACACAATGGGGTTAACCGTCATACTGGCATCACAAATCTTGACATTTCCCATTATATTATACAAAGCTGTCTACATTGCTAGACCCCATTGCGGTGGTCTTATTTCATGTCTGGCCTTAAAGGGGACAGTTCACTTTTTTAAGATATCTGAAGTTTTAGCTCAATATACCATATAGATAATTTAATATAGCATGTTATAATTGGCACTTTAAATAGCAGTTTTCGGGTGTATTCTTTTAATTGCAAATGAGCTGATAATATGCAAACAGTGGTCGCAGTAAAGGGTTGTGTTGAAATTAAAACTCAATTGTGCCAACAATTATTTTCTCTCTCTCCGCACTAAATTGCAGTGTTGTGGTTGTATAGTGCAGATTAAGGGGTAACATTATTTTAATAAGATCCCCTTCTGACATCAAAAGGGGAGCCAAATTTCAATGACCTTATGTGTGCTTGCAGAAAATGGTTTACCAAAACTAAGGTACTGAGTTGTTCACATTTTTTAGGTTGATCGAAGCACTGGAGACCCAATTAGCACTTGAACATGGAGATTTTCATGATATGTCCCCTTTAACAATTTCTTAAAGGGGGCATATCATGAAAATCTGACTTTTTCCATATTTAAGTGCTATAGTTTGGTCCCCAGTACTTCCATCAACCCGAAAAAGATCAACCCAGTAACCCAGCCCCTGCAAACCACTCTCCGCCAGCATGTGAAAAAATAGGCCACTGAAATCTCACTCCCCCTGCGATGCCAGAAGTGGATAGTACCGCCCCTCAATCCGCACCACCCAACCACAGCACCGCCATTCAGTGCAGAAATCAGCATTTGCATTTTAAAGGACACACCCAAAAACAGCACATTTCCGCTCACACCTACAATAATAAATTATCTGTGGGGTGTTTTGAACTAAACTTCACATACGTACTCTGGGGACACCAGAAATGTATTTATCTTAAAAAAGTCCTGTGTCACACTAAGCTAACGTTACTGTATAAAATGAATGTATACAATGTTAGCTACAGATCATTGAATTCTTGCCTGGCTGCCAAATCCGCACAGCAGTGATCCATGCTCACCATCTCCCCTCGTCTTTCGGAAACAAAAGCAATTTTAATTTCCACAAGGTAGGCTATTTGTTCCAGAGGTCAGTTTAGTCACTAGCCAGACTGATAAACAAGCACAGACCGGAAGGTAACTTCGGGATAGGCGTGTAATCACAGCAAAGTGCGTATGTCCAATAAAACAATCTATACCCGACTATGTCAAATTTACATTTATGCATTTTTATCCAAAACAACTTACTGCCATTCAAAGTGTAAATATTATCAATATGTATTCCTAAGAATCAAACCCACAGCCTTTGCGCAGCTAACAAATGATCTACCAACTGAGCTAACACAACCATCTTCTCGGATATATACTTCTGTCGATGGTTGTTGAATGACTTTAGATAGCTCTGTTTTCACAATACAACAACACATTCAATTATTCATGTATTCAGCAGTGCTCTTATGCAATTTCTTTTCGCCTTGAGCTCAAGCCACCTAGTTTATTTACAAACAGCAGCGAGTCAGAGTGATGATTGCTCCGGAGATGGACAGTGACTTTCAGACGCTCCCCTTTGCCAGGATACACTACACCCTAATGGATTTTCCTTCTCCATAGTCCTCTATCTATTACACCGCTGGTACTCATTACTTCCCCAGTCACTGCACCCAGGAGGACGCTACAGAGATAGATGCGTTCAATTTCGTAATTCACTTACACGTGCTTGTTTTAATCATTATCAGATAAACACAACTCATGATGCTCTGACCGCTACAAGTACTAGTGTCTTTATGTCCTTTATCACAGCAAAGACAGCACAGGCTATGCACACTATGATTTTTTTTTAACACATCTTGCAGTCTGGCATTAATGACATTTAATATTATACAGTGTGACGTGCATGATAGCTGGGATCATGTTTGTGCTGTCTGAAAAAATAGTACAGTGTGCACCCAGCTTGGGAAGCTCAGTAAATGTTGATAATTGTGAGCTTTCAGTGAAGTATTCACAGAGACGGGCATTAAGTCATGAAGTTCACGTAAGTTATAGTATATAATACAGTAGCTATGTTACTTTTTCCACTTTTGGTTAGATTATTTAAATTGTTTTGATAAAAATAAAGCATAAATCTTAATACGTAACCACATACACCTAAATATATTACACTTCTCCTTGTACAATAATACATTTTAACCTAAAACTGATTTTTAAAGTTGTCCTTCTGTTATGCATCAGCTACCCATTTAAAGTCTTAAGAATGAATCTGGCATCTACTGTAACTGCTGTCAAACAATGCTTACATCACTGATACATATGCATGTGTACACACACACACACGCGCGCGCGCGCGCACACACACACAGGAATCCACACAAACAATGGTGCAGTAAATTAGTAAAAAAATCAGCTGCTGACAAGTGCCAAACACATACAAAGCCAAAGGAAGGCGTTAAAAACGCAAACACAACATTGAAGCGGTGGCTAGGAAGGCGATGTTCCGTTACCTCAGTGTTGAGCTGTGATTGGGAGCGTGGCTGAACACGATAGCACTGATGCCATCTGCTCAGAGCGCGTGGGGTGCGAGGACCTGGACCAACTCCGTCCCCCAACTATCTCTCTTTCTCTTTGCTCTTTCAGTAGACAGAGCCCTCTGGTTGGATTAATGTGAGGTAAGAGCAACACCTCTCTCTCTCTCTCTCTCTCTCTCTCCACCTTCTTTAACCCTCCTGGCTGTGGTTCCTTCGCGCAGTCTTACTACAGCGCATTGTAGCGCGCGCGCGCGCTTTCTCTCTCTCTCTCTCTCTCTCTCTCTCTCTCTCTCCTTGTGTGTTGACAATTCGCGTTTGAGAAAGTAAGTGTGAGAGCCTGCACACGTTAATATATCAGTTTCCTAATTCACATATAATTATTTGGAACTAAACTTTGCAGTGGGATCAGGGTTGAAAACCTCTAACCATAAGACAGTGTACCATGCACAACACCCTTACGAAAATTAACCATGCATGGTTTCACTGCAGTTAAAACACAAAAAAACCTGGTTACTGTAGTAAACCATGGTTACCGCAAAATAACCATGGCTTTTGACAAATTAGTATGATTTTACTGCCCAATAGCCTAGCATTTTAGAGTGTATTTTGAGGGACGCTGCTAGCAATTTTGGGCTCTGAAAAAAAAACTTAGGTTGGGCCCCCTACAGTATGCTGTGTGATTGCCAGAAACATACAACATTAACACACTAACAAAAACTCTCCTCAAACTGTTAGAAAATAAGTGAATATATGTACAATGTCAGGAGCATAGCACAAGGTCCCGGGCCCTATGCATAGGCAGTCCTAATGGGCCCCCCATTTTTCCATTTTAGTTTTCTAATCACTACTACATGAACAAACTGTATGATAACCAAACAAGACTTGATTCAGTCATATTTTATTTTGCTGAATGAACAAGACATTGCATTTTTACATTACTAAGAACATTTATTTTTATTATGCCTTATTACTTTAAGGCATAAATTAAATCTTAAACATGCCATTTTAGTTTTGTACATTAACAAAAAGCTCCATAATAAAAGACAAACAAAACTTGTGTCACTAGTCATTTTAATTTGAAAAAAAAAAGCAAATCATAGTGATGTAACATTTATAAATTAGCTGTGATCACACATCCTCTTCTGTGAAAAAGTCATAGAAATGGTGAAATTGCAGCAACTGAATATTTCTGTTATGATGGGCTCATTTGTGATTATCGTGCATGCACAGAAAACCAAGTCTTGTTTTTTCCAATTAAAGTATCATTTTTTCATAAGTATATCCACTTAAAACAATTTGTAAAAGAAATTATTAAAACACATTCTCTCTATTTAGGTAAGAATTATCTTTAATAATTGTTTTAATACTTAAAGTGATTGGTTTGTGATTTTATTTAAAATCTTATTAGGAACATGTTTTCATCTCCACTGACAGATTAAACACAGTAATATGGTTAAAGTGTATTCAATTCAACATCTTGTTATCTTCACCTTTCCAATAACACAGCATGTCATGTTCATAACACAATTTGTAAGAGTGGAAATGTTGTTTGCTTGTGGAGTGCAAGCCAACAAAAGCCCTTCTGGCTAAAGAAAAATTGTGCTTAAATTCAACAAGGTTATTTTATTGCTTCAGTTGTGAGAAAGTAGAAAAATGGGGAAGAAATCTGCTATAAAATAAAATAAAGAAATACAGTGAAATGTAATTACTCTTACAGATTTGTTTAAAAATATATTTTGACATTTTACGCTAAAGTGAGTTTGCCCTGGGGAAACGTGCCTTTAAATGAGACTCGAACTGGTGACCTTCAGGTTACAAGCCTGACTTTCTGAGCATTAGGACATGATTTATATTGTTTATTCTGTGTTATTCTTTGGTCTATGATTGTCTGCATGATTCATTTTTATTAGGCTGTTGTTTTGCAAATACAATTTACATGTATTGATGTCAAACCGGAGGATGGAAATCATGCTTTGATATAAAGTGTTTTGAATATCACTTGAGAAATCCAGAATCTGTTATGTGATTAGTGGCTTGCTAAGGACTGAGAGATCATATGAATGTAGAGTACTTTCATCCATAATGAATCTACTTTCATCATGTTCTAGTGCTATATCAGTCTTTAAACAATGATGTTATAAATCAAACTATTCAACATGTGTAATGCAGCTCCAATGAGTGGCCGTTCCAACCATGATTGTTTTCAAACCATGTCGGCCACAAAGTGGTTGACAGTCTATTTTTAAACCAAAATTATCTTTGAAGCAGGTTAGAAGTCTTCATCAATAATGTCAATCAACAATCAATAAGTGATTTTCCTAGTGTTATAATCAATCTAATAAAGGTGGATTTTATTATTTAACACAAACAAAGACTAAACACAAAAAACAATAGAAACATGACAGCTACATATAACAAAAAAACTAAACATGGGTAACAAAACGCACCTGGACACATAGGGTGGGGTAACATGAAAGGACTACACAGACCATGGATGGGACTACAACAGGATGTGAAATTATCTGTAATACAAAAAGACATTAACATAAACCATAACACAGATACATGACACTCTCTTATGAGGATAAGGGAAATTAAATGACATCATAACTATCTCATGATAATAAGGTTGTGTGTTAAAATCTTATTTTCTAATGGGATGAGAAATGTTGACTTGAGTCATTATGAGTCATGTTTTGGCCATGAAGTGTGTTCCCTCTGTGATTAAAAAGAGTTGATCAGGAAGAGAGTAAAACAAAAGAAAAAGTTTCTCATCAATGTCTTAAAAATGAATGGTGGTTGAGTAAAAGTCATGTACATTTCATTTGAAACCAACATGACCGTACATTTAAAAAGTTTTAAACATAGGGACAGTAATGGAGACATGTATCCCATCTGTTCATGAACTGACTGTTTATGTAACAAAGACGCAGTCCTTTCATAGTATTTTGAGTAAGGCTCTTGAGACACACAAAATTGATGACAAATGATCTGAAAAATGGAAAGGAAACTCTCCTACGATGGGCAAGCCAAGTACAGTATATACAAAGAAAGTCAATAACTGACTTTAATTAACTCTTATCAAAAAATCCAAAACAACATCAGGAAGTTTTATTACAGTCAAAAGTCTTATAAAGTGGCATCAGTGTCCATGAAAGCAGAAGGCAATGATCTTTTCCAGATAAATCCCTTTCAAAGCACTTAGAGAAGCTACGGTAGCCGTCACAGGACAAACACGTCATCGTCTGAGACAACGTAGTGACAAGCTCACTTTGTGGAGCAGTTTGTCCGTTTGGGGCTTCTGTAAAAACATGACATGTCATGAGCAATTCGGTCAGCCCTGGCAATTCTGCCCCCTTAGGACCCCCGTGTGATTCCATTGTCTGAAAAAACTCCTCATGGGTAGTTTTTTGTAGCGCCTTATTACAATACCTACAAAATCGCGTTATGATTTATGTAGTTAGAACGTTGTTAAAATTACAATTGATGTGTTTTAAATTATATGTTTCATATAGTAATATATTACTGAGGCTAGGTGGGAGATCTACACATTGCTTGTGTCATTTTATTATTTAGATATTGTATACTGTACCCTTTCCACTTTTTTACTGTGTAAAGTTAATAAATTACTTGTACAAAACATGATTACTACGTAGTTGAATCACACATTAAAATTATGATTTATAAGCCAAGACTACACTTTTACTATAAAAAAAAATACATTCCGTAAGGTATGTTAATTATTTACAAAAATAAAAGTATTGTTTTTGTAAAGCAGATGATGACACAAAATTACTGACGTGTCTGCAACATGAATATTAGTTTATTATATATATATTTTTTTCGGTTAACTGTTATTTAAAAAAATGTATGCTTCTATTTTGTACAACGTAATTAGCTAGCTAGACCGCTAACGCAGACGAGATATTGGAATGACAAATTTTTGACCAGGCATTAGTGCTAGGTACCAATTGGGGTCCTAGGGGAGACCGAATTGCCAGGGGGGACCGAATTACTCATGACAACGGCGCAAAATGGTGGCTTCCATGTAAGGGGACCCGCAGTGTATGTAGATAAAAACGGCTCATTCTAAGTTAATAAAAACAATAGAGTCTTTATGCGCCACTAAAGATATAGTTATGTATATTATATTGCATTGCTGTTAAAAGCACACTGTACCTTTAAACAGTTTCTTGGATAGGACACCCATGTGAACTTATAAGAGAAACTGACTTCACACATCCACCGAAAACAATCATGTAGGGTTAAAAATAACTTCATAGCTACTGTTTTATCAAAATGAAATGAAAATTATGTTCCTAAACTTAATTTTTCTTCTGAACACAAAACAAGCTCATTTAATGAATATCATCTAATGTAGATTCAATGCAATAATTCATAATGTCCTACTTTAACCTTTAATAAAGTAAGAGATTTTTTTCAGTAGAAAGAAACAACCGGCAAATAATCACTGCATCAAAGTGCATCATATAAATCTGTAGAGTTTCTTTTGATTCTTTAAATCAACACGACTCCATCTGTTTACTGGTCCTGCCCTGTTTCTAAGCAGTTTCTGTCTACTTAGTGCTGCGAGTATGACACCATGTGGCTAACAGGCTTGGTTGCAGGTTGGCTAACAGAGATATCAGTACTTTAGGCAACAGCCTCATCCCACAGCTTTAACCATCACTCAAAACAACAAAGTGAAAAGATAAATATACTATCATCATCGGGATAAATCAGTATAGAGTTCCCGTAGGATAATACATTTTAATACATTAAATCAAATTTGAACAATGGATGTGTTGGACCAAACAGTAATGAGAAGCAGCTACAAGTGCCCAATCAGTGACATCAATTTTACAAGTTGCAGTTACAAGCCAATCACAGATGTGTTCATGATTATAAAGGATGAAAAGCTGTTTTAACATGAAGACATAAATACATTTCATTTTTACAGTAGATGTGTCCCTCAAAGAATACCTCAGTATATCTAAAAGTGATGTCTTAAGAAACATTGTAGACATAATATTTTTTTCTACTACTTTTCTGTAAGAGCTTTGTAATTCTTTTAATAATCTTTGCGGTTCAAAACCCACATTTACCTCAGTGAGCCAAAACACTTTTTTAGTATTTTTTATGTTGTTTGTATGTTTAAATTGGATGTAATTTTGTATGTTTATTGTGAAAGATGTACAAACTAAGCTAATTATGTTCATTCTTACACACATTGTAAAAAATGATTTGCTGCCTTACTTTTTTTGTTTAATGAACTCAGATTTACAAGTCATGTCAACATGCTATTATATCTTGACTAGAGATGAGTTGTTATAACTTAGAAAATATGGTTTATCAATGTCAACTTAATTTTTTTAAGTTTTAGCAACTCATCTTTTGTCAGGAGAAATAATGTTGACATGACATGACTTGTAAATCTGAATTGATTAAACAAATAATATAAGGCAGCAAAGAATGTTTACAGTGCAATGAAATCAATATGATATTATTAGTAGGGCCGGGACTCGATTAAAAAAATTAATCTAATTAATTAGAGGCTTTGTAATTAATTAATCTAAATTAATCGCATTTTAATCACACATAAATATTTGACCTGAGAACATTAAGAAGTAATTTTTTTTACATGGATTTTTAGTATACACTCTTAGAAATGATGTGTTAATTTTATACACATCATTGTGCGGTAAGCTTTTAACACATTATGTGTAATTTTAAGACATTATGTGTCATTTTGTGTTGATTTTGTGTTCAAGTATAAAACATGTTGTGTTAAAAGTAACACAAAATGTGTTGTTTCAATAATAACACAGAGATGGGTGGATTCCAGGATGACGCAGTTTGTTGTCCCAGAATCAACACTAATGTGTTGTTTGACTGTCTGTGTTCCGGTACCTATTTGCGCGGATCCCCCAACTCACGTATAAAAACAACAAAACATAATATACTATATAGCCTATATTAAAATTAAAATATAAAAAATATATTATGCACATTTTTAAGTTGCACATCGTTTATAGTTTTCTTAAGTGGGATTCAGATGTGAAAAGCGCTGCATAATGTATGCGCTTTTAGTCTTACCATTGAAACTTAACTAAATTAAAAAATAAGAGGTGATATATAGCTTTAGCCTACATAAATGCTTGTTTCTTTAATGTTGCAAGATCCTCTTCAGGTTTTCTTGCTGTTATGTTTATAATAGTTCATTGTTCAGAGTTCATATTGATGATATAGTCCATTTAAAAATGTTCTTACAAACGGACTCTATTCGTCAGAAAAACACCATTTAACTTTTTTCCTTTACCTGCCGTCGCTATTCTCTGTGCGTGTCCTCCGTCAAAGTAGCCTATTAAAATTAATATGAAGTTGATTTTTGAAAGTCTTAAGCACACCGCAAATCAAACGTGCTGCTATATGCTCTAAATGCGCGTGTAAATGTAATTTCTTGGCACTGCCAAGCTGATTTTTAAGTGATATAGGCTACTCACTGCATGTTTTGGCATTCGGTAGCATATGCATCAATGAGATGCACGGTGTTGCTTTTAATGTTCTTTTTAATTTATATTCACAAAACCTAACAACAAAACATTGTTTATAATTAGTAGACAAATTATTTGAAACGAAATTCATTTTAAAGTAGCAAACAAAACTTAAATTAAACTCGCAATAAGCTAATTAAATTGAAACAAAACAACATTACAACAATATTTAAACCCAACAATACTCAAACATTAACATATAACAGACATTAGGATACATGTTAAAATAATCTGTAGTTTGTTGGTAGATGTTTATTGGGCAAAACATCCGTTGCAAACCTCCATTTACCAGAATAAATAATTTTTACTTTGAAACTGATGCGTTGTCCCGTTAAAATCAGCTGTTCGTTCGTTCGTTTAGGTTCCGTCTACTTTTATTTAAACTGCAGCACAACTCCGGAGTTCTCGAACTAAAACAGGGTCTGCAGCATTTACGAATGACTCCGTTAATAAGTGCGATTAAAATGCGTTAAAATGTTTAACGCGTTATTTTTTGTGTAATTAATTAATCTTAATTAACGCGTTAAAGTCCCGGCCCTAATTATTAGATTTACCCCTTAAATGTGTCTCGTACAATTACAGCCAGGACTGTAGAAACACATACTGTACAGAAATTCAATATAATGTTTGTTACACAAAAATCAAGTAAAGCTGTAAACTTCAGCTGGAAACCTTTGCATTCCCCCACCAGAGCCAAAATACTTTTAGAAAGAAGATCTAAGTTGCAGGCCTCTTCTTTTCTTATGCTCTCTCTCTCTCTCTCTCTCTCTCTCTCTCTCTCTCTCTCTCTCTCTCTCTCTCTCTCTCTCTCTGTCTCTCTCTCTGAAGCAGCCATTAATAGGTAATCCTGTCATTTACAGAGCTTTGCATGCATGCCGAAATGACCTCAGAGAGTTTGAACAATTCCCATATATGGTTCTTTGAAGTCAACAAAGCCAAATGCTAATCAGAGACGTTGGCATGTTAGATTATCAGGATTGTGATTATGTTTACTAAAATCCAGTGCTGGATCTTGTACCTCCAGGGCTTTTATTCAGTTTTCACAGCAGGCTTCCAACAACAGTATATGAAACAGGTGAAAGAAGAGATCTGTGCAATATCAATCTGTATGACTGGTTTTGGTTTGTTTGTCTAAATATTTAATGTTTTAATAATTAATTTTTCAATAAACCCATTTTATCATCCCAATAATATTTAAATCAGTGGTCACAACTCTGTTCTTACCCTCCTGCATACTTTAGATCAACCTTTGCTTCAGCACACACCTGATTAGCAGGTTAAGGTGTGTTTGATTGGAGGTGAACACTGCAGGAAAGTAGATCTCCAGGAACAGGGTTGGTGGATACTGATTTAAACCAGGTTCTTAGGGTGCGTTCCACTCCAGTTTTAGACACACTCGCGAACTTCCCTAAGCACTTCCCCTCGGGGGAATCCCTGTCGCCATTTTGAAGTGCGTTCCACTTCGTCAAGTGGACGAGGGAAGTTTGTATGGACAGACCCTCGCTCCCTCGATTTTGACCGAGGAAGCGAGTCTGCTCATATGTACACTTCAGGCAGCTTCATATCCCACAATGCAGCACGATTGTGACGTCACTTCAGCAACTCGCGCTTTGCACATGGAGGGGGCAGTCTCCACTTTCCATGTGATCAAGGGCTTAGGGCGATCCATTTGAACCCACTTCAAGTGTTCTAGCACTAGTGGGCACTCGTACAACGTAAGCAATGACGTACATCCGAGTGAACGAGACTGAGGGAAGTTAGCGTGGGAAGTTCATAAAAAAACGAACCGGAACGCAGGGCTAGTCTGTTTTCCATTCTGTCATCACCATTGCAGACATGTGGTGCATCCCAATTCAGGGGCTGCAGTCTTCCAAGGCCATATTTGAAGGCAAATGACATTACCGGGCCGTGACAAGGCTGTCCCAATTCAAAGGCTTCTTCACAAAAAGGCCTCCAAATGTGGCCCCTTTTCCTCCTGAAACCAATGGACCATAGATGTATCCTTCACAGTCTTGGCCTTCCAAAGACTCCATGCACGCCCGTGGTGTTTGGGTATTTTGAAATAAACATTCAAAACCGTTAAATAAAAGTGTATATTTTGCAAATTAAAGGTCCTTGTGAATATTTTACTATTATAAATAATGTTTTAGTGATGTAAATTAATATTATTGCTGCAATATTGTGCGTGTTGCGTTTTGCTTTTGTATATTTCTAGGGTTGGTGAATTTTACATACTGTTGGATAGTTTAATTTGCATGAATGTGTTATATTTTCTAAAATAAAATAAAAAAATATCTGCATACATATTTATATTTAATTAAAAATCTGATTGTCCCCCTGACTAGTGTCCCCCTGACTAGCGCAGTGGGCGGGAACAGCAAGGGACGCAACTCCCCCCGAACGTCTCATTTCAGATCGCTTCATGGCCTTTAAAGCTGCTGCCTTCAAATATCGAGCCTTGCCTTCAAAGTCCGCGGCCTTAAAAGGATCCAGACCCTGAATTGGGATGCACCCACCATTTTCCATAAACATCCTCACTCCCTCACCTGAACTGTGTTTGTAATTATCCTCACCTGCCAACGATTACCCTCATCCTTTATGTTGTTTTATTTATATTAAAGTTTGTTTGTGTTCCTAGTTTCCTCGTCTTCCTCCGGTCACCCGCTGTGCCAGTTGTACATCTTTGGGCTAGTCAGGGTTTACATTTAAGAAGTTTTTAAAAACAAACTTTATCAAAACCAATAGTAGGGTGCATCTTAAGACAAAACAAAACAATATATATTTTTTAAATATAAATAAGCCCTGTCCGGAAACTTCCCCTATACATTTAGTGCTAAGAAAAGCATATAGTTTTTAAGGGAAATGTACAGTATGTCTGAAAAAAGTATTGATTGTACCTACAACATATTTTGGCCTTGAGTTGCTCACTTGTGACTTGACTTAACATGTAATGCAACCAACCCTTCATTTTTTTACTATGTCTTTCAAGTGTGGGGTTATCTAAAATAGCTGACACAACAAGGACATAATGAAAAGAAATAATTGCAAAGCACTGTCTGGCTATACAAAAGACCCCACCTGTATCAGTAAAACACTATCAGTAACAGACTTTGAAATCAGAATTGTCCTTAAGAAATATGTTCAATTATATTAGCATTTTAGCAATGCCCCGAACACAACTTTCAGTAACGTTCAAAGATTTCAATACCAGCTATTTGTTAAACTTATTATCTGGTATACAAGACCAGTATGTGAAAAATCTATTGCAAAATTCTCAAACAACAGTGAATCATTCTGAAGTTGGATTGAAGGACAAAAGGGTCTGACTCAAAAGGTTTTGATAGAGAAATGTGTTCTGACTAAGAGTGCTGATGAGCTAAATTGCAACCTGGTCTCATGGGAAATACGTACCTCTGTACACTTTTTTGCAGGACCACAAATATGTACTAACAGGTACGTATTGCTACAGTTTTGAAAAATAAACGTCCACTGGGGTCGCTAAAGAGAAGAACTCCATGTGACATAATTAGGAGTTGCATTACATTACATCGCGAGATTTAACAACGCATGTTGGTAAGTTAAGTCTCTTTAATTCGATATAAAGTTTATTACTCTATATAAATCAGGTTAAACGTGTTCAATTCAATCGCTGTTTTATATCTGTCAGTTCTGCTTAGGTTTATTGTATCTCAAAATGATTTTAAATCAGCACATCGTAACTAAAGCGATTAAATGCCATCTTCAGCTTTTACGTGACGTGATGCAGATTCGACCAGTTTATAATAGTCATATTAGGATAAAGGTAACGCGATACGCGTCCAGTTTACCATGCTTTACACGGTAACAGTATATTTCGGCTACTGCGTGCTAAAATCCGATTCGCGTCGAATTTACCATGCTTTACCACGGTAACAGTTTCGGCTACTGCGTGCTAAAATCCGATTCGCGTCGAATTTACCATGCTTTACCACGGTAACAGTATATTTCGGCTACTGCGTGCTAAAATCCGATTCGCGTCGAATTTACCATGCTTTACCACGGTAGCAGTGTCTACTCTCACCTCGGGGCCCCCCCTCCCAGAATGTTTTAGATGTCTTCATATATAACACCTCCCTTACGAAAACTAACCATGGTTTTATTGTGGTAAAAGTGTAGTAACCATGTTTTTTGTGTATTGATTACTATGAGCAAAACCATGGTTTTTCTACAATAAGCATGCTTAAACTATGGTTTTTGAAAACCATGGTAACTACAAAACAACCATGGTTTTGACAAACACCTGATTCCACTCATCAGTCTTGTTCCAGAATGTTTAAAACGTTCCTTAATTAACACACTAACAAGCTAATGAACTGAATCAGCCCTTACAAAATTTAACCATGGTTTTATTCCAATTAAAACAAAAAAAAAAACATGGTTACTGTAACTACAATAAGCATGGTTAAACTATGGTTTTTGAAAACCATGGTAACGACAAAATAACCGTGGTTTCAAAAACCATAGTTAAACCATGGTTATTGTAGTTACTGCAGTAACCATGTTTTTTTTTTTATTGTAGTAAAAACCATGGTTAAATTTTGTAAGGGCTGATTCAGTTCATTAGCTTGTTAGTGTGTTAATTAAGGAACGTTTTAAACATTCTGGAACAAGACTGATGAGTGGAGTCAGGTGTTTCATATAAGGAGACATTTAAAACATTTTGGGAGGGGGACCTTGAGGACTGAAGTTGGGAACCACTGACCTAAAGGATTATTAGGAACACCTGTTCAATTTCTCATTTATGCAGTTATCTAATCAACCAATCACATGGCAGTTGCTTCAATGCATTTAGGGGTGTGGTCCTGGTCAAGACAATCTCCTAAACTCCAAACTGAATGTCAGAATGGGAAAGAAAGGTATGGCGTTTAATCAGACCCAGCACACACAAAAACCATGCGTGAGTGAGAGATACGAGCACGCGAACACTATTCGAGCCCTAAAAAGCAGAACACAATTGTGTAAAGCATCCTTGCGAGAGCGCACCTCCGCTCAGCACGCACAAATGCAGTCACGCGAGCAAGGGCTTGGATGGGCTTTTGCACGACTCTGACCCCCCAGTCACATTAGCTACAAGCGACAGAGACAGAGCGACAGGCTACCATTCATTTTCAATGGAAGTGGCCGTTTGCCAGCGACAAGCTCGCGGCTGCGCGAGCAAGGCGGGGCCAAAATAGACAAGCAGGCTATTTTATGCAAATGCTGAGCGATGCGACAAAGCGACTGCCAATCAGAGTGAAGGAGCAGCGTGACGTAGGTCTGTGGTCGAGTCTGAGAAAATAATTCAAGATGGCGGAAACTGCGTATTTATGTATATATCTGATAAGTTTGGCATTTTATCTCATATATTTTGTTACTTTTATCGAGAAATAAATGCTTTTAAATCCAAAATCACCGTTATTGTAACTTAACAATACATCTAAAGTGACTTTTGATACCGCTTTGAGAAACTAGCCAAGGAACGCCCATCAAGCGAGTGCGTGTCGCTCGGTGTCGTTCGCTTTTGTAGCTAATGTGACTGTAGGGTGACTCTCTCACAGCTGTACCACACACGCTCGCTTGATCAATATGACTGTTGGGTCTTTGGGGGCGGGACATTGACTGATGTCTTCGTGCCTGTGGTTGGTTGGTTGATTTAATCAGTGATTCGTTCTCAGATCTTCTGTTCTCGGTTCGTATCCGGTCAGTCTGGGTGGAGAGGACACGTTTGAATGGGACCATTATGTCGGAGCACGTCATTTTAAAACATTGTCTTGTTTGATCCATGAAATAGGCTGCAAACCAAACAATAATGCCAATTTTATTATATATTTTGTTTACTGTTTATCATCCTGCAATATATACTATAGGCTACATATTGACATTGTCAGGTTACAGAGTTGGTTCAGACTTAGCATTAGCAAACTTTAGTATAGTCCTGTACATATATAAACAAACTAGATTTGAACTCCAATTATATATACTCCAATATATATATATATATATTAGTTTTTGTAGCCATTCTGTATCTTTTCAGGGTTAAAATAGCATTTAATTTTACTTTGTTGTTGTATTTGAGTTTCATTTCATTTGCCATAACAACAAAATTTTGTTTGTTGTTTAATATCTACATATTTAACAACAAACAAAATTAATACCTTAAAAAGGGGCATATTGTTTGGTTATGTTTGCATGGTTTAAACAAGACTAATGTTTTAACATAGATTACCTACTCCGACATAATGATCATATTAAAACATGTTTTCTCTACCTAGATTGACTGGAGATGGATTGTGGAACAAGAGATCATCAATGTCACTAATCAAAACAAACAACAAATCACAGATCCAGAGACATCAGTCAATCTCCCGACCCCACAGTCGCAAAACTAATCTCGAGCGAGCGAGCGCGTGTGGTGCAGCTGTGAGAGCATAGAGAGAGTCGAGCAAGTGCTCATCCAAACCCTTGCTCACGTGACTGCATTTGTGCGCGCTGAGCGGAGGGGCGCTCTCGCGAGGATGCTTTTTCCGCGTGAGAATAGTTTTCTGCGCCATTAATCTCTCCCTCGCGCGTGGTTTTTGTGCGCGCGACTTTTGGGTCTGATTAAACGCCACAGAAAGGTTTTAAGGATTTAAGCAATTTTGAGTGTGGTATGGACTGATTCAAGCTGACAGAAGAGCAACTGTGACTGAAATAACCACTCGTTACAACCGAGGTATGCCGCAAAGCATTTGTGAAGCCACAACACGCACAACCTCGAGGTGGATGGGCTACAACAGCAGTAGACCCCACCGGGTACTACTTATCTCCACTACAAATAGGAAAAAGAGGCTACAATTTGCACGAGCTCACCAAAATTGTTAAAAAATGTTGCCTGGTCTGATGAGTCTCTGTTGAGACATTAAGATGGTAGAGTCAGAATTTGGCATAAACAGAATGAGAACATGGATTCATCATGCCTTGTTACCACTGTGCAGGCTGGTGGTGTAATGGTGTGGGGGATGTTTTCTTGGCACACTTTAGGCCCCTTAGTGCCAATTGGGCATCGTTTAAATGCCACGGCCTACCTGAGCATTGTTTCTGACCATGTCCATCCCTTTATGACCACCATGTATCCATCCTCTGATGGCTACTTCCAGCAGGATAATGCACCATGTCACAAAGCTTAAATCATTTCAAATTGGTTTCTTGAACATGACAATGAGTTCACTGTACTAAAATGGCCCCCACAGTCACCAGATCTCAACCCAATAGAGCATCTTTGGGATGTGGTGGAACGGGAGCTTCGTGCCCTGGATATGCATCCCACAAATCTCCATCAACTGCAAGATGCTATCCTATCAATATGGGTTAACATTTTTAAAGAATGCTTTCAGCACCTTGTTGAATCAATGCCACGTAGTATTAAGGCAGTTCTGAAGGCAAAAGAGGGTCAAACACAGTATAAGTATGGTGTTCCTAATCCTTTAGGTGGGTGTATTTACTGCGATGTTTGAAGTTAAAGCCTGATAAGCATTGCATTTACCATGCGTTTACCACAGTGACTGTAGATTTAGTGTGTTATTTTTAGTTAAAGCCTAGAAAACACAACCTGTATCGTGCTGCTACCATAGTAAAGTTATTTCTGTTGTGGTACATGTGCTTAATGCATAGTACCAAACCCTTTTTTTAGTAAACACAAACCTTACAATGGTAGGTCTACTGTGGTATATGGTACAGTAAGCATTGCATATATGCTTTTAGCACAGTAACTGTACTAATGTGTTGTATTCAGTTAAAGCACAGTAACACAAACCATTGCCATGGTTTAAACACAGTCACTGTAGTTTAGCCTTTTAATTTGTAATAAAAGCAGCGCTATCACAACACTTACCTATCTTTTAATACCTTTCATGTCCAATCATTGTTTTTGTCTTGCAGTTACTCCATATCAGTCATTTGATGGACAGTGGGCAACCAAATAAAAAAGATGGCAATTTCTGCAAAATGATTAATTCTATAGACTTGCTGGTAAGTTTCATTTATTTCAATATTAATAAATAGATACTCATATTTGCACTACATACTTATATTTGTTTTCTTATTATGTTTGTTTGACTGGATACTCTGGTTTAGTCTATTTTGTTTTCTCTTCTCAGCTCCACAAGTTGGAAATACTTGGTGTCTTACCAATGTTATTTATAACTTTGCAGAGAATCCTGCACCACTCTACCAAAATTTAAGGTAAAAAACGTATTCAGAGCCATCTTTTAATACCTATCATGCGACTATATGAGGCTGTTTTTGGAGGTTGGCCAATGTATTTATACATTTGACCACCTATTAACTTGTTTACCTACATGTTTGCCCTTGACCCTCCAGAAAATGTTGGTTGTATGATGTTTTAGTAATTGTTTATTAATTATATGGTTTAACTCATGGCAATGTGGGCGTCATAACTCAATGTAACACTAATTTGACTTTTTCATTATACACTATTTTTGTAATTGATATGTCTAATGGTTCTCTGCAATTTTCTACAGGTTGCCCCTCTAGAGTCAGTTGCCCCACCACTATGGTCAGAGACCCCACCGCTGCAGCCGAAGACCCCGCCTCTCCAGTCAGCGACCCCACCACTGTGGCCAGAGACCCTGCCATTACCATCATAGGCCCCACCACTACAATCAACCACCCTGTCACTACAGTCAGCGTTTCCGCAACTGTGGCCAGAGAGTCCACCACTACCATCAGAGGCCCTGCGACTACTGTCAGCAACCCCGCAACTGCGGCCAGAGACCACAGCTGTGGTAAATTACTTTTATTTTAATATTGATAGTTGCTAAATTAAATCCACTCGAGTTTACTGGTTATTGGTTATTTAGGGCGCACTCACATTATCCAAACCAAACCAAACCATGCCCCAGCGCGATTGTCACCCCTCCCTACTCCCCCAGGTGCACGCGCTCACACTGTACTTTTTGTCGATCCGAGTCCGGGCGCGCTTTCGTCATTAAAATGCGATTGTTTTGAAAAAAGCAGGAAGTAACACTGGAACCCACCATAATAATAAGTCTGTGTTTTTTATTCGGAGTCGTTTGGTGCGCGATTACAGACAGCCTTCTCACATGTCATCATATTGCTTAGTTGATCTGTCAGGTGCGCAGCTCGGACATTGACGTAACCCCGCTGCGCGCATCAAAAGGTTTTTACGGCGGCAGATGAAGGTGAGTGGTCGCGCAGCTGACGTCTTCACCTTTTGAATCGCGTTAAGGCGCGAATGCGCTCACACCACAGCCTTCCGCGCCTGAGCCCAAGTGAACCGGGCTCTGGCCCACCTCTGCAACCCGGCCGTGGCGCGATTAACCAATCCGTGCCCGGGCGCGAAACAGAGCAATCACACTTTTCAAACAAACCAGGCTTTGGGGGTCAAACGCGCCCGAGCGCAGTTTGGTTTGGATAGTGTGAGTGCGCCCTTAAACGTTCATGGACCCCATTCACTTCCATGGTAGGACAAAAGAATACCATGAAAGTAAATGTCCATGAATGGTTTGGTTACAAACATTTCTCAAAATATCTTTCTTTGTGTTCATCGGAACAAAGAAGTTTAAACAGGTTTGTAACAACATGAGAGCGAGTGATGACAGAATCTTTTTAATAGTGTGCTGCAGGTATGGCTTATTTTGTGGCCTAACCCGGAAGTTAGCGGGACACTGGTTCCCTCAATAAAAAGCCTATTCATATTTGAATCAAAAGTCTATGGGATAATGAATGGGCTTTTTAGAAAGGGAAACATTGTACTGCTAACTTCCGGGTTGGCCTACAGAGGTAGGTCACCCCTGCGGCACTCTGTTTTTTTAAACAACACTGTGTACAACTAAATTGTTTTTTTTCCTTTATAGTGGCAAGAAGTTCCTGGGTGTCTGAGGATGCTGTACAGTAGTATGTGTCTGTTTAAAAACATGCCATTATACATATCAATACAGTATTTGTCATCATAGAAAGTTATTCTATACATTTTGTTTAACACTTTAGTTTGTCTTATTCTTGAAGGTCTGTTGTTGTCAAAATGTATTGATATTTAGATATAAAAATCAGGGAAAAAAAGTTTTGTTGTCAACACATCTACACATGTTGTTGTTACACTAATGTGTGGTGAATACTATGTATTAAAGATGTTTATATACAAAATTGTATAAATAAGTTCTTGTGATTTTTATTTCATAATTGATTTGGATAAAAAGGAAATACAAATTTCCTTCTCCTAGAAATGAATATTTAAGACAATAATGTGCTACATACTACCTACATGAACTCTGAACCTTGTTGTTATATTGAGTGGCCTGGTAAACAATTAAGTTTTACATGTCTACTGAATGTTTACATGGTTGTCTTTATTTACCGTCATCTCTGTACTCTTGATTTTGTTCTACAGATCATACTAATAAAATAAATGATGAAACCTATTTTAAATGGGCATTGCTGTTGTTGTTGTTTTTATGGGGGGGGGGGCACTGTCATGTAATAGTAAAGCTGGAACTGAGGTGATAATAACACCATTGTCTTTTTAGATTTGCTTTTAGCTGATTAAAATGTTTCATGATTGATAAACATTACATGGCAGTTTAATTGAACTGAGTTAACTTTTAAATTGCTTCAGCTAAATTCACACTATATCTTCTTGACAATAGAAATTGTTTTGTAATTGATCTTTACCTCATTGATTGCTACTTTGTAACTACTTTAAAACAATATTTAGTATAAAAATAAGGGTGACCTGACTTCTTATCCTGTTATGACAATGAATTGCTTAAGTATTTACAATTTTCTCGTTGCCATTTTGTAAAATATATATATATATAAAATATATAAACAAAAATCTGTGGCCTAGCCATACTGTTTATTTCAAAATTACTGACAAATACATCATATAAATTCACAAAACACCATATAAAACCTAATGTGATCTTAATGTAGGAATACTCTCAGAAGAATAAAGTCACAAAAGCTGACACTGGGGTGGTGCCCTTTCAGAAACTACACGGAGTACCTAAGGAGTGCATATGGGTAAATATTGGTACCAAATGTGGATAAATCTGTGTGCATTGGTTTTGGAGGGCCACTGTCCTCCAAGTTTAGCTTCAACCTTAATCAAACACACCTAAAAGACATTTCATATTCATCCTGCAGTCTTTGATTAGAACTTTCAGGTGTGGTTAATTAGGGTTGGAGCTACACTTTGCAGGACCAGGAATGCCCACCCCTGGGACCTTTTTAAAACGGGTAGGCAACATCAGTCTGGAGTGCTGATATCCTGCAGAGTTTAACTCCAGCTCTAAGCACACATGAACAACTTATCAAGGTCTAAAGAGTCATCTTAAACTACTTGTAGGCAATGTTTTATCAGGGTTGGAGCTAAAATCTGCAGGACGTCGGCAATACCGACCTTGCCAACACCTGTTTTGAAGGAGTTCTGTCCCAGTGAAAGTTTTTGTACCATATTTCTGAGTGCATAAAACAGAAGAAAAAAGAAGTGTTATAAATGTGACGCAGCAGAGTTTGTTGTCTTTTATTATGCAAATACATCTGTATATGTTTTACTGCCCTTTCACACCCAAGTGCCCAGTAGGCCTAAAACCTCTGTAAGAGGACAAAAGCCTATTTCAAATGTCTGTAAATCAATATCTAATTAGTGCATCAAAGTAAAAACTTGCCGGACAACTACTTATGCTGTGTTTACTAAATAATGTTGCACACACCTTTCAGACATACATGAAAAGGTAGTATACAGGCATTTTAAGACATGTTAACCATACCAGATTTTAACCTGCCCTGCCCCTCAAAGATGACATATACAGAAGTTTGCATAATGAACATATTTGGATAATCATTTAGTGATTAAAGGTAATATTTATTTAATTTTAATCCCTAAATGTGTTAAACTACATTATCCATAAGTCTCCATCATATTATTGCTGACAATGGGGAAAACATGGTGCTGACATTCTC
The DNA here is from genome assembly GCF_027580225.2 of Misgurnus anguillicaudatus. Classification (NCBI taxonomy): domain Eukaryota; kingdom Metazoa; phylum Chordata; class Actinopteri; order Cypriniformes; family Cobitidae; genus Misgurnus; species Misgurnus anguillicaudatus. Next base: position 12,163,633 of record NC_073351.2, read on the forward strand.
TGCTGAAAAAACAGCATACCAGCAAGACCAGCATACCCAGACAGCACACGTACGTCTGCCCGACGTCGGCTCAAGAGCGTACGTCGGCCTCCTTATTTGAAACATCTAATAAGTATCGGCCACGCATTGGCCAAATCTTCAGTCAAGTCAACGGTATTTCCCGCTCATCAGGCTTGTCTGTTACGTCGGCTTTGGGTCGGATAACTATACCGGAGGCCGATGCCGCGCTTCTCTCTGTTGGTGCGTGCCCAGTTATTACACCTTTTGCAACCACCAGAGCAAAGGCGACATTATGGGTGTAAGTATGTACAAGAACTAAGTAAATGATAATAAGTGAAGAAAAATGGAATCCGTTAAGTAAATGTAAATGTTTTAATATAATATACAAGTAAAATAAATAAAATAGCAGCGCCTTCTTTGCTTTTAATGACACACAGCTGCTAAGTTCCATTATTCCGAAGCAGAAGGGGGCAGTAATGTACATACGCTGGTTGCCAGCCGCCGTTAATACTCAAGTAAGTTAGAGAAAATGCAACTGGGGAAAGTGAGGAAAAATAAGGAATTATTGGCTTGTTTTACATGTATCATTGTTTTGTGTTCCTCTCCTGTGTAAAAAAACAAACAATTCCATGTCAACTCGAACACGCAAAACCCTGGTATGAAGCATTGTCATGGGCATGCCAAACCAACAGATGGCGATATATTCCTTAACCCAGAGAAGCCACTCCAGTCTCCTCTTGCCATGAACAAGGAAAAAGTGCGGGAGCTGACTTCGCAAACACCCGTGGTTCAGGTAAGTTTTCGACAAAAATCTTATATTAAATGTCTGTGACTCTTAAAAGTTAGTATAAGGCACTCCGTCTACTACAGCACAGCAAATAAAGTCATAGTTACTCACATTTGTAGTACTTGCAGCGCTATTCAGACTTGAGGCATTTTTGCTAAAATGTTTGTGTATTATTATAATTTCCATTAATTTTTGTTGTTCTAAAATGTTTCTGTAAAACAAACGTGTCAGCTTGTTGTTATGTATAGTCTGACCGACTAGAGGTAATGTTGACGTTGAAGACAGAAATGTCATTTCTCGTCTTGTTTTTTATACTATGACAAAATGTGGTACTTGAAATCAATCTAAATACCTTTCACGCGTTCAGTATTGTGTTTTTGTTGCTATATAAACGATGCACTTAATATAGGCAGATGGCCATTGCTTTTCTGGACAGCAGTTGGAAGTATTCTGTACGGAGGTAATTTAAATTTTAGGAAAAATATGAGGATGATTATCGAGGATTATATAATTGAGTTCAATAACATAGTAATTTTGGTTGTTTAATTTTTTTTATGAGTGTTTGTTTGGTGTTTAAATGATCAAGTTTAAATGATTAAGCAGTTTTAGTTACTGTATAAAGTGTATTATTATGATCTGTATGATAGTTTGAGTGCTCACAATGGCAGCAAATTTAAAAACAAAACAAACAAGAGATGTTTACATTGACATTATGTAAGTTAGTTCAGATACTTTGACAACCATTTGGTTATGCACAGTGCAATCTGATTTACATTATTGTATGTCAGATGTATGAAATGTACAGTGATTTAATGAACAGGTGTTTCATATCATAGTCATTTGCCATACTGTGTATTTTAAACACATCAAGGGCTGGAAATGACTGAATACATTTCTTGCATTTTTTCTTAGCTAATATTTTCCTTATATATGTTTCCTCTCTTCTTGTGTGTAAACAGGTCATTGGCACTGCTGTGTAAGTATTTCACTGACAGACACCTCAAGACATTTTAGTGGGTGTAACTGGAAATCTTTTATGTAAATCTGTAATATTCAATTGTTATGTTTTATGTCTTTGCAAAACAGATCACAACATCATTTGCTGTAAGTTGTTTTTAACCAGCTGTGTTTTTGATCTTAACCATACTGTCATATTAGTTTTATCGGAGAAAGGATAAGCCATCTGTTTCTCTGTGCAGGGCATGTACATCTAGGATGCGGCCTATCCAGATGAGATTCTCTCCAATGCCAGCAAACCGACAGTGGAAGACACGAGCCAGCACTTCTCCCCCCACATTGCCTCAGGCTTTTGAGATAACCACTTATAACTGCTCCCCCTTCATGAGACCGGATGCTATGTTGGGATCACCGGGGCCTCCATCGCCCGGCATGTACACGCTACATCAGGTGTAGGTAAGACGCACACTCACTGCTTCCATGGTGCTTGTGTTATCAATGTTTCTGTGCAGGTGCCTGGGATAATGAAGACAATTTGGGTTGTTGTGTTACACGCCAGGTGAACAACATCAGAGTGCGGCAGTCAGAGATCCTAAAGAAGGACTCCATATGTTTAGTCGAGACAGTACGCCGTACATCTCTTATGACGAGTATATTTGTGTCAGGACCGCTTTCCCGATACTGACAAGGACATTTAAGGTTCAATGGACAACTTGCTTTCAATGAATGGTTAATGTCTGTAGCCCTTTTCACACACACATTATGGAAAAAATACAGAGAACACATAAGGGAGTTGTTCGGGATTATTTGATTTTGGTTCATTCACGCTGCCAATAGTTTTCTGAATTTGTTTGTGCTTTCACACACATGCCATAAAGACATGACATATTTAAAGTCTTGCACTTGGTAGTTTTTTTTTGTAGCATCTGTAGTTTGCTTATCCGTGATTTCTCTCGAGAAACCACACGTGTATTTTTTTGTTTATGATAAGATCATAAAGGAGTGCGTTACACCAGTGCTTCCCAATCCTGGTCCTCGAGCACCCCCTCCCAAAAAGTTTTAGATGTCTCCTTATTTAACCCATCAGCTTGTTAGGGAGACATGTTTACCATTTTGGAAAGAGGCTGATAACTTGAATCAGGTGTTTTAAATAAGTTTTTGGGAGGGGGTGCTCGAGGACCAGGATTGAGTACACTACGTTACATGCTGTTTTGTTATGCTGGTGAATGTTCGTAGCTGATAGTGACGAGCCCCATGATTTCTTCTTCAGTCCAGTCTGCAGATATTTCTCATTGTGAATGTTAATCTGCATTTATATCTGCCATGTCAAAGGGGAAAAGGCTATATTTTTGTCGTGATGACACAATATTTATGTTGACTAATTATCGACGTTGAAATTGACACCCCCGATTCTATCGACCAAACGCAACAGCTCTAAGTCTAGCATACACATAATTGCATTCACTAACCATTGCCTCAGGTTATAAATAACTTAATAATCACAACTATCCACTACCTAAAAAGCTATGAACAGCAGTCATGCTACTTTTCTCAATTTGCTTTTCTATTTCTACTAGCAATTATGTGAGCTGCAGTCTGGATCCTGCCTCTGTCAAATGACCTAACACAAATTGAAAGATGACATCGGCCCTTGCAAGGACTTCAGACGATGCCAGCACTGGACTACATACAGTGGTAATCATGTGCGTTTCATGTTTAACTTTATGCCTTTTGGAGATCATTTCATCTTCCCCTCGCTTAAATGTTTACATTAACAGAATTTTTTTACCAGGGGTGCCCAAACTTGTGCATGTCACTGTACTGATATATACTATACAAATAATGTAAGTTGAATTTACTTATTTAAAACACATTATACTAAGCACTATACTGCAATGTTGTTTTTAACGTTTGTGCATAATATATTATTTTTTGTCTTTTTCATTAATTAGATTTTCAGTAGTCCATGTCAAATTTTATTTCAAGGTAAGATAGCTTTACATGTCTTTCATTGTGCTTTCAAAGCAACAAGATGACTTGGTTCAGACAACTCAACCCTTTTAAAATGTCTTTTATTTAACGGTGCATTTTATCCTTTATCTTAGACAAAGCAGAGCATGTTAATTTCATTTAATACATTCTGGAACAAATCTGGGTCCACTTATCTTTTCTACTTACAAATTAACATTTCTGTTGTGCTCCGTTTACAGTGTTTGGGTGAGATCTAGACAGAGGACTAAGGCGTATACTAGGACAGAACTAAGTGTTGTGGCCCACAGGTGAGACAAACTTTGCTACTTGGTATCTGTTAGACACGATACATTGAAGAAGGGCCCATTCATATTATACTTAAACTTGGTCCAGGACCATTTGATTTTTGGTTCATTCACACTGTCAATGATTTTCCGGAATCTGTGTTTATGCCGTAAAGACACATGATGTGTTTAAAGTCCTGCACTTGATAGGTTTTATTCACAGTGTCTGGAGGTTTGTTATTATTGGTTATTTCTCTCTGCAGAAGACTGCATTTTTGTTTATGATAAGACTAAAATGGAATGTGTGATGCGCTGTACTAGTATGCACATGAATTAACCCAATTTCAAAGTGGATATTTGAAACTCCCTGATCTCTGTCCTAGTCCAGTTTGCAGACATTTTTCATCGTGAATGTAAATGTTCATTTAAACCCCCGTTTTAAAGAGCTGAACGGTATATCTTGTTGCGATGACGCACATGTATTTTGTTTAATATAAGCTCAAGTGAGCGCCTGACACGCTAGAACTGTTATGCTGCTAAATGATCTCTGCTTCAGCGTGGATAGTGACGAGCTCCCTGATCTCTCTGCTTCAGTAGAGTTTGCCGACCTTTGTAAAACCCTTGTTTTAAAGAGCTGAACCATAACATAAAAACTACGCCATTGTTTCTGCATCTCATTCACAAAGAGGGCTTTCCAGGTATGTTACGGTAATGGTACTAGGTCCTCTTTCCTGGAACAATCCCAGAACATCTACAGCATATGTTTGCCTTCACACAAATGCCTGTCTGCCAATTTATGGATATTTTCTGGGACCAAAGTGCTGTGTGAATAAGGTTATACTTTACTCGATTACACGAACACTGATGCAAGCACTTGTTCAACACAGTTTGGTGGTAAGCAAGTGGGTGACTGTTATCTTTAGATATCTTTCACAATAAAATGTATAATTTTCAAGACATTTGCATTAATTCCTCCTATAGCACTTAAGTATAGCTGAGGATGCAAAGAAGAATTAACACTGTTTATAATGCACAGCCAGACACATTCAGGAATGCAACAACACAGTAGACCAGATGTTTTATATGCTTACATAAAGTACTGTATGCTTTGTGGACCTTTTTGATTATCTATCCAATATACACGATTGTTCATGTTTGCCATAGGCACCTAAATTTAAATATAAAAATGTGATCGTATGATTAATAATTTTTTTGGATGTTTCCATTTCAGGTGATCCTAAAGCAATAAAAGAGGAACCATGGAGAGGAAGAAGTGGTGTCCAGATGTTTAAAAGGCGGTGTTCGGGACAGGAAACAAAGGCAACAAAGAGCAACCTCTAAGGTCTAAAGGCGCTGCTTGCAGAGACAAGTGTAGGAAACAAAGACAGAAGACCTGACGAGAATGTTTTATGATTAAATGTTTTTGTTATGTACATGCACATTATTATTTACAATATATTTCTAAGATACATAAATATGTGACCTTGTATATGAAATCCAGGCTACTGTCTTAACATCTAATGACATCTAAAGTTTGAATTTACTGATTTAACATTGAGTTCAGTCTTTGGCATGACCTTACTCAGTCAGTATTGAAGGTGTCAAGATTATATTTTCAGAGAATGTTTTCTGAATTGTGTAGGATGATTTTATGTAGAAAACAGTAAGTCACAAAGAAATACTTTGCTGGGTTTTCACAGGCTGTGTCCCATTTGTACAACATATGTGAAATATCCTGAGACTAAAACTTCTGAAATCCAAACTGTTATATTTTAGCATTTCAAATGCAGCCACCCTTTGCCTAGAATTTGAAATATATAGCATTGGGTTTTTTCAGTAATTTTTTGAGATCTCACCCTAAGATATTTTTAAAGAAATTTCCATGTATTATGGACTTGAATTACTTGTTTATTTTATCATTTTGTCAAAGTAATTTGAAAAAAAAAAGTTTTAAATTAAATTTTAGTTCTCAATTGAAATAAATGTATATGTTGAGACTATATTTTTGTCCAAAAACGTAATTGAATCATATACCTTAAGAGTATATTATTTTGAAGGTTATAAGAAATATTTTAGTTAAGTGTTTAAAAACGTTTACACAGTAGTATAGCAGTGTATAATAGTTACAGAATATGTAATTTATGTGTGACACATCTAAATATTATGTTACTGATTTATCCAAGTTGTTTATGTGTTAAATTCGTCAAATGAATAAATTTGCAACGGTTATTGACAGTGGTGTACTTGTTTTTAGTTGTTATTGCACAGAAGCACATTATTCTGAATAAGTGTGAATGAATAAAGGTTTAAATTAATAAATAAATGCCCGGTAAAGCCCGTGCAGAGCGGCTGAAATTGCATCGTTTAAACATCGGCCCGAGGGCATTTGCGACGAGATGCCGACATCTAGACGACATCTTCCCAATGAGCAAACGCTCCCTGAGCGACATCTTGCCGATGGAACTTTGAAAGTCGGCACAACGTCGGCCAGATGTATGTGTGCTGTCTGGGTATGTTGTGGTTTGGTGCTGGTTTGCTAGTGAACACCAGCTAAACTAGCCCCAAACCAGCATTAGCACCAGCTAAACCAGCACCAAACCAGCAATAGCACCAACATCCCATACTATGTTGTGTTTTGGTGCTGGTATGCTGGTGACCACCAGCTAAACCAGCATAGACCAGTATTCCCATGCTGGTCCGCATGCTGGTTTGATGTTGTTTTTTTCAGCAGGGTTTGTAGTTCATTGAAATGGTTATGCTTAGGGTTGAAATACAAGTAAAGGAAAAGTTTTCTCAGCTAAGAAACGCGTTATTGTTAGCTGATAGCATTTCAAGTGTAACAGTAGCACCAAAACATCATTTGCGACATGGAATACTTTTTTATATGGGTTAAAAGAAGATTCATGTGGCGCTGCGAAAATCCAATTGTCGTATGACATCAAAGTATCGCGGGAGGGACTCGAAAACACGAAGAGCAGTCCGATCTCGCGGCACTTTGATGTCATATTGTAATTGGTCTGCGCAGCGAAAGAACACCATGACAACTTAGCTGACCAAAGACCTCCTGTCCATAAGTTTTCGAAAGGATCTTTTAATTTTATTCTGCTGAATTGACACGTGTCTATATGTTCTGTTTAATATTGATATTTTTTATTAAATATAATACTAACATTTTCGATGGTAGATCGATTTGTTTGGTTTGCCTGGCACATAGGCTACTGTAGACTGCCATCATAACCATTATCCTTTTAGGCTATCAAACATTTAGTCATAAAGCGTTGACTACATGTCAATCAAAGAAATGAGCCTGTGCAAATACTTTAATTACAGATTTTTATTCTAGAGCAATGAAGTTTGTAACATTAAATATACATATCATAATAGTACAATTTATGATAAAAAACAGGAAGTTGTTTTCACGTGAATTTGGTCAATTTTATTTGTCACTTTATGAATAACAATGAAGGCATTTTACAACACTGTCCAAAAAGTCATAAATGTTACATCAGTAATAATAACACTAATATCAGCAACGTATTACAATATCTAATATAAAAATGATTGGACAAACAATATAAAATTACATATTTTCACAACACCTTTGTAATGTAAATGTAAACAATGTAAAACATTACTAAGATAAACATCACAGCATACAGTCTTGTTTAATTAACTGAAACTAAAAAAGACAGTCTATATTTATGTGGTGGAGTCTATATAGCCTACCGTATGTGATGCTTAATATTAAAGGAAAAAAGGTCAACTGGCAGTTTCAGTAATATACACAAGATAAAATACAGATATAATCACATAGATGACATAAGGTAACTTGGGACGTGGGGAAATAAGATGAACTATTTAACTATTGGGAGACAACTTTATCATTCTAAACAAGTTTTCATCCACTACACTAGTGAATTGCAACTTCAATCGATCACAAGGCCTAAGCCTAGTCCCAAACTAAAATGTATATTTGAGCTGTCTTAACAAAAAAACAACTTTTACTGACATATCTTTAAATATATCAGTGCCATAATTTTGTCTCAAGATGCACATCAGTAAGTTTATTTGTTAGTCACATTTTTATAAATGTAGTGTAAATGTCCAATTTTAGCTAAGGCATAATCCTGGTTTAACCTTGACCTTGTCTTTAAAATCTGACTTGAGTGTACACTTTATACTGACTGAGGAAACAATGACTTTTCATACTCATCCTCATCATCATCATCATCATCACCACCACCACCACCACCACCACAATAGTGGATATCCTCCTCATCCATGTGAATTTCCCTAAAGTAATCATCATCTTTTATGTTCCCAAACAGCTCAGAAAAGTTGTCAAGCACAGTACAGTACAACTGGCAAACAGAGGAGATGATGTAGTATTGTCTTTTCTTTAGCAGGAAGTGAAGTCCTAGAACTCCACTGTCAGAGAGCCCACACTCCTGGTCTGTACCTATCAAACAAGAACAACAAATATTTAGTAATTAATATATAATTGTAATCCATGCTCTGCAGAATTTAGAGAACCATACACTTTACCAGTAGGAAGCAGCAGTCATGGCTAATTAGCAGAGGTTTCATTTAAAATCTGCAGAGACCCCCCATGACCAGGATTGGTGACGACCGTCCTACAGCATGAAAGTAAAAACATAAATACACATTATACTAAATATATTTAAATTGGAATGAGTAACAAGACATACCATGCTCATTCCATACCCATGGCCATGCGTAACTCCCAGATGCCAGAATTGTATCAGCTGACAGCAGTTTTTCAGGTGCTGCCCTGTTATACTCATCTATAGTCACAACGAATTTGGCCTTTTCCTCCTAAATCTTTCGGTGAAGTTTGTCTTCTCTCTTTTCCATCTTAAGAAACAAATGTGATTTGTCATAATCTGTACAGTTTAAAACTTTATCTTAAAATGTTATATAAATGCATTTATGTATGATACATACAAGTGAATGATCAAAGTATATTTTGCACAAATGTATGAATATTTAAATTAATGCTGTCCAGGGTTGAAATTTGTTAGATGTCGGAAAATTATTTAATGATGATTTTGAGGTTAACCTGTTTGTCGGTTGCTTCCTCTGCCTGATGCTATTATAATCATTTCACTCGCACTCTGGAGCCGCAGAGTGTAAGAAATTCAAGTTTTGATGGCATTAAAACAAAGCAACAATGCAACATACATGCTTTATCTTAAAAAGCATGGTAACTTCAATGCGTATTGTTTTAACTACAAATAACACAGTAGATCTATAGTTACTGTGGTAAAAGCATGGTAAATGCAACGCTTATCATGCTAGAGCTACAAACAACGCACTTAATACAATCACCTAAAGGATTATTAGGAACACCATAGTAATACTGTGTTTGACCCTCTTTCGCCTTCAGAACTGCCTTAATACTATGTGGCATTGATTCAACAAGGTGCTGAAAGCATTCTTTAGAAATGTTGTCCTATATTGATAGCATAGCATCTTGCAGTTGATGGAGATTTGTGGGATGCACATCCAGGGCACGAGGCTCCCATCCACCACATCCCAAAGATGCTCTATTGGGTTGAGATCTGGTGACTGTGTGGGACATTTTAGTACAGTGAACTCATTGTCATGTTCAAGAAAACAATTTGAAATGATTTAAGCTTTGTGACATGGTGCATTATCCTGCTGGAAGTAGCCATCAGAGGATGAGTACATGGTGGTCATAAAGGGACGGACATGGTCAGAAACTATGCTCAGGTAGGCCGTGGCATTTAAACGATGCCCAATTGGCACTAAGGGGCCTAAAGTGTGCCAAAAAACATCCCCCACACCATTACACGACCAGCCTGCACAGTGGTAACAAGGCATGATGAATCCATGTTCTCATTCTGTTTACGCCAAATTCTGACTCTACCATCTGAATGTCTCAACAGAGACTCATCAGACCAGGCAACATTTTTCAACAATTTTGGTGAGCTCATGCAAATTGTAGCCTCTTTTTCCTATTTGTAGTGGAGATAAGTAGTACCCGGTGGGGTCTACTGCTGTTGTAGCCCATCCACCTCGAGGTTGTGCATGTTGTGGCTTCACAAATGCTTTGCGGAATACCTCGGTTGTAACGAGTGGTTATTTCAGTCACAGTTGCTCTTCTGTCAGCTTGAATCAGTCCATACCACACTCAAAATTGCTTAAATCCTTAAAACCTTTCTGTGGCGTTTAATCAGACCCAAAAGTCGCGCGCACAAAAACCACCCGCGAGGGAGAGATACAAGCGCGCAGAAAACTATTCGCACGCGGAAAAAGCATCCTCGCGAGAGCGCCCCTCCGCTCAGCGCGCACAAATGCAGTCACGTGAGCAAGGGTTTGGATGAGCACTTGCTCGACTCTCTCTATGGTCTCACAGCTGCACCACACGCGCTCGCTCGTGATTACTTTGGCGACTTTGGGGGCGGGACATTGACTGATGTCTCTGCATCTGTGATTGGTTGTTTGATTTGATTAGTGACATGCATGATCTCTTGGTCCACAATCCATCTCCAGTCAATCCAGGTAGAGAAAACACGTTTCAATATGACCACTATGTCGAAGTAGGTAATCTATGTTAAAACATTAGTCTTGTTTAAACCATGCAAACATAACAAAACAATATGCCCCTTTTTAAGGTATGTATTTTGTTTGTTGTTTAACATGTAGATAATTTAACAACCATATTATGGCAAATGAAATGAAACTCAAATACAACAACAGAGTAAAATTAAATGCTATTTTAACCCTGAAAAGATACAGAATGGCTACAAAAACTAATATATATATATTGGAGTATATATAATTGGAGTTCAAATCTAGTTTGTTTATATATATGTACAGGACTATACTAAAGTTTGCTAATGCTAAGTCTGAACCAACTCTGTAACCTGACAATGTCAATATGTAGCCTATAGTATATATTGCAGGATGATAAACAGTAAACAAAATATATAATAAAATTGGCATTATTGTTTGGTTTGCAGCCTATTTCATGGATCAAACAAGACAATGTTCCAAAATGACGTGCTCCGACATAATGGTCCCATCAAAACGTGTCTCCTCAACCCAGATTGACTGGATACAAATTGAGAACAGAAGATCTGAGAACGAATCACTGATTAAATCAACCAACCAATCATAGGCACGAAGACATCAGTCAATGTCCCGCCCCCAAAGACCCAATAGTCATATTGATCAAGCGAGCGTGTGTGGTACAGCTGTGAGAGAGTCACCCTACAGTCACATCAGCCACAAAAGTGAACGACACCGAGCGACACGCACTCGCTTGATGGGCGTTCCTTGGCTAGTTTCTCAAAGCGGTATCAAAAGTCACTTTAGATGTATTGTTAAGTTACAATAACGGTGATTTTGGATTTAAAAGCATTTATTTCTCGATAAAAGTAACAAAATATATGAGATAAAATGCCAAACTTATCAGATATATACATAAATACGCAGTTTCCGCCATCTTGAATTATTTTCTCAGACTCGACCACAGACCTACGTCACGCTGCTCCTTCACTCTGATTGGCAGTCGCTTTGTCGCATCGCTCAGCATTTGCATAAAATAGCCTGCTTGTCTATTTTGGCCCCGCCTTGCTCGCGCAGCCGCGAGCTTGTCGCTGGCAAACGGCCACTTCCATTGAAAATGAATGGTAGCCTGTCGCTCTGTCTCTGTCGCCTGTAGCTAATGTGACTGGGGGGTCAGAGCCGCGCAAAAGCCCACCCAAGCCCTTGCTCGCGTGACTGCATTTGTGCGTGCTGAGCGGAGGTGCGCTCTCGCAAGGATGCTTTACACAATTGTGTTCTGCTTTTTAGGGCTCGAATAGTGTTCGCGTGCTCGTATCTCTCACTCACGCATGGTTTTTGTGTGTGCTGGGTCTGATTAAACGCCATACCTTTCTTTCCCATTCTGACATTCAGTTTGGAGTTCAGGAGATTGTCTTGACCAGGACCACACCCCTAAATGCATTGAAGCAACTGCCATGTGATTGGTTGATTAGATAACTGCATAAATGAGAAATTGAACAGGTGTTCCTAATAATCCTTTAGGTCAGTGGTTCCCAACTTCAGTCCTCAAGGTCCCCCTCCCAAAATGTTTTAAATGTCTCCTTATATGAAACACCTGACTCCACTCATCAGTCCCGCTCCAGAATGTCCAAAACGCTCCCCAATCAACACACCAACAAGCCAATGAACTGAATCAGCCCCTACAAAATTCAACCATGGCTTTTACTACAATAAAAAAAAAAAACATGGTTACTGCAGTAACTACAATAACCATGGTTTAACTATGGTTTTTGAAACCACGGTTATTTTGTCGTTACCATGGTTTTCAAAAACCATAGTTTAACCATGCTTATTGTAGTTACAGTAACCATGTTTTTTTTTTTGTTTTAATTGGAATAAAACCATGGTTAAATTTTGTAAGGGCTGATTCAGTTCATTAGCTTGTTAGTGTGTTAATTAAGGAACGTTTTAAACATTCTGGAACAAGACTGATGAGTGGAATCAGGTGTTTGTCAAAACCATGGTTGTTTTGTAGTTACCATGGTTTTCAAAAACCATAGTTTAACCATGCTTATTGTAGAAAAACCATGGTTTTGCTCATAGTAATCAATACACAAAAAACATGGTTACTACACTTTTACCACAATAAAACCATGGTTAGTTTTCGTAAGGGAGGTGTTATATATGAAGACATCCAAAACATTCCGGGAGGGGGGGCCCTGAGGTAAGAGTATACACTGCTACCGTGGTTAAGCATGGTAAATTCGACGCGAATCGGATTTTAGCACGCAGTAGCCGAAATATACTGTTACCGTGGTAAAGCATGGTAAATTCGACGCGAATCGGATTTTAGCACGCAGTAGCCGAAACTGTTACCGTGGTAAAGCATGGTAAATTCGACGCGAATCGGATTTTAGCACGCAGTAGCCGAAATATACTGTTACCGTGGTAAAGCATGGTAAACTGGACGCGTATCGCGTTACCTTTATCCTAATATGACTATTATAAACTGGTCGAATCTGCATCACGTCACGTAAAAGCTGAAGATGGCATTTAATCGCTTTAGTTACGATGTGCTGATTTAAAATCATTTTGAGATACAATAAACCTAAGCAGAACTGACAGATATAAAACAGCGATTGAATTGAACACGTTTAACCTGATTTATATAGAGTAATAAACTTTATATCGAATTAAAGAGACTTAACTTACCAACATGCGTTAAATCTCGCGATGTAATGTAATGCAACTCCTAATTATGTTACATGGAGTTCTTCTCTTTAGCGACCCCAGTGGACGTTTATTTTTCAAAACTTTAGCAATACGTACCTGTTAGTACATATTTGTGGTCCTGCAAAAAAGTGTACAGAGGTACGTATTTCCCATGAGACCAGGTTGCTAAATTGTCTCTAAAGAATTTGTCTCTCTATTACGAGAACCATGACGAAGCAAAGAGGCTTAAAAATATTGGTTACAGGAGTTGAAATGATCTAGGGACAGACTGCTTTCATTTAGCATTTGGAGGAAGATAGACTTGCATATCTCCTCTCTCTGTGCTTGTACAGAGGTGCCCTTCAAAACACACAGCCTTCAGCTAAGACATCTATTTAACAACCATGGGGCTGTTGAATGCTTTATTCTGATTGGCTGAGAATGTTCCACGGGTGACACACACCTAAACCTAACCTGTCAAATGTAAGCAGAATAATTGACTTTGAAAATACAGTAGCTGACTGGTCCTTTAAAATATATTAAAATAATGCACACCTGCAGTGTAACACCGGCAGTGCTGCATTCCCATCTTGGGTGTGCTTTTTTCTAAATAATTCAATGGCCTGTCATCAATTATTCCTTACATATTATTTCATTATATGTAATATGTAACTTCATTTCAGTTTTTTTATTAATATAAAAGTACTTCATACCTTCCAAAATACATCATAAATGTATGAGAAAAGGATATATCACTTTTATTTGTAAAAAAAAAGAAATTCTTGCAATCGCTCTATAGATTTTTGAGGTCATACTGACCCCAAACACAAAGAGTGTTGTAAGGTCAGAATATGAGGGTTAACATGACCTTTGCTTCAAGTGTCCACATTCTGTGAGTATTTTGAAGACACACTTGTGATCTCCTTTCAGCAGATGACATGAACAGTAAGACTAGCAATTCAAGTATGAAATTGCCATTAGTTCATGAAATAGCCGACTTATTGCTTTTTGAGGTCAAACATATAAAATCCCTTAAAGAGGCCTGAAAGCCAAGCTCCATTATAATGGAATGGATGATCAAATCTAACGCTTCAGCCTCTTGAGGAATCAATAGCATACTGCGCAAATGTCTACAAGGATCTTTTTTTTACATGAGCTCTGCTCTTCAGGATCAATGGCACGACTCAAAATGTAATTTGCGATCCTAACATGGACAAGATGAGATTATTACAGCAAATTGATTTTCTCATTGGTCGCACAAGGAACAATCTGGAAAGAGCATAAAGGCATTTGTTGAAATTTTGAGATGGCTCTGCGTAATCTTGAGATGCACATGTAGACACCTGCCTGTTCTCCAACAGGACGGTTTATTCATTAACATCATAGGGGAGTGGAAACAAACAAAGCTGGTCTACACTTAAATTTCAAACACTACCATTTTTTTTGTCAAATCAACCTATGTTTTTAGGTTACTTTAACTTAAAAAATAAAGTTTTAATGATTGTTTATATAAGTTATGTAAAGTTATCACAGGTCAAAATTTAAAGTGCACCTATTTTATTGCTAATAAACAACGTTATTTTGTGAATTTGGTATATTACAATGTGTTCGGGTGGTTTATACGGAGCCCCTAAGGAGACATGAAGCAAAAATAAATAAAGTTTAGTTTTGCGTGCGTACGTGAAACTATTGCGTGCGCACGTGAAACTTTCACGTTTAGTTTCATTTTTAGCGTGCTCACGTGAATCTATCATGTGCGGACACGAAAGTTTCACGTGAGCACGCAAAACGAAACTTTTTAAAAAAATTCTGCACATGAAGATTTGCGTGAGCACAGGAAAGTAAAACTTAGATTTTTTAAAATGAAATGTCACCTTAGGGGCTCGGTAGGTTTATGGTTCAAAAACACATTATTGTCCACATACTGTACATTTTTGTATCTCCAGATATACTGCTTCCCTCAAACGCTTTGATTTTGTACAAAACGCATGGATTTTAAGAGCTCTGTGTTTCTGATTGGCCAGCTAATCTGTACGTTGACGGAACAGCTAATCAAACATCAGACGGAAATGTGACGCTCCTTACCATGTTTGAAAGATTCGCTTACTATGCAATGCTAACAGGAGTTAACTTACAGGCTGTGAGTCCAAGCGTGAGGAATCGATGATAATGATAACGTCGGTCTTGTCTACGTCAACAGGCCTAGGAAGTAAACTATTGCCTACAATCCGTGTGTTTGTTGTAGTACAAGAAAAGAGATTTACGTTGGAGACGATAACTCGCGTCATCGTTTACTTATATTGTTAACATGTACTAATACACACTTACACACCAAAGAAAATTTAAAAACGCGAACCGGATCATAGGTGCTTTTTAAAACAGTAGGTTGAATTGACTTGCTAAACCCAGTTTTAACTTTATGCTGCATTTTTTTTACAGTGCGCGGCAGTGTCCACAACTTTTTCATTTTTACAACTTTAAAGTCCACTCAAACAAGTGCACCTTCCCCAACACGAATGCACATCCATCCCAACAGCACGTCAAATTTATTAACAATTCATCTTATTTCATTAAATTCAACATAACATCTTTGTTAATATCTCTGTTAGCGTGCATGTAACATCCTGTACATTGCAACATAATGTTTGTGCATGTGGCCATAATAACACCACCAACAACAGCAACTACCATTATTGAAAAAGTTATTAATACAAATAATTATGTCCAATCATTATGAATATCAATATACTGTGTTTTATGCTCAAGGAGTATGAATTTCTCACACAGTACTCTGTTTTTACTTTGCAAAGCAATTTTGTAGTGTAACGGTCTCTTACCTCTGCTGTTTTCTGTACTTTCCGGGTGAGCTGCTGGATTTCTGGAGATGGGTGAAGGGTCTCAGGGCGTTCCTTAGCAAACTGTCCTCAGACGCCTCTTCCAGCCTCAGCTGCGGTATAAGGTGTCCAAACGCCATGTATTCAAACCTCCCGTCTCTCTTCCTTGCAAGATATCACTTTTAGATTTTAGGATTGAAAGACGAGTTGTCTAGTTTTGATCATGCAGCTGTCATTGTGTCTTGTGTGAAGGGACACAACACACATTCTCCATCCATGACAGGGCAGCAGGTGTTAAGCTCTCTCATCAGCTCAATGAAGAGCAGTGCACAGTGAATGGATTACTGGAGAAACTGATGTGTGTCAAGAGCATCGCACACCGACTCCTGTGAGGGTTTGAGTATCAGCTGAATTTAAAGAAATAGTTCACCCAAAAATATAGTTCTTCTTCATCTCTTTTCAGTTTTCTTTTTTACTTCTTTTCTTTCAGAGAAACACTGCAGGAGAAGATATGATATAGATTAATGTATTGTGCATGCAACGTGCGGTGACGCAATAAGCGTCTGGTCCGAACTTTACTTCCGGTTTCTGTTTTTTTAATGGTCTGACTAGTTGCTGAAACTGAACTCTTAAACAAATACCTCGTTGAAAATAACAAATGTTTTGGGTTCTTATGTAATCTACGTGTTGTTTATTTTGCCTGTTATATAAATAAACTACTTTAAAAGGACTTTGTTGTTATTTATTCTTCGCAGAGTTTACCGGAAGTTACGTGATGACCACGCAAGCTGCGTGTTTATGTTGTTACTGCTGAAACCATCTATAGTTTGTTTATCCGGAGTAGCAGTGGAGTTTTGCGCGTGTGTTTGTTTAACGCTGGATTTCATTGAAAAGTCCCAACCGGGTTATGAGTTGCATTAAGTAAGTAAGACTTCTGTGTTATGTTGGAAATAGATATGTAAGTGCATATTATATAAACAACACGAACATGTATATTGAATCAATATCCAGTCAGTGTTGTATAAAGTGTTGACTTGGACTCGCTCCTCCCGCAACTAGTAACTCCTCCTTCCAATTTTTTTCGGATGTTAGCGGAAAGATTCTGTAAAGCTAATTTGTCTTTTATAAATCTGATTAAACTAAAGACTCTTCGGAGATATGAAAGATTTAATACTACTCTATAGGTACTCCAGATTAACTTTAGATACGCAGAAACAGGGTGTGTTATGGATGTTTTAAAGGGACACAAGGCAGCATTTTTATGTTAATAAATCACCTTCGTAAGTCAGTATATGGTTAAATGACTCATTTCTGGACGAATGAAGACTCTCTCGCCCACCCCTACCGTCTGTAGGAAGAATACCCCATTTGCAAGTTCGCTGTATCCGACCCGGTGTCCTTCAGTCTCGCAAAGTCTCAGATATCGCGAGAAGCAGGATCACTTTACGGCAAACAACACAGAGGCAGGTGAGCTAAACACGGCTAGGGATTGTTGCAAATGGCAGAGCCGGGGAAGAAGCATCGAAAACCCTTAACGGAAGGAAAACATAACTGGATTGGAAATAAGCTGATAAACTTGGTTCCGAGGGGGGAGGGACAACAGTTCGTTTTTACGACAGTGTGTTTGAAAGCATTTACTTTCAGACACTAGGGGGAGCTCGTAGAGAAATATTACGCAGACTTGCCTGGTTTCCCTTTAAACAACATGATTTTGAATTTGATTTAAACTAGAAATTCTCATCAATTACCACCATCAGTTTTAAACCAAAGTAAGTCGCGCCACAAGGCGGAAATGTTTGCAATGCCTCCGCACAGTTATTGCATTCATGCAAGACTAAAATCCTTTTTTCTTGAATAGGGAAAGACACAATTTAAAAATTTAAATCACAATTAAACAATTTTTGACCAACAATTGAACCAGACATCAACCGTCTGTAACATAAGTTACATATCTGCTGTTTCCAGGGTTGCCAGGTTTTTACAGCAAAACCTACCCAGTTGCTCATCAAAACTAGCCCAATTGTGTTTTAAGGAGTGTGGGTGGTGTCCTCCAAATAAAAATCACATTGCATTAAAACTTTTATAAGATCTGCGTTTTTTGGCAGGATTTATCTGCTAAAATTCACATTCCTGCGGCTAAATATCAGATTAGTCACTTCAACCTGCGGACATGAATGACAGCACACAGTAACAGTGTTAAAGTAGCCTAATTACATAAGAAACCCGAGGAGTTGGCAACCACCACAGTTTCTTGAGCTCAAACTGTGCCAAAATCACCTTTATCAAGGTCATTTCAGCTAGCCTACTAAGTATTCGCACAGATTGGCGTTCCCCTCCCTCAGAGAATCGTCAGTCTTTATTGATTGATGATTGGTTCTTTTTACTGGAAAGTGGGACTTTAGTCTGTGCGACCTTAAAATATTTTGGGAGCATTTGTGCGACTGCCCATTTTGTTGTGACGCGAGTTGATTGTGATCCTGCGTGCTGGCGCTGTCCCAGGTTCAGTGTTCTCTCCAACGTTACATAACCAATCAAATTTAACCATTAAGTTCTTGCGTTTAATGAAGACCGCAGATTGGCTAATATGAGCGTCAGTCATTCCTTGTTGCCGTGAAGCGCGGAAATGTGAAAAGACGAACGCGTCGCGAGCATGACGAGAGCGAGCCGATTACAGCCAATGTTATTACTGTATTTTTTGACGACGATCCGGATTCAAATGTAACTCCACCACCGGAAAATACGAGTTGACATTAAACCTTTCAGAGAGAGTGGCTTAAAGATTTCGAGTGTCTCCGCTATGAAAATGTAACTTACTGTGTTTACTGTAAATCCTGTAAAACGGCGTTAATGGCGGAATCAAAACATTTTAAGCGGCAGACGTACCTTGCTTAAACATGGCGAAAGTGCCAAAAACACAAGACGTGTCATGACAAATGTGTTTATTATTGATGGAGACACCGACCTGTCTGTCAAAGTGTGTTTGATGGTGTATGTGCGCATGCGCTGGTGAATGGACATTCGACAAACATCCTTGTGGTCCATGTTGCTGTGGAATACGACAATGCTGATGGTATGTTTTTGTTGTATTTTTTAAAACATTGCCTAGTAGTAAAAGCATCCTGGTAATGCAGTTATCAATACCAATATATATTAGCCTTCTATATTAGGGTCACTTTTGTAATGTCACAATTAATCAGTGTTTTACGTCTTTGCTAGATTTTCTATGTTAATCTTAATCATGTTACCTGTAGTTGTTAAATTATTATTGCTGCTATACTATTTCAACAGCATTTGGGTATTAATTTAGGAATTTATGCAGCAAAAAGAAAAATAGAAGACCAACTTTTAAATGCTGGCCATAGGATGTGTAAAGCCCTCTGGTGGTGTTTTATTTCTAATAAAATAAATCTATTAACATTTACATTGTAGTTGTGGTGCTTTTTAATTTTTGGATGGATGCGCCTAAATTTTTGCTGGTGCTCCTAACTCTTTAAAGTTGGGAGCACCAGTGCTACCAAATAAAAAAGTTAATTTTGAGCCCTGCAATAGGCAACATGATCTCACGGAAAGTTGTGTTATAGTCACGCAAAAATTGATTAATTTATTCATGTCCATGGCACGGAATTCAGCTTTTTTATGCCTTGAGCACGAATGTCTTTTTCATGTCATTTTATGTATTGTTTTCTCTTTTTTAAATCATTGTCGCTTGGGGTTGGGGTTAGATTTGGGGTTTGGGTTAGGATGTACTTTTATGTATTGTTTTCTACATGTTTTTCTTTTGCTTTTAAACTATTCTCGCTTAGAGTTTGGGTTATAGTTGGGGTTTGGGTTAAGATGTCTAAAAACAAAAAGTGATTCTAACCCCAACCATCAATGGTAAGACAATAGGAAAAAAACAACGAGAAAACAAAACATAAAATGAAACGAAAAAGAAAGTTGTGAAGCTGAATTTCGTGCCATGCACACAAATAAATTAACGACTTTCTGTGAGATCAGTCTGCAATAGGAGTGCTCAATCTTGTTATATTCAATATCTTTGCATTAAACAGAAAAAGTACAAATGATCTTTCTTGCTGTAAATTAACTTACTTCCTACACTAATTTACAGTAAAATGACACAGTATACTATTACTACTTCACCAGTGTCCCAGTTAACTGCTTTATTACATTAGCTAGCATTATGTGTCCCATATCTCTCTTTGGTCTCTTATTTCTATTACAATAATTTCAACATAACAGCTTTGTCGGTTCCCTATAGCTCAGCTCGTGAAGCATGATGCTATCAACACCAAGGTCATGAGATCAATTCCCAGAGAATGCACGTACAGAAAAAAAAACGTATTGCTTGAATGCACTGTAAATCACTTTGAACAGGCTAAAACATTTTTTGAACACAGAGCCATTTATTACCTTAAGCCTACTGTAATGCAGCTTTACTTTCACATCATTTCCTCTCTCATCAGTCACTAACCTAAAAAACTATAATTAGGGTGAAATCTTCAATGTACTTTTCACAAATGGGCCACAGGTCTCTGGTGACAGCCCACTAAAACCGAGCTATTAATCTTTAGAAATGTAAAACCCGAGGCAAGCCGACCCGGTGAGCTCAATGAGCCACTGTACCGTATTTCCCTGATCTGACAGAGTCACGTTTACTCTCGACGAACCACGAATGAAGGGTGAGCAAGCGGATCGACGTCTGACATGTACGTTTTTAAAAGAGAAGATCATGCAGAAAGACAGTTAAATATAACATCCCATTAACTACTCCATTTAACTTTATAGTTGCATAATTAGACGACTCTACAGACGGTGAAATGTGCTTTAATTTGGGTCACAAAATGCTGTCTTCATCATCTATACTGTCACACGGGACCAGAAAGTGACAAATAGATAAAAACAGATGTTGTTGTTGTTCATAACTAAACATTGTTAAAACTTTTTCACAATTGTTTATCTTTAAAGGCGGGGTGCATGATCTCTGAAAGCCAATGTTGACATTTAAATCACCTAAACAAACACGCCCCTACACCAATAGAATCTGGACCTTCTTTTGATAGACCCGCCCCACTGTCGGTTAGTAGACACTGATTGGCTACAAGTGTGTTTTGGTACGCGGTCCGACTATCTTTTCCAAACTATTTTTCCAAAATCATGCATCCCGCCTTTAAAGCTGTTTTTGCGTTTTAATGAGATGTTTTAGTTAGATTTTTTTTTACACAAGATCAGCGGTTTCCAAACTGGGGGTGGGGGGGCTCAAGATGGTGCCAGGGGGCCCCAGTTTTATGTTATTTTATAAAATACATTACTTTATAATGAATTCTTTGTAATCAATCCTCAGAAAAATATTACTTCTAACCAACAGCACTACATTTTATCATTTAATATGTTTTGTTAAAGTTTGAGATTGTTTTATGTCATGAATTTTCTATTGGGGGGGCTGTGAAGGTATGCACCCTACAGGGGGACGCACTCCGAAAAGTTTGAGAACCACAGGCCTAGAAGAACTGAGAAGAGCTTTAAATGATTCTTCGGTGACTCAGTTTACTGAAAATCTTGCTTGTGGTAACAGTGTACATTATGTGATGTTTGTTTAATAAGCAAATTACAGGTAAAATCAAAATGATCCCAGTTACATAACTCATCTTTCATATTTTATTGTTTATTGTATTATTATCTGGGTTCACTCAAAAATTTCAAACACTAGGGTGCAGAGTTTCACTAGAAATGTACAAGTGTGCCTGAGCTTGTGACTGAGTGCACAGAAATCACACCCAAGTGCATCCTTGTTAAAACGGTTTAATTAAACAATTAGGCCTATAAAACCACAGCATTTTTAAAGGCAAAATATGTAAGATTTTTGCATAAAATATCTAAAAATTACCAGCAACAGTGTATTATATTTTGTTCAAATGTCTACCACTATACATTATCCTAATAATGAGAGAGTTTAAATTCAGAGAATTTGCTTTTTTAACCCGCGGTCCATAGGGTCACTTGAAGTCATGTCTGGGTTATCCTTAATTTGTGATTTTGCGACCTTAAAGGATTAGTCCATTTTCTTAAAAAAAAATCCAGATAATTTACTCACCATCATGTCATCCAAAATGTTGATGTCTTTCTTTGTTCAGACGAAAAGAAATTATGTTTTTTGAGACAACATTACAGGATTTTTCTCATTTTAATGGACTTTAATGGAACCCGACACTTAACATTTAACTTAACTCAACACTTAACAGTTTTTTTCAACTAAGTTTCTAAGGACTCTAAATGATCCCAAACGAGGCATAAGGGTCTTATCTAGCTAAACAATTGTCATTTTTGGCAAGAAAAATTTAAAATATGCACTTTTAAACCATAACTTCTCGTCTATCTCTGGTCCTGTGACGCGCCAGCACAACCTTACGCAATACGTCATCACGTCAAGAGGTCACGGATGGCGAATGTGAAACTACACCCCAGTGTTTACAAGTGTGAAGAAAGAGGATCGTTCCAACGTTGTTGTATGTGGAATGATACTAATTAAAGGAATAGTCTACTCATTTTCAATATTAAAATATGTTATTACCTTAACTAAGAATTGTTGATACATCCCTCTATCATCTGTGTGCGTGCACGTAAGCGATGGAGCGCGCTGCGACGCTTCGATAGCATTTAGCTTAGCCCCATTCATTCAATGGTACCATTTAGAGATAAAGTTAGAAGTGACCAAACACATCAACGTTTTTCCTATTTAAGACGAGTAGTTATACGACCAAGTTTGGTGGTACAAAATAAAATGTAGCGCCTTTCTAAGCGGATTCAAAAGAGGAACCACACCCCATGGCGCAATAGCACCCCTGGGAGCACCCCGACTCGCCTGAAAAGTCCGCTCCCCTTCTCACTCTCATAATGGGAGAGGGAGGGTGTTACTGCGCCGAGTCGAAGTACTCCCAAAAGTGCCACCACTCCACAAAACATAGTTCCTCTCCCAAATCCGCCCAGAAAAGCGCCACGTTTCACCCTGTACCACCAAACCTGCTCGCATAACCACTCGTCCCAAACAGGAAAAACGTTGATGTGTTTGGTCACTTCTGGCTTTGTCTCTGGATGGTGCGGTTGGGTGAATGGGGCTGAGCTGGGTGCTGTCGGGGCGTGGCGGCGCGCTCCGGCGCTTGCGTGCACGCACACAGATGGTGGAGGGATGTATCAACAATTCTTAGTTAAGGTAATAACATATTTTAATATTGAAAATGAGTAGACTATTCCTTTAATGTCTTTGTGTCAGTTTATTGTTTAAAATGGTCCGCAAATGTGCATTTAATATATGTGACATGTGACCTTTCTATGTCACTATGCAATTACATGAGGTTGTGCTGGTGCTTCACAGGACCGGAAATAGACGAGAAGTTGTGGTTTAAAAGTGCATATTTTTTATTTGTCTTGTCAAAAATAACCATTGTTTAGCTAGATCTTATCTTACCCTTATGGCTTGTTTGGGATCGTTTAAAGTCCTTTGAAACTCCGTTGAAACTGCAATTTTAAACTGTTACGTGTTGGGGTCATTAAAGTCCATTAAAATGAGAAAAATCCTGGAATGTTTTCCTCAAAAAACATAATTTCTTCTCGACTGAACAAAGAAAGACATCAACATTTTGGATGACATGGTGGTGAGTAAATTATCTGGATTTTTTAAAGAATTAATTATGTAAGTTCTTTTACTGTATATTGCATTTCTGTCAAGAGATCTTTCTAAAAGATGCTCCTTTAACAACCTATTTATTTTGTTGTTCGAACAACTTGCAAAAATGTATATATGCACATTCAACTGGTTAGTTACATTTGAACAAACCCTTTTGATGATAACTGATGTACACCATTAGCAAACCTTAGCAAATTAGCAAAGCCTATATACTTCCTATAATAGAAATGATCAGTCACATGACCATTTTTATTCATTGTGTTTTTTGTGCTTTTTATGCTTTTTTACATGCCATATGGCTTCCCTGTTAGCTACTTTGGCTGCTGATGGTTAAAATATTAAAAAGCATGTGCTCAAAGTCACAACAACAGCATAAATGTAATCATTTAAATGATAATTTACTAAATCAAGGATGCATGAAACCGAATTGAGGGAACATCATCGTTGTCTAATGATGTCACTTGTTTTACTCATTACCATGTGTCTACATAATAGCTCTAATCAAATTGCAGTACATTGTTGACAAATATTTGAATATGCCTATTTTGTTCTCATCAGAAATTTAGTGTTATTGCTAATGATGTATTAAGGTAATTTCCATTACGCAAATATTCATTCACGCAAACATGTTTTACTTTTAATTAAAAAACTGGCTGGCAAATAGCTTGTCGTTAACTTGTCATTTCATTTGCAAATGAAGTATTATTAACTCAGAGTCCGTAAAAATATACAATTTTTTACTTGTAGAGGGACATATTTACAGGAATGGATCTTTTCAAAATGAACAGACTGGTTTACAAAACTCATAAGAGAAAGATCATTTTCTTTCTTCTAAGATGGAGACTCTCAGGCAAACACCAGCTCAAGGGCCCGAAATTCTTAAAAGTAAAAATGTAACAAAAAAGTAAAAATCAAACTTACAGAGATGATAGACATATTTACACTTATATATTCAGCTGTATACAGGTACCTGTATGAACACAGAAGCAAAGCATTCCCGATATCCCGTAGGCCATAACATGCAATCCCTTTTACCCTTTAAATTTCCTTTTACACATACTGCTACAGTTTCCATGATGAGTCAAAGAAGCTATTTTGAAAGCAACCATGTCGGATAACAATGACCGAATAAAGGCTATACAGTCAAATACTTTGAATGTTTAAAATAATGCTTATCCCAGGTCTGAACGTCCATCCGAACTCACATCGCAATGTGAGCACCACATCAAAATGTACTGGTGGTTTTATGGGAGCGTATTCTCCATTAATATCTAAATGCTGTACCAAGATGGCTCTTTAGCCGTATTAAGTAATAATGAAAGCCACCAAACTGTCCAGCAGGCACCAAAAATGGACCAGGCTTGACTTGTTGCCAAAAAAGATGAAATAAATGACCTGAAACAAAGAAGCGGAACAGCCAGAGGATGAGTTGAACGGCTGCCCAAAAAAGCAAGACTTTTTTCCAAACTGTAAGGAGCTGCCTACGTATTTAAGTCATGCTTTAAATATTGGAAAAAGTAATACACCTTAACCAAATAGACTAAGATAAATGTCAAAAAGTATTTTGAATCAGATTCAGTACCAATTGTTACACAAAGTGTAAATCTTTAACCTTTTTGTCTTCTGGAACCACCTGGTTCGTTTGGACGTAAGGATACAGGAAAACCTCTGTGAGGTTTGGAACCGGACAACCCCGCCTGTGTTCCCTACCCTTACGTTTCCCATCGTTCACTCCTCACCCTATGTGACAGGCCATCCGTCATGCTTAATGACAACAGTCCACCCAGTCACTCCTGAAATATGTGTCTGTAGAAAACGTGTCTTTATTTATGAGGCTGGGTCAGCCAATGTATGTATGCATGTATAGGGGAAATTAACAGCAATTGGCAGAAGCAGTGTTTAAGTAAAAATAATAACCAGGTTAGTTTTGCTTCGGCATGAAAAAAAGTCGATTTGCTAGCGACCTGAAGGCCCGAAACACAAAATTGAAAAGGCGATTGTTGAGTAATTGAATCATGTAATACTTGCTCCCTTATGGCTTTGCTTTCTTAAATATGGTGGATATATAAGTAGCCATTAAAAAGGAAATTATTTATTTATTAAAGGGAGCTTAGCAGGTATGATCACTTTCAGAAAATGCATAATACCTCATCTACAGCTTTATTATGGCCTATAACTCCAATCTTCAAACGATAACTTAAAAGATATAGTGTGCATATATTTATCTGTATGTACAATATAAAACATCATCATGACTACAGAGTATACATTATTTGTGTGGCTGATGTATATGACTGCCTCTTTGTGTCAGAGCGTTCTCCTTCTCCACCGACAGGACTTCAGAGGCTCCCAGCACATCCATTGTGAAGAAAACAAATCTCAGGGGTAGACGTTTCTGCGAAGGCACACGATACAGGCAACTTGTCTATTTCAAGTCTCAAAAATGCACCATGCAAGGTCTTCCCGGGGGTTCGGATACACGGCTAATAGAGAAAGTTTTTGACAGAGCTCGGCGG
This sequence comes from Misgurnus anguillicaudatus, assembly GCF_027580225.2. Taxonomy (NCBI): domain Eukaryota; kingdom Metazoa; phylum Chordata; class Actinopteri; order Cypriniformes; family Cobitidae; genus Misgurnus; species Misgurnus anguillicaudatus. The sequence goes on from NC_073351.2 coordinate 12,189,909, forward strand.
AGGAAGCCGCAGGATGTCTGACACAAAAAGGCAACCATTTTGGGATGGTACCATAGTGTATACGTGAACCCACACGGCCTCCCAACTAGGATGCAGAAGTGTTCAGTACTTATAATGACATAATCCCTGTTATGTCATTTTCTTTAAGTGTCCACAGTACTGTGAGATTATAGTCAAAAGTTACTTGTGCCTCATATGTTATCATGTATGACTGCTGGGTATTCTAGAAAAGAAAGACCAAATGTTTCGTCTTAAAAACATTCATAGTATCCATGACAGATTTTGGTTTCAGTACCACTGTAAATTAAAGCTGTAACAAATACAAACTGAAGCAAAGCTTTCCAATGAGACCGCAAACTTTCTGTCACAGACCTGCACTCCATACTGTACACAAATTTGACCACAAATACTTATATGAGTGTGAAAGATCACAGATCAGTATATTTTGCATGTGCTGCCTGCGTTGCGTACCACCATTCACTTAAGAAATAATGCAAATCAGGTAACAAAACAAACCTGCCCCCCCAAAAAAAGGGGGGAATACATTTTGCACAGTGCAGTAGTCCTCCACTATTATGGGACTGTAGCATCTGGAGCATCGCACCACCAAATAATAAATGTACACTATATGGCATGTCTATATATGCCTATAATAATAATGCTCTTCTCTATAATTTGATTATCACACGAATGGTAATGATTGCCGAACATAATTGAATTCTGAATAATGTGCACTCTAAAATTCAGCCGAAAGCAAGTGTGTTTGCTATTAAAACTATGACAATGACCTAAATTAAGTATGCATGGAAGAGCACAACACTAGCGCATTATAGTACTGCAGGCAAAGTGGTGCAACCAATTAGTGAATTCATTGAAGTGTCCGAGTCTTTCTGTGTCATTCAAGTCATTTTTCCAGCCCCTCCGTGTGTCCCCCTTTTTGGTGGTTATCGGGGCCGGGGCCAACGTTTGCAGTGCATTCTGGAAAACGATGGATAGGAATTTCGTGGAAGTATGAACAGGTTATATTTTCCTAGCAGCAACAAGCAGCTCTCGGATAATATCCTTTCTCTTTAGATGGAGATCTGGTCGTTCCTTTATCGCATCGTGTTTCATAAACCCAACCTGCCCTTGGTCCTTTAGCCTCTCTGATTCAATAAATAAATAAACTGCACTTGGGGAAATCATTCCAGCCCACTGCCCACAACGCTTCCAAAGCTTTAAGAGTTCAAAGGAGGAAAAAAAGTAAAAAAAGGCCTGCTTGCGCCTGGTGATCAAAAGAAAGAGAGAGAAACAAAGAAAAACCAGACTAAATATTTTTCCTCTCTTATTTTAATACGTCAGAAGGGGGCAAGCATGTTGTATATTCCTCTTTGTAAATATGCATTCAATTTTTTAGCTTTAATATGATTGATTTTATTTTGAATTACATACTTTATTTATTTATTTATGACTTTTTATAGTACATTTTTGTTTTTCTCCCCGATCCTAGGTGCAACTTTTGGAAGAGTCACTGTGGGTTTCCCATATAGGTTGGGTTTCCTCTACACTCTCTTTATTTACACTGTCTGGAAGGCCTTGCTTTGAGCGGGCGCCATGACTCCTGCAGGAATGGTCATGTTTACTGAAGGGTTAGGTGGTCTGAATTTTGGGGTGCCAGGGGGTTCTGGGGTCTTGGGCACCACCTGCGTGTAGGCCGGGGGAGATTGGGGAAAGCTGTGGGGTTGTCCGTTTTCCTTGAGGGCTGCGACGGCGGGTGGCCGCGGACGTTGGGTTCGGGTGGCGCTGTTGTGCACCATGGACTGCGTAGAGGATGCACCAGAGCGTGAGCTACCAGAGCGGGATGAAGAGAGCGAGTTGGGCTTCACCAGCTTGGCTTTAGGGGCTTCTGCATCTTCCCTGCAAAAATGCATACATGTAGAGGTTAAGCATTGTTATTATTGTACTTCCATAATAAATAGAATATTCAAGACAAAATGTATATATTTGCCAGAATTTGTGTTACAAATTGGCAGGGGGTGAAAATAAGAGGGCTGGGTGACATCATCCACCAATAAAAATTGTTTTAGACAATACATTTTAAATATTATGACCATTCATTATTTTTTAAATTAAATAAAAAAGTCTTGTTTCTTGTTGGATGACAATACAAGCCAAGCTAAACAGATCATTTATATATCCATGAAAAGAGACTGTACTGTTCAATTGAAATCAATCTACATAAGATATGCTCCCATGTAAAGCATTTCTATGTGCATAATTTAGATAAACAACTATGGTTAAATGGTTACACACAGTGAATTCTCTATAGGTTTCAATAACAGCTGTCTCATATATATTATGGAGATTGTCCTGTACAGCTGGAGAGCTAAATGTGCCGCAGAGAGACATCTAGAACATACATGCAAACATACAGGCACATGCACGCCAGCATAGATAAAATCACATTGATAAAATCCCCCTTCCGCAGTTCATATAAGAAAGTGGTCCCATAAAACCACGATCAATACAGATCACATATGAAACACAGTGCAAAGACTCACCTAATCTCATTAGGAGTCTCCTCCTCTTCATATTTCTTTTTCTCCTTTTTGCGAAAGACAAGCCAGATGATGAGAATGAGGAGCAGGACGCCGAACGAAACGCCAACCACTGCACCAGCCACCACACCCATACCCCTCACATCTAAACATATAAGAGCAGAGGAGAAACATCTTCAGTACATTCACATTATAAGAAATATGCTTTTGGTTTGCACCTTGATCATATGACCGGCTTATAGATTACTCTTTAATTAAACTATTTACGAGATGAGTAATTTAATACAATCTCATTTAATCTGCTTTCGCTTCATTGACTTTGGGTTTAGGGGTGGAGCTTAAGTAACAAAGTCCCATTAGGTCAGGCTGTAGTCTCTTCATGGGCCCTATTTTAACAATCTAAGCGCATTGTCTAAAGCGCACGGCACACGGTCTAAACGGGCGTGTCCGCTTTTGCCACGCCGAATTTGTAAACTAAAAAACTAAGCGGAGGAAGAAACCACCAGTTTAAGATTGATATAAAAAATTGCGTGGTTTTCATTTGTATAGAAACTTGTATAGTTTTTTTTTGGTATTAAAACCTTTAAAAGTCATCTTTTAGTCATGGAAGTAAAATAAACAGGCTTTTAATCGCTGTAAATGAATGGATAGCCTACATGATCTTAAAGAATAATTTACCAATATGCAAGAAAAGTACTATAAAAATACTTTATTTGTAACAAACAGGAGATAAAGAATTGACAAACATGTGGAGAGCCTTCAGCACTCTGACACCGCCATGAGTGCTTTGAAAAGCATTACTTAAAACTTGATAACCTGCGCGAGGACGTGGATGTACTGAAGAGCTATTTATTTACATAATTTCAATTACTGTTAGTTTAAATGTACTTACATTAAACAACTATACATCATTAAGAAGTGTTTTGACTTAAGATTTAGTTTTTGACCTTTATTTTAATCTGAAAATCCTAGTGACAGTAATTTCTTCATTTTTGTCAGGAGTTATGAAAATGAAAAACGGTACATACCTTTAATTTGAAATATAACCCTCAGCCGCACTCATTGATAAAAATACTCCTCCGTGATCGTAATGAAAGCACTCGATAAAACAACATCCATCTAGGCTTTTAATTCAAAGTATGCATATTTGGAGAAATATTACTTCAATTTTATATGTTTACTTCAAATTTATGCAGGGGGGGTAATATTTCACCCATTTTTATTTCAAATATGGCGATATGAGCAAGTTTGAGTCTGCAGTCATTTACACTCAGTTTGTTTCATTCATACGTGAAGCCGGAGGGCGCTAAAGTCAGAAAGTATCAAATTATCAATATGAAACTCATGAAGAAGACAGAGCTCAGCTGAGCTGTCAGTCAGACGTGAACTTGAACAGTGACCTGCAACGAGCGATCGCTGTTTTTATAATAACATGCTAATAAAGATGTTTTGATGTTTTGAAACATGGAGACAATAAACACGATTAAGATTATATATGGTTTGTCTGTATTTTTAACGCTATGTCTGTTATTTTCATAACAGTACTATATATTATAATGCTATGCTAAGCTAACAGCATAAATAGCATAAAATTGTTTATTTTCGGTCTTATTTTATGATCCAAAGCCACATCAGATCACGCATGATTGTTTAAGCACTCGACTTTTGATGTTATAAAGTGAGTTTTATTATAAATGCTTTTATTTGTAGTGTTTTGATGGTATGCTAAGCTAACGTACTAGCTGTTCTGTAAACATCTGCTGTCTGGAGATATGAGATATGTGTTTCTAGGAATAATTTCGACTTGTAAAGCTTCTTTAATGTAACGTTAAGTTTCTTTTTGTAAGAAAGGAATTTAATAAAAAGAAGGTGAATTGAGACAAAAGGAGGAAATAAAACACTAAATAAAATGTATGAGTAATTATTAATAATAATAATAAAATAAACATTTAGACAGCCATATCCAGGATTAAAAGTTGTTAATGACTAATTTGGATGCTTATTTAATGAGTCTGTTTAAAACACGGAGCAATAGGACAATAAACTTAAAGGATGTTGTGAGATATAAATAAACAAACATTAGCTTATCATTTTTGCTGTTTTCTCTAAATAAATTTACATGACATGGGTCTAAAAAACATTTCATAAAATACAGAGTTTTAGAGGTATCATCTTCAGATTTAAAACAGAACATGGTCAGACCTGTGGCTTTAACTGCAGAGCATTTCTAGATTGCTCCAAGGCAAGTTTCATTTAGATTTTCATAACAATATTTCATACATGTTTGGTGGAGTTTATAAAAAAGTATAATTTAAGCTCTCTATAACAACTTTTCTCATTATGACAGTAACTAATGTTCACCTCTTAATAAACTTCCAAGTGTCTGCTTTCAAATGAGACCAAACTTATGCTTTTAGTGCAAAGACTTCATAAACTGTATCTATTTTAGTTTGGCTATGACAGTTTTTGTGGGGGGGTTCAGAAAATGGAAAGAGGGTTAACAGGTTAAAAACGGTTCTCATCTCATCATATCCACAGGTACAAAGACATCATATACTATAAATCTTTGGGGTAGCATTAAAAAAAAAACATTTAAAAATAGATGCAATATTTGCATTTGTTTAAAGCAGTAATTCTTAAAGTGTGGTCCGCCAAACCCCCCCAGTGGTCCGCCAAAAGATGACCTAAACTAGGTGTTTAGTCTATTTTAGTTTCCTCAAAATAGTAATGCGCCAACAATGCGCTTGAACAGGTTTTCAGACCAAAACGCCTATGGGCACAAAACTGGGTGCGAATGCATTTGCTATTTAAACAACGTGGCACTAAACGTGAAAATGATAATTTCGCCGGGTTGAAACTAGCAAAAGACACTTGCGTCGCACATTGCACTGCATTGCGCCAGGTGTAAGATAGAGCCCTATATCTTTATGTCAGAAAATATATTTCTTATTTTTGTGATTTTCATAAATTTTTCACTTTGCAGAATAAATTAATAATGTATATGGTGAATTTAAAATTACATTATTGCATAAATATGTGGGTTCAATCCTAGGTAACACACATACTGATAAATCTATCTTGAATAAGTTCTGTATAGTCTAACTTAAATTAACATTAAAGTCGCTTTGGTTGAAATCTTATGCCAAAATATATATGTAAAAACCAGGACTCTCAAATTTGACAATGGCACAAAAAATTACAATTTATATTTGTTTGACAAAAAGATTTTGAAGTTATATTAGCTGGGGAACCCATATGGTAGTTACACTTTATTAAAGTCCTCATGAGATATCTAGAGAGTGAAAGCTAAGACCTAAATTAAACTAAATGAAACTTTGCAATGCAGCTACAACAACAAAATGTCTCATTCACATCAATTGTTATTATTCCGGTGCTGTGACAGATGCGGAGAGCCGGCCTAACTGCAGAGCAGTTGTCAAATGTTTACAGATCTCTCTCTGTCTTTCCTCTGGTGAGCATTAAATTCTTCTGCTTCTTCCAAAACCATTACACACAACAATGAGAAATGGCCATCTGAGCAAGACCAATGACAAATAACCACACACTGCCTTTCACTTCCCAGTGTTCACTAAAAAGTGTGTGCGTCTGTATGTGTCTGAGACAAAGAGGAGAGGGGAAAAATTGAACAAAACAACCAAGCAAAAATATTTTATCTTTAAAGGTGCAGTGTGTAGATTTTAGCGGCATCTAGCAGTGAGATTGGGCATTGCAATCCACCGCTCACCCCTCCTACAAAAGCTACAATAGCCACCACAGGACAAATATGTCGTCATCTGAGAAAACATGATCAAATGCACTCTATAAAGCACTTTGTCTGTTTAGGGCTACTTTAGAAACATGGTGGTGCAAAATGGCGACTTCCATGCAAGGGGACCCGCAGTGTATGTAGATAAAAACAGCTCATTATAAGTTAATAAAACAATGCAGTCATTATTTAAGTATTTATACACCACTGAAAACATAGTTATGTATATTATACTGCATTTCTGTCAAAAAGTTCCTCCTAAAATTAACACATTGCACCTTTAAAAGAAGCGTATATACAACAAATACAGAAAGAAAGAAATAATAAAAAAGATAGTGTGCAGTGTGGAAACAGCCTTTATCCTAAAAGTGCCATCACTGACTGATCTCAGATCAGAGTTTCATAACTTTAGCACTAATTACACCCTTCCAAAGCCCAGAGGAAGTGCTGACCTCAGAGCTGTACTCACATATTGCATTGTCACCTCGATGATGCAGTTCTCCTCCCCTACGTCATTGCTGGCGGTGCACTTGTAGACCCCTGAGCTGTCCTGTGTCAAGTTCCTCAAGGTCACAACCTCTGGGTTCTTCAGATCTGAAAATAAGAGTAACAAAATAAGATTTTTTGCTACAATCTTATTATATATTTACATTAGGCATATAATCAGAATCAGCTGATTACTGTGGGTTTACATGTTCAAGGAATTTGTTAGGTATTAAAGGGATAGTTCAACCAAAAACGATATTAAACCCATTATTTACTCACCCCCAAGCTGTCCAAGTTGCATATGTCTATCGTTTTTCAGACAAACACATTTTCGGATATTTTAGAAAATATTTTAGATCTTTCTGTTGAATAAATGTAATGTTACGGGGTCCAGCAATAGTCCACGACCTTCAAGTCCAAAAAAAGTGCGTCCATCCTTCACAAATTAAATCCAAACGGCTCCAGGATGATAAACAAAGGTCTTCTGAGGGTAATCCGTGCGGCGTTGTTGTAGAAATATCCATATTTAAAATTGTTTTAACATAATTAACTAGCTTCCGGTAGCGCCGCCATCTTAGACTCAGGAGAGAGTATTAGCGTAGTGTACGCACTTTTCTTAGTGACGTATGACACATTCGGAGGGCGGGGGGACAGAGCAGCAGCAGAGAAACCGCTGTATGCTGCGTAAGCGCTCATCCTGAATGCGGATGACTCTAAGATGGCGGCGCTACCGGAAGGTAGTTAATTGCGTTGGTGGCATTTTAAATATGGATGTTTCTACAACAACGCCGCACGGATTACCCTTAGAAGACCTTTGTTTATCATCCTGGAGCCGTTTGGATTTAATTTGTGAAGGATGGACGCACTTTTTTTGGACTTGAAGGTCGTGGACTGTTGCTGGACCCCGTGACATTGCATTTGATCAACAGAAAGATCTAAAATATTTTCTGGAGTATCCGAAGATGTGTTTGTCTGAAAAACGAGTGACATATGCAACTCGGACAGCTTGGGGGTGAGTAAATCATGGGTTTAATATCGTTTTTGGCCGAACTATCCCTTTAACAATAAAATAGAAATATTCAAAAACGAATATAAAATATAAAATCTATGGGCATTAAATATATATCGAAAAATTGGATGATATTAATAGGATAATGTGACATACTATATTTAGTGTCAATCTCTATTATGTGTCAATGTTATATAGTGGGATTTTGGAATACTGAAAACATAACTGTACACTCTAAAAAAATTATCCGTAAAAAAAAACGGATAATGTCCTGGCAGAAAATTACCGGTACCTTTTCCGTTATGTTTACAGACATTTCCGTTTATTCAAAAACTGAACATTCTGTAGATTTACAGAACATTTTCCGTAACCTTTAGTGACACTTCAATCCGCCTATGAAACACAATAATGGTGACAATCAACAACAAAGCTGCATGCCGCAATGCATGCTGGGTACCAGGATTGTAGAAAGCTTTCTCAAAATTTAATCTCACCATTGTTGAGATTTGTATCCAAAGTATTGATGTCTCTGAAGCAAAACCACAGCTGACAAATTTTCAGCCATCTTATTCAATACAGTGTGTTTTTAGATCAGCATTGCGTGTCACTCTTATACATTTCAGTTCTTTATTCTTATTTCATATGTAAATATTAGGGAGCACAACATAAAAACAACTAAGCTTATATGACATCATATACAATTCTCCTTCCTCAAGCAACAAACAAGTTGTAATTGCTACAAGCAAAAACACTGTTGCAATGCTAAAAGAGCAGAGTCAGTTTTGGAAGGTCAAGGGACAAAAGCCTAACTAAAGGAAACACTAATCACAATAGTGGTGACTTCAAATGAATCTAAAACAAACACAAACTGTAGATTTAATGTGATAAATGTTGTGGTAAATACCCATTTGACTTACACGTCACGTCAGAAAGAAGATTTGTCTACTAAATCACATTTGTCGATGTTGGAATAGTTTAACACTTGTATCTTGTTCTGACAGCATTTGTTTAGAAGTTAAACATCATCCGTGTTAGAAAATAACTCTGCAAGCAAGTTGTAATTTTAGGTTTCAAACAGAGATGGTGATAGAGAGGCAAAAGTAAAAGATTGCAGCAGGAGTTATTGCACCCTTATACCACGGGTCTGTTGAATGCTGCATATTAACGTGTGTCAATCTAATATATGACTCTGCTGGAACTCCAGCAGAAGAGATGGACAGTTAATGTTTATCCTCTGGTCCATGAGGAAGCGTCTGTGTCTGCGGCCCATGATGAAAGAGGACGCACTGAGCGTGCTCAGAACCCCTCGCACCTTCATCATTACAAGTCACTAGGACCATTACTCATCCAAAAATGACTCTTTCAAAAAAATCATCTGACTCTCTGATCCACTATGTGATGTGAATTCTGGGAGTGGTGGAGCGTTAAGCGGCAAAGAAAAGCTAATTACAGTGAGCAGGTGTTCATTGATAAGGGTGGTTAACTGTTGAGCTTGGGCAAGGGTGTGATCCAGCACGTCTGCAGAACTGCGTACGGCTAAATAGATTTGAAAACAATAGGGCTCTGATGAGCTGGTGTGTGCTGGAGAAATCGTTTGGAAACAGTGCTTGAACATTGTATAATTCTCTGTTCAGTCTGCGGATGCTATTAAAGAGTTCATCTGTTATCCAAGCAGAACCAAGTAAGATTGCATTCTAATGCATCAACTGACAAATGTGATTAAACATCTTTGGGTTGTCTGTACCACAAACGCTTTCTAAAATGTATCTATGAACTCTTTGGTGCCAATATGTACCTCTGAGGTACTAATATGCACTCTTTGGTGCCAATATGTATCTATGAACTCTCTGGTGCCAATATTTACATATGAGGTACTAATATGCACTCTTTGGTGCCAATATGTATCTATGAACTCTCTGGTGCCAATATTTACATATGAGGGAGTTATATGCACTCTTTGGTGCCAAAATGTATCTCTGAGGTACTAATAGAGTATCGGTTTCAGCAGTCAGAACATCAAACAAGCGGCTGTCGCGGTCCGCAGTAACTTCCGGTAAACTCCGCTAATAATAAATAACAACAAAGTACTTTAAACGTAGTTTATTTATATAACAAGCAAAACAACAACACATAGATTACCTAGGAAACCAAAACATTTGTTATTTTCGATGAGGCATTTGTTCAAGAGATCAGTTTAGCAACTAGTTAGACCATTAAAAAAACGAAACCGGAAGTAAGGTTCGGATCCAGACGTGTATCACGTGCGTCCGATGAAACCGTCTATATGCACTCTTTGGTGCCAATATGTGTTTATGAACTCTTTGGTGCCAATATGTGCATATGAAGTACTAATATGAACTCTTTTGGTACCAATATGTACCTATGAGGTACTAATATGCACTCTTTGGTGCCAGTATGTACCTCTGAGGTAGTTATATGCACTCGTTGGTCCCAATATGTACCTCTGAGGTACTAATATGCACTCTTTGGTGCCAATATGTACTTATGAAATCTTTGGTGCCAATATGTGCCTATGAGGTACTAATATAAACTCTTTGGTGCCAATATGTACCTATGAAATCTTTGGTGCCAATATGTGCCTATGAGGTACTAATATAAACTATTTGGTACCAATATGTATCTATGAACTCTTTGGTGCCAAAATGTATCTCTGAGGTACTAATATGCACTCTTTGGTGCCAATATACATCTATGAACTCTTTGGTGCCAATGTATGCATATGAAGTACTAATATGAACTCTTTTGGTACCAATATGTACCTATGAGGTACTAATATGCACTCTTTGGTGCCGGTATGTACCTCTGAGGTAGTTATATATACTCTTTGGTGCCAATATGTATCTATGAGGTACTAATATGAACTCTTTGGTACCAATATGTACCTCTGACGTACTAATATGCACTCTTTGGTGCCAATATGTACCTATGAGGTACTAATATGCACTGTACCTATGAAATCTTTGGTGCCAATATGTGCCTATGAGGTACTAATATAAACTATTTGGTACCAATATGTACCTATAAACTCTTTGGTGCCAATATGTGCCAATGAAGTACTAATATGAAGTCTTTTGGTACCGATATGTATCTCTGAGGTACTAATATGCACTCTTTTGGTGCCAATATGTATCTATGAACTCTTTGGTGCCAAAATGTATCTCTGAGGTACTAATATGCACTCTTTGGTGCCAATATGTGCATATGAAGTACTAATATGAACTCTTTTGGTACCAATATGTACCTATGAGGTACTAATATGCGCTCTTTGGTGCCAGTATGTACCTCTGAGGTAGTTATATGCACTCCTTGGTGCCATTATGTATCTATGAGGTACTAATATAAACTCTTTGGTACCAATATGTACCTCTGACATACTAATATGCACTCTTTGGTGCCAATATGTACCTATGAACTCTTTGGTGCCAAAATGTATCTCTGAGGTACTAATATGCACTCTTTGGTGCCAATACGTATCTATGAACTCTTTGGTGCCAAAATGTATCTATGAGGTACTAATATGCACTCTTTGGTGCCAATATGTATCTATGCACTCTTTGGTGCCAATATGTGCCTATGAAGTACTAATATGAACTCTTTTGGTACCAATATGTACCTATGAGGTACTAATATGCACTCTTTGGTGCCAATATTTACCTATGAGGTACTAATATGCACTCTTTGGTGCCAATATGTACCTATGAACACTTTGGTGCCAATATGTGCCTATGAAGTACTAATATGAACTCTTTTGGTACCAATATGTACCTATGAGGTACTAATATGCACTCTTTGGTGCCAATATTTACCTATGAGGTACTAATATGCACTCTTTGGTGCCAATATGTACCTATGAACACTTTGGTGCCAATATGTGCCTATGAAGTACTAATATGAACTCTTTGGTGCCAATATTTACCTATGAGGTACTAATATGCACACTTTGGTGCCAATATGTGCCTATGAAGTACTAATATTAAGTCTTTTTGTACCGATATGTATCTCTGCGGTACTAATATGCACTCTTTGATGCCAATATGTACATATGATGTTGTTTAGTTATCTTTTATCTTTATCTAATAACCATCTGAGGAATAATGAGCTGTCGAAATTGCTTCTCATCTCAAAGCGCCGATGTAAGCTTTGATGTAAATCTTTATCATTAAGTTTTAATAAGTCTAAGTTACCAGGCTGCTACAAACAGCACTTCTAAAGCAGTATAGATGTGCAAGGTTTACGAAATGAATGTAATTAAGACATCATCAATCACAATTGGCTTTATGTCTCAGTTTTTGGTCAGAATATGGTACTGTATGACATACACCAGACGTTATGTTAATGGTCAAGGGGACTTGATTAGCGGGTGTTGGACTCACCAATCAGGGAGAGAGGGGGGAGTTTCCCCACACTCTTGCCTTTATCCAGGACTCTCTCCCATTTGTAACGGATGGGGTCTGACCCATCAGAAGACTTGCAGCTGAGTTTGACATCACTGCCTTCTAGCAGCCTACCCTCCATCCAGCACCGGGGCTTAGATGGTTTCACTGTAAAGAAGACAACAGGAATGTGTGTTAACGTTACATTTACTAATAAACCGTTACAAAACTACTACACATGTATGCATTTGAAAGATCCAGATAGCAATTTATCAGTTGTGTTTGTTGAAAGAGATTAAGAAACAATAAAGCTATTTCTCAATAATTCAGGAAGTGTATCCTTTAATGCTCATAGTCAAAGTTGTCCCAACAACAAACAAGTTCAAAAGTTTCAAAACAGCAAACTAGTATTTCTGTTGACGAATTCAAAGAGACAATCAATCACAAGTCTGACATTTGGGGGGCCGAGGGTCAGGACTCCCATCTGACCTAACACAGCAGATCTGAACTGACAGAAGTCAAATAACAGACCCTACTACTAGCTACCGACTGGCCTCCAAACAGCCCCACTGGTATCCTGCATATCCAAGCACTGCTCTAAATTGTTCTGGGTTCAGTTATAAGGGCCTGTCCAGAGGGATCAGTCTGGGGAATGAATGGCAGACCTTTCGGCCCCAGATGATCCCGTCTATAAACACACAAACACACCAAGAACAAGTGTCTATAACCTGCATAGATTTTCTCAACACTGTTGGCACTGTGGCCTAGTGGGTACATGCGCTCTTAAGCCTAAAGTATAGGCTGTTGTTACATGTATGCGAACGTACGTGCATGGTTGAACGCACACCCTTCAAAACATAGTTTATTTGACTCGTATATGTACACAGACGTTTGACGCATGCGACAAAATGCAATGCATCTCCTGGGCTACATACTACATTCTCATGCGTGACCTACGTGTTCAATGTATGCAGGGTTTAAAAAAAATCCACACCACTTCTGATGACGCAAGCTGCGTCATGGGGACCCTCGTGTCCCCGTACAAAATGGACTATACTTTGGCTTAACACAGCAGGTTCGCAAATTTGGCTTGCTTTTCCCCATTCACAATCTTTCTTCCCCATCAAAACCCATTCTCTGTCTGCCTTTTGATAATGTGGCAAACAACAGGCTGAAAATAACATAATAATCTCTACACTAACTTGCAATGTGTTCAGATAGCAGCAGGGAGAAAAGAGAAAAGGAAAGGGAGAGATGGGGTGGTGACAGGAGGAATTATGGGAAGGCAGAATTCAGCTAATCTTCTTTGATATGTTAATAAATGAAAGAAATTCCAGCATGGATGCCCAATTTACATCAATCCATCCGCCCTTTCTCTCTTTCTCAACTTCTCATCAATTTCCAGGCCCTTTGTGGTTAGCATTCTAATCTAGCAATAAAACCATTTTGGAAATACAATGAAGACATTTTACACAGCTTCAAACTGTTCATCGTAAGCTGCCACTTCTTAAAAAGATGACAGCTATGAAGCAAGGACCAACTAAACCAGAAAAGAAAGCCAGAGATGAGTCGAAATATCTTTGTTTCCACTTCTTCTCCTGGCTGGTGACAGATATATTGCGTTTGAATGACGGCTTGGAATCGCTGCGGTCTAATAATGGAAACCAGGCAGCTCCAAATATCAAAGCTAATCTGAAGCTCATTTGTGATGACAGAAAACTGTTTGGGCTGAAGAAGAGAAATCACACGAGCTCATAATTCTGTCTCTTCTGTATTTTAAAAGATAGAACTCAATCTATGCTCTCTCCTCCAACTGTTTCAATTTAGCATCATATCGCATTACCATCTGAAGTGATATAAACTTCACCAGCCACTAAAGTTTCAGCCCTGCTAATGCAACAAATTATATTTTTAGATTACGTCAATATGTTTGAATGATTGTCAGATTGAATCACAGTAAAGCTGGCTGATGGTTGCGAGCTGGTTCATGGGGATCTTACCCAGCACAATGAGGTTGACTTGGCTCCAGTGGTATTTACCACCTGTTTTGACCTTGCAGTGGTATTCACCGGAGTCCGTCAGCTGCAGATCGCCGATCAGAAGAGAGGCGTCTCCGTTCAGGTAGTCGCCTGCGAAAGACAGCCGGCTGGCAGGGTTATCATTGGTGTAGACCTCATTGTTGAAGAATGTGATGATCTAAAACATAACAGAGAGAGTGATTGTAATATAGATAGTTAACAGTAATCCATCCGTCAGACAAACTTTATTTAGGGTGTATTATATCCAGATAAAATACAAATACTATATGGCAGATATCACTAAAATAGGTGTCTCAACTTTACACCTGTATCTGTGAACAGCAAAGACAAATCTGGGAGTCAGTTGGAAACATCATTACTTTTTGAATGATCGTGCTTGTGTGATTTTTAAAAAGTTGGTGTCTGTCTTTGCCATCGCGCACCAAATTAATCTGAATAAAAACACAGACTTAACAATAAGATGGGTTTCAGTTAGTGATGCACCGATGTATCGGCTGATTTTTGATGAATTTGAAACAATCGGCATATTGGCAATAGCACGAGAAAGGCCGATACCGATTGTTTATTAATTAACTGCATAAAGAAATCCATTAAATGTAAAAAATGAGTTAATGATGTTAATAAAATAAATGCTGAATAGCAAAAACCACCTTTGAAGGTTGTCATGCTGTCTTATTATATTTGTTTTAGCTTAATTTGTGCCTCTCTTATTATGTTGGTCAGTTGAATGTTAATTAGATCCAATCCATGTTCAGTAAAAATAATTTGATGCAGAAATAAACTAGCTAATAGACCAACTGTATAGGTTTGTATACAAGTGTTTAATATCGGTATCGGCATCGGTATCGGCCAGAAGTTGTCTGTTTAAATTGGTATCGGTATCGGCCTAAAAAATCCTATCAGTGCATCCCTAGTTTCAGTGTTAAGAGAGAGTGCTTTACTTCCTGCTTTTGATCAAAACAATCGCATCCTAATGTCGAAAGAGAGCCGGGGCTCGGATCGATAAAAGTACAGTGTAAGCGCACGCTTCTGGGGTAGTAGGGAGGGCAGACAATCGCATTGGGTCACAGTTTGGTTTGTATATTGTGAGTGCGCCCTAATTCATTGTTTGGAATTACAATTGCATAAAACAATGATACACTCATACACCATTCATTCCTATGTTCAGCCAATAAAAAAGACGGTGAACAACATTACAAACGGCAAAGTTAGTCACCTCATGAGCATTTTGTTAATTCCTGCATTATACTCAAATATAATGTTACATAAAAAACATAAAAAACATTTTATTTTACTACATGGCTGCCCACAAAAAAATATATATATATATATATATATATACTTTTTACAAAAAATAAAACCTTAAACCTACATTTGGCTATTATTGGAATCGTTTGCCAAAATATGAAAATATTAATCATTTCATATTAAAATGTCATCATGTTGGGGTCCAGAATGTTAATATATGAAGAGTTTTGTTGCAAAACGAGATAACCACCGTTTTTTTAATTGTTCAGAAATCTCGTTTTTTGGTTGTGCATTCCAATTAATTTCAATGCAACTGCAGTTGGTTTGTTTTGATTTAAACCTTCATAACTTAAAAAATACAGCTAGCACCATAAAACAAAATAATAACATGATAACATAATAATAAACATGTTTTGACAAAAATGTAAAAAAATGGATTTATCTCGTTTTGCAACGAAACTCTTCATATCTCATCTAAAGCTAAACAATAGGTTTGTGAAAAAACTGCCATGTTGAGCCCATTTATGAAGATAACCAACACTATCTCATTGCAATTCGTACATATTTACAAGATGGCTGATTCGTAGGGTGGGATTCGCTATTGTTTTTTTTAATGATAATCATACATTTTTTTGCACGATTAACTTTGTATGAATTCATATGAATTAGCCAACTTGTTAGAGGTCTTCACGGGTCCACTTAGAAGGGAAAACCCGAGGTCCAACCCGGGACCCAAGCATATTCGAGTCGAAAAGTTTTACTATTTCCCTTTGAGTTGGTATAATATAATCCCTTTGGGTTGGTATAATATTAGCGGCATCGGGTCTCGAGTAATTTAAAATGAATGTGGTTTTGCCTAATTTTTTTGCAGCTTGCCAAATTGGTTGCGAGGCCATTGGGTTTCTTTCTGTCTTACTGATGCGTGCGGGCCTGCAGACTGCACACACATTTGGTGCCGTTTACATGCGGGTCCAGTCGGGTAAAACAAATTGCCAAAGGGTCGGGTTGGACTCGGGTCTTATTTTCTCCGGTTTGTCTCGATTAGGGTCTATCTTTAAAAAATATATTTATGCACCTCGAGTTCGGGTAAAAAGTGATGGACATTGCGACAGAGACAGAGATAATAGAACATCATTTTAATATAATTGTATTCATATGTGTTCATCTGAAAAAAAAAGAAAATTATAAACATCTGGGATAGACAACACATTCTAATGGCAATTTATGTATTTTACGAAATCGATCGAAATTAAGTCACAACTTCGAATAAAAAAATGGAATCGTCAATGCTTCCACACCCCCATGTCACGTCCGGTCGGCTTGCCAAGCGGGAAAAAACACACGTGTTGAGTGCTACATAAGAATTCCCATGAGATCAGGCTGGGACTGCGTGAGGCATAATTTTCATATTTAGTTGAACCATTTTTTTATTTAGTCGGCAGGCAACAAATCAGCTCCTGAAACAGTGCAAGTAGTGTCGGCGCCACGAGCGGGCCCTAGGGGGCATGTCCCGGCCACTTGAGTGACTTTGCCCCCTTACTTCTCAAAATAATAATAAACTTAATAATTAATACATTTGGTTATACAATGAATACTGATTCAAATTCAGAGTATAATTCATAAAAAATAATAATTAAAATACTAACCCACAATGCAATGCTAACATAGTCAGCCAGTTACATACACACAGCCACTACATTTGAACAACACTCTTAAAGCTATCCCCAGTGTTTTGTTTGCACTGAAAGTTACTGTCACGTTCGGGGTCTCAATCGCCATGCGTGAGAACTCAATCTCTGTCTAAATAATGTACACTTGTAAGTCTTGGCATTTAAGCAAGACGAAGAAATTTCGCAACAAATAAAAGGACCTTCTTAAAAGTTTTAAAAATTCCTCTCGTCACCTGCAGCTCTTCTGAAGGTAAAACGCATAGTTCATTCTGGTGTTAGATATGTTAGTAACATTGTTTTCTTTTGCTGTTATTTGGTTATGTACTGGTCTTTATGATTTGCGCGAGTTATCCAGTCTTGCACTTTAACGTCATTATAAGTTATGGTTTTACTATAGTGAGGGATTTATTTGCGACAAAAACTTGGCTGGCTGTAACAATCCCGCTAATTTCACGGCTAGTTGCTATATGAGTAAATATATAGACATAACATTTTGATTTGATGTGTTTTATTAGCTTATTTTTAAGAAATACAAACCTTCTGGGAAACATTTCCAGGCGCGTTAAAGCAAGTTAAAAGTCAAAAGACGAATATTCGGTTTAATCATTGTAAATACAATCTCATATACGTTATTAATTATGCATATTTATTCTGTTTTAATTCGTAGGTATTAAACTGTCCCTGTTAACGTGACTCACTCGCAGTACCCGGGTGAGGCTGTGTTTCAGGCGGTTGTTCAAGGAATAAAATACCTTTGAATGTTGCGACTGGCCAATCAGTACCAAGCATTTTACAGTGCCATCATGTAGTAATAATAATAATAAAATAATAAGATGAACCAGGTGCCCCCCCAGTAAAACAGGAGGCCCCCTCATTCTGTATTCTTTGGCGCAGACACTGAGTGCAAGTTATTTTGAGATCTTAAGGGTTGATCATTCGACCCTTTGCTGTAAAGGACTTTTTAGTCTTTAAACCTTTTAAACTATACACAAAGACAGTCACACAAAGGTGCTTCTCTAAATCAGGCTCTAACTGTTCTGCCAACTGCCTGTGAGAAAGATGCTAAACGCCTGCCACACAAAAACACAGCTGCCAACACACAAATACACACAGAGTTTGATGGTGACAGGCTCCTCGATGCCTGCAGTAAAGAACTAAACTCTAATGCCACTACACATCAACACACCTGCGGTCAGGTCCACCTGCCGGAGCTGTTTACAATAACTGCTCATTTCATACACATGCTTAGTGTGTGCAAACTGACAAAAGACTCGCCCCAAAACTCATTTGCATCTCTGGCAAAACATCTGTGATTCTCCCTGTATCACTGACAGTCATTACGCTGTGTTCTTTGTCGTATTTATTTATTTATTTCGATTACAACTGACTCTAATGTTGCTGGAGAATAATCTTCTCCAACATATTTTGAGTCCCAGCAATACGGCATCTCTTCAAACATTCTACGCTGATAGCATTGTCGCGTATAGATCCCCTCAGAGTCTGCGACATGCTGATATACGTGCTGTGGCTAAATGTTGACAAGTCGCACGTTTAGTCACGCATTCTTTACATTCAAACAAAGGAGTGGCTTATTCATGGCCAGGGGCTTGGTTTTTTCCCGAACTAAATAATTCAAAAAAAGGATGTGACTTCAGATAATCCTGTCTCAAATGTCTCAAATCTTTCTGTTAAATATTACATGTGACAAGCAACCCGACAGAGATATTGCAGATTCCTTTTTACGCTTTTCTTCAGTAAATCTTCTGAAATCAAATCTCCACTGATTATGAGCAGATTTGTGCTGACTTTAATACAAAAGAGCGATCGGCTCTATGGAAGAATGAAAAACCTTATCGCAATCAGATAATAAATAATGTAATCGGAAGGTATGAATGCAGTCACTGACACAGATTGACTTTCCCCTGATGAATTACTGTGCTGATACAAAAACCATATCTAAATGTAAAGCTGTGTTAAAACAATATTCGTTTCACAGTAGGTGACTTTTATAAAAGACATTGCACGCATCGGCTCGTGTTTACTGAACCTTACTGAAAAAACAGAGAGAGAGAGAAAGAGAGAGAGAAAGAGAAAAAGAGAGACAGAGACAAAGAAAGAGAGCAGATTTTGACTTGTGATGCATAAAGAAAAGGTACTGCTGACACGCCTCCAACCTTGAAAGGGAGCAGCTATTGTGATTTAAAGAAATACTCTACTTTTATAAAAATCCTGATAATTTACTCACCTCCATATCATCCAAGATGTTTATGTCTTTCTTTGTTCAGTCGAGAAGAAATAAAATTTTTTGAGGATGACATTCCAGGATTTTTATCCATATTGTGGACTGTAGTGGACCTTAAAGGTCGCATTCTTTCTGATCCCATTTTTTTAAACCCTAGTTAGTGTGTAATGTTGCTATAATAGCATAAATAATACCTGTAAAATGATAAAGCTTAAAGTTCACTGCTAGGTGATATATTTTCTTTAACAGAATTCACCTTTCAAAGCCTTCAGCGACCGGCCGGTTTGGACTACAGCCCTCTACTTCCTGCTTTAATGACGTCAGTAGAACAGTTTTTTGACTAAACTCCGCTCACAGGAATACGTCATTCGCCAGCTAAGCTAACGGCAGGCTAAGCTGCTATCGAATCACAACGCACTAAACAAGCTACACAATCAGAACTCGATATGTATTTCTGAAGGAGAGACTTTGATAGAACAAGACAGACATCAGCCCATTTTGTGGACAGGGAAAACAGCAACATACAGATAAGTAAATTGTGTGAAAAATACAGCGTTTTTTACACGTGAAACATGAACACGTTATAATGCGCACTGTAAACACAATCAAAGCTTCAAAAACACAGAAAGAACGGGACCTATAACAGTTTACAGTTTAAAATTTCAGTTTCAATGCAGCTTCAAAGGGCTGTAAACAATCCCAACCGATGCATAAGGGTCTTATCTGGCAAAACCTTCATCTTGACGCAAAAAATAAATAAAAAAATAAAAAATTTTACTTTTAAACTACACCTTCCCATCTTGCACTAGCCTTCATGACCTTACATATTACGTAATCACGTCGAAAATGTGGAGAAGAAGGACCGTTCCGATGTTGTTGTATGAGAAATGATACTAATTAATGTCTCTGTGTCAGTTTATTGTTTAAAATGGTCCACAAGTGTACGTTTTACATATGTAACGCATGACCTTTTGACGTGATTACATCATACGTTTTTGGTAGAAATTACGATCGTTTTGCTAAGGGTTTTTTGAGATCCAATAAAGTCCACTAAATGAAAAAAATTTTTTTCCTAAAACATTTCATTTCTTTTTGACCGAACAAAGAAAGATATAAACATCTTGGATGACACGTGAGTGAGTAAATGATCAGGATTTCGTTTCTTTTTTTTTTTATAAAAGTGGAGTAATCCTTTAAGTGTGAGTGTTTCCATTAGCAACTATAAATATACTGGAAATATAGCAAATTTCAGCAGTAACAACATAAACAAGCGCCTGTCGTGGTCCGCACGTAACTTCCGGTAAACTCCGCTAAGAACAAATAACAACAAAGTTCTTTAAACGTAGTTTATTTATATAACAAGCAAAAAAACACATAGATTACCTAGGAAACCAAAACAATTGTTATTTTCGACGAGGTATTTGTTCAATAGATCAGTTTAGCAACTAGTCAGACCATTAAAAAAACGAAACCGGAAGTAAAGTTAAGATCCAGACGTGTATCGCGTTAGCGCACGTGCGTCCGATGAAACCGTCTATAGTCACAAACTAGATGTCTAGATTGTCTAAAAAACAAGCTTTACCGTTTGAAAAAGTACACCTTTGCACCAAAAAAGTGTTTATATTGGTACCAAGTGCAAATTAGTACCTCAAAGTTACATATTGGTACCAAATGTATAGTATACATAGCATATCTGTATCTAAATAGTACATTTTAGGACCTTTTTAAAGGGTACCGTTACATCTTGGGACCACATTTTTTCTGACAGTGTGAATATGAATCGGGCTCCTTTCTAGTATAGGTTTACAAGACTTTTAAAGCTACTGTATGTAACTGTATATGCAATATTATATTAATTTGTATTGCAAATGTGTCAAGACTTTAAAATCTTTCTTTGAGGAATTACATCAATGGTTTGCATTTTGCAGACAGTAAACCCAAGTTGTTTGGCAGCTAAGTTTAGATTAGATCAGGGGCGGGCAACTATGGCATTGGGCCACAAAATGTTTGCCACTAGATGGTGTATGTTTAAAATAAATTACCACATAAAGGTCATATTAAAATGTGTCTTTTCTATCTAGATTTACAGGGCATGGATTGTGGAACAAAAGATTATGCGTGTCATCGATTAAACCAAACAACCATTAACAGGTGCGAAGACACAAGTCATTGTCCTGCCCCCAAAGTTTCGAAAGTAATCTTGATCGAGCGCGTGTTGCACTCTCCACAATGACGAGGAACTATCAGCAAAGGATATTGATTTCTAGCACTTTACTATATATATATAGAGATGAGAAATAAAAACCCACTTTGTCCAGCTATGATCAGCTGTTAGGCCGAGCTTTCGATGTTGTCATGGAAAGGTTGGTTGTTTTTAGGTCACATGACCTGCAATCGCTTGTCTGTAAATAATGCCGGAAAAAAAACGGCGAACACAGCAGCCACATATCGGCCGATGCCGATACACTTAAAACTCGCAAAAAAAAAAAAAAAAAAAACGGCCGGCCGACATATCGGTCTATCACTAGTGCGGACCAGATATTAGTGCTGGCGGGCCAGTTTTGGCCTATGGGCTGCCAGTTGCCCACCACCGACCAATTAGATTATAAGACAAAAGCACTGAGATTTCAAATTGGATTAGAAAAAAACTGATTGGCACCTATAAATGCTGAAACCACATTGTGCCCCAATGTAAAAACATTAGCAGGACCAGGGATTAAAAACTTTAGAGGAGATAATACAAAGCAAAGAGTACAGTGACTTCCCCAGTCTGTATCATACAGACAGGTTAAAAGTAAAGTAGATTTCTTACCACACGCTGTTTGACGTTAGGTTTCTGTAGGAGCCATTCGATGTCCAACGTCTGACCATTTGACTGCCAGAACTGATGATGGCAAGGCAACGTGGCGTTGTCTCCTACAACCCGCTTCATTTCGGTCTGAGCTCCAGCCGAGAGCAAACTCAACAGCACTGTATAGAAAAACACAAACATAACATCAACATTTACTCTGATTATTGTCTACAAATGTCACATTTTCATTATCCAATCAAATCCCAGAGGTCACAAAATGAAGTCCCACGATAAAATATTTTCAAAAACTTTATGAGAATCGAAAAAGGTTACAGTTAATTTGCTTACAAGGCTTGAAATCACTTACATCAGCAAGCCTAATACAACACACAATGGGCAACAGTCAGCAAAATGATATTATTAAACAAATGAAGAGAGCACAACTTTGTTAGCAAAGCTAGCATGACATCCTTCCCGAAGGATTTGGTGAATTCCCGGGCATCTTTGGGCAAAGTCCACATTCAGTACACCAGTGTCTCTGTGAATATAGCTCTTACTGCCACCGGGACCCGACTAATTTACTGGAGGCTACCGCTCATTGCCGGAGGCTTGAGTCACATTATAGACGGCGTCATGAGGATTTACGCACTAGTCCGACTCCCACGGGGTCCAGAAATAGTATGAGATTTACAATTCTTTCCACCTGGCAAGAAGATCTTGCAGAGCAAACAATGCGTCACACCGGTCTTATATGTGCAAAACCTACGGATATTTATGGATTGCTGGCATTAGCATAGCATTGCGCCTAATCTGCTGTTGAATATCCCAAATAGCTGTTGTCGTTCCTCCCATGCAACCGTTGCTAAAAAGGATGCCAGCACAGCTATATAACCTGCTTGTGTAAATATTATGACATTTCCCCCTTTAGCGCTAACACCCAAGGGAACGCACAGGAGATTTCGGGGCCGTATTGCTAAGCGCAGGCTTAGGATGGATGGACGTGTCGTTTCGAGCGTGTTTTCGTCTGGCTGTGCTCATTTGTAAGTCACCAGTTCATGCTATGAATGCATGCAGCACGTGTCACAAGAGAAGCATGGCTTACGATTAACTGAATGACATGCAGCCCTCGAGACGCCACCTGTGCCAAAACGCTCGTCCTGCTGAGTCATGATACAAAACCAACAGACTGTAATGCCTTCCTGAATATTCTTGTTTGGTATAGTGAAACATTTTAATGAGAGAAACCATGGGTTTCTTTAGGTTATATCCTGGAGTCATAACCATTACCAGTGAATTTCTGATTCAGCTCTGCTGTCTCAAAAGGCTCAAAAGCCGCAGGCAATGGGAAGAATTAGACAAATGACTGAGATCCTATGGCTCTCCGTCTACTTGTGTGAACTGTCAGAACTAAAACCGTGAGTCAGCAAAAACGCAGCATGCAGGTCCCCAGCAGCGAGCCTAGCTTTATGATTTTTTAATGCATTGCTTGTACCCTCCATCTTCTGGCGTGATCTCCAATGAGTCAGAGATGCAGGGAGAGAGATGTGTAAGTATGCTGTGGAGGTACAGTAGTGTGGGAGGAGGAGAGACAGGACCTGCGTCCGAAATCACATACTGTGACAGTAGGTACTGAATTAGATAATGTACCCATTCATTGGCCATTAAACAGTAGGTACAATAAAGTTAGAATATCGATAGTATGAATGAATTTGGACGTACTAAATCCGCCATGTTGATACTAGTGTTGGGCGATGCCCCATTTTGAGATTGTCTTATTGTCAGACTGTGACATCACTGATATATGATAGGATCGGGGGGTGGGGCAATAGTTTACTCATTTATTTATTTGTTTCTTTTTTTACTCATTATGACAAGCCACTTGATTGGTGGACAAAAAAGCTGATTTACTCTAAGGGCAAAACTCTCATGATCGCAACCTTCTTAAAACTGATGCCAGAGATGATCAGAGTGCGTCTTTAAGCACAGCCGCTCTGAAATTTCCTGCATGCCAGGGAGCAGGAAACAACAAACTCACTGGTTTTAAACCCCTGCATGCCTAACAACCTCTCTAGAGCAAAGAAATGTCAGAGCCCTGCTCATGTGCGAGCTGAGGAAGAGTCCGAGTCATGCCATTATGCATTCATGTCTGAGCAAGAGTCCAAGACGTGCGCATTGAGTCCAGGTGCGTGCGAGAAGGAATCCGCACATGTTACAAGCTGTAAGTGAAGCCCACAAACCCTCTCATGTGAGGAAAAGAATGCAATGTGCATGTTAATGTGAAACTATTATGATAATAATAATAACTATCACCAAATATCGTCATGAAAGCCCGCTATTGGGCGTATGTTTGACGATCGTCAATACACGAGAGTATCATCTATCGGCACAACCCTAGTTGATACATCACGGGACTTTCGTCATCATAACAACAAGTTAGTTGTTAACTGGAATGAAGTTAAACAAGCATAATTTAACCATTTTGAATAAAACAACGCCTTTTCTTCTTCTTTGTAGCTCTTCTCCCGGGGCTCACGGTATAGTATGGCTCTGTTCCAAATAGTGCACTTCGTGTGGACTTTCAGTCTTGTGTCCTTAAATTGCCCATGCAATTTAAGGTCTGTAGGGTTTCTCATCTGTCCTTTTTACACTCCATCAGCGCCCCATTTGCATCCTTGATGCTGTATTCGGTGAAGCCCGCACTGCTGCAGGCTTCATGCACTTTACCAACCCCGAAGTCCTTGCGAAAGACCAATCAGACAATGGGTGGGAAGTGTTAACACTGATGGTCAACTTCTCTTTCTATTTCCGTCTTGACACCTGAGGCTGTCCCAAAATACCACTCCGGTGCAACTTCGTGGACTTGCGTCTAGGGTCCCTAAAGTTTACACTACATGATGGCCCTGTCCCAAATGGCGCACTTCATGTGGACTTTCGGTCTCGTGGCCTTAAATTGTGCATGCTCGCTTAGTCCACGAGTCCGTAGGGTGTCCCATCTGTCATTTTTACGCTTTGAAGTGTGCTCATCAGTGCCTCCTTTTCCCCCTTGATGCGGTCTTCAGCGAAGCCCACACTGCAGCAGGCTTCGCGCATTTTACCAACCCAGAAGTTCTTGCGAAAGAGCAATCAGACCAATCAGACAACGGAAAGGAGGAGTTCACACTGATGTGCAATTTCTTTCCTATTTCGGGTGTGACGCTCGAGTCTGTCCTAAAATACGACTCCGTTGCACCCACGTGGACTCGCATTTAGGGTCCCTAAAGTCTGGACTACGTGATGTCATCAAAGTGTTGAGGAGGAGGACCACAAGTCCGGAGTGTGCCATTTGGGACAAAACCAATGTCATCAGTGTGTGGACTCTGAGGAAGTCCACAAGTCTGGAATGTGCCATTTAGGACAGGGCCTATGTCCATCGATTGAACACTTCAGTATTTTGACTGAGGTAGTAGGTCGTCTAGGTACTTTTTGCCTACTGTTATTCGAATACTATGAATTCGGACCTACAACTCGCCTACTGCTTTTCGCCTACTAAATAGCATTTAGAGTCTAGAAAGTATGCATTTGGATACATTTGGCAGATGCTTTTATTCTATGAGACTTAAAGTGCATTCAATCTACATTTATTTAATCAATTTGGGTGTTCCCTGAAAATCAAACCCATGACATTTGTGCTGTGCATTGCTCTAACATTGATCTTCATACTTTACTTACATATACAAAGAAATATGTTGGGTTGTTGTACGCCAATTGCCGGGTAGTTAGGTAACATCAACCCATCATAAGGTTATTTATAATCCAACAGTTGGGTTTGTCCATATTTGTCCAAACTATGGGTTGAAATAACCCAAGATTTTTTAGAGTGTACAGGCATCAAATATTTAAATTGCTGAGTTCATTTATTCACTAAATCCATCTTTGAAAAGGTCAAATGTATTCATTTATTTTTGATATCTTTCATTGATTTTACAAAATTAACGCAAGTGACCTCTATAGCCTTTAATATACATCAGTAACAACTCGGATTCATCCTAATTGCCTGCGTTGAGAACAGACAGAAACCAGACAGCTTCACTTAGTGTGTATCAGGCCTGTATGGGTCTCCTGGGTACTTCCCTTTGATTTGCTCTGTGCTTTAAAAGCCTAAACCCCTTTTTCTCTCAAACCCACACGAAGTACGTGATTGGGCCAACACGCTCATCCATTTCTTCTTTGCACATGCAGACCTAGAGGTAAGGGGTGAGTCTCTGGGTGTCTCCGAATGCTCACATCTAAGACTTAAGGCTCAAATTTCCTTAGACACAATGTTCCTTCACTTGCTGAGTCACTTCTCGCCCGCTGCCGGTTACAGATGGACGTTTTAATATGTTGGAACAGCCTGGCAATAAATCAAAAAACAGAATGAAAGCCGTTTTAATTCCTTTCTCCTTGAAGGTAGCTATAAGACTCAGTAGTAAAAATATCCAGTGCGCTGTGAGCCAGGTGGTTTAATAGCACTGCTTTATATGGGTGATAATAGTGGACTGTTTTTCATTTGAAGTTTAGGATAAGCTGTCGGGTTGTGGGATGCTTTGTTCACTGTGAGTGTTTAAGTCGAATAAACCCGTCAATATCGGCAAGCTGGTAATATTGGTTACTGTAG
The DNA here is from genome assembly GCF_027580225.2 of Misgurnus anguillicaudatus. NCBI lineage: Eukaryota > Metazoa > Chordata > Actinopteri > Cypriniformes > Cobitidae > Misgurnus > Misgurnus anguillicaudatus. The sequence continues at coordinate 12,216,727 of NC_073351.2, forward strand.
ATCGACACGATGCTGAAGCATGAAGCACAGTGCAAGCAACACCAAGGCCATGAATTAGCCATGAACAAGTTAGTCTTCACAGATAAACACAAATTTTGTGCATTCTGTCATTCTTAAATGAAAAACAATCTACCTCTTAAGATAAACTGTAACAAAGGGAAATACAAACAATTGGATATACTGTATGAGGAGTACTCATAAATTGCCCTAGGGGGAGTTGTGCTCCAATAAATCCAGTCTCTCTCTCTCTCTCTCTCTCTCTCACACACACAGAGACGCACGCACGCACGCACGCACGCACGCACGCACACACACACACACACAGACACACACACACAGACACACACACACACACACACATTCATTGTCCACCAAACAATACCTCAAAATCTTTCCTAACTCTTATCTTTAAACTCCTCTTTAACCCTTTAAATCCTTAACCTTTCCACAGATACGAATGCATCCTTTCACTGGTTGACATTCGAAGCACAAGTGCAGGCTAAGACGTGAATGCCAATAAGCAGTAATCCGATAATCTGTATTGCTAACCATTACAATAACGTCTAGGCTGTCTGAATCACAATCTAAACTAGACTTACAGATGCAGTACTACAAGACAATCCTTATTTAACCCATACATTCACCATCTATGTTAACCAGCACAAAAGGAAATCAAGAGTGTTTGACTTTGATCAGAAAAGAGACGCTTTGAATAAGCCTTTTCTAACCTTTGACCCCCAAGACAATTACTCTTAAGAGCCTTACATTAAGAACAGATCAAGAAAAGCTTATGGGTCTTAATGTTGCTCATCTTGTTATCTGTGATCTATCATGATCCCTCTGTCTGCTGGGACTCAGAGACAAATGCAGGCATGTAAAGTAACATACAATGAAAGTGACTTCCTGATTAATTTAACACAATAATCAATACTTGCTTTTAACTAACAGGCTGTTATAAGAGGCAATGTCTAAGTGTGTGCCTTTAATTTATTCATGTACAATTTAGAAAAAGCACATTAGTATGTGTGACATTTACCACAATGGCTTCTATATAAAAAGAACTTAAGTGTCTTCGCTTTTATTATGTGTCGTTTATATATGCATTTATGTAAAAGTTAGTTTTGTGAATTAAATATTGGAAAAATGGTAGGTAAGGGACCATGTTTAAGTTATAGGTTTAAGGTTCAGTGACAAAAACGGTTTGGCATGATGAGAAATTAAAAAATCTTTTTAAAAAACTTGTTTTAAAAGCACGCATCAGGTTTATTTCAATGCACATAGTGTATTTATGTTAATTCTATGCAATAAAAATGTGCACCATTTTTATAAAAGTTAAGACTTTTATGAACCTGAAAATGTCAAATGGTATAACCACCAATTGTGCCAAACGATGAGAAATATAAAATATTTTATCCACCTTGATGGCATGTAAGCATGATCATCAAGAAAAAAAAATAATAATAATAATTTAATATTTTCTAAATACTCTTTGACAAATGATGTAAAAATGTATGTAAAAAAAATCATATTACACTAAACTAGATTATTATATTTTATTCCACAATTTGTTATGAATATATATATTTTCATAAATAAAAAAAAATACTAGTTACACCAATTGACACAGACCGGTTACACCACACTGACATTTTTGCAATTTTCCCCCAGATATTCTTTCAAAATGAAATAAACCAGAAATTTTAGACTTGGTCCTCAAAAAAGAGAATGTATGCAAGTAATCTGCAAATTTATTTTGAAATTTTAACCCTTTTACATTTAATTGAACCACACGGGCACAAAATAATTAACGTCACGTCATTGACCCATAAACAAACCTGCAGTTTAAGACTTCCAGCCTAATGCTGCATTTACACCAACCGCGGTAGAGGCGTGAAGCGCGAGTGATTTCAATGTTAAGTCAATGTGAAGGCGCGTTGACACGCGTCAGGAGGTCCCACGGCGCAGAAGAGGCGTTCGGCGCGGCGCGGAAGACGCGTTTCCGCCTCTTTCGCACGTGAAGCTTGCGCGAAAGGCGCGAATTGAGCGTTGTGCGCGGAACGCGCGAATGATGCATTTTGTGCATTTTGCGGTTCACGCGAATTTGCGGCTGACGCCAGAGTTGAAAATTTTTAACTTTGGCGGAATTTCGCGCTGTGTTAACCAATCAGGAGCCTGCTTGCTGCTGTGGTGGCAGCCCCGCCCGGAGTCACTCATTCAACCAACGTTTGATATTGTCCGTAAGCAGTCACCCGAAGCTATAGGACACAAGTTCTTATTTCTATAGAAGTTGTAAATACACATTTCACTTTTGAGTCACGTGAGGTTTATCGACCTGCGTCGTTTATTTTTCCCCGATAAGGGTACCAAATACAAACTGGTTACTATCTAGATAAATGCAAAATCAACATCAGTCATCTTGCAAACAGACAACCGCATAGCCCTTGCCCCTCCCACAAGCGAAGTTTGCCTCTGACGCGCGTTAAATGCTTGCTTTTTCCGCGCGTCTACTCCGCTCTACACGCGCGAATGCATCCAAATTGTTCAAGTGGCAAACCACGCGCGATTTTGACGCCTAAAACGTGGTTGGTGTAAACTCAGCATAACTCTTCAGGAAAGAGAACAAGATTTGCCTTTGTTTTGTCTTACAGCTCAACTGAACTCAATTCAATTCATTTATGAAAATAAATTCATTGGCGCTGCTGACATACAGCACACATCATCTGTTTCTCTCTGACACATGATAATGTCCCGTCACAGACGAGAAAACACTGAAACATTCAGACCTCTATGGCTCCTCCAGACAGGTGGTGGAATTACAGCATGAATGCGTATTCACATATGGTTGAGATTAAGTACGGGCGAGTAAAAGTGCAGTGACAACAACAGGCCTGTGCGAGAACCAAATCCAAAAAAGTTTCTGCACTGTAGGTGGAGATGACACATTTTGATAAATGTGTTAATGAAACAGTCCCGTGAATCATGAATGATGAATCAGATCATTTTGAATGGTCCATGAATGTTAGATCACATTTGAATGTGCTGGAAATGACAAAATGATGGCGTGCACATATGCAAAAACGCATAAATTCACACAAACAGACTTTCCATCTGCTGTTTTGAAGATCATCCGTAGATTTTATATTTAATTAAAGTTTCCAGCATCTTTGTCTTCCAAGCTACTCTACCAGCAGGCACACCCCCTTATACAAAACCATTTCGACAGCCTAAATGTTTGCTACATACATATTTATAACACACAAATTCTGACTACCGGACACTATTAACTCAGACTAAAGATGGTCCTTTGATGGGATAACGCATAATCCTCTTCATAGCCCTACTGGTGAGTAAAGAAGGGTGTTAAGGAAAGGAGAAATTATTCTTCAGAAATGGTTGTGGGAGTTGTGATAGCTGTAATTCTTATAGTTATACGTGTGAAAAGACTTGGGTTGGACATCAACTTGGTTTTGCTGGTTTTGCAGTGTTTCAACTGATATATTACATTTTTGTATTGACTGATGTATTGTTTTGCCTCAAAATTCACAGAAGTAGGGGCGGTTTCCCAGACAGGACCTAAAGTCCCAGACTAACTTAAATGTTAGTGTTGTCTTGACCGAAAACAACTTTCTCTGTCATATTAAAATATATCAGTGCAAGTGTTGTATCTGAAGATGCACAGTAATTTTTATTTATAAATGAAGATAATCCCTGTCCGGGAAACCGCCCCGTAATGTTTTTAGGCATGTTTGATAAAACTAATTAAACTAAGGTCTACACTGCAAAAAATGACTTTCCTAAAATATCTAAAAATTCATAAATTAAGATGCTTTTCTTGATGAGCAAAATGACCTAAGACTAAGTATAGTTTATAAACAGAAACTATACAATTTAATTGAATTTGTGCTTAAAACAAGCAAAAAATATTTGCCAATGGGGTGAGAAAAAAAATCTTAAAATAAGTTTTCTTTTTTTCTTAAACACTTATTCAATCTAAATTTTCTCACCCCATTGGCATATATTTTTGCTTGTTTTTAGCACAAATTTACTTAAATAGTATATTTTTGGTCTAAAAACTAAACTTTTTTTTAAGGTCATATTGCTCATCAAGAAAATTTATCTTGATTTAAGAATTTTAAGATATTTGTACTAAAAACAAGACAAAAATACTAAGTGAGAAAGTCATTATTTTCAGTGTAGTCCTGGTTTAAAATAATCCCTGTCTGGGAAACCAACCCATAATGTTTAACTACTATCTTTGTTTCAGAGAGAAGGAAAGCTGTTTATGTTCCTCTTCAAATTAAAAGCCAGCTAGCAAAGCTAGGAAAAAGTTCCGAAGAAAAATTGCAAGCCAAAAGAAATGCACTTGACACGAACTAACAATGAGCAATACGTCCAGATATAATAAGACCAGAACGTAATCTGGATTTAATCTGTCTCTAAAAACAGTCATGTTTTTACAGCGCTGAAACCAAATGATCATTTCCATTCTGGATTGTTGGTCATGGAAAACCTGGCTGTTCCCGTCACAAACTTTGTGAATCAGAGAAAATGAGAGTTAAAAGTCATACAGAACACAAAAGTCAGATTTTCCATCATGCTCTTCTTTCTTCTCTCTGTCTTTGTAAGATGCACATATACACTCGTGATGAAGGAAAACAGGCAGAGAATGTTTGCAAAATTGTTTGTTTAAGAAATAGATTTTTTTAGGAACATTATGATATTTGTATGGAGCCCCTCGCGTGTGCATGTGAAACTATTGCATGCGCATGTCAAACTATTGCATGTGCACGTGAAACTATCGCGTTTAGTTTCACATGCGCATGTCAAACTATTCCGAAACATTCGCTTTCAAGTGCACACACGATAGATTCACATGAATCTATCACATGCGCATGTGAAACTATCGCGAGTGCACGTGAAACTAAACTTTACAAAAAATTCTGCACATGAAGGTTTCACGTGAGCACATGAAACTAAACTTTTGATTTTTTTACTCCAATGTCACCTTAGGGTCTCAGTATATTTGCATTGTAACACTAATAGGGATGCATGATATATCGGCCAACATATCGTTATCGGCCGATAACTGCTTATTTTTAATATTATCGGTTATCGGTCTGATAGCAAAATTAGGCCGATAAATGAAAGCCGATAAATGATGGATTATTTTGGTTTGTTGAACCACTTCACTTGCTCATTGCTGGCCATGTGAAGTTTTGATTGGTGCTTTCTGTGACACAGCACGAAGATGACACGTGTTGCGGGCTTAAGAAGAGTATGCTAGTCTAGCGCAAAGACAAGATGTCCGCGGCCTGGGAGTTTTTCATTGTGAAAATAATATGGATATTTATCGGCCTATAGATATTGGTTATCGGCCCCCAAATATAAAGAGTTATCGGCCAAAATTTCCATATTGGTGCATCCCTAAACACTAACATTAAAATAAAAAAATCTGAAAAATGTTCACCAATTTTGCAGTATAGTAAAATAACACCAAAAATCCCAATGGTCCTAAAAACTGGTTTTATGTTTTTTTATCATGTTAAAGGGATAGTTTACCCAAAAAGGAAAATTCTGTCATCATTTAGTCACTCTCATGTTGTTACATTACAAATTTCTTTGTTCTGATGAACACAAAGGAAGATATTTTGAGAAATGTTTGTAACCAAACCATTCATGGATCCCATTCACTTCCATAGTAGGAAAAAAGAATACTATAGAAATAAATGTGCGATAGTTTGACGTGGGCACGCGATAGTTTGACATGCGCACAGGTGTGCACGTGAAACTAAACTTTATTTATTTTTTGCCACATGTCCCCTTAGGGGTTCCGTACAAATATCATAATGTTTCTAAAAAAATCAATTTCTTTAAACAAACAAATTTATTTTTTCCCTTTTGCTTTGGGGTTTCATATAACCTGTTCATGTTTTTGTAACATTCACTTTTTTGTGGGTTTTGTGCATTAATGCCTGATAAATATTTGCCCAAAATAAGCAAATGCAAAAGGATCTATACCGAACTCTCTAATATGACCTAATAAAGATGTAAAAAAGGTTAATGTGTGTGTGTATATCAGAATAACACACGGCTATAACCTTTAGATTGTATTGCCAAATATCTCATCTGTGTAAATGGAAACCTTTTATCGAGAAGTGACACATTCTTGTCGTCTCCTGTCGATAAAAAAAACACATTTCTCCAGGATATCTAGACACCTTTGTTTTTCAGCATAGGCTTCACCTAGCGAGAATGACAGTCTGTTATTTTCCTTGGCAGATGTTTCATTTTGTGGAAATGAAAAGGAAATATCCATTACTGAGAGCTTACTAGATGAAGAAAAGCACTTCTACAGTCTATCTATTTCTCAAGCTTGGTTTCTGTCCATTACACACAAACACACCCAGACGTCACAACAAGTTCAGGTCTAGACTAACAGAAGAACAATGCAAGTGCAGGAAATACACAGAGAAATGCTTTTTTATTTACACCTAGTCTAGAATGCAAAAAAGTCTCTAAAAAGCAACCTATAGGCAAGTTAAAACCTGATTACATCACCATAATAAAGTTCAGCAATCAAAAAAGTGAAAGTAAAATATTCCTAAACATCTCTGAACTTTTTTTTATGACTTCAGCAGAAACGGTCAAAATATGGATTCATTATCCAGCACAAAACCCCACTTAAACCACTGATACAAATCTTCTGTCTGATGTTTAAAAACCACACTGAGACACAAATATAAAAGCCCACATCCCTTTTGTTTATTGATGCTGTCTCATCTGTATCTCTGCATGTTGGGGTGTGATCCTGTCACATTGTAGAAACTGAATTTCCACAGCGACCTCCCCGGATCAATACTTAAACAGCTTTTGTGAAGTTGGGCCCTTTTTGCTGCAATCTGCAATTTTTTTTATGTCCGCTATGGGAAATCCAGCTGACTCGGTGTATGAAGTGAAATTGCGTAATGTATCTGTGTCTCACAGCCATTGGTTGATGGATGCCTTATAACCGCAGTTGGCCAGAGTAAATGTGAAATACTATCTGCCCCGCGCCTGTTATGTCGAGTAATCCAATACTCCGGAGGGTTAAAAAATGCACCTCTAGCTTTTCTTTCATTGCACATAAAGAATGAAATAAAAATGACGAGTAAATGTGAAAATGGTTGAACGTAAAAACTAACTGACTGAGAATAGGGCTGGACAATTTATCGAATGCTCATGAGACTGTATATTCTTGATGATTTGCTGACAATATAAAATAAAGTAAGATATATCTTAATCATTGTAATGTGTTATTGATGGAGTCATTAGTCTTCATGAAGACTAGGATTTTCATTTGGCTAATTTCGCAGTCTCTTTATGTTTCACAAATTGATTTAGCATAATTCCTCTATTTACAAGTGTTTGTAAAAATGTTCACGAAAAGTGGCATTTTTAATGTATTAAAATGTTTTAATAATAGTTTCGTAATGTGTACTGTCCAGTAAATCATGTTACTTTGGTTTAAAGACATACTATGCAGTTATTTTACCTTAATATAACAGCTTCAAAGTTATTTCGGTGGTAAACAAAGTCATAGTAGGGCGAATCATCCTCCTGTTGAAGCTCTGGGAGGACGCCACTAGCAAAACCAGCAATGCAAGCTTGAGAGAACCGCCCCTGACAAATCTCGCGAGAATCACGACTTGCTTTACGGCAACGACGTCACACACGTTAGGCTTGTTCGACTTCGTGTGGCGCTGCAAGAACCGTCCGCCGGATGACGTCAAAGTACCGCGAGAATGATCCGAGACGGCACTTTGACGTCATCCAGCTGTCGGTTCTTGCAGCGCCGCATGAAGTCGATCAAGCCTATAACAACAACAACTGCACGCGCAGTTTGAGACGTGAGGCTAAACGATTTAAAAGTTAAGAAAGCGCGTTCGGAAGAGAGAAGGAAAAGAGAATCTGACCGCGTTAGGCACCGGACGAGAGTCCCACGGCGCGACTGCCCACTCGGTCAGGTTTTTACTCGTTGGCGTGAGCTAAAAGACAGCACTGGATGCGATGCTGATCTGGCGATCTTGTTGATGGACTAGTAAGTAAATCTCTTATGTGTAAACTTGTTTGCGGTCTATGTTGTATGTTGTTGCGCTTGCTTGTAGTATGTCATGCGATTATCATGACAACAGTTGTCAATATCTCACATAATCATCAGGACATAAATAAGCCTAGAGGTTGTAAATAGTGTAAACATGCACAATTTGCAAACTATTATGATAAATAGCAATAATCATGTATAGTGACATTATAACGAACAATTTTATTAAATAATGCAACGTACACAATTAACTTTGTAATGGCATTTTGTAATGTTTACTTGTGATTTAGCAGCAATCATGTAAAAACGTAATAAGCCAGCAAACGCGGTAGGCTACTTTATTATTATATGCACTCAACACTTCTTATTATCCTATTACCATCATCTGTAGTTTAGTAGACTATGCAGTAGCCTAATATTTGTATGAAATTGTGAAACATTAACTGGTCATTATCTTTGGAGCACTAGAGTGGGAAATTACGACCGTTGCAAGTATTCTCCAGCGATTCTAGGGGTCGCTGTTTGACAAAAACGCTGAAAATGCATAGAGCGGCTTTAAATAGTAAGAAAGATTTTTTTTACAATTGTACACTGTAATCTGCTTTTTGTTCGAAATTGTGTTTTTTTTTTAATAAATAAATAAAAAAATAAAATATGATGTAAAATTGTAATCTATTTTGATGCACGTCTATGGTTACAATTTGATGTAGCTGTCATTGTTCTATTCAAAAACAGAAGAAAACAAACATTTTACAGCTTCACTATATCTTTTGAATAATAAAAAATCCTTAAAGGGATAGTTCAACCCAAAATGAAAATTCTGTCATCATTTAGTCACTCTCATGCTGTTACAAACCTGTATAAATTTCTTTGTTCTGATGAACACAAAGAAAGATATTTTGAGGAATGTTTGTAGCCAAACCGATCAGAAGCCCCATATTTGTCTAATAGCGCTTGAATAAAATGGTCCTAACACAAACTTAAAGGATTAGTCCATTTTCTTAAAAAATAAAATAAATAAAAATCCAGATATTTTACTCACTATTATGTCATCCAAAATGTTGATGTCTTTCTTTGTTCAGTCGAGAAGAAATTATGTTTTTTGAGGAAAACATTTCAGGATTTTTCTCATTTTAAAAATGGACCCCAATACTTAACACTTAACTTTTTTTCAATTAAGTTTCAAAGGACTCTAAATGATCCCAAACGAGGCATAAGGGTCTTATCTAGAGAAAACGATTGTCATTTTTGGCAAGAAAAATAAAAAAATATGCACTTTTAAACCAAAACTTCTCGTTTATCTCCGGTCCTTTGATGCGCCAGCACGACCTCACGCTGTACGTCATCACGTCAAGAGGTCACGGATGCGAAACTCCGCCCCAGTGTTTACAAGTGTGAAGAAAGAGGACCGCTCCGATGTTGTTGTTTGTTGAATGATACTAATTAATGTCTTTTTGTCAGTTTATTGTTTAAAATGGTCCGCAAATGAGCATTTCATATATGTAACACGTGACCTTTCTGCGTCTCTACTCAATTACGTGAGGTCACGCTGGCGCGTCACAGGACCGAGATAGATGAGAAGTTGTGGTTTAAAAGTGCATTTTTTATTTTTCTTGTCAAAAATGACAATCATTTCGCTAAATGAGACCCTTACGCCTTGTTTGGGATCGTTTAGCGTCCTTTGAAACTGCAATTTTAGTATTGGGGTCCATTAAAGTCCATTAAAATGAGAAAGATCCTGGAATGTTTTCCTTAAAAAACATAATTCTTTCTCGACTGAACAAAGAAAGACATCAACATTTTGGATTACATGGTGGTGAGTAAATTATCTGGATTTTTATTTTTAAAATTGACCAATCCTTAAAGAAGTATTTATTCACAGTCACCAAAGCTGTCACTGCGGTTGTCCCCATTATAAAAGTACAGCTTTGCACCTAAACCGTTTTATACTAATATACCTATACTAATATGCAAATTTGTAAAAAGCACTTCAGTTTTGAATTTTAAAGCAAATGTCATATATCTGATTTTTTCTCTCTCAATCTCTGACTGTGTGACAGACTGTTGTGTAGAAGGAATGGCCCTTATCACATATAAGCATCAGTGTCTCCAGACCATCAGACAAATGAAGCTTATCAGTAAACTTTCCAAATAGCACTAAGCATACAATCCCAAACTGCTCTCCAGGGTGTCCTAAAATGTGTCCATTTTAATCCGTGTGAGGAGACAGACTCAGGACTGAAGAGCTGGGTTTTGACAGCACCTCCAAACGAAACACACAGAGGACACGACAGGACAGTTCCAACAACGCCTGGTTAATTAATAATAGATCAGTATTGAAACCATCTTATGATTTGCTCCAATCATCTGTGGATCATCTGACGTAAGAACAAGGAACATATTCGCCTGAGACAGTAGCAGGACACAGGAAGTTGCAATGGGAGGGAAAAGCAAGCGAGATTGATGACACGCATTCACTGGCATCAGCTGAACCCCTGGAGTTGAGAGGGTGTCAGGGCTTCATGTGTTACAAATATGAACAGGTCTTTGATGTGAAGGTGGTGTGACAGTGACGAACTGCCACCTGTCCTGCCGAAGCAAAGCAAGGGCTTAGGAAGGTCCCATTAAAGCACAGATGATCATTAATAGCGCAAGTTACCATCTGCCCTGTCAAATGCTCATAGGACCAAGACTGCAAAATATTTAACTTGTCCATCCTTTAGCATTTCCTGCTGCCTTTAGGTCTCCGTCAGACACGAAAAAGGGAAAACTGGACATTTTAGCCGAAACACAAATTAGTTACAGTGAAATTTTTATTTGTAGCCAAAGACCCTGTCTGTGAAAACCAAGTCATTGTTTGTGATTTAACAAAACATTGAATCAATTTAATTTAATGTAATTAACTTTGCAGCGATATGGACCCAACACTGCATGGCTTAACCCATTATTGTACCGTTTTCATTTAATTTTAGGTGAATCTGTCTACAAATGCAATAAAGTATAATTTTATCAATTTTAATTAGTATTGTTATTATTATTAAATGATTGATTTTATTTGTTAAACACATGGAGGAAACTTAAAACAAAACATTATGAACTAAAGAATATTCATGATGTTAAAACTATAAAACTATAAAACTATTTAAAAGAGTATTAACACTTAATGACATTTAAATGACAAATTATATTTGTACCACTGTAGTTGAGGTCAAGAAAAATACTCATGACGCTGTTATAAAACTATTTAAAAGAGTATTAACTCTTAATGACATTTTAATGACAAAATTATATTTGTACCACTGTAGCTGAGGTCAAGAAAAATATTCATGATGTGTTATAAAACTATTTAAAAGAGTATTAACTCTTAATGACATTTTAATGACAAAATTATATTTGTACCACTGTAGCTGAGGTCAAGAAAAATATTCATGATGTGTTATAAAACTATATGACAGAGTATTAACACTTAATGACATTTTAATGACAAATTATATTTGTATCACTGTAGTTGAGGTCAAGAAAAATATTAATGATGCTGTTATAAAACTATATGACAGAGTATTAAAACTTAATGACATATTAATGACAAATTGAATTTGTATCACTGGTAAAAAGTGGTCAGTTATGTTGTCTTGGTAATGTCAAGTTGTCATGACAAGTTATGATGTATTGGTTAATGTCAAGTTGTCATAGCAAAGACATCTCAAAGAATGTCATCTTTGCATTAAAAATGATATAATTGAATAAATGACACTTAATGACAGTTGTCATAAAGGTGCATAAAATGTCATGATAAGATTATGAATGTCTCATGTCAGTCTTATGAACACCCCTTCAAGTAAAATGCTACCAAATATAACCTTAATATCTTTACTTAGGTAATGTAAAAGATTGAAATCAATGATTCAAAAATGAATACTTTGATGCTCCTAATCTCATCATTAGATTAGAAAACTTAAGTTTGTTTTTACAGACAGGGTCACATTTGCAAACAGATCAGCTCTTTAATATTTTAATTTCTTTTTACTTCTTTCTTTAACGTCTATCTATCACCCGATCAATGACCCACGCGTGCTAGTCCCATCCCACTGGGCTGCACACGGCCCCCCAACCCTAATAAAAATGCCCACGCGGCCGCGTCCGGAAGAGGAAAGAGAGAAGATTGAAACCATATGAAGAAGGCTCTGGAGAGGCGGGTGTGTCAGCCTCATATTTCACTCCCTAAAGGCTGATTAAAAGGCCAAGCAGAGAGATTCCAGTGATCTGGACATACTGCTGCTTTCTGACTGATGTCTCGGCCTCTCTAATTCCTCAATGAACCAGAAAGCCTCAAACGCTCTCCTTTTCTTATTGGCCCTCTTGAACCTCTGTGTCAATCTGGACAGATAAAAAAGACTGAGATAAAATATTGAAAAACAAACCAGCCTTTATCTCCAAGCAGAACAAAAATCTATAATGTCTGATGTAATATAAAACATTTTTCTTTATCATTTTTCTTCCTTCGCCTTGTTTTCCAGCAAAAAAATCATTAAAAAAACAAAGAAATACTTAAAAAAACAAAATAGTCTAAGATAAGATGTATTTTTTTAATATCTTATGTGTGGAGAGTTCATTTTTCTTAACTTATTTTTGCAGTGTGTGTAGTTGTGCATTTCTTTCATTAAAATGGGGGTTTAGACTGCTGCCACAATGCATTATGGACGTTTTTTGTTGAAATTCATTGACATGAAGGTGAAATGTAGGCCAAGGGGTGGAAACAATGTGATGCGATACTTTCAGAGAGAAATGAGGACAAACGGTATGATTTTTTTAAACTGGAACGCCTGGGTCAAAACCTTATATGAAGCGAAAGTAAACAGAATCATTATTCCTCATAAAAGCAGTCTTGTTATTAGGAGAATTGTTAAGGCTTCACACCTCAGCAGCTTCTTTTCTTCTCGGAAAACAGAGCATCGCCCCACGGGACACATTTTCTAGCCTTGTGGCACAAAGTTCGACTAGCAGACGTCCGTTGTGCAATTCACGATCGTAATGGATTGAGCAACTTGGCTTATTTTCATCTGGCCTTTATATTCCCTGAAGGACTGAAGAAAACAAATAAGAAGTGGAGGTCTTGTTTATCCAGCCCGTTGGCCAGCGGAGGGCCACTGCCACGTGTCCCAGTGTGGAGCCTGGCGTTGTGCCGGAGCCCTGCGCACACAGAACAGCGGATCTGGGGCTGGATGTGGGTGGATGCAAGTCTTGTTTGCAGTGCCGTTCCACAGCCGACTGCCCTTCTGGGAAGGGACTGGTTTGTTTTTCCCTGCTCTGGATACTGGACCCTTTTTTCTCATTTACTTACACAGCTGGTCATAATAGGCACACCAGCCAGCAACGCACATTCCTTTGACATTGCAGCAATGTCACAATGCAGGCGCAGCAGCAGCCATCTACTTTACCTAACAGTGATGGAGAACTGGGCTCGATTGAACACTGATTTACTTTTTTATTAAAATTGATCGCAAGATTAAATATACAGGATTAAGGTTAAAAAAGCATACCTCAGTTTTGCTGACTTTTGAGTTTACCCAAAAGAAAATTTTGTTGACATAAAGTATGATTATAGAGATACAGAATGCATGTTTACTTTACAATGCAGATTATTTGGTCTGGGATAAAACTGATGAAAATTTTTGTTTGTGATGGCAGAATTTAAAGGAGGCATATCATAAAAATCTGACTTTTTCTGTTTAAGTGCTTTTATCAACCTAGAAAATGTAAAAAAGAACAACCCAGTAACTTAGTTTTCGTAAACCATTCTCTCTAAGTATGTAAAAAATAGCTCATTGAAATTTAACTCCCCTTGTGATGTCAGAAGGGGATAATACCGCCCCTTAATCTACACTATCCAACCAAGGCACTGCCAATTAATGCAGAGATCAACTCATTTGCATTTTAAAGGACACACCCACACACGTTTAATTATGTGTGGGATCAAACCCGCAACCTTTTGTGCTGCTAAAGCAATGCCCTACCACTGAGCTACACAAACACACATCCCTGAACTTTACTAAGCTCAAAAAATGACCATACCTCCCCTTTCAGTTCTGCACTATTATAATCTGTACAGTAAACTTCATCTTTAAAATAAAACAGCTCTTCAAGCTATTATTATTAATTATTTGTTGCTGTGCGAATAAAAACTTGCCATATAAATAGAAGGTTAATCACAATATCTACTGGAGAAGACCCCAGGCATTGCTTTGTCATGTGGTACACAGTATGCCAAACACGCTGTTGTTTTAAAGCAGTGCAACAACTCACAGGCCCCTGAGCGAGATCAATGCATCACTTCCATGGGCCCCTTGATCCAATAAAGATCAGAGCTCTTCATGCCACTGTGCCAAACAGGCATTCGGTCGAGTTAATGACTCATTACAGCAGCTGAACAGAGAGAGAGAGAGAGAAGAGTTTTACAGAAGTAGAAGTGAGTAGGAGAGTCATGCATGTGGTTCCCATCATGCCGAGCGAGAGGAAGCACTCCAAATATTCTACCTGCTGAGAGAAACTGTTTTACGAGAGACTTGTTCCCACAATACAAGAGTAGACCAATTAGTCTCCTTATCAACTTAATAGGTCTACTGCTCTTTATTCCTCTCCTCTGTATTTTCATTGCTTTGTATTACGTATCAGTGGCGGCTCGTGACTGCTCATCCGAGGGGCGCAAATTCAAAATAAGTGTTCGGAGTGTCATGTGTGTTGCTTGTGTCCCCAAAATATGCGTTTGTTGCGTCATGTGAACCATGTGCATCATGTGTTTTGTCAAAATAAGTGCCTGCTGCACATGCGTCAAAACCGTTTATGATAAAAGAGATGCTCACATTCGCAAAATACACGCAAGACACTCCCTTAACAGTAAACTCTGATTACGCATGAGATTATGCGAGTGTCTCTTTTATCATAAACCCTTTAGACACGTCTGTAGCAGGCACTTATTTTGACAAGACACGTGATGCACATAGGATCTCTCGAAGCGCAGAACACATACTTTGAAATTACGAACCACACACATGACGGGCTACATACATGTTGTGACGAACTTCGCATTGAGCACCCTCGAAAAAATAAGTCACCGGCCGCCACTGTTACAAATAGACGATTTCAGCAGTTACAACATAAACAAATGACTTTCGTGGAACAAACGTAACTTTGTAAACTATGCAAAGGATCACAAGCAAAATAAATAACAAGTAGATTACCTCAGTTCAAATCATAGCTGAAGCGTATCAAAAACTACACTGAGCCAGAGATGTTCACAAGTCTCTGAGCTCGAGTCCAAGTCAAGTCTGAAGTCTTTGAGCTTGAGTCCAAGTCAAGTCTCAAGTCTCATTGTTACAAATAAAACTCTAATAACAAATAAAGAAATTATAAACATTTATAAAAAAAACAAAGTTGCACATTAAGTAAGGTCTAAAATTAGCATTAGGTACAGAAATTAAATTAAATGGATAACAACACTGTCTTTATTGTACAAATTAAATATTATTATTATTATTATTTTTGAGCAATAGAAGTGATTTTCTGTTTGTCTTGGGTTGTTTAATTAACATAAATGACACAGACTTAAGTAGCTTAATTGAGGTTACTGTCTCTTTATTAAGAACAAATAAGCCCAGACTGGTTTCTGACTGGTTTCTTAAGACATAAACAAACATTTTTTATTAGAAAAAGTAATACTGTGAGATCATTTTGCGTGTATGTGCCTTGTCAAGAAAAGAAAGATTTTATGTTGGCTTAACTTTTGAAACACTTCTCTCTGTATGTGAACTACTGAGGGCACTTAAACGCGTGCTCAAACACAGGCAGAGGGTGAATTCCAAACAGCGCTTCAGGAAGAAGATGCAGCAGTCGCTTCACATAAAAACGTTACGTTGTTTTTCATTGCTCTATTCAGCAAATGTATGTTAATGGACTACAGTATGACACAAAGTAGCGCCACTCTGGACCTGACTGGATACACTTAAACGCATGTGCGTACAGAAATCTGCTAAAATTGTTTAACCATTTAAACAATTGCAAGCCTTAGAAAAACGTTAATGATAAACTTACCCTATTTAAATTGCATATTAATCCGCAAATCGCATGCGAGCCGAACCGCGGATCCGTCACAGCACTACCCAAAGCTTCAGATGAATGCCACAGCGGCTGCCTGCAGGTACAGTCGACATGTATGTTCGCGGCCGCGCGCGCGGAGCAGATACGTCACGTGTTACGTCGTGGGCAGGTTGTAGGTAACGGAGGAAGCTATGACAGCGAGCTCATCAGACGTTTCCTAAAAATAAACATTGTTCACGAGTCGCGCGGCTCGAGTCCGAGTCTGAAGTCTTTGAGGGTCGAGTCTCAAGTCGAGTCTGGAGTCACTGTGTGTGCGACTTAAGTCGCACTCGAGTCCGAGTCTCAAACTCGAGTCCCCATCTCTGCACTGAGCTACTTTACTTTTAAAATGTGTACTATATAATGTATACAATCTTTACTACAGATCGGCTGCCAAACCTCCCTTCACATAGCGATGATCCATGCTTGCTGTCTTCCCTCGTCTTTAGGAAACAAAACCATTTATTTTTGATGAGGTATTTGTTCCAAAGTACAGTTTAGCCACTAGTCAGACCATTAAACAAACGTAAAACCGGGACAACGCACATGCATCTGATGAAACGTCTATAGTGACGCCAAACCTAGATCCTCCATATACTTACAATGTATAAAAATAAAGTCAAAACGGACACTGACATCTTTGCGCAGTATTATAGTCATGGTCAAATGTGAAGCAAATCTTTTCAAAATTCGCAAGAAAACAAAACAAACAAATGCGAAGTAGGTACATTTCTTTTTAAGTTGTTCGAGCGAATGATGATGGTATTGGTAACCTACAGTAGGGTGGCAGTGGTTGAGTGGTTCATGTAGGTTGTGTACAAATCAGAAGGTTGATGGTTCAATCCCCGGCTCCACCTGACCAAGTGTCGTGGTGTCCATGAGTAAGTCACCTAACCCCAACTGCTCCCAATGAGTTGGATGGCGCCTTGCATGGCTGACACCGCCATTGGTGTATGAATGAGTGAGTGAATGGGTGAAAGTGAGGCAAAATTGTAAAGCACTTTGGACAGCCATTGGTCTATGAAAGCGCTATATAAATGCAGTCCATTTACAGTTGTAACCAAAAATAAATAAAACAAGCATGCTTAGGAAATGGAATGCATTTAGTCGGCATTTGGCATGTTATAAATTTACTACCACTGCAGCTTGTAATTGCCAAACTGAATGCTGTGCATGAAAAAAAGCTAAATTTTTGATGCAGGCTCTAGCAGCCAAGGCATTGCGACGACGTCAAGCCCCATATGGGAAAGACAACATCAGCTAATACAGCTATACAATCATTCAGTCGAGTGGGTTTAAATTCGCCAAAATGTATTTGGCAAATTCGTTTCCATGTCCCATTATTTGCATTTAATCTCTTTCGCATAAGTCAAAAACCTACGGAGACCCTAAGGGGAAATGGAGCAAAAATTAAATAAAGTTTAATGCAATAATTTCTCATGCGCATGCGAAAGTTTCACGTGCGCACGCAATAGTTTCACTTGCGCACGCGAAAATAAACTTCAAAAAAAATTCTGCACGTGAAGGTTTCGCGTGAGCACATGAAAGTTTCATGTGAGCACATGAAACTAAACTTTTGATTTTTTTACTCCAATGTCACCTTAGAGGATCTGTAAAAACCACCTTAAGAGCGCGTAAAAACGTTTTTTTTGCCAATTAGGGGTTTTATTTAAAAAAATTCTTATGCGATACTTTAAAATGTGCATAAAATGAGTGTGATGGAAACCTAGCTACAGACACACAAATCATGTCATCGCCCCCCTTTTAATAGCATCTTATAACTAACTAAAACCAAACTTATTAGAAAAGCAAACACTTCAATGTGCATGTGAGATAAGAAATAACTAAACTAACAGGAACCATCCTAATGAAAAAACAACATGATTTGACGAGCCCCAACTTCCTGTTTATAGGAAATCAGTCAACAAGATATTCTTCGGGGTCCCCTATGACAACCCAGAGGAAAGATCAGAGAATAAAGCAAACATCTCACTCCATCTCTCACCAAATGAAGCTCTTGATTATTAATGAACGCGGCCCGCGTGGGGCGGAGGTTGCGCGCGGCAGAAATGAAAAAGAATACATTTACAGATGATTGCATTTGCGATGCATTCGTAATGTTGGCTTTTGGGAGATAAAGGAAAACATAATTATTTCCTCCTATCAGACTCTGTATATTCCCTCTCTGATTTATGTCATCCCTCCGCTTCCCTTTCATTTATTTCTGCTTGTGTTGTTTCATATTTTGCATAATATAAATCATACCTTCAATCCCTATATTTAAATACGGATCCCTGAACTTAAAAGGCAACAGAAGACAGTAAAAGAAACTGAAAAGGGTGTGAAAGACAAGCAAGCAAAAGAGAGAGAGGTTGTGTCATGTTAATCTAAGCACGTGCCCTCTTAGCCATGAGAATGCATTGCCCTGGAGCCCTACAGAAATGAGGTTTATTTTTGGCAACAGAATGAAGAATCTTATTTAAGGCTAGACATGTTAAATGTCTTGTCTTTTATGCTTCTGCCCAAGGGTAATGTTTTTTGGCTACAGTATGGAGGAAAAAATCTGCAGTGACTTTGAAAACTTAAAAGCTAAGGTGGTGACTGTTGGCTTTTTGGTATAACAAAAACATGGCATCTTCGAACACACTCCCCTCCTCTCTTCAGCTCAGACCTCCGTTCTGCTGCAGCAAGTGCTTTTGTCCAAAGATTAATGACAAGCATTACGCTTAAAGAAGCTCTGCACCATGAAAAACGTTTAACCAACAACTGTGAAGTAATTTCTCCCTTTTCACAATTTCATAGAAATATCAAATAAACAACGTTGACCTGGTCTGCTTCAGAAAGGACATTTGAAATTTGATTTAAAGCACACTGAAATGGCAATGACGGCAGAATCCAATAATGTTTGCACGCTTGGAGACTTTGCCTACAACTTCATTATCTATATGACATAGGCATGAACATAATGGGCATCAATTTTCAATTTAAAGTCCTATAGAGGGTTTTTTTATCCTGCTTGATATTTCCAGTCATTAAAATGTTTATTTTTCTGGTGTTAGGAAATTATATATCAGAAAAAAATAGCACTTTTAGACTATTATTTGCCATATTTTCCTATGCTAAATACCAGCTGTGCGTGTCTTACTACCCACAATCCTTTGCTCGACTCAAAATTGCCTTCGAAGTCACTTGTGGTCCATTTATTCACTGCTCAGAGGAAAACTGAATCATACACATCCGTCCCAAAGGATATTTATTCATTTATAACAAAATAAGTGCATTTCACATATGATACAGAAACAGAACAAGAGGCCTGATCATCTTGTTATCAGATAACTGATCTCTTGAGACTCATTCTGACTCAGCACCTCCAAAACTCTCTGAATCCTCTCTGATCCTTTCATTTTAGCATCAACATGGACTGTGTGTATCCTGAATTCCTGGTATATTTTATCACATTTATTATTGGTGCTTGTCAAGGCAAAGATCATAGTTACTACTGTTTATACTTCACAACCCCTAAGTCTTAAAGGTCACCGTTGTTCCTGATCCCATTTTTCAAACTTTAGTTAGTGTGTAATGTTGCTGTTAGAGCATAAATAATACCTGCAAAATGATAAAGCTCAAAGTTCACTGCCAGGCGATATATTTCCTCTTTGAAAGCCTACAGTGAATGGCCGGGTTGGACTACAGCCCTCTACTTCCCGGTTAAACATCAGTGGCCCAGTCCCAAATGGCGCACTTCATGTTGACTTTCGGTCTCGTGGCCTTAAATTGCGCGTGCTCGCTTAGTCCACAAGTCCGTAGGGTGTCCCATCTGTCATTTTTACGCTTTGAAGTGTGCTCATCAGCGCCTCCTTTGCCACCTTGATGCGGTCTTCAGCGAAGCCCGCACTGCAGCAGGCTTCGCGCACTTTACCAACCCAGAAGTCCTTGCGAAAGAGCAATCAGACCAATCACACTGACGGGCAACTTCTCTACCTATTTCCGGTGTGACGCTCAAGTCTGTCCCAAAATACGACTCCGTTGCACCCACGTGGACTCGCATTGAGGGTCGCTAAAGTCTGGACTACGTGATGTCATCAAAGTGTGGACTCTGAGGAGGACCACAAGTCCGGAGTGTGCCATTTGGGACAGGACCAGTATAAGAGTTTTTGACTAAACTCCGCCCACAGGAATTCGTCAGTCGCCAGCATTGGCTCAAACGGCTCTGCTAAGCTAAGCTGCTGTCGAATCACAACACAATAAAGAAACTAAACAATCAGAACTCGATACGTATTTCTGGAGGAGGAACTTCATAGAACAAGGAAGACATCAGCCCGTTTTTAGGACAGTGAAAACAGCGTTATACAGATAAGTAAATTGTGTGTAAATTGCAACACTGCAACAAAACAACCTTTCTCCTTTTTTTGTTGCTGTGAGCTCCTAAAATCTGCTAAACAAGCCTCAATCTCGTACATTTGGAATATTACTCAGCATTTGGCCCATCCCTTACGAAAATTAACCATGTTTTTACAACAGTTAAAACCAAAAAAGCATGGTTACTGTAGTAAAACCATAGTAACTATAAAATAACCATGGTTTTGACAACCATGGTTTTCAAAAAACATAGTTAAACCATAGTTAGTGTAGTAAAACCATGGTTTTGTTGATAGTAATCAATACACCTAAAAACCATGGTTACTACACTTTTACCACAATAAAACCAGGGTTAATTTTTTGTAAGGGATTGTGGCCATTGACAACGCTCATAACACTCCTAAATTCCGGAATTAGAATTTTGTGGCTTATATTTGATCAATTTCCAATCCGTAGTGTAGCCTACCCCTAAAGGTTGACAAAAGCATCTTTAGTAGCCATACCCTACTGAAAAATCCAGCATAAGCTGGTAGCTGGTTTTAGCCGGTTTAAGGTGGCACTAGCTGGTTTACGCTGATCCTCCCAGCCTGACAAAGCTGGTCATGCTGGTGGGTCAGCTGGTCTTCCAGCCTGACCAGCTAAGTCCAGCTAGACCAGCTTAAAAAGTGACCAAAACACAACTAGACCAGCTTGCTACACCAGCAAAACCAGCTTGCTACAAACCATGCTGGGAGACCAGCTAAAACCAGCTCAGCAGCTTATGCTGGTCTTAGCTGGATTTTCAGTAGGGTATGTATTTAAAATAAAAAGGTCTTTGTCTTTCAGGTGGTGTTGGTATGTTGGTGTTGGTATTGATGACTCTTTTCTATATATTTATATTAACTTTCTTGCATTTGGCAAATGCCGCATCCACAATGACTTGAGCTAGAAGTATAGTCCCGTTTTAACGCATAAGCGAGGGTCAGCATACAGTGCATGTGTAGCATGCGTCTGTGTACACATACAAGTTGCTTTGCAAGGTTGTGCGTTCGACCGTGCACGCATGATCGTGTACACATAAAAAAACTATCCTCTGGGCCTTACAATGCAAGTATGTGTGATCCCCGAGTTCAAACCTAAGACGTTTGTGTCGCTAACACAATGCTCTACCAAGTAAGCTACAGAAACACAAAGCGGAATTAAGGGGCATATCCACATTTTTGTCCATATTTGTTGTGCACTTAAAAATAGCAGTGTCCTATAATATCACCTGTCAGAGAAAAGCAAACCTCAAACCATTGCTCGTAACTGTGACCAAACACAAAACTATAGACTACAAAAAAAACAAGCCCTACAATACATCATGTGCCGTTTAACTAATCAGTTTGAATTTGTCACACCATCTTGCAGACAATATGACCGAAATCAGTAACAGTTTCTTTGAAAGGTGCAGTCCACCAGCATCTCTGCCCATGTGTGTATTCATCACACGGGTCAATTTAGATCACAGAAATTCTCTGTGGATTATCCGGGCGTAATCTGCTCAGCCGCCGACTATTTCTCCTGTATTTGTGTCTCCATCATGCCGGTCACGGAGAGCCCTTCTGTACATCACGTCATGAGTCTCCTCGCGTGGAGGAGGCTGCTAATAGGGGCATGAGAGGAAAGGCTATACGTTACAAGGGACTCAATTTTCTCTTGTGGCGTTATCTCACTTTTTCATTAGCTGCCTCTCTTTTGGGTCTATTTCCGTCGTTCCCGGGCTCTCGTTTACAACCCATCTCATTTGTAAACATGCCGGCGCTCCATTCAATCTCTCTTTCACCCTGTGTGCTGCTGATGTGGCTGACTTTGTGAATGTGGCTGGAGAAACATGTCTCCTCAATTCATGCTCACAATCACACTGAGACTACCCAGAATCCCTCTGGTGAGAACCAGAGAGAGAGACGGCAGTGATGATTTTATGAGAGATGGGGGCTTCCCTTGAGCAAACACACAAACATGTTTACATCTGAAAACACACACACCTCGCCAGAGTTGGGGGTAGACAGAGAACAACAAAATTCATGATGTGACCTTCAAGCCCCAGTGTCTTTATGGTCCAGGTAACGGTGAGATATGTGTAACCTGTCAGTCAAACACAAAGGCAAAGGTATCTGCATAAGCGTGAAGGGCAGTGTGATCTTGACTTCCTGTCATACTGCAGAAACATGCTTTAGGCCAACAAAAACGTGCTACCTTCAGGAGATATCTGTGCGACTAAGCGTGAAAGGCCTGAAGATTATTTACAACATTATAAACACCATTTGATAAATTCCAAATCGGGCCTAGACACGTGACAGCGGGTGGAGGTGCATGTGCGCTCGTAGCCATCAGCGTCGTAATGTCACTGGCTTTTATAAGAAATTAATCTTAATGTCACTCCGTCCGCATACTCTGAATGTCACTGGCGTTTAATTGGCTGCTCAAATGGCAACATTGTTTGGGTCCGAAGGCAACGGAGAAATAAGCAAACTTAAATAAAAACAATAATGCAATATTGAGCTTTCTAGCGTAGCGTCACACTCCGCCAGTTCGCCGATGCTGTTTCGCTGACAAAACCAAAGGAAAATGTCACTGTGCTCCTATGATTAAACTAAGGGTCACATGCTTTATAAGTGTCTGCCTTCCAACACCTTACAATAAATGTGAAAAATCAGTGAAAAATCTGGCTTTTAAAAACAGAGAAACATAGAGAGATGGAAATGTCAGGTATTTGAAACAATTGACCAACCACATTTTTCGCCATCCATTGCATCATTATATTAAAAATATATATAGAATAAATCTGTTTGTGTTTTTGCATTTTAGTGTACAGCGTAGGTCATGACTCACCATGAGTCAGTTTCCGTCTCTCTATGTAACTGCACAAAAACGCAAAGACACACTGTGAGTTCCTTGCAGTTTTATTTTGGAGGCTTGATGCGAGGAATATGTCACCATTTGTTGTCTAAAAAAATCATTCATTTATAATAAACAGACTTCTTTAATATTTCATTGACGTAAAAGCTAGAAGATGCCCATGACAGATGCTTTCTATTGGTATGAATCTGAATCGTGCACGTCACTTAACAGTGAGATTTCAATATTTGAACAAACACCACACAATATTATGTTGCACTGGTACAAACATTACACTTTTGAGACAGAGAAACACTAGAATCAGGACATGACAATGACAGTTAATGGTACCCAAAACATGAGCTGTGCCAGCCTGGTACCCACACTTTCTGGCATCCGTAAAAGGTGAATTAAACACAGCAGGACTTTATTTAAACCTGGCATGAATGGTGTTTATAAAATTAAATGTCGTGGACTGTTTAGTCTAACCCTTACAGAGACTTTAAATGGAAATCATGAGAGAGCGAGAAAGTCTTAAGAGCTCCAGTAATGCCATGCAAACAGTCACCCTTCCTATCTTGCTGACTCACCTGAATGCAACACATTATACAAAACTTTACATCCTTAGACTGCAGAACGATTTCAAAGAGCCACCCAACATGACACAGACACGTTGATGTGATCTTACACACACACAAAAACACACACACGCACACAAGCTGGTGAAAGCTGTTGCTGTAAACTGCACCAGGATTAAACAAAACAGACCTGAACCTGTCAAGGGGAGCAATGTGGCGGCTGTAAGTGCCACATGTTTCCTGTTAAGTCTTACAGATACACACAGACTCCTGTCATACAACAGTACAGCTCCTCTCTATGCAAACCATATACAGGCATGATGGGAAGCCATTGCCTTTCATGGGAGAGTGCGTGAGCATGAATAAAAAATGGTAAAGAAAGAGAGAGAGAGAGAGAGAGAGAGAGAGAGAGAGAGAGAGAGAGAGAGATCCAAGATCTATTGCCATATGTTATTTTACATGCTCACATAAATCACGTCACAAGGGAAGAAACTGACCTGATGTAAGATGTAAATGACGATAAAAAGTGATAAATAGAAGAATGAAGAATTTTTTATCTGATTTTGACACCTCACAGCCTCTGCAGGATCTTGTGGTAATGAACAAAAATTCAATCAATCCTCACATTACTTGCAATTAACTTTGTAGATGTTTGATTTTTTCTGCAAAAAAACAAATAGATACCAGTAAGACTAGTCTATAAGGTAGACAAGTACCAAATCAGCACTTACTGTAAACATCACAAACCAAACTGGGAAAGCATTAGTGTAGAAGTCAAGACCACCTAAACCGAGACCAAGTCATGACCAAGACAGGCCG
The DNA here is from genome assembly GCF_027580225.2 of Misgurnus anguillicaudatus. NCBI lineage: Eukaryota > Metazoa > Chordata > Actinopteri > Cypriniformes > Cobitidae > Misgurnus > Misgurnus anguillicaudatus. Next base: position 12,241,555 of record NC_073351.2, read on the forward strand.
AGACCGAGACAAGATCAAGACTTTGAAGGGTCGAGACCAAGTCAAGAACAAGACCAGTGCAAGTCACTGCATTAAGACACTTATGATAAAATGTGGAATATGCATATGATTAGGCACTTCTCGTGTGTGTGTGTGTGTATGCCATGAGAGAAGTTGATAAAATAATAAAAAAAAAAATATTTATTAATAATATTATATTAATAATAATATAATTGGCACCGTAAAAATCTGTAAATTATAATAATTATTTAATAATTAATGATAAAAAATAATTTTGTGATATGCCATCAGTTTTGGTCTTGACCGGTCTTGAAATAAAATTCAGAGTCCTATTCGTCTGAGACCGAGACGGGACCAAGTAAAAATGTGGTCGATTCCAAAACGAGACCAAGACCTTTAAAAAGTGGTCTCGAGACCAAGACCAATCTCGAGTACTACAACACTAGCAAGCATGGTAGTCTTTGTTGGTCTAAGCTGATACAGCCGTATTTGATATCCTTTACCTACCAAATAAAGGCCACGCTCGGCTGCAGCTGTAGGAATGCGACATAAATACCAATACCGCTATTATCCACCAGGTTCGCAATGTATGCAACCTGGAAATAACGCCTCACGTGAAAGAGTAAGAACTCTGTGTATGATCTGAGAATCACGCTGAATGGGATCTCTATCAAAAGCCATTCACAATGCAATTATCTCAGCTTTTTGCTCAAAATTTTTTATTTTTGAAGAAACCTACCCATATTTGACAAGTGATTATGAGAACTAATAAAGGTAGGATGAAACGTTTATTTATTTATTTATTTATATATTTGAAAGCAGAAGGTCTGTTCTTTTTATTTGATATATTATGTGTTTATATATTTAAAGAAAAACATTTTCTGGAAGGCATTAAACTTTTGTGAAAATCATGACAAATGCTGGCACTGGCTGGCAACTCTTAAAAAAAAACGCCGGCAGGGAAAGAGTTAAAATCAATGTACATAAATATAGTATTGTTTATTTATTTATTCTTAATGCCATTCCAGCATTCATGGCGAGAAAGGTCAATCCACACAAGTCGATCCATACGCACATTGGGGCAAGGACAATTTGACATCTTCAATTTGCCATGTTTTGGACTGTGGGAGGAAACCGGGGTACCCGGATGAAACCCAAACTGACACAATTTTCTCGCACCGATTAAGGTGGACGGATTTTATTAATCAGTTGAAAATTTTAAGGAAAGATGCATTTATTTATTTTAAAAAAAGTTTTGGTCGGCCATGCATGTATTTTCTTGCGCAGATCTGGCAACCATGGTCATGTGGACCAAGCCCAAATGGAAGGCAAACAGCAGCCATCTTATGTTTCTCCTAAACTTAAAACACATTACACAGGATAAAGAAAAGAAAGAAGACAATCGTCAAAGACTTTGATCACGAATGAGCTAAAAGCATGTGTATGTGTTTTGTAGAAGCCGTTGCTTTGGGGAGCGCTGTGAATGGAGGGTGAAATCTCATGCATTCCTCTCCAAAATTGCCCCACCCTACCTTTACCAAATCCATCCATGCTTTCTGTATTTACAAACAGTATAGTGCAGGTGAATACAATCTACATTTTCCAAAGAAAAGTCCTGTTGAGAAAATAATACACCTTTCCATCAGTCATCTGAAGCTGAGTTTCCCAGCTGCCCTTCCCTGGATCCACAACCATCCATCTCTTGAGCTGTTGTCTGGTGAGCCACAGCACGGGCTGAGTCTCTCTTGTCATCTCTCTCCCCTCAATCTCTTTTCCTCTGTGTGCAGTGAACAGATGGAGCTCTGGCATCAGCAGTCAGTCAGGAGCTTACAAACAGGTAAATGGGACCACAAGGAGCCTGACTGTACACAGTCAAAATGGTTTTGTGCTCTTAAGATTGGGACTCACATGCTTGCATTCTACAAACCCAGCTAAACTAAATAATGTTTATACATAAAGTCATACAACATTACGTATACATTCAATGGGATCAAACTTTGATGCTCCTAATCTCATAAGTATGCTTGTCCACTAGCTAGACCAAAGGCAATCCGTGCACGTCTCATACTGTAGGTATTTCCAGCAAGTCCAGTGCTCTTCGTGAAACCGTCCTGTTCAATTACCTTTATTGGCCTTCTCTCTTCATCTTTATTTATTCAGTTATCTCTGTTGAGCCCCGAGCGTTCCTGCACTGTCGTTCTTGAACTCTTTCATTAGCTGTCACACACAGAAGTGCTCCCGTGAGAGCTGCAGATAAAAGCTAGTGAGCGCCGCATGTTGCCGTGACCATCCCGTAACCGTGTGGACCATTATCACTGACAAGCTTTCATCCTCAGTCCCGCTCTCTCCTTGCCCAGGACCCTAGGGTCTCATTCGAATCGTAAATAGCGCACCGCTTAACCCTGCCAGCATTGGTGGGGCCACAGGGCTAACAGATCAGAGAACAGCAGGGGGTGGACATCTTTTTCTTTCTGCTCTTAACATTAAAAAGCTTTGGGTTGGACATCACAAATGAGATCCACTGAATATGCCAAGGGATGTTATCCACCACAAAAATTAGATTACATTGGGAATAAATAGACTATTGTTAAAGTATTTTGCCGTTCAGATGTTTCTCCTGAGAAGATAGCTCAACAATTTTCCAAGATACAACCAATAGTCAAACATTTTAATCATTTGCATCAACCTATTCCAAAAACAAATAACCTGCTAAAAATATGTACAGCTTTATACTGTCATCACATTTGTGTCTATGTCTTATTTTCCTAAAGAAAAAAATAGAAAGATTAAATACATCTATATTCTAAACATATATATACATCTATATATATATATAATTATTTTAATTATTATAGTTCACACAAAAATGAAAACACTGTCATCATTTTCTCATCTTCATGTTGTTCTAAACCTGTATGAGTTTCTTTTTTCACAAGATATTTTGATAAATGAATTTAATGGGTACCATCAACTGTGTGCTTACCATCATTTATCAAAATATCTTCTTCATCATTTATCAAAATACTTCCAAAATATTTGTTTTTCTACTATGGAAGTCAATGGTTACAATCAGATGTGCGCTCACCATAGTTTATCAAAATATCTTCTTTTGTGTTCATCAGAAAATGAAATTCATACAGATTTAAAACAAGGATGAGTAAATGATGACAGAATTTTCATTTTTGGGTGAACTATCCCTTCAAGTCTGTGATACAAATAACCCATACCGAAATATAATAGAACTATGTGAATCTCCTGAGCTATGAAACAGCAACCTATAAGTGATAAAATTTCCCCTAGGGGGCCTGGGTTCATTGTGGCATGGGTAAGTCCTTGAGTTTTGGCCTTACCTTGTTTTTAATCAACCGCTAGGACTAATAGCCTCATGCTGTCACACACGACTACCGTTTATCACAGGGCCAATGGGGCTTTCACATTTATCAGGCACGCTTAAGTAATTCCTATGACCCCAGAAGGTCAGCTTTGACCCTCGTGACCCTGTGCATGGGTTCAACAAGGATCATCTTAGCCTATATAAGTCGACCATCATTAATAATCATTTTATTGGTGCCTTCATTAGATTCCAGTCACTCTGAGGTGCTTTATTGGAGGTCTGTGCGGTTGAGTCTTCATCCCTTTGCTTGAAAGGACTTGAACCAATTTAATCACACAGACCACAAAACTGGCCATCCAATTACTTCAAAAGAGTACATCTAAAGACCCTGAATCTGCATCAGATCCTGGCCATGTAGACACTGAAAACCACATTTACAATTCTAGGTGTGTACTGAGTCCAGGACTGAATCCCATGGGCATAGTGATGTTTTACCATTTCACTACTGTTAACTAAAAGCATTTTTGTTTAACCTGCTGAGTGTTAGCTATCTTAATTAAAGTACATTTATTAGTGACAAGAGACATAACAAAGACAATGCAGTAAACCAACATTGACAGAACAGCCATGTGTTGTTTGTCCTTATTACACGGCTCTCTGGAATGCTTGATTCTGATTGGTCAGTTGAGACATTTGCAGGTTCGTTCTTTTCAAATAATAACCGCTCCAAAGTAATAACGCATAGCCGGTGCTACTTGTATGTTTTAAATCCCTCCGTGCCAACAAAGATTACTGTTTGGTGCCATCTTGTGACAAACACTGGACAACCACAATTAAGAATGGAAAATTTTGACATTCATTTTAACATGTACGGAAAAAACAAAACATTTAAACAGCGGATAGAAGAAAGAACAACGACAAGACACAGAGAGCTTACTGACACTGAACTTGACAAAATAGAGCATGACAGCTACGAAGCCAACACACAAAAAAATACAGAATGGGCATTAAAACTTCTCAAAGACTGGCTAAAAGAGAAAAAATGGAGACAGACAAGTATGAAGCAGAGGATCTTAATAAGGTATTACGATCATTTTATGCATCTGTGCAAAGTTTCGCGGAAGGAAATTTTTTTTAATTTAAAACAAATATGCCAATAAAATGTTTCAAATTCATATTCATGTCCAGTTTTTTTCTTATGTGGCAAGTAGTAGGCTTGCCGCGATAGTCGGTGAAACGATGATAACCGGTGCTTCAGCCTCTCACCGGTTAGATCACTTGCCCACCGCGACACCGTTCACCGTCGTTTTGATATTTTCGTGTAATTAATTCATTTAGTTTCGTTAGAGAGAGCAAACACTAAGAACTGAATGTGTCTGCTGACTGAATTTAGCGGAGCTGAACGCGCGTCACGTCACAGAGCAGCAGGTGTCAGATTTCATTTATTTCTGTCAGAGTTTGCGAGGCGAGCTGACTGATGATGACAGAATCCGCGTGCTTACTCGTTTTTGTTATAATATACATATATGATGTTTAATATAAGCGAGATCGTTTTGTTGTTGTGTTTTTCATCAAGAAAAATAATAACCCCATCATTCAAGCAGCGCTTTTATGGAGAAGTAGCCGGTTGCTCTGCTTGGGACTTGCGGGTTATGTGAGAATTACCTGCGCACATTGACTCAAGCACTTAATTAAACCAGCTGTTGCACTGGCATTACACGCAAATTCATACGCGATTTAACGCAGCTTACGCAAGCGCTGCATTTAAACCGTTGCGTAATTCAAAAGTGAAAGTAAAATGTGCACGTCTGCATGCGCATTTATAAGCCCCTCCCACTCGGTGATACCGGGATCACCGAGATGGTGACGCGCCGATTAACCGGTGGGAAAATTACGTCACCGCGGCAACCCTAGCAAGTAGCCGTGTAATAAGCGGGATAATGTAGAGGCAGCCGGTAGTTATCGGGTAAATAAGCCCCTTCAGTGTGATACAAGACCCTCACACTGTCGGGGCTTATTTCCCGATAACTACCGACTGCCGCTACATTATCCCTTACTTATTAAGATGCCACATTTAAACAGCACGCACTCCCTTGTCTCTTATGCATAGGTTGTCACTAAACCACAGTTAGAAGAGTAATTCGTTTTCCTTTATGTTATGTTAAAGATCATTTTGGTCAGAATAAGAAAGAATGAAAAGAGAGAATAAGAGCGTGTTGTCGCATACTAGATTCAGTCAAAGCGAAGGTGCTTTGCAAAGGAAATAAAAACCTTCTCACATCTGGAACTGAGAGTGAACAGTCTTAAAGCCTTCCCCTCCCATCAATACGCAGACTCCACCCTTCCTCCTCCTCCATAAACATCTGGCGTCCAAACCGCACATTGAAACCAAATCCCACAAAGCAAGTCTCCAAGCCATCCTCGCGTCATGTGATTGGCTGATGCCTGGCCAGGGCATTGAGATGATTCACTCCCACCAATAAGAAATAATGGTTTTGAATGGCCCCATTGAAGGGCTTGTTTTTATTTCAAATGGTCCAGGAGGAATGAAGAAATCATATTCGGAAAAGAAATGAATCAGGGAATGCTCTCCAAAGAGCAAAAATAAGAAAACAAGCCAAGAATGCCTCATTTTAGTCAGACATTCTCACAATCAAATGACTGTCAATGTTTAAAGAGCAACTATGGTCCGATTTACGATTTTACATTTCATTTGGTGTGTATTAGTACATGTTAACGATATGCAAAAGGTACAAACCCCAATGTAAACAATGATTTGAGTTATTATCTCCAACGTAAATCTCTTTTCTTGGATAACAAACACATGGATTGTAGGCAACAGTCTACTTCTTGGGATTGATGAAGTAGATAAGACCTACATTATCATAATCCGCTTTGGCTCACAGCCTGTAAGTTAACTCCTGTTAGCATTGCATTGTGAGCGAATCTTTCAAACATGGTAATGAGTGTCATATTTCTGGCTGACGTCAGAGGTATTCAGGCCAATCACAACGTACAGATTAGCTGGCCAATCAGGGACACAGAGCTTTTTAGATCGATGAGCTTTGTAAAAATCAATGCATTGGAGGAAGGCAGGATATCTGGAGCTACAAAAATGTACGGTATGTGGAAAAAAATGTGTTTTTAACCATAAACCATGCGGACACATTGTATTATACCAAATACACAATATAAAGTGTTTTTTAGCAATGAAATATGTGCACTTTAAAAAAGCAAAAGCTTTCAATTATTATTTTCCACCGGCAGTGATAAGCTTGTGAAATTCCTTACTGGATGAAATCATGCTTACTTTCTTCCACAGAGAAAGAAATAGGAAAACAGTTTGTGTAAACAGTCAGTTTGCTGCAGGTGTATTTCCACGAAAGTACCAAGAGGCAGTTTCCTACATTCCATGTCAATCATTCCAGGTTCATCCCTGATTAGCGCATTTGTCGTAACGGTAATGAGGAACAGCATTGGCGTTGTGATTATTTGCCCGAAGTCTTACGAAACTTATGAGACAGCAGATCAGACTGATTTAATCTGATAACGCAAACAACTGTCAGCAAGAGCGCAAATTAGTCATTTCGATTTATCTGTTTTCATCCCAGTTCTACAGTTCTATCCAAGATTAAACTCTTTACTCATCAAAGGTCTGCTAGTCTTTACTACATATGATTAATTTATGATCTAAACCAAAACAACCTACATTCCTAATGTGATCAATAACAGGAAGGCTGGGAAAAACACTGAATGAAATTCACATGATGTGTTCAGTGGGATTAAAATCAACAACATTTGCGCTGCTAATGCAATGCTCTACCAACTCAGATATAGGATAAATAAATAACATTGATAATAATGTGCCCAAGATCTTCTGTGTGAATGATCAGAGACAGATACTTAATAATTATTTCATAGGTTTTTATCTTTGTTGTGTTAATCTTTTCATCACCAGTTACTGTATCATTTCCTTATCAGTCATTTCAGTTATAATCCTCATTGCATGTGCTCAATTGGCTGGGGTTGTGCGGTCTGCAGCCTCACCACAAAACACACACAGTCCTATAGATTGTTTAAAAGCGTAAGCCAGTGAAATAGATGTGTACATGCGTACTCGTTTAGGTTGGATAACAGCTATTTGCACTGCATTAAGTGAATGTAGAGAGGTGACCAACCAAGGATGGTGCGTGCGTTTGTGTAAGAGATGAAGCATTACAGTTCTGTTTACTTTGTGAAGGAGAGGTTTACGTTGAAGAAACAATACATTGAGTCAAGGAAAAGTTCATGCAAATATGAAAATTCTCTCTTAATTTACCCTCATGTTAATTCAAATGTATATGACATCCTTACTTCAGTTGAACACAAACGGCTTTCCTGATTTTGCCAAGTGGTTGATGTCCTCAGGGCAACATTATGTTGACCCTGGGACAACATTTCAATCAACCAATCCAGACTGATTTCATGAAAAGTCATGTTATAGTCACGCAAAATTGTATTAATTTATTCGTGTCCATGGCACGGCATTTAGCTTTTTTCACAAATGCACAAATGTCTTTTTCGTGACACTCGCATGAATTTCTATAAATAGTTTGTCGTGTCCGTGGCACAACTTTCTTTTTCGTTTCATTTTATGTATTGTTTTTTTCTATTTTCTTACCATTGTCGCTTGGGGTTGGGGTTAGAATCACTTTCTGTTACATTTTTAGACACCCAAACTCTAAACCCAGCTCCAGACGAGAATTAGGGGTGGGCAGAATGACCAAAAATCTATTTCACAGAACGAGTCGTTTTATTTCACGGAACGGTTTATTTCACGGTATACATGTTTTTCAGTTTATATTGTTTTTTGATTATAAAAATGTACAGAAATTTGCCACTCACTCTAGCTTGTAACTAAATGCTCACCGCAGTTTTAAATGTAAAGTTTATAATGTTAAAGTGAAAATGCCCAGAAGATAACAACAGGATAAGTCTTAATAAGACAGAATCTTGTTTATAATCGAGACTCGAGTTATTAATTTTATAGACTATTGAAGCTATAGTATGGCTTCATTGTATTTTGTATTTATGCATCCATTACATTACATAAAAAAAGGGTATATGTAAAATGAACATGAAATATATGCAAAAACCAGACAGGATAAATACCGAGAGACCAGCCGGCTGCTGCATGAGCACAGAGAGAGCGAGAGAGAGAGAGAGAGAGAGCGAGAGAGAGAGAGAGAGAGAGAGAGAGAGAGAGAGAGAGAGAGAGAGAGAGAGAGAGCGAGCTGCGAGACCCGCGGTGGATTCACTGGCACTTATTATAAAAATTACAGAAATAACTCATTTTTTATAAGTGAATTATTTTACATGTTTCTCCGTCACACTCAGTCTAACATGCGGGAGGGCAGAGTTAGCCACGCCCACTTATTTGCGTTCTGCGAATAGACGGAATAGAAAAATCTGTTACGTCTGACATTTTATTCCACAGTAACGGAATATACCGTCATACTGCCCAGCCCTAATGAGAATAGTTTTAAAAGCGGAAGAAAAACATGTAGAAACCAATAAATAAAATTACATCCTAACCCAAACCCCAAATCTAACTCCAAGTGACAATGATTTAAAAATAGAAAAAAAATGACAAAACAATACATAAATCTACACAGAAAAAAATTGTGCCATGGACACGAGAAACTATTCATAGAAATTTGTGCGAGTGTCACGAAAAAGACATTTGTGCTCAAGGCATGAAAAAAGCTGAATTTCATGCCATGGACACGAATAAATAAATACAATTTTGCGTGACTATAACACAAATTTTTCGTGAGATCATGTTGAACCAATCAGATTTCAGATTTAAGTTTAGGTTTATAAGCAGGATTAGCTGTTTTTAGACCGTTGTTTTTCACTTATCATTTCACTATGACTTTAGGATTCGGTTATGGTTCGGGTTGGGGTTTGGTGTGCGTTTAGGTTTTATTCATAAAAAATGTTGTCCTTGGGTCAACACAATATGTTGCCCTGAGTACATCTCTCACTTGGCAAAATCAGGTCGAGCGAACAGAAACGTATCATTATATTAAAATGGTATGATGTTATCTTCTTATATGGGCTTTAAATGCCGAAAAGCATCTATCATTATGACTTCTGGGTTAATAAATAATAACTTCTGTAGTAAAATTATATGTTATGTTTTGAGCTTATTTAGCATTTGATATGTTGTATATTCGTGAAAAGATACAGATCAGCACAGTAATATCCGATAATGCGAAATGCAGATAAAGTAGAATCTCACTGGAGTCTGAATACTGTGTCCTATGCGTTTCATTCAAAAATAATACTTTATTTACAACCTTTTAAATTAAAGTAACCTTATTGTCAAAGAATAAAGTAATTAATAATCACTATGATAGATTATTTACATATGTAGTCTACCTATAGTGTCAAACCAGCATAGTGGTTGACTTGAGTGGTTTAAAACAACTAAAAGCCCATCCAAGCCCATCTAAACAATAGATTCAGCCTATACATCGACATGGGCATCTGGACAACACAACACAAAAAGAGCTTAATATCATAAGTACCCACTTGGCATCTGGTTCAATCATGGAAATAGTAAAGCTGTTAAAACTAATATGACAATTTTCCCCAAAAACTGAAAGCCTCTGGAGTGGCTTTCAAGAATTTTAAAATGATTGAAATAAACAAAATATTCCAGCGCTCCGCACTAATTCATTGAAAGTTTAATTGCTCGGTTATGAATGAATCCCCCGGGGCTTCTCCTCTCCATGAAGCTAATTGAGCTCTTTGGGAAGCTACTTTTGATTAATATACCTGTGTCCATTTGTAAGAAGGAAAGATCTGAGGAAATATGAATGAATCATATTTGAATAAATCAGATCATTGAGTAACTGTAGGAATAGGGGTCATTCAGACTACTAAGAGACTGCTAATAGTACAAAAAAGGCAGATTGGAAGGCGCTCTCAAAGGTGCTACCATTAAGAAACGCTAAATAGCTTTTCATTAGCGAGTGCAAGCCAATGAGGTCCATGTGTCTGCATGAGCGGCCAACTGAAAAGAATCAACCTCGTGACCCGAGAAGGTTCTGGAGTGGTCTGCCATGAGAAACGAGCGATACGATCGGTTTCCCACTGAGGAACATTACACTATCGCACCGACATTACAAACGGCTCACTGCAACACAAAAACGCCAGCACATAATGAAGCCTTTACTCACGTTTACCCCCGTCTCGATAATTTAATTAACTATTTACTTTGGTTAATGATTTTACTTTTAAGATGTAATTACCACTCCTCATACACTATATTTACACGCAAATAAGGGAGTCGATCTGATAGTGAAATTAGGCAGCTGGCTTTCAGAATAGAGCAAAAAACTTTGCTCAGATGTTGCACTTTAATTTGTTTTATTTCAATTTTAACTTTGCCTCAGAGATTTCAAACATTTGATTGGACCAAAACCATGTGTAGGGCACGATGAGTCATCAATGTTTTTGGGCTGCTTCCCGAAAAATAATACATATGCATAACTACTAAAACATAATTTTGTCAACTTTTATCAGGTTATGAGGACATAAGAAAAAAATCCACACTCCATTAACTATACATTTAATCTCATTGATGTCCAGGACAAACAATTAAAATATTAAAGAGATCTTATTTGTGACTTTTCTTTCTAGCTTGCATATTGAAATATTTGCATTTTCAGTCTTTGATTTTCAACTCAGTGTCAGCGGGAGTTCAGAATCTAAAATTTGTTTTGTTAGTACAGCAGCCGAGATGAAAAAAATGAGAAGCGGAGGGAAGAAAGAAGAAAATGAAATAGAGAGAAAACATAACTGTGTAAGATGAACAAAAGTCTGCTCCAAATCCAAGAAAAATCCATAGAGACAGAAAGAAAAACTACAGAGTGCTGTGGGCTATGTCCAATGTAAAAAATGCAGCATTTATTTCAAATCAACAAAATGTGTATGTTACTTTAACTTAACAGTTAAACATTTTACATTTCAAGCTTATTTTTTAAGTCAAAACTCAAAATAGTAGGTTGAATGAATTGACTTTTTAAAAACTGCATTTTATTTACAGTGTGATATTTAGGTGAACAGAGGAGGCTAAAGCACACACACACAATGAGATTGACAAAGTTCAGCAGTTTTCAAAGTGCTCTGCTATTCTCTAATGAAATTCAATCGCATTCTCTCAATACACCAACCACATCTGACCATAGCGATGTATTTGTGTTTATGATAGAGGACCGCGTAATTCTGTAACTTGGTATTTGTTGCATCATGTGGTAAATGGCTCAGCATGAGGTAGCAGGTGCACCAGCCTTGTACATTATGACCGACTGACTTCTCCCACTTAAACGATCGACACCGGTGTAATCAAACCAGTATGTTCACTTTGTTCTCTCCTATTCTGTAAATGAAATTATATGTAGCAGGCAGCCCCCCACCCATCCAGATACATATAATCAAAACGGCTTTTCAGGTAGTTAGATGGGCTCTTCCAACGGTATCTCACGAGAATTTGTACATATTTTACGAGTTGGCTAATTCATACGACCACATTTGTAAGTTTTTGTATGATTTACCTTGACCCCTGTGAGGTTAGGTGCAGGGTTAGGTTTTATACAGTAGTTGTTTTTTTCATGAGAATGGTACGTTTTTGCACGATTAACTTCGTATGAATTCATACGAATTAGCCAACTCGTAAAATTTGTACGAATTCTCGAGAGATCAGGCTGGCTGCTCTCCTTCAATGCAATGCACTAGTACTCAAGCAATCGATGATCAATCACAAAAACGATGATCATGTGGGTTTATTTATTTATTTATTTGTGGTTATGGCGGCATTTGGATGTCTGGTTAGCATTACAAGCGCCTGTGGTAGTAAAGACAAGGTGCGTGTTTGATGTTGTGTTGAGCTACGCAGACCGGCATATGACATCAGTAACGTTGCCATGCATGATTCAAAATTTATTAACCCTTTAGTTTGACTTCATCATGCAGCTATTCCTGTAAGAGGTTTTGGTTAAAAACATTTAATGCATTAATAATCTAGTATGTGTTCATTGTTCTGTCATAGTTTCTTCAAAATTAAGTTTTATTTGCGTGTTTTTAATAAAAATATTTAAATTTTCACCATGATATGTCATATGTACGCCCCGCCCCCAGTTAACCGAGTACTCGTTTTTCAGACCTATGGATTAATCGAAATGAAAAAATGACATAAATGCACACCCCTAGTCTGCGTACGACAGCACATGCGCGTGAAAATGTTGAGACAGGACACTTCACTACAAACAATAACACCAAGGAAATAGATAGCATTTGCACACAAACCATCATCTTTTCTTCTTTTAATTTTACTTCTTCCAAGAACAGAAAGCTGTGGAGCATTTTTGTCAACATAATATTTGACTCATGTTCTTTATTTTCTTGTTTTTTGTTCTAAACTTTATTTGCAATGATGGATCCGCTATTTTTCTTCAACTATCCTATTTTTTCAATATACTGTAAATGTTGCGAATCAGTGCTGCCCTGCGTGGTAGAGTACTTATTTGAATAAGAAATCATTTGTTTTGCGGTACGTGTCAAACCTACAAAATACAACATAATGAGATAACAGGTAAGCAGTACCCTGTATGCTAGTACTCTATTCCCAACTTAACCATTAGGTTACTGCACATAGAGTACATACTGTAGGCCAGTGGTTCTCAAACTTTATTGCGCGGCCCCCCTTGGGTACGGTGCATCCCTTCGTGGCCCCCCAAAAGAAAATATATGACATAAAACATTCTAAAACTTAAAATTTTAATTAAACAAAACATATTTAATTATACATCATAGGGGTGTTGGTTAGTAGCCTTATTTTTTAAGGTTTAATCACACAGAATTTATGATAATTTATTTATTTTATCAAACTGGGCCCCCCTGGCACCACCACAGTTTGAGAACCACTGCTGTAGACAACATTGTTATGAAGCTTGTGCTAAAAACTCCCATTTTTACCTTACAATTCTGTACGAGTGATTTATGTGGAGAGATGATTGACAGAACAGGAGGATTAAAGCTTTGATCCTCTTGCTGGTATCATGACCTTCATCCTCTAAGTGCATTATGGATTATCGAATAAAGTGACATATGCCACCCAATAATGAAAGATTACCATCCCTCTGTTATTCACTGCTTTGTTAGCTATGAAATGTGGAATCTGTTACTTTTGAAGGGGAAACTTGAAGAAAATGTTGTGCTGAAAAGTATAGGCCTTTAGTTTTGTAACATACATTTGATTCTCGAATCCTGAAGAGTAGGATGATCGCTCTGTGTCTTCTACTACAAAACACACCACATGACTTGTCCCCACAATGGCAGTACAACATAAAATCAGTTCCATTGTGATGAAGTTGAACGAATGCTTTCATAAACAAAAGTTTTGTAGTCAAGTATAAAAGACATAGAGGTCAATGAAAAGTCCCAATCGTGATAGAAAAACAAATGTGTGTGTGTGTGTGTGTGTGTGCTAAAAGCAGGAAGGCTGTACTTGACTGAGAGGTCACATTCTGAGAAGTAATAAAATCGGTGAAGGCCTCCATGAGAGAGCATTCAGCTCACGCAAGCATCTTTCAGCCCTTGCGCAGGAAATGATACAGTTAGTGAGACAGAAAGACAGTGACAGAGAAAGGATGGATAGGCAATAAAGGTGAAAAAATGAAATCTGAGTATTTTTCATCTTTTTGATTTATAGATAAATCGACAGGGGCTACAGTGTGTGAAATTTTCTGGGCCACCCTGCACAAAATCATTCCTATTTTTACAATACAGTATGACCCTATAGATAACATTTTACATTCCCAACTAAATTATTATATATTTATGTGTATAGTGTCATCCTGCAAAGGACAATAATAGAGTCACAATAAAGTCCACTGACCTGTCTTATAGCATTGAGTGCATTTACATGCACAGTCTTACACCAATTATGGTTAATAAACTGATAACACGTGGGTTCATGTAAACGCGTAAAGCAGTTTTCTTTAATCGGGAAAAGCCTATAAACGGCGTAAGCAAAAACCGATCGGCACAGGTAGTTTTTTTGCTCATTACCCCGATTTCGCGTGGCATGTAAACACCTTAACCGGCTTTCTCACGGTTTTGTCCATGTGCGCATGTCTCCGCCTGTGAAAGACAAACGTCAGACACGGAAGTAAGCGCAAAGTAACGCATAAAAGTCTCCGCTCTAACTAAAGCAGTTGGCAGAGAAACTGCGAAAATAAAAACTGATGTTATATTTATAGGTTCTGGAGACACGAAAAGAGATAAAACAATATAGCTTAAGACAGATATGCCTACCCAGTCTCCTGAGGATGGGTATAAATAGCACGAAGTGTAAAACTCGTGCAATACATACGCCAAATTCCACTTTGGCGTGCATATGATACGCAAGTCCTTCCCATTCACTTAAACGGTGCATCTTTTTTTGTCTTTTTATTTATTGGTTTCTCAATTTTTTTCTGTTTTTTAAACCATTTTCGCTTGGGTTTAGGGTTAGATTTTAGATTTGCTTAATGAGGTTATTTAATATACAGGTTTCTCCATGTTTTTGTCCATATTTAAGCCATGGTCACTTGGAGTTGCGTTAGAGTTGGGGTTTGGGTTAGGATGTCATTTTTATATAACAAAAAGTTGTTCTAACCCTAAACCCAAGAGAAAATGGTAAAAAACAGAAAAAAATTGAGAAACCAATAAATAAAACGACAAAAAAAGATGCACCGTTTAAGTGAATGGGAAGGACTTGCGTATCATATGCACGCCAAAGTGGAATTTGGCGTATGTATTGCACGAGTTTTACACTTCGTGCTATTTATACGCATTTTCAGGAGACTGGGCTGGATATGCCGTCGGCATTTTGATCGACTATTATGTACCATAGGCGATGACGTCACTACCTTGCGAGAAACCTGACAAATCTCCAAGTCCCGTGTAAACGCAGTTGTCTGCATAGCCGGTTTATTGATTTGCATGTAAACACATGAAAACAGTTTTTATAATAAGAAGATTTTTGATAGTTATGCGCTTATTCTGTACATGTAAACATACTCATTATTTAGATAGATGACACAATCTTCAGATCCTGGTAATTGATATGATTCTTAAATAAAACACATTACACTGCAAAAAATGACTTTCTTACTTAGTATTTTTGTCTTGTTTTCAGTAGAAATATCTAAAAATTCTTAAATTAAGATGCTTTTTCTTGGTGAGCAAACTGACCTAAGTAAATAAGTCTAGTTTTAAGACAAATAATATACAATTTAAGGGAAATTGTCCTTAAAACAAGCAAAATTATCTGCCAATGGGGTGAGAAAAAAAATTGTGAAATAAGATTTCTTTTTTCTTAAACACTTAATTCAAGTAAAATTTTCTCACTCCATTGACAGATATTTTTGTTTTAAGCACAAATTCACTTAAATTGTATATTTTTTTGTCTACAAACTAGTATTATTTTCTTAGGTCATTTTGCTCATCAAGAAAATACATCTTGATTTAAGAATTTTTAGATATTTCTACTGAAAACAAGACAAAAATACTAAGTAAGAAAGTCATTTTTTGCAGTGTAGATAATGACATTAACCGAATGCTCTCGGCACGCGTTATTAATTCATTAAACACTTTCACTTCAAATCCACTTAATCCCAGCCACGGGCCATTCAGAAAAACTGCTTTGTTGGCAGAATCCGCTAAGAGTTTGAACAAAATGCTCATTACAAGAAAACATGTCAGATACACTTAGAGGGTTTTGCATCTGAGCTCTTCATATCATCCTGTATGAGTTTCCTGTATGAGTTACCATCTTTAACAGCTCTCTACCAGAGGCTGATTTCAACTCATTCCTGTGCTCATTTGACTCTCCATTCCTCATTTTTCGTTGCCTCCCCCCTACACATTACAGAATATCTAGTGTGAAGAGGAAGGACATTGAGCATTCAGAAACCAGCCTGACCTTGGCCCACCTATCACATTTATCACACAACTCTCCATTGGTTGCACTGCGCCGATTCACACTTTGGTTACATTGGAGTTGGTTACACAAACATCAGAAGCAGAGCAAGGCTACATACCAAATATTTCCAAAATATTCACAAGGATTTTGTGGTCATACAAAATCAAATAGGCATCATATCATTTTGAAGTAAAGAACTGCACAAAAACTTATTTTGTACTAAAAAAGGCACAATGATATTATGCAGTGCCCGAAAATAGTCCCCTGCTATTGAAAGTAACCAAGGGGACTATTTTCGGGATCTGCGTAATATCACTGCGCCTGCTGCAGCTATGGTACGGCAGCAAAGATCTTGATTAATACGCAAGAATGAGAGTATAGTTTCTAGCCATATCGGCGTAGAAAATCACGACTTTTAATTTTCCGTCAGGTTTAGTACACAATGTAACTACAGAAGAGTTGAGTTTTAAATAGGAAAAATATAAAAACTCTTTGGTTATTTTTGAGTGCAATGCTAATGGTCCAATCAGATTCAATGGATTATGCTAAGCTATGCTAAAAGTGCTACAGCCAGACCCGGAGATCGGCTGAATGGATTCCAAAATGGAAAATATTAAATGTTAAACTCTAGGGGAGCTGGAAAATAAGCATATTTTCGAAAAAAGTGGAGTGTCCCTTTAAAACACGAAAAGTTATTCACAAACAAAAGGGCAAGAAAAACAAACAAAATTCAAGATGTATTATCTGAAATGTGGATTTTGCTTCTCTAGTACATTTATCTCATAAGGACATTAACCTATTTCAGAAAACAAAAGGAAAAAACAGATTAAGCAAATTATACTTGATACATGCAAAGTCATTGAGGCCAGCAGATCGCTCCCGGTGCAAGCACACGCCAACTCCATTTTTCTGATCACATTGTCGGAGTGAAAATGCGTGTGTGTGTTTGAATAATTTCTCTGAGGGGTTTCACGCTGGCCAAGATGGTAGGTGATGGATGAGGTTACACGACACTCTCTCCCCCTTTAGATTGCTTTCGCGTATAGCCGCGCACAGCCCTGACTCTGCGGTGCCCGTTTTCCTTCCCAACAGCCCGACACGTGAGATGCTGTGGTAGGCAGTACTCAAGGAGAATATGAGGATCCATCATCATCGCTCTCGTTCCCCTGCCTCCAGCAGCTGAGCGTATCTCACACACCGGGTGGGCGAAGGGAGGCGGCTGCGTGTTTGAGCTCAGAAAAATTGGGGTGATGAAAACATTTCCTCATGCAAACACAATGCAAAGCAAACAATACCATTTCGGAGAGTGAATCGGCCTGGCCCTGTAGACTGATGGGGTGAGATACAGTATGTAAAACAACAGAATAGTGTCTATAATGGTCAACATCAGCGTGTAAATGGGCATGGCCTGAAGTGTGGCACCTGCTAAATGACAACATTGTGCATAGTACATAGAAGGATCTGATCAGACTCGCTGTCATTGAAAACAGGTGACTGGAACCCCTGGTTAAGTATGAACAGTGTGAAACGTGAAACAGATAACCCGGTATTCCATTTACCCGGTGATTAGAATAACCCAGGGATAACTATTTGAAGTGTGAAAATCATTTTTTAAGATAAAATTATGGCTAAAATAAAGGGAACTTTAAAACTCTACATATCTTACCACAGGGTCAACATACTGTATGTTAATGCATTTAAATATAAATGTGTAGACTGACGGCCACCTAACGGTCACATTATGTGTTTATACCTAGTGTTAAGATGCAGTTGTAGGGCCCTATAAAATCCGTTTTATTTTTTCCCAAATTCCGTTTTATTTTTTCCCAAATTCCGTTTTCTCCGTTTTAATTTTTGCAAATTCCGTTTTATCCGTTTTAATTTTTGGAAATTATATTTTTTACCCTTTACTTTTATTTTAGTGATAAAAAGAGTGTGCCTTTAATGTTAATGATTAAAATGTAAATGATTTGGGGGAAAAATGGCTAACAGAATTACTTAATGACTATAAAATATGCATTTACACATGCACATACACACGCGTGCGCGCGCGCACACACACACAACTCAATTTCCAAAATAACAGTTCTCCGGTCACATAAAAGTCATGTGAGACCTGCTCGGAACTAAGTGCTTAGCGTCGAATTTCTTAATTTTTTCGCTGACGAAAGCAGAGTCGTGGAGAGCCGCTTCACCATGGTTTCAGTGTTTTGGAGGGGGTCTGAAACGACGGGAGGGGGCGTCGCCCAGATTTACTTCCCCCGGTCTGCATTTCCCCCAGACATACGTTCGTCTCCCACACAAAAACATAATTTTATTCAAAAATGTAAAATTCCGCAAAATTCCGCGTTAATACTAGATTCTGTGTTAATTAGCCAATTCCGCAATTCCGTCCGCGATTCCGAGATCGCGGAAATTATAGGGCCCTACAGTTGGGTCAATCAGATTCACAAATGGATTATTAGGTCATTACATCAATAAGCAGAGAGTCTGCGATCTTATTGTGCTGCTTAAACAAATTCAACCACATGCGCGTATACACCACCAAAGTAATCCGGTCTAATGCGTTTTCGACTACCTCTGAATGTTTCACAACCTGATTATATTCTATTTAGCGATGTCCACTTGTGACCCAATAGACCAAAATGCATCTTAATACCAGGTGTACACAGGCTATAAGTCTTTTTCGATGGTGCACAATGCGAAGCTCGTCATGTATTTAGCTCGTCATGTGTGTGGTTCGTCATTTCAAAATATGTGTTCGCCGCACCCGAGCCCTGAAAACTGAAGCCAAAACGTCTCGATCACCCCCCCAGTGACTGTTCCCAGTATAGGTCATAAACCGCGCCTCCCCATGTTATTCTATGGGACTTGAGACCAACTAAACAATTTAATTACACTTCAATTTTTTTTACGAAGCTGGTTTCTATCATTTACTGTAGTTTTTATTACGCTGATGTAAATACAAGTGTTTGTTTTTAAAATAAGTTTGTTTTAAGTTAGTTATATAATGCTCTAAAAACAGTGGTGTCACGTCATGATTTACAGCTGTGATATCGTGTGATAAGCGCATTCTGCGAGGGCGGGGCCTTTCTTTCGCGGCTTTACTTCCTGCTCACTACTGCGCATGACTGGTCCCGAAATCGCTACTGCGCAGACCCAAGAGCCAAGATGTCAGCGCCGTATCAGGACACTGATGGCTTCACTTTTCACCAACGGAAGAGAGCGAGCGGATGTCATCCATCTTTTTTTACAGTCTATGGCCGCGTCATGTGAACCATGTGCATCATGCGTCATGTCAAAATAAGTGTCTGGTGCACACACTAAGATTGGAATATTCATATTAAGAAGGTAAAGGATTAATTTTTATTTCATGTTGGCATGTTAATAATTTTACTGTCCCTCAATCTTCTCAATATTGAGGTTAAAGCTGTTGAAATATATTTGACTCCTGTACGTAGAAGGTTGGAGCAGTAACCACCGGGTCAATATTTTAGTCTCCGTCATGCTAATGATGCAGCTGCTAAAAATGTACCATGTCGACCCATCTTCCAGTCAACTGTCAGATCGAGCTAACAAGCACATGTCAATCACTTATTTCGTCTAACAAGGTTTAGCCTGAACATACCCAATGGGCATGTAATGTCTCACAATGTTAAAGCCAGACATTCCTCGCTTCATAGATGTCATATAAAATAACCAAATAATTGAATAATCCCACTCTACGCAGATTTTGCCCAATACAATGTGAGAAACGCCACTGTATACGCCATAAAAGCCATTTCATATTTCCTGCCCCAGCATCTGTTTCCAAGAGAAGATACACGAAAACTATATTGTGCACTGTCAAGAGATCTCATTGAGACTGCAAGACTCATCTTTTCCTTGTTAATGAGAAATTAAATGGCTTAATGATACAAATTGGAGTCAAATGTCTCTGAGAAACTCTATAGTGTAATAGCTTCCCATCATGCACTATAGAGCCAAAAATACATCCAGGTTGGACCGTTGTCCTTCCTTTTACTACGACCGAATTGATGTTCTCAGTTGCACCAGCGTATTTTCAAGGACTTGTCCTTGCGCCCTCCAGGCAACCTTTATTATAAAGCCACCAAGCTAGAGTGCTCCTGAATACAGCACAGTGTTTTCTGGGTATTGATTCGGGTCACATGATCCAAAGATCAATACCATCTACAGTATAAATCACCCCATAGGGTGTTCTGAGTTAGCCATGCTAAAGGCAAATGAGGATGAGTTGGAAAAAGACAAGGACTAATTATACAGATCTTTAAATTGAAAGTGCATTCAATTAAAGGAAATGTATTGACCTTCAAACAGGTACGCACCAAGACAGACAGAGACTCGCACACAACTCACCTACTATTTATCAAGATATTGACAGAAATGGCACACACTGAACACAATGCGAGACAATCTTGTGAAACAGACAAGGATTTTGCTTATACAGACCTCTATTGTCCAAGCCCCACCTGTGAACCGATATTAAGCCTTGCTTTTCATATACACCCTGCCTAAAGATCCACCACACCATTCATTACTGTCAGCAGAAGAGAGGGAATCTGTCGGATAAGCCGCACATTATAAGACAGACGGCTATGCTCCGTAATTCCTTTAGAGTAGCTGTAAGCCTGCCGTTATCAGGCGGCACGTTCGTTTTAATTGTGTCTGCTTTAAACACATTAGCCTGGCGCCCTAATGCGAACCCCTTCACGGCGTAGCATTACAGCGAAATGCACCGCTAGCAGCTAATTGATGTCACTCTAATTTAATTGGACAAAAGGAGGCAATTTATTTGCACAATTCATAACTTCGGAGTAAACTATGAATAATAGCAGCCTCAGGGAACAAAATCCAGCATGCCTCCTCTCTCTCTCTGTGTCTTCTGAAGTTTGCTTATCCGTAAAGGGACGCAAAGGGAGATTTACAGTTTTACAGATGAAGTACAAGAAATTCTACTTCACTTAACCGCTGAGGTGCAGCGATATTGTTTACATGGGCGAAAGTTTTTTTTTAAAGCGTAGCAGACGTCTCGCGCTATGAATAAGTCATGGGGCACGTCTGAGAGAAGGTAAACATTCTGCTTTATATAAATGCTGAAGCGCTCAGTGACCACTTTAAAGCACTTCGATTGTGTTTGCTTGGGTCAAACGCTCATAAATAGCCAAGTACACTGAGTCAAGGACAGCAATCAGACTGAGGAAAAGCTGTGCTATACTGTCTGAGTCAGTGCCATGGACAAATGCAGACCGTGATGGTCTTGGCAGCAATGAAATTATACACACAAAACTAGTCTAAAGTTTGAAAGTTAAAAAAATAGAGACTGGAAAATTGATTTACTCATAAGAGTTACATTAAGAAGAAAAGTGAATAGGGTCTACCATATGTAAGAAAAATCACAAGCGAGATCTCTTTAATATTGCAGTTGTTTTTCTTAGACGACAGGGTAGATTAAGTTGCGTGGAGAGGCTTTTGCTTTAATCTAACACTTCTCAGATTGTTGTCCTGGGGATAAATAACTCAGTCAACTCACATATGTCTCCTCTAGAGATCTTTACAAGAGATCTTGACAATGTCTCAAACTGTGTGCAGATTTGCCAATATACAAACATCTGGAAGCAAAAGTCAGAGACAGTATGATCTCAAACATTCATCATCAAAGTCTTTCAGGGCCAAAGGGATTATTGTGTCAAAGGATTTTAGGAAGAAACAGCCAAGACAAAGATGATTCTTAAATGAAGTTACCAACACTGCATCAAACCAGCACTACAAACAAGTACACAGCAGCATGTACTAGATTGAACTACACTGGATCATAAATATTTTTGTTTAACTCTTTACCCCCCAGCAATTTTTTTATGATTTTCATAAAAGTTTTTTCTTTTAATATGTAAACAAACAATATTTTAAATGAAAGAACAGACCCTCTGCTTTTAAACAAACAAACAAAAATGTTTCATTCGATTTTCATTGTTTAATTTGTATCACCCCCAGATATGGCTAGGTTTCTTCAAAAATACCAAATTATGAACTAAAAGCTATGATGATTGCATTGACTTTTGTTAGAGATCAGATTCAGAACAAAGATCAAAACAAGCACAGAGTATTTACTGCTTTTTGATCTGTATATGCTGTTGTGTTTTATAAAGTAGGTATACGAGCACCACCTAGTGCATAATAGCAAAAATTTGGATTTCCGTAAAAACTCGTCTTTGGCAAAAAACGTTTTCTCTTAATTGACGAGATAACTTGTCAATGGCGGGAAAAGAGTTAAAGATATAAAAGTTAAAGATTGTTTACGTTTTTTTTTAAAGCTGCAGTTTTTAAAACTGATTGTTTATGTACGGTAAGCTTATATTATAATAATAAGCTATGCTGTTCATTAGGGATGCATAACGGTTAATTGCGATTAATCTATAGCAGAATAAAACTTTTTATTTACATCATACATGTGTGTGAACTGTGTATAATAACTTTATATAGATAAATGCACACACATGCATGTATATATTTAAGAAATTTTTACATGTGTATATACATTTGTATATTTATGTATAATATATATATATATATATATATATATATACCATACTTAATATATAAATATATATTTTCTTAAAATGATACATGCATGTGTGCATATTTATACATAATTTTATATACTTTTTACACACATATATGATGTAAATAAAAACTTTTATTCTGTTATAGATTAATCGCGATTAATCGTTATGCATCCTATACTGTTCATTCAATATATACACAAAAATATATGTAAAGTAACCTGCAATTTTAAACAGAGATGGCGATGTAGAGGCAAAAGTTACAGACTGCAGCTTTAACTTTTCTGAAACATAAAATGGTGGTTGTCTTAAGATCGGGCGGTCACAATTGACTTTGAGCATGTGAATATTTTCAGACGTTACTGCGAATATGGGTGAGGAGCACTTTGTCAATTTAACTCTTTCCCCGCCATTGACGAGATAACTCGTCAATTAAGAGAATACGAGAATTTACGCCGTTCCGCAATACCGCTATTATCCACCAGGTGGACTTCCGCAACTTATACAACCTGGAAGTAGCGCCTCACGTGAAAGAGAAAAAGATCGCTCTGCATCTGATCTCTATCAATTGCCTTCACAAAAAAATTATCTTAGCTTTTTGCTCAAAATTAAGTGTTTTTGAAGAAACCTACCCACAGTTGAGAGGTGATAAAAAGAGAACTAATAAAGGTAGGATGAAACTTTTTTTTTTTTTTAAAGCAGAGGGTCGCTTCTTTTATTTGATATATTGTTTATATTGTTTATAATGATTGGCATTAAACTTTTGTGAAAGTCATAAAAAATGCTGCCACTGGCTGGCAACTTTTTTTTACGCTGGCGGTGAAAGAGTTTTGAACAAGGGTTCGTTCTTTTTTAGATCTCAGATCACAAAACCCCAGGAGATTTCCCAAGAAAGGGAAAAGGGCAAAGAATTGGTTTTGAATCTTCCTAACAAGAGCTATCTAAAGTAGTAAGGGAACATGCGTGGCCCCCGATAGCGCTCCACATTACGTTTGCATTCAGATGAAATGTAGTGGCGCTCTGGGCTATTCTTTGCTGAGGCAGCAGACTCCTCTGTTCTCCCCCGGCCCTGTGCACCGTGACACCAGGGATTTAATTGGCTCATTAGCACACAGGCTGGTGAAGAGCTGAATCCACCACATTGCTCAATGTCAAAAGAGCATCCAACAAGAAAGGTTAACCAACTAAGAGATCACAATCCCTTTCGTATCACACACCGTCGGGTTGTAATATTCAAAGCGGAAAGGTACAAGATCTCTTTGTTATGGTGTAACAAAGCCAGAGTGACTATTGGATAAGAGATGGAAGCTGAAAATAGCAAATGAAATGTCTCTGGCCATCCATATGTTGCAATATATCAAACATGGGAGTCGATTAGACTGTTTACTGGAGCTGTAAAGCATCCTTTGAGGTCTGCTGCAGTCCTCAGCTCAGGTTTTAATTATTCTGAAAGCCTCGTTTTGCGAACGTAGCTATTTCCTCCCCTCCCGAGTCTCTCCGGACCAGGGACAACAAATCATGCCAAATCTGGGTACTCCACATCCCTCCACTGTACGCAAAAGACGGAGTACAGAATTATGGGACACATAATGGGATTCAGAATAACCTCAAGCTAGTCTTGAAATGTAAATGCAAACAAGCCGATGGTGGCAAGAACAAAATGTAAATCAATAACAACATTGAAAAATCAGGTTTGCGTTTCCAAAAGCATAGGTTTTAGGATTTACACACAACGAAACACCATCTTTGCCCTTTGCGAGGTTGTTTTATCCCATTGGTGAGTCATATACAGACATTTTATGGGTTAATGTAAACTAATGGTTAGGTTTGTCCATATTGTACCCAACCATGGGTTAAAAGAAAACCTTTTTTTTTTAAGTTTAAGCAGTTCAGAAAATAATTTCATGATGTTGCTATTTGCACTGAAAGCACTATAAATAATATTAAAATAAATAAAATAAAATAATATTAAAATAAAATATTTTAGTGTTTTTTCTCATTACAAAGATATTTTGTGCCCATACAATACACTTCAGATGTATTTATATTTAATGTTGCATTGTTTCAAACCAGCTTGGGAATGGGAATTGTACTGTATAACATATAGAATAGCATACAAGATATTACTGCATGGTCCTCATAAAAAACTAAACATTTTTATTGGCATTTAGTCAATGTAATACACACAAACACTTTATCAATCCATCACAAGCCAAATGACTTTGCATATTTTTAACCCCTTCCAATCGTTCTTCTTCTAAACTCCCTGATTTCTGGTTCGATGGACTGTGTGGTAGACACCATCCTACATGATACATAATCATCTGCAAAGACACACTGGAGAGTCCAAAAATGACTAAACAATTAAACATGTACAGCTGCAGGCGGGGGACTCAGGAAGAGAATGGCTTTAATGTTCATCTCCCCGAGGTACAGTAAGCTTGTTATATGCAAGACAGAGACCTAGTCTCAAGGTTTCAATGTGGGAGTGAGTACCGTATGTTACAGCCAAACAGAGTTACAACCAAATGCTTTGCCTGCATCCCTGAATAAATCAGCTGGGTTTCAGCAACAGCAGATGCTGACAGTGAAGGCTTCCCGATATCGCCACGCCGGGTAAAACATTAACATACGGCGGTGCTATCGGCTATATAGCGGATCTTGCACCTGGTTGCACAGGGACACGGAAGATGTATTAAACCGTAAAGATACACATCTGCATGAACAGGGCGGAGGAAGGTCTCCGTTTCATCAACAAGTCAAGTCTAACGGCTCGTAAAAAAGCAAGGTGGTTTCACCATCTGTTCTGAAGGATAAAAAGTGAGCTTTATATAGCAGGGCAGTGCACAATAGAGTTTTTTCAAGGTGAAATCACCTGGACAAGGAACTTAATCTCAAGTCCAAACATGAAGTCGCCTGGTGTTGAAAAGGTCGAGTCACTTAGACAAACTGGCATGATGGGGTCAGCGTGATCAGCACTATTAGGGGGAAACTATAATAGCAGACAGTCTTGCAAATGATTGGTGATACTCCCTTATGTAAAGTTTTTACACTGCTATGAATAAAGAAAGACACGGAGGTCTGATAATTAAGCCATTCATCATCCACGCCAAGTGCTTTAAAAGTACTAGTCTTTAATGTATAGCTTTCTATACACAACCTACGCCTCTGGAGTGAACGTGCAAGTGTACATTAATGTAAGACACTGACAATCACATATCTGGGCTTTTAGTAAGGGATGAAAGGATAAAAACTTTTTAGTAAGAAAAGGCAAAGTCATTTGCACTTTCTGCATGGCTGAATTTAATTATCATCAACGTTCAGCGAGCGTGAAGTATAAATGCAACGCTGGCGGTTTTACGATACATTACGTTTTGGTCATTTATCCACTCCTTTATTTTGAATTTAAAAAGGTCCATTAGGGAACGCCAAATATAGAAGAGTCATTTTATGAACATCATCCTGGAAGTACAAACATTATAAACGGCTCATTCGGAGAATAACCATTGTGCACAGTCATAAAATCCTCAACCCTGGCCGGCATCTCATCAATCAATTCAATAAGCGATCTATGTAATCATATTTTGCTTGTGCCGCTTTCTCTCACTAAATGATCTTTCGTGCTAAAGAAATGCATTTATCAACAGCAAACATATTGTTTCACCAAATCGTGACTCAGGCTTTGTGGACCAATGAGCAAGTGTTACAACATGCCCTTGTTATAAATGACATTACACTCACCTAAAGGATTATTAGGAAAACCTGTTCAATTTTTTATTAATGCAATTATCTAATCAACCAATCACATGGCAGTTGCTTCAATGCATTAAGGGGTGTGGTCCTGGTCAAGACAATCTCTTAAACTCCAAACTGAATGTCAGAATGGGAAAGAAAGGTGATTCAAGCAATTTTGAGCGTGGCATGGTTGTTGGTGCCAGACGGGCTGGTCTGAGTATTTCACAATCTGCTCAGTTACTGGGATTTTTACGCACAACCATTTCTAGGGTTTACAAAGAATGGTGTGAAAAGTGAAAAACATCCAGTATGCGGCAGTCCTGTGGGCGAAAATGCCTTGTTGATGCTAGATGTCAGAGGAGAATGGGCCGACTGATTCAAGCTGATAGAAGAGCAACTTTGACTGAAATAACCACTTGTTACAACCGAGGTATGCAGCAAAGCATTTGTGAAGCCACAACATGCACAACCTTGAGGCGGATGGGCTACAACAGCAGAAGACCCCACCAGGGACCACTCATCTCCACTACAAATAGGAAAAAGAGGCTACAATTTGCACAAGCTCACCAAAATTGGACAGTTGAAGACTGAAAAAATTGAGACTCTCAGATGGTAGAGTCAGATTTTGGCGTAAACAGAACGAGAACATGGATCCATCATGCCTTGTTACCACTGTGCAGGCTTGTGGTGGTGCTTTAATGGTGTGGGGGATGTTTTCTTGGCACACTTTAGGCCCCCTTGTGCCAATAGGGCATCGTTTAAATGCCACGGCCTACCTGAGCATTGTTTCTGACCATGTCCATCCCTTTATGACCACCATGTACCCATCCTCTGATGGCTACTTCCAGCAGGATAATGCACCATGTCACAAAGGTCGAATAATTTCAAATTGGTTTTTTGAACATGACAATGAGTTCACTGTACTAAAATGGCCCCCACAGTCACCAGATTTCAACCCAATAGAGCATCTTTGGTATGTGGTGGAATGGGAGCTTTGTGTCCTGGATGTGGATCCCACAAATCTCCATCAACTGCAAGATGCTATCCTATCAATATGGTTCAACATTTCTAAAGAATGCTTTCAGCATCTTGTTGAATCAAGGCCACATAGATTTAAGGCAGTTCTAAAGGCGAAAGGGGGTCAAACACAGTATTACTATGGTGTTTCTATCCTTTAGGTGAGTGTAGTTATATAGTAATACGAATACATTTAAGTATATTAGATATTGAAAAGCATCACTTTTCAGCAAATAACACTGTAACCTAATGCTAGAATAAATCATATCTTATTTTGCATACGTTTATTTTTTCACACCATGTTGCTTGTTCTTCATTTAAGATTTGGCAACGCTGCAATGGATAGAAACAGGTCGCTCCAGGATGACTTAATGCGTAACGGGGGGCAGTTTGGCTGAAGAGATTGAAATGAAGTGAGACAATGGAGCAGGCCAGTCGAAACATCAAATGGACTGTCCTGCTAGCAGAGCTAATAGACTGTTTCAAATTGAAAGGAACAGCGGGTGTCTAAATAGAGTGATGTGGAACATTTCCTCTAACATCCGCACTTTCCCAGAACAAAGCAAGAAGATACACACAACAAACAGAGTCTAAAGGCCGCTCTCTGTGTATAGAAACATGCGTTTGTGGTGGAGATGATATTTATCTATCTAATCAATTCAATTCAATTCCAGCTGCCTGTCAAAGCAGTGGAAACAACGCTGGAGTCTCCTGCTAATGAATTCCTGGTGGGAAACAGAAGATGCTGTTTGCGTTCCTGCCCGAGGATCCAGCGTTGTTTCCTGTTGTAATAGAATTTCTTCCTTTGAGGCATTCTGCACCGGCAATGAATGCATTAAAGATTCAAAACATGACAATCCACTTCAGACCCAATCTGATTTTGTAAATATAAGGCAATGTTTTAGTTGGAGTTAAAGGTGATTCAGGAGACAAATAAAGAGACAAAGAAAGACTTTGCCTGGAAAAAAAACAGAACAAAAAGTACATCAGGTGCATTCAATCTTATCATAAAGCAAACACTGACAATGTGACATGCAAATTATATAAATTGCAAGTAAAGTTTTTTCTTGCTTCCGTCCAAATACCTTGAAAATGCCATCATTCATGTTTTGAAATGTAATGGTGTCAGTGTACATTCTGTTGGACATCAATGTCAATTATGATAAACTCTAAAAACAAGAATATATAAAACGATTAAAATGGGAAGCGATTGCATTTTTAATCTAATTTATTACATGTGCCGATTAATTAATCACATTTAATCACACATAAGCCTCACACTGAATAAAAGTGATAACATTGCTTTTCATGCTTTTTGCCAGGTTGGTTTGTAGTCTTTAGGTAGAGAAATTAATTATGAATTATCAAATGTAAATTAATATTGCATAGTCTTTATTGTGTAAATAAATATAGATTAAACTTATGATTTAAGTTATAAGTACCGTATTTTCCGGACTATAAGTCGCTCCGGAGTATAAGTTCAAAAATGCATCATTAAGACGAAATAACATATATAAGTCACAGTGGACTATAATTTGGGTTTATTTAGAAAATGATTTCACAAAATCCAAGCCGAAAAACACACATTTAGTCTGGAAAGGCAAGTTATTAAACTAAACAATAGCAGACAGAACAGCAGGCTGAATAGATGTCTGTACATTAAAGTAATATTATCAGTTATTTAAACGATATACTATAGCATACAGAACTTACCTCGAAGGCTGACTAGGCTAAATTCATCAAGTTTGCAGGCTCATCATTCCACATCACTGTGGACACCACATCTTTCATTGAATTACATAAATACAGGAGCAGCCTATAGCGGACTATAGCGGCTGTAGACGGTAATGATGTCTCTTGCCTCATAAATGTCAAAATTAATTCATACTGACTTACAAGGCGCACCTGACTATAAGACGCAGCACCAGCCAAGTCCGGAAAATACGATAAATCAGTCAAGACAAGTAAATTTTTTTTGTCCGCTGTTTGATTAACATTAGAAACAGACAGCATCAGACTTATACTGCCACATTAAGGGGGCGTGCACACCAAAGCTTTTACACCCACAGCCGGCATATGTTTTCAATTGTTTTTCAAAAAAGCCAGCAGCTAGTGGTTTTCTTCCGCACTGAAAACTGGCGCTCTGCGATTTTTCCGCGCTCAGCATTGAGTGCCACGAGTTAAAAAATATTCAGCTTTATGTGAAAAGCTCAGCTCATCAATGCGAGTTCTCACATGGCCATCCAATCACAGTGGAGAAGGAACAAGACAAATATCACAACAACCAACCGACGCATCATACAACGGCTGATAAACAAAGCAGAAGTATCACAGCAACCAAAGCGCTTAGCTGAAAAAAACTGGCATTCGGCATCCTCCAGGCCTTTTCAGCTGCGTTTAAAAGCTTTGGTGTGCACAACCCCTAAGAGTGCACCGATGCTGGGGGCGTGACCGCTGTCAGCGGTGAAACCACGCCCACCCACGGTAAAGGTGCCGTCTTTCTCAATACTGCTACAACCTGAATAGATGCTCGCGATGGTGATAGGGGCGGGGTCATGCTGGGCTCTAGTGCATCATCGAGCTACTATTTTAGCCCCGTTTAAATAATCCTGAACACAAAAATGTGAAAAAACTGTTTAACGGTGTAACTTCACAATTCAGTACTACATAGTTATAGATAACATGTTTCAGAAATACTTTTCTAACATTTATAATATGTTAAGATTTTCTGAAATGACTACATGGACTTTAAGACTTTAACGTTTGCACTTAAGATGCGTCTTTCTTCAGCACACACAAAACTTCTCAAACAGCGTGTGACTACTGCATTGAGACCTGTTTCACTTCCTTTTGTGCTTAAATATTTAAATTGGCAAGGTCTGAAAGCAACTGAAGTAATAAACGTTTGTGACGATGCAGCACTCGATCGGCTGCATTAAAAATTGTAACGTGTTATTGTTCTTCATAATTAATTAATCTAATTAACGCGTTAAATTAACAGCCGTGATGCAACTTAATGCCATGCTTGAACACAAGTGCAAATGAGTGGTGGAAATTTTCAGCAAATTAAATTAAATTGTATATTGTCATAATCGTCTGTATTGGTGTATAAATATTTTAGCTTTATAAAGTCAGATGGCAACAGTATGTAACACTCATTATAACAGCTCTCTAGCTTTACTTACCAGACGAACCCCATTCCTACAAAACTGCCTCTGTGGATCACCAACTAAGCTGTAGCTCTCACAGTACTGCAGATAATCCCATGGGTGTTTTTTCCTCACCAAACACTTACTTTTATATTCACGATCCTCATGTAAACTCTTTAAAATTTAATATACAGCAGTCATGTTATGTTTTTGGCAATCAGCTTATTTATTTATTTATTGTCTCTTTCAATAGACAGATCGTTGCTCCACACTGAAATATGCTGCTTTTGCTAAAAAAAAAAGTATAGATCAAAAGCCGCCTGAGCTCAGAATAGACAAAACGGCAAGCGCATCCATGCCAGGATGTTCTTTAAGATACTACTACATGTCTGGAGAGGATGTAGGCAAACCCTTGTGTTGAACCTGAGAGTATATTCGCCAAAACACTGATGCTGTGTCTAACACTGTTCACTCCTTCACTATTCCCTATATAGCGA
This sequence comes from Misgurnus anguillicaudatus, assembly GCF_027580225.2. NCBI lineage: Eukaryota > Metazoa > Chordata > Actinopteri > Cypriniformes > Cobitidae > Misgurnus > Misgurnus anguillicaudatus. Next base: position 12,272,883 of record NC_073351.2, read on the forward strand.
ATTACATTTGAGTCCACTATATAGTGACTTTGTGAACGAAAATGAGTGAGCAGTTTTGGCACTGACAAAAATTTCATGCATCACAGAGTACTGTTGTGGACATTCGTTGAAAACATAACACTTAAGCGTGTGTCACAATGATTAAATAATCGTCTCACCGGTCACCGAGATTGTTTGACCTCATCGTGATGATTTCAGATCACCGCAATGATTGCACATCTCTATAAAAAACACAAGGGGAGCTGCAGCGCTTGTATAAACAACATTGTAAAACCATAGCCATTCAGTACAGTGGAAAAAAAACATTTGAAGAAATGCTGCAAACCTTTGATAAGCAGTATCAAACATACTGCCAGGTAAAACATACATTTCCAAAACAGCAATTCCAAATTTAGGGAAGTGAAGGATGCTATACTTAATCTGTAAATATATATATATATATATATATATATATATATATATATATATATATATATATATATTTTTTTTTTTTTTTTTTGCAGCCACTACAGACATGTGGTCCAGTACCAATGTGACCTTAGTAGGATCTTGTGTAAAAATTATTTCATGAACCAAAAAAAATATGAGAAGTAAATGTCAAAGCAATAAAACAGAAAATTAATCGTCATAATCATCACAATTTATTGACAAATTACTGGCAGCCAAATTTCATAATCGTGATAGCCCTACGTTTGGCTTTGTGAATTGTACTGTAAGAAGAAAATTTTCTTACTTTTTGTCATGTTCACTGTATTAGTTGCTAATAAAGAGGTCAACAACTGCTTGTCATATGTATTTATTGTTATGTTATTATTATATTTAATAAAATATGTATTATATTTAAAATTATTTAAATTAATTAAAGTTACTGTCTAAGGGGCCAATCACACCAAACACGTTTTAAACGCTTGGAAACGCTACGCGCGTCACACTTCCTTTTTTGGTCACTTGCAGTGTGGCGCGGCTTTTTATACTGCTAGGCAACCACCAAGGCAGCTGTCCGGAATAAATTCAGGCACTTTTTCGCTCTGAGCGTTCCTTTAAAATAGAGTGGTGTGGCAGGCGGCAAAAAATGCAAGGCGTTCGGCAAGCATAAACATCGCGCTTAGAAATTCATTCAGAAAAAAGGCGTGCAACTACCATAAACGTGTTAGGTGTGATCGCCCCCTATCACTTTTATTTAACCTGATTATTTTTTTTAAAAGACTTAAAAACTATCAACAAGAACAAACCAAGAATATAAAAATTTGTGGTGTTAACTGTCAGTATTCTTCATTTGATTCCAGTCACACATTCGTCTCACGCTGTATCATGGGAAACAGATTTAGCAAGTGTACATCAAATGTACACTAAAAATCAGAGTGCATTGAATAAACAAAAAACTAGTGAACGATGTGTTGCATGTCATAGAGTTCGAACACGCTACAAAATGGCCGACACCATATATAGTGCACTACATAGGAGGCTAATCCGGACACAGCTCGAGACACTTAGACAGTTATCATCTGGTCTCTTTGGATGTTGTGCCACACTGTAAGAGCACGGACAGGAACTGACTTTTCAAATATGCAGATAATGTGTCTTGGCACATCTGTTTAAGATTTACTAAAGGAAGTAGGCAAATCAGGTAAAGACTAGAAACTATTGTGATCATCTTCTTGCATATACAGCTTGCAAACTTAGCCGGGCAAAATATCTTGCATGCTTTTGCACAATGGGACCGTACAGCATCACTCAACCACTGCAATACAGGCACCCGAATTGGCTCTTTAAAATGCTGAAAGTGTGCTCGACAACACTGCATCTCTAGATGTATGCCGGGTTATGATGCTCTTTGTAATCATTTCATAAATAACTCCAAGATCCCGTTAAATAAATTTCCATTCTGTTTGCTTTTTGCAGATGCAAAATTAATTGCACTAGACAAATACTCACTTTTTGTGAATAATGCACATCTATAATAAGCCTCATTTACAAAGGAGATTGCACTATAAAAAATTATTTAATTTAACTACACATACTGCAATGCTAGACACCCACAGACTGATTAAACCGAATTGCAAATGATAAGTGAGTAAGTAAGGTTTTTGCTCTGAAATGCCATACGCAGAAGTGAACTTATACTTGATGTTTTCTGTTGGCTTCATTGGCAATTCATCTGGTGCACTGTTTATCATCGCGCTAATCTCAGCTTTTCCATGAGGACCGTCATCAAACTGTTTACTCTCGCTACAACAAATTACTTCCAAGAAACAGGAAAAAAGTAATTGCCCTCGCGCCATTGACTTTCATAGTTATTTATTGCATCAAATACTGCACGGGTCCTCTATTCTTGCAATTGCAAATTAGCACTGGGAGGCGATTAGCAAAATCCTGTTGGGCCATGCAATACTGGATATCAGTGCAAAGTGAAGGGCGGGGCCGAGCAAGACCTATCACTTATGTAAGCTAGCTGGGCTTTGCTACACCGACCTGCATCTGGACTGAATTATCGTCAACCTGAACATTCATGAACATCTGTCAAGGGTTAACTGTAAAAAAACGGGAAAAGAGGCAGTTCCCGTTGAGCGACTACAAAGTAATCTGGGAGTAATTTAGCCAAAGGAGTCAAAAGAGGCTGAGATTTATAGGCCAGAGAATGATACAAATGTGCCCTGGTGTTTACTACGGGTTGCTTTGATTTGATTTTAAGTCAGGGAGCTTAGTATGTTTATTTGTTGTAAACACAAGTTTTGTTTATAATTAAGGATTTTTATTGTTATAGTTAAGATATTTTTAGTCTATAAATATGAGGCAGCAGATGAGACAGTTTTTAAAAAAAAAAAAAAAAAAAATATATATATATATATATATATATATATATATATATATATATATATATATATATATATATTTATTTATTTATTTATTTATTTATATATTATATATATATATAGCGTTAAAAAATGTGTTTTAATTGTTTTTTTAATTCGTCTTCATGTTCAAACGCATTATTTTTATAGCGTTATAGGACTTTACTGTTTAGATTTTTCATGAAAATCATCATATGAATGCCTTACTCATACCGTAGTTGTCTTTGTATATAAAGCTGGGCTTGGAAAATGGCATTAACCTTTCAAACATCTCTACCACAAAGACAAAACACCTCCCACATTCACCATGAATATACGAAAAGAAACGTCAGCACATGTTCCTCGTGGCCAAATGAGTAGAATTACACATCTGGAGAACTCCTCCAGCTATTTATCTGCACTGTGAGGAACTGTGGCGTGACAGCACAGGACAAATATTGAATTTCATACTGAGTTTAAACTGAGACAATGTCATCCCAGATCGCGTGCAGCAGAAGACATGCACTCAAGGCTTTTCTGAACAGCATCGAACCCGATAACTAAGAGTCTTTAATGGATAATCATATCAACTAATGACACCGAGAGTTATCTTCACAAAGAGTCACGGATATTCGCTTTCTTTCTATCCTACGGCAGAAATGAGAAGACAGGTTAAACACTGAGTGCTGTGGACTTGATTTAGAAGTGAGACTTGATTTGGATTATATCCTGATGGAAAACCTCAGGAATGTACATTACGGCAGAGCCAGACACCCAAACCACTTCTGGAAAATAGCAAAGTTATTTATGGTCCCTTACCAAACATTTGAGCTTCAGTAAACAAAACAAACGTAACATCCGAATTGCCAGATGGAAAATCGAACACTTTCAAATCACTCTGCAAACACCAATTTACAATCTGCAACAGATTTCTCATAAACATTTATCGGGAAACATAACTCGTACCAAAAGTCATATTTAGTGTATGAAAAAAATAGATTAGTATTCCACATTTTTATCTGCTTTGATCCTTAAAAAAGAACCACAACCTTATTAAACCACTTGCATATTGCTTGCTTGTGTGTCTTTATTTAAACAAGTGTTTTTCAAAATGTGCACATTATCTTTGATTAAAGACACAAAAATGTCATTTTTGTAATCTCTGAGTCTGTGACCCTGTCGTTTAGACATGAGAGATCTCCTTTTGCCTGCGGTTAATAGCTAAATATAGCACAGAATGAGAAAACTAGTTACCTTAACCAAGAGTTTCCTGATTTAGGAATCAAATGTGTTCTTATCAACTGGAAGAGCATTTTGTTAGCAGCGTAAATGCCATAGGTTCGATCCCCAGGGAACACACACACTGATGAAATGTAAAAAGTGACTTTGGATAAAACCATCTGCTACAGCAACTTAGTATCACGAAATTACGTACCTATAATCACGTAAATTTCTTTTCCATGACACTGTCATGTTTTTCTGCGTTTTAACGTGACCGTATCATAAATTTCTGTTTATGTGTCATTGTCACGTATTGGTTACTCAACTGTTTAATCCTATTTTCTAACCATTGTCGCTTCGGTTTAGGGTTAGATTTATATAAAATGACATCCTTACCCAAACCCAACTCTAACCCTAACGCCAGGCGACAATGGTTTTAATATCAGAAAATATAAAAAAAAAAAATAGTATAAACCAATACTTAAAGTGACTTCCTAATGCAACCACCAAATCTAACCCTGCCAAAGCGACAATGGTTTGAAAAAAGGAAAAAGTAGTTGAGTAGCTAATACGTAACAATGACACGTAAACAGAAATACGTGATACGTTCACTGAAAAACGTGACAGTGTCATGGAAAACACTCACAAATTTACGTGACTATAGGTACATAATTTCGTGATACAGGGTTGGTTACAGATATTTAAAACCTTGGGCCTTCTCGACTGCATTTGGAGATTGTAAGTGATAGAAAAGCCAAAACTAAACAGGTCAAAATCACTTGTGCTGTCTCAAATGGGTTTGGAGGGCACTAAGAAATCACATGACATTGAGAAAGTTTTTTATTACAGCTCCATTACATTTTTGACAAGTGAATTACAATCTGTTATTACTTTCCAGATTTCCCATTTAACGTTTTCCATTCCAAGTCAGTCCTGGAGTAAGATGGGTTACACTAGAGATTTATCATCTGTATGGATTGCCATGATTTCTGCACAGTACTGAGTTGTGCTGAATTAGCAGCAGTTTGCAAAAAAAATATTTTTGTGATAAGACTATTAAATATATACTCCATCTAGGGTGCTAGACTTAAGTAATATTAGATCTTCGAAAGCATCGAATTACCCCATTATGCACTATTGATTCCGTCTATCATTGAGGACACAAAGAAAAACGATGGTGTTTGCTTGTGAGTCGAGTCTATTAATACAGGTATACATCTTTAAATGAGTTCACTTATAATGACAATGCTAGGGTATTTAATTTTGTGCACAAGCCAGTGACACCTACTATCTTTCACAAACAACATCAACAGCAAAAATGTTATATCAATAAAACAATGCATTAAATGATCTATATCATAAATATGGCTCAGTCGAAGGCTCAGTCTTTAAATCATGATAATCTGTTATTGACAAACTGATTAAAGTTATTTACAATGTAGAAGTGATCTCTTTAGATCAGATCTACATTCAAATGGGAAATACTTTAAAAAATTGTGGTCGTGAAAACTGTAGTTCAAAAACTAAAAGATATTTCGGATAATTCAAGGTCTGTATTCATTGCATCATATAACACTGCTTGTGAATTAAATGCATGTGCCAGGGTGCATAAAACACGCTCTCTATTTTTATCTTGCTTTCTTCCATCACCCTAATAAGATTACACCAATAGCAGCATCCCATAAGGGATTGGGTTACAGTTTTATCACTAGCAACACTGTACATTACAATTTTACATATAAATAAAGGCTAATTCTTTATAATAACAATAATTTGATCTTCATTATATATTTAAATCTATTACTCTAAATATACTTAATCAATTTAAAAGGACAGTAAGTGTACAATATGTTACCATTCATATGTTTATTATTCATTGGATTGTTGGTAACACTTTATTTTACAATGTCTTTGTTACATGTACATATTTAACAGTAAATTATGCATAGTTACATGCAACTATAATAAGTTTAATTAATATTTATGAATCAGTTCTTAAATGTACTTTACTTTTTACTATAGTAAATTATAGTATATTATAGGAATTCCTACACGGTATCTTGAATTGATAAATTGTAGTAAATACTGTAGTATAGGAATTTTACTACCATTCCTATAGTAAATAGTAAAGTATACTACAGCATTATTTCATCATGTGGGTGAAATGTACAGTGTGACATATAGCCACACTTTGCTCAAACCTAAAGGCAGAATTGTGCTGGATGAAATGAGACCATGACAGTTGCTGGTAAGCTGACGTCCTCATATAAGGAGAGTTACAGTTGACCTTCTCGGGAACATTGCGCGAGGAATTTTGATTCATTGTGTCGTTTATTCCTGGCACATATACAGTAATAAGCAGGTAGGCTACTGCACAATATTCACATCTCTATCCTCATGCATCATATACACGCGCAGAGGACACAAGAGATGGATGAAGGGACAAAAGTTTGGCGCAGTGATTATAATAAACGATGGGACAGCCACGCGCTCCCGTTACAAAGACGCGTGCACAACCAAGCAGGGGACAATGAAACGCGCGCGAGACGGTTAAAATGTGACCGATGGGATGCGTGCATGCCTTTAAACATCCTCCCGACGTTTGACCCCAACACGCGGACACGCGAGACCCCCGTGCCCACCGGGACATCAGCGGTTCGTACCACCGGCTCCTCTGTGGACGTTTAACACGAGGATCTATTTTTGCCATACGATGTCACAACAAATTAAGAGATTTGGGCGATGTGCCCGGTCTTTGTTCCATTCAGCTATACGTGTAATGTTATGATTTAACAATAGCAACCAATGGTTTTGCCGAATGAGATTGTATGAAAGCATCATCCTGCACATAAAGTAATATATAAAAACATGTAGGCTATTATTCCCCATTAGTAAACATTTTACCAGGCCCCCTTTTGTTTTAGTCTCATTTCCATGCAGACGATGAAACCAGTTCTTTAATTCACTCCATCGAAAGGGTGTAGAGTCCTCAAAACCATCTGGATTTGATTTACTCAACAGACGACACGAATGGGTGGAGATCTGAACTCTACTTGTGTCTATATCATCAACCTTGGGTGGATATTTCTTAAACAGTATTACTTCATACACTGCTCACTAATACTGGAAACTTATTTAGCACGGTTCAAGGTGAACAATTAGCACCTATGTCTCAAACCCTGGCGCATAACCCTCTCAACTTCCAGAGAAGATGTCCAAAGCGCAAATCATGATTGTTATAAAAGACTCACATACATTTGAATAAATAACACTTGATTTACTCACAAAGAAATAAGGAGTGATGTGAGGCAGACATCACGAATCCTTCGCGAGCTGGAAGTCCTTTATAGTATTGAGACTGAAAACAATGCGTCCTGGTTTTCTTCAAACGGACTCGAGTGTTCAATCACAAAACATGAATCAGAGCAGAAGAACTTAAGAAGAGGACAGGGATCAGGAATCTATGAGGTGACGAGCGAAAGGACAGCATAGCTGGATGGACCGAAACATGAATCCACCATCAAAGACTGAAGATCATCTTCAGGACGTTTCCATCGCTTTCACCGTCAAATCACCAAAGTTCCCGTGCGTGCGCTCTGACAGAGGACGCGCGTCTCAGGTTCCCGTTGCTTGGTCTCTCTCTCTCTCTCTCTCTCTCTCTCTCTCTCTTGGTCCGATGCAGAAGAATTTACAGTGTGCTTTGTGTGGATGCTAAAGGATGGAGACCTCTAGAGTCTAAAGTACACTTACACTGTCTGACTCTATAGGAGAGAGAGACAACGGTGAATGTGCCCTGATGGCACAGGATGGCACAGCTTTTGTTAAACAAAAACGTGTCAATACTGTTAGCACTTACATGACACGATAATGAAAAAAATCACAATTTTCACATATATATATATGAAATTATATATGGTTGTACTTCATTTAAAAACTGTTATAATTTAAAATAAAAATGTTTTTGGAAAAAAATACAAGAAAATGTTTATTTGACAGAGATTTTCGTTAATTGTTTAAAGAAGATCATATAGGTTTTCTATGACTGTTTTTTAAAATCTTGAGATGGCATTGCATAATTTACATCTATAATTTATTGGTAGGTTATGACTAAATATATTTCAGATTTTGTGACTTATAGTGTAATTGCTGTTTAAATAATTATTTATGTTAAACTGAACAATTATCATTAAGTTAAAGGTGCAGTGTGTAATTTTTAGAAGGATCTCTTGACAGAAATGCAAAATAATATACAAAACTATATCATTAGGGGTGTATAAAGACGTTTTTATAATGAACCGTTATGTTTTTATTACCTCAGAATGAGGCGGCTACCGTAGATTTTCTATGCATTTCAAAAGCAAGGGGTCAGCAGTGGACAGAGCCGTTGGTTGCAATTCGCAACCTCACCACTAGATGCTACTAAAATTTACACACTGCACCTTTAAGTATTATTTTGATGCTTTTCGTAATTTTCAAAAGGGCAAACTATTGCTTACAAATAAAGCATGATGATACCCATTGGAATATATTGGATTATCTGATGAAACAAAATTAGAAAATCTCAAAAATGTCTTACAGTAGCAGTTTTACCCAACACAACTAACAGTTCACATATTACAAAATGAGGTTTTTGACAGAGGGCATTACAGTAATACTGTACTGTAGCTCATGCATCTGTCCCCCTTTACAGTATTTGTGCCAACAAACTTTCAGCTATCATACTAGATCTTTAATGCTAATGTGTTTTACACTTAATGGGGAAGTTTCCCAGGCAAGGCATAAGCTATTCCCAGACTATTTATTTTTTATGGTGATGTGTTAACATATCTTAAAATATAATATGTGCCATTTTTTTGTCTCAAGACTCAGTATGTTTTTGGTAAGGTATGTTTGGAAGTCCTAATATAAGGCCTATAGTCCTGGCGTAATCTAAACCCGGTCTGGGAAACCGCCCCAATATGTAATTTTTAATAAGTTTCCCAAACACTTTCCCTGAGCTCAGTTGGCAAAACAAACAGTCCAGCCTTAAATTCTTTGCTCAAATAAACAGAACCACATCATATCTACAAAGAGCTTATATGTAGTTGCTTCAATGTATTAAGCTGAAATATAAGAATAAAATAAACACACTTTTCACACTTCAAAGCACACGTACAATAGCAGTTAGATTATACAGCGGCTCTGTGAGCTGTGACTGACAGGAATAAACTTTTCACAATATCCCATTCCCTTTAAGGCGTTTCGGCTTGTGATTTATTTATTCTGTTTCGATGAGATGTGAAATCTTGACATCAGCTCCAGTTTTTTTCAGTTCATGAGGGTTCTGAAGGTTATTGGTGAACAATGACTTAACTTTTGATCTCTTCCACACAAATCATAAAACAAAAGATATGCATATAAAAGAGTCTGCTGAAAAGGACCTGAACATAACAGATACGCACAAACAAATACATAAATCCATAAAACACACATGAGTCGACACAAAAATAAAGAGTCTTCAAGCATACATACAAGTAAATATATTCACACACATGGATTGACACTGTGTACATGCACACATACAGTATAAACAAGCACAAAGGCTTCGACCTTGCTTTATAGATCTATTGAGGATTGTCTTTCATCTTGCCATTATCAGCAGTATAATCGTTAGGAGCATCATCATATATCATGAGTATCTATTTAAGCATCTTAATCTGTGTCCTTATTTAACATGAATGGCTATTTTTAAACTCCAGTCTCAGGGGACTTTTGAAAAGAATTTAGTTTGCCTTTGTAAGAGATTGCTTTCCATCTTTGTAATCACACATTCTCTTAAGAAGAGAAAGCACTGTGATGTTTAGAAGTTCTTCTTCATTTTTGAAAAGCTTTGAGGAATAAAAAATGTCTGCATCACGCCATTTTTATTGTCTCCTCCTTCCAGGACTTGCACATAGAGTAAACATCTGTTTTCCTTTATTGTGTTTTCCAATAAACAGTTTTTTATATACTCTATAGTAGCTTTCCACTTGACAGCTTTTAGCAGCCAAATGTGCAATATGTTTCTTTAGGATTAAATATCTACCTTGTATTTCAGTTTTTACATTTAGGCTATGTTTACACAACAACAATTATGTGTGCCTGGCCAGTAGGTGGAAATGTTTCTTTGTAAAGAAGCACCACTAGCATGCGCACATACCCATTCTTTTAAAGACGGGGTGCACCATATTGTGGCGGGGTGAAGGAGCACACGACACGAGAATGCAGGTAAAAACCCCGGAGGGTGGATTTTATTAGTGGTTTAGTGGGGAAAAGAAGGATAACGTGAGGTGGTTTGGTGCTCTGTGCTTTGGTTCCTCTTCTATGTAAGGCGTTGTGCTGTGTGGGTCCATGCTCTCCCTTGGTGCTGGGACTGGCGGTCACACACTGCTCTCTGCGGGGGTAAGAGAAACAAAGGTTAGCCGAGTTTTGTGGAGACATCTCTCACCTCTGTGTTTGTTTGCCAGGTTTATAAAGCTGATGCTTGATGGGGCGCAGGTGTGGCCGCTCAGCCCATAACGAGCAGGTACAGGTGTGACTGCTTGGTTTCCAGGGCGACGCTGATGAGAGCTCGGGACACGTGTCACACTCCCCCCCCCTAAGCGTCGTCCTGTTCCTATGGAGATGTGGGGTGTTTGGGGGAGGGCGGGGAGTGGACCCTGACAGACCTGCGAAAGCTGCCCATATCCTGGAGAGACCATCAGCATTTGCATTGGCCGTCCCTGCCCGATGTTGCACGGTAAAGTTGAAGTCCTGGAGCGCAAGGAACCACCGAGTCACCCTGGCATTCGTGTCCTTTGCTCGGGCCATCCACTGCAGGGGAGCGTGATCGGTGACAAGGGTGAAGTGGCGACCGAGGAGGTAGTACCGCAGCTCCAGAACTGCCCACTTGACTGCCAAAGCCTCCCTCTCAACGGTCGCATACCTTTGCTCTGCTGGGGTCAGCTTTCGGCTGATGTAAATCACCGGGTGCTCCTCGCTGGCCTGGCCCTGGGACAGGACGGCTCCTAAACCAGTGTCGGATGCGTCTGTCTGTAGCAGGAAGGGGCGGTTGAAGTCGGGGGCTTGGAGCACTGGTTCCGAAGTAAGAGCCGTCTTTATCCGCTGGAACGCTGTTTCCGTTTCTGCTGTCCAAAGGACCTTCTCCGGCTGCCCCTTCCTGGTCAGGTCTGTCAGGGGAGATGCTAAGGAGGAGAAGTCAGGGATGAAGCAGCGATAGTAACCCGCCAACCCCAAAAAGGCCCGTACCTGAGTCTTGGAGGCAGGCCGTGGCGCGGAGAGGATAGCGGCCACCTTCTTCTCTTGTGGTCTGATAAGGCCCCGACCCACCTGGTAGCCCAGGTACTTCGCTTCGGCGAGGGCCAGGTGACATTTCCGAGGGTTGGCGGTCAGGCCGGCTTGGCGTAACTCCAACAGCACCTTCCGCAGCCTCTCCAGATGGTCTTCCCAAGTCTCAGAGTGGATGACGACATCATCGATGTAGGCGGCTGCATAGAGCTGGTGTGGTCGCAGGAGGACATCCATCAGCCGCTGGAAGGTGGCCGGCGCCCCGTGTAGGCCAAAGGGAAGGACCCGGTACTGCCAATGGCCATTTGGGGTTGAGAAGGCCGTCTTCGGTTTGGCCTGTTCTGTTAAGGGGACCTGCCAGTAACCCTTGGTGAGGTCAAGTGTCGAGATAAACCGGGCCCTCCCTAGGCGGTCCAGCAGCTCGTCGACCCGGGGCATCGGGTAACTGTCAAACTCTGAGACTTCATTTAGACGCCGGAAGTCGTTACAGAAGCGGAAGGTGCCGTCGGGTTTTGGAACCATGACGATGGGGCTGGACCATGGGCTGCGCGATGGTTCGATAACCCCCAATTTCAGCATCTCCTGAACTTCTTCCTCGATGGCGTGTCGCCGAGCCTCTGGGACACGATAAGGCCGCTGCCGGATGATAACTCCAGGTGGTGTGCGGACGTCATGTTCCAAGACGTGGGTCCGCCCAGGCTGGGGGGAGAACACATCAGAAAACTGGCTGACCAGGTGTTGCAGCTCCGACTTCTGAGTGACCGAGAGTTGAGGGTCCATGTCAACAACCACAGGGGGTGAGTTGGCCAAGGCAGAAAGCTGGGGTCCGGTCACGACCCAATGCTTCAGGAGATTAATATGGTAGAGCTGGTCCTCTTTCCTTTTACCTGGTTGCCGGACACGGTAGGTGACAGGGCCGACCTTCTCTGTTATGGTGTTCGGACCCTGCCAAGTGGCCAGGAACTTGCAGGCAGCCGTGGGGACCAGGACCAGAACGTGGTCGCCTCGCTGGAACTCCCGTGGTTGGGCTGCCCGGTTGTAGTGTCGTTGCTGAGCCTGTTGTGCCTTGGCGAGGTGTTCCCGGACAATAGGCATGACTCGGTCGATCCGCTCTCGCATCTCCCGCACATGTTCCACCATGGTTCGGTGCACTGCTGGTTGTTGCTCCCAGGCCTCTCGGGCAACGTCCAACAGGCCGCGGGGCTGCCGACCAAAGAGTAGCTCAAACGGTGTGAAACCAGTGGAGGCTTGTGGGACCTCCCGGACACCGAAGAGCACATATGGCAACATCTTGTCCCAGTCTCGCTTGTCTTCGGCAGCCACTCGCCGCAACATCTGCTTTAGTGTTTGATTGAAGCGTTCAACGAGCCCGTCGGTCTGGGGGTGGTACACTGTGGTGCGGAGCTGTTGGACCTTGAGGAGCTTACAGAGGTCAGCCATCATCCGGGACATAAATGGGGTGCCCTGGTCAGTCAGTATTTGGGAGGGGATGCCGACCCGGCTACACAGAAGGAACAGTTCCTGGGCGATCACTTTTGTGGTGGCCTTACGGAGGGGAATGGCCTCAGGGTAGCGGGTGGCATAATCCACGATGACAAGAATGTGTTCATGGCCCCGGGCGGACTTCGGCAACGGCCCTACCAGATCCATCCCAATCCGCTCGAAGGGCACCTCAATAATGGGCAACGGTATAAGCGGGCTGGGGGGAGGGGAGCGTGGTGACGTCTTTTGGCAGGTTGGGCAGGCGTGACAGAAACGCTTAACTTCAGCCTCCAGGCCCGGCCAGTGAAATCGGTCGCGGAGGCGCTGTATTGTGTTCTGGGCTCCTAAGTGGCCTGCCATAGGGTGTGCATGGGCTATCTCCATCAATGCTTCCGTCTTGGTGCGTGGGACGACCATCAAGAGTTTTTCCTCCCCCCTACGCTGTGCGACACAGTAAAGCAGGCCATTTTTCACCACAAAGTGGGGAATGGGATGGGGTGCAGGTTGAAGCTCCTTCCCTTCTGCGATTCTCACTTGGGCCCAGCAGTGTTTCAATCTGTCGTCCTCGTGTTGCTCCTTGGCGAAGGCCCCAGCTCCAGTCACCTGCTGATACAAATCAAAGTAAAGGTTAGAACTTTGAGGGAGTGACTCACCATCCTTGGGGCTGTCCGAGGCCAGCAACACGGGACGCCGTCGTGGCCTCTTTGTGGTCCTCCGGACTGGGCGGTTCCCGGCAGAGCTGACAGGCTGGGTGATGGCGGCGAGCAGGTGGTCGAATCCTGGCCAGTCTCTACCAAGCAGGACCGGCACTTGCAGGTCCTTGACGAGTCCGACGTCTACGGGCCAGGCGCCGGGTGGCGCAGCGATGGTAACGCGCCGCGCTGGGACGTCTCGGGTGTCGCCGTGCACACAGGTGATGGGCAGCATTGCCTTGGTTTCAGCTCGCGGGGGCAGGACAGACGTCTTGATCAGGCTGACGGCACTGCCGGAGTCAAGAAGGGCGAGGAACGGGCGGCCATTTATTTTCACTTCCGCCCGCGGTGCGTTTTCTGTATGCACGGCGCAGCCTGCCAGCCAGGGTCGTCCAGGAGAGCGGGGTGCTTCAGTAGGCATGGGCTCATCTTGCAGCCCGGGAACCGCCGGCCTGTTCACTGGTCGCTGGGTGCCCTCCGGCGTGCGTCGCTCCTGGACCACCCTCCGGGGAAAAGGTGACGCTCGCTCCCCAACCTCCCGGTGTTGGCTGGCCTCCGCCAGCTCGATGGCCTCGACCAGCTCGTCGATGTTGGATGGGTTCCGCATGCCAGCTGCTTGACGAAGTGGGCGGGGCAGGCCTCGAAGGAGGCGGTCAACCACTACACGCTCCGCTACCTGATGCGCGCTGGGATCCCCGGCCAGTAGCCAGTGTTGGGCAAGGCGAGAGAGATTGGCGGCTTGAGTTCGGGCCGGCTGCCGTGAGTCAAAGGCCCACTCGTGGAAAAGTTGGGCAGCACTGATCGGTGACAATCCAACCCGGCCGAGGATCTCCTTCCTCAACTCTTCATAGGAAGCACTTCGTTCCGGCGTCAGCGCAAAATAAGCCCGTTGCGCTTCCCCAGTTAAGAGCGGGGCCACGATCCGTGCCCACTCATCCTTGGGCCACGCCTCCCGCACAGCAACGGTTTCAAACATCTGGAGATACATCGCTACATCATCATGCGCTGTCATTTTCGGCAGCAACTGTGTCGCCTGGACACGGGGGTCAGGTAGCGGAGTTCGCTGGGCAGCAGCGATGCGAAGCGCGGAAAGCTCACGCTCCGTTTCCCCTTGCCGGGAGGCCATATGCTCCATGATTTGCTGCTGGCGAATGCTCACCTCTGTGAGGTGCTTCAGCAGTTCTTCCATCTTCGGGGGAGGAGCGTCACCTGGGGAAACAGAGAGGGAATGTGAGCCAAAAGAGAAACAAAAAAATAAAATCTGTCCAAACTAATCCAAGAGGGGAAAACTGAGTGTAAAGGGGTCGTTGTCTGTGTCTTCTTCACTGAGTTGCCCGCATTCTCCACCAGTGTGGCGGGGTGAAGAAGCACACGACATGAGAATGCAGGTAAAAACCCCGGAGGGTGGATGTTATTAGTGGTTTAGTGGGGAAAAGAAAGATAACGTGAGGTGGTTTGGTGCTCGGTGCTTTGTTTCCTCTTCTATGTAAGGCGTTGTGCTGTGTGGGTCCGTGCTCTCCCTTGTTGCTGGGACTGGCGGTCACACACTGCTCTCTGCGGGGGTAAGAGAAACAAAGGTTAGCCGAGTCTTGTGGAGACATCTCTCACCTCTGTGTTTGTTTGCCAGGTTTATAAAGCTGATGCTTGATGGGGCGCAGGTGTGGCCGCTCAGCCCATAACGAGCAGGTAACGGTGTGACTGCTTGGTTTCCAGGGCGACGCTGATGAGAGCTCGGGACACGTTTCACAATATCTAAAAGCTAATGTTGACATTTGAAATCACCTAAACAAACATGCCCCTACCCAGGGGCCATTCCAGGATTTTATAAATGGGGGGGCACAGGGGGGATCAAGAATCAGTCAGGGGGGGCAATCAGAAAATTCAAATAAAAATAAATACTGGTTTAGAAAATATTAAGCATGGGTCCCAAAATCTTGTGCAATGCCACGTGCTCTAATATAGATGGTATTCATTTTTTGTATTTTGCATGGATTAAACACAGTTCTGTTCCCAGGGCCGGCGTCAAGGGGGGGCATTCGCGGGCAGTGCCACCCCAAACAGGTTGTTGTGCCCCCCCTACAAAGTTTTTTATTAATTAAATATATATCAAGAATAATTAAAATAAATTAAACATTGAATGTTTCATGACTTTTAATGTAATCAAATGAGGAAAAAATAGTTGATATATGTTTTCTTTTATTAAAATAGACCAGTTTCTCTGATTGGTTGTATTGCCGGGTCTCATGTGTCATTAGGCTTTAGCATATTTGTGATTTGATAATAGCAACGTGTTTTTTCGCGGCATTTTATGGATCGTGTAAAATATGGATATTAGAACATTTAGAACGAACTAGCACCGCCTGCTTCATCTTCATGCAAACACAGACTGGCTCAAACTCAGAGATTAGAGGTCGAGGTGGAATTTACAAATCTACAGGACACTGTTTTAAGGACGTTTAATGTTCGTACACGCCGTCTTCAACTATATTAAAGGTAAGTTAGCGGTGTTTTAAATTACGTAAGCTTAAATGTGAAGTGTGGCTATAGACCGTTAACAGCATTACGACGTGATTATGGTAAAGTGTCTTTTTTCCAGCTAGGACGCTTGCGCCGCACGAGGGCGGTTTGTTGTTGCGTCGAGCAAAGCGCGAGCGCAGCGGAGCTCAGCTTGCGCTCAGCTTGGCTCAGCTTGCGCTCACGCCGGGTCGAAGTTCAAAAGTTTTGCGCATAGTTTGTGGTCTTTTGCACTTTATACGGGAAATGAGCTGACAGTCTGTACCAGTTGTTTGACTGTGTACTTGCACTGTATTTGTTGTTTTAATGTCTTGTGTAATGTTTTGCAAGTTATTGTTGCTATTGCGTGACCCCCCCCCCCGTTGGAAGCCAAGTGCCCCCCTGTTAGTTATGGTCTGGTGCCGGCTCTGTCTGTTCCAGAATAGTTCACTAAACACAAAATAAAATATTTTGAAGAATCTTAGAAGCCAGAAAGTTGATGAACCCCATTGACTGCCATGTTTTTGTTCCTACATATGAAGTCAATGGTGTGATGACTGGTTTGAAAAATCAGGAAGCAAATGCAAGATAAATGAAAACAGGTTTATTAAACAGATGACTCAGATGATATGACAGATGACACAGATGATATGGTGGTAAGTTGGACAGACAAAGGCTGCGGTGACGAATCCAAGTGCTCGTGAATGAAGTCAGACTGACGGATGAAACCGGATACACAGACAGGCAGAACTCCACAGCGAAGACGAGACCACAGGAACACACGATACGATAACACGGGTAGACAACGTAGTATAATCATCTGGCAGTGAGAGGAGAGAATGAGTGAGTATATATGCCGCATGGGTAACTACCAACAGCTGGAGCAAAGCAATCACGCACACCTGCACTCACTCAGATCATTAGCGATCAGACACGCACACACACACTTCAATCATACAGACAGACACAACACAGAAAGTCACGATGGACTTATCCTACCGTGACAGTACCCCCTCCCCCACGGACGTCACCTGACGTTCCCGGGCGCCTTGACCTGCGATGGAAATCATCAATAAGGGAGTGATCCAATATGTCCCGAGCCGGAACCCAACTTCTCTCCTCCGGACCGTAACCTTCCCAATCCACCAAGTACTGAAATCCGCGTCCCCTCCGTCTAGAGTCCAGAATACGATTGATCGAATAGGTTGGTTCCCCATCTACGATACGAGGCGGGGGGGGAACCGGAACAGGCGGATTAAGACGAGATTTAAACACAGGTTTGATTTTGGAAATGTGGAACACCGGATGAATTCGTCTGTACACAGGAGGGAGGTTAAGGCGGACTTTTACTGGATTAATGATTTTAGCAACAGAAAATGGACCTATAAATTTGGGAGTCAACTTATTCGAGACGGAACGCATCGGAATATTCTGAGTAGAAAGCCACACTTTTTGACCCACGACGTAAACGGGAGGCTTTGACCGGTGGCGATCGGCCTTGGCCTTGGTGCGCTGTCTCACTTGGAGTATGACCTCACGTGCCCTACTCCAAGTGCGACAACACCTCTGGACGAAAGCGTGTGCGGAGGGGACCGCGATCTCGGACTCCAGACTGGGAAATAATGGTGGTTGGTACCCTAAACTACACTTAAACGGAGATAGGCCCGTAGCTGACACTGGTAATGAATTGTGCGTGTACTCCACCATAGAGAGTTGTTGGCTCCAGGAGGAAGGATTCTTGGAGACCAAACATCGCAACACTCTTTCCACATCCTGATTGGCTCGCTCGGTTTGACCATTGGTTTGAGGATGAAACCCCGAAGACAGACTAACCGTAGCCCCTAGCAACTTGCAAAACTCACGCCAAAATTTAGATATAAATTGGGGACCCCTATCGGAAACCACGTCTGTCGGAAGGCCATGTAACCGGAATACGTGGTCAACGATAGCGACCGCTGTCTCCTTGGCTGACGGTAATTTGGGGAAGGGAATAAAATGAGCCGCCTTCGAGAATCGGTCCACTACGGTTAAACTCACCGTATTAGCCTGGGAGGGTGGGAGGGCGGTAATGAAATCGAGCGAAATATGGGACCAGGGTCTCGAAGGGACCGGCAGCGGTCTAAGAAGCCCGTCAGGAGGACGATTAGACGCCTTACCCACAGCACAAACCGAACAAGCCAATACAAAATCATGTGTGTCACGAGCCATCCCTGGCCACCAAAATCGTTGCTTAACCAAAAACTTGGTTCGGCTGACCCCTGGATGGCAAGCTATACTGGAATTATGGCTCCATTTAAGTACCTCTGATCTCAGTCCCTCTGGCACAAATAACCGGTTCGGTGGGCAACGGGCCGGGGGCGTTACCCCTTCTAAGGCTTTGGTCACCTTCGATTCGATCTCCCATGAGAGCGCGGAGATGAATATAGTCTCCGGTAAAATGGGCTCGGGAGATGAGACACGATCGGAACGCTCAAAAATGCGGGATAAAGCATCAGGTTTGGTGTTTTTGGAACCTGGACGGTAGGACAAAGTGAAATCGAAACGACCGAAAAATAAAGCCCACCGAGCCTGCCTAGAGTTCAAACGTTTGGCAGATTTGATGTATTCAAGATTCTTGTGATCAGTGTAAACTATGAAAGGCACACCCGACCCCTCAAGCCAATGACGCCATTCTTCCAGTGCTAGTTTAACAGCCAACAATTCCCGATTACCAATGTCATAATTACGTTCGGCAGGCGATAAATGATGGGAATAAAACGCGCAGGGATGCACCTTTCCGTCTAAGGACGTGCGTTGAGATAACACGGCTCCTACCCCCACATCTGACGCATCGACCTCCACTATGAACTGACGCTTACGATCAGGGGCCACAAGAATTGGGGCTGAAACAAAGCAGCCTTTCAGTTTGGTAAAAGCAGTCTGGGCTGTCTCCGACCACCTGAACGCAGTACTAGCGGAGGTCAAGGCAGTCAGAGGTGCGGCTAGTTGGCTGAAATTGCGAATAAAACGCCGGTAAAAATTGGCGAACCCCAGAAATCTCTGCAGGGCCTTGCGAGACTCTGGGGATGGCCAATCAACCACAGCCTTAACCTTCTCCGGATCCATACGGACGCCCTCAGTCGAAATGATGTGCCCTAGGAAAGAAACAGACTGTGCATGAAATTCGCATTTCTCCGCCTTGACAAAAAGCCCATTCTCTAGCAACCTAAGAAGCACTCGTTGTACGTGTTGCACATGTTCCTGGAGAGACGAAGAAAAAATCAGTATGTCATCCAGGTAAACATACAGAAACTGGTCTACCATGTCTCGCAACACGTCATTAACGAGTGCTTGGAAAACTGCCGGCGAGTTAGATAGACCGAAAGGCATCACGCAGTACTCAAAATGGCCACGAGGGGTGTTAAAAGCAGTTTTCCATTCGTCCCCCTCCCTTATGCGAACCAAATTATAAGCATTGCGTAAATCCAATTTTGTGAAAACGGATGCTCCTTGCAACCTCTCGAAGACTGAAGACATTAACGGCAAAGGATAAGTATTCTTTACCGTAATGTTATTCAACCCTCGGTAATCAATACAAGGTCGCAAAGATCCATCCTTTTTACTAACAAAAAAGAACCCCGCCCCCGCTGGAGATGAGGAAGGGCGGATGAACCCGGTTGCTAAAGAATCAGAAATGTATTTCTCCATGGCCTTCATCTCAGGAACAGATAGAGAGTAAAGTTTGCCCTTAGGCGGAGACGTACCTGGCAATAACTCTATGGCACAGTCATAGGGACGATGAGGAGGTAGAGAATCGGCCCGAGACTTACTGAACACTCCCTTCAGGTCCTGATACTCCACGGGCACGTTAGTTAAGTCCACCGTCTCCTCCTGAAACACAGACGCAGAGACAGATACACAAGCAGAGACAAGACAAGACTTATGACAAGCTTCACTCCAACCGGTGATAGTTCCTAATCTCCAGTTGACGGATGGGTTGTGTTTGAGCAGCCAAGGATGTCCAAGTACAATGGGAGCCAGAGGGGAAACCGTGACATAAAACTGCAAAGTCTCAGAATGATTGCCAGAAATACACAGGGTGACCGGGTCCGTGATGTGAGTGATGACAGATAATTCGCTACCATTGAGTGCGAAGGGTGAAATGGGTTTGGAGAGAGCTGTCAACGGAACCTGGAGCTTACGTGCAAAGTGGTGATCGATTAAATTCCCCTCGGCTCCCGAGTCCAGTAGTGCGTCACAGGTGAGATGTGTGTTGCGCCACCGCAGCTTCGCCGGGAGGAGGGTAGATGTTAAAGGGGTCTTTGCTGTAGAGATTCCGCCCGAAAGTAACCCCAGCACTACTCCCGGGCGTTGCCTTTTACCGGACACCGATGGAGGAGGTGCCCGGCCTCTCCGCAGTACAAGCAAAGCCCCAATGATTGACGGCGAATCCTCTCCTCCCGGGAAAGCCGAGCTCGACCCACCTGCATGGGCTCCGGATCGGACATGGAAGAACCAGCCGCAATCTCCCTCGACGACGGTCTTCCCTCAGAAACAGCTCGAGAACAACCATCATCGTCATGAACGGGAATACTCCTCAGCCGGATGTCCACTCGGATCGCTGCGTCAATGAGACCGTTGAGAGAAATGGGAATCTCCCCATGTTGAAGTTCGCGCTGGATGCGGCCGGTTAACCCATGCAGGAAAATATCCCACTGCGCTTCCTCGTTCCAATTTGTGTCCGCCGCTAGAGTGCGAAAATCAATGGCGTAGTCTGAAACGGACCGTGTACCCTGACGCAGATCGGCCAACTTCCTAGCCGCATCTCTTCCAACTGCAGATCTATCGAACACCCTTCTCATCATGGCAGACAACGCCTCGAAACTCAGGGTACACGGGTCGTGATTCTCCCACACCGCTGTTCCCCAACGCGCCGCCTTTCCCGTCAGGAGGGATAACACAAATCCCACTTTACTCTCCTCCGTGATGTAAGTCTGGGGCTGAAGAAAGAAATGGAGAGAGCATTGAGATAGAAATGGTCTACAACATTCTGGATTACCTGCATATTTCTCGGGCGTAGAAAGTCTTGGTTCTTGACGGGACGCGCTCGCGGGTGGTGTAGGAGGAACAGACGGTGCGGGTGGCGCAGTGGGTAGCGTCAGCTGTTGGATCGCCTGGGTGAGCTCAGACACTTTGTCTGTCATATCCTTCATTCCCCGGCTCAGTTCCTCAATCCGACTGTCTTGGGTGGTGAAACGATGTATGGCAGCGGAGATAAACTCTTCAAACCGAGCCGGGGAACCTTTACCTGCTGCTTCCATGGTGGCCAGATGATTCTGTGATGACTGGTTTGAAAAATCAGGAAGCAAATGCAAGATAAATGAAAACAGGTTTATTAAACAGATGACTCAGATGATATGACAGATGACACAGATGATATGGTGGTAAGTTGGACAGACAAAGGCTGCGGTGACGAATCCAAGTGCTCGTGAATGAAGTCAGACTGACGGATGAAACCGGATACACAGACAGGCAGAACTCTACAGCGAAGACGAGACCACAGGAACACACGACACGATAACACGGGTAGACAACGTAGTATAATCATCTGGCAGTGAGAGGAGAGAATGAGTGAGTATATATGCCGCATGGGAAACTACCACCAGCTGGAGCAAAGCAATCACGCACACCTGCACTCACTCAGATCATTAGCGATCAGACACGCACACACACACTTCAATCATACAGACAGACACAACACAGAAAGTCACGATGGACTTATCCTACCGTGACAAATGGGATCGATCAACTGATTTTGGTTACATTCTTAACTCTTCTTTTTTGTGTTCAGCAGAAGAAAGAAACTCATACAGGTTTGAAACAAGTCTAGGTATATGACCATTTAAATTAGGTGAACTATTCCTTTAAGTAGACTATCTAAATTACACAGAGTTGCGTGTAGCTGGTATTAGTTAACGTTCTGACATATCAGGATTTTGGGAAAATATTAGCCTACTTAAAATTGTGTTTTTCTACTCTGTCTGATCTGACTTTCATTGTTTTTTATATTGTATTTTAACACAACTGAATGCTGTTTTTACATATTATCTGTTCTGTTGTGACATAAAGAAAGAGTTTAAAATAGTGACTAAACACGACCCAATAACACCTCGTGTTTAATCCAACCAGCTGTTACTTTAACTACTGCTAAAATCCTGATTTAAATGCGACATTGTCTGATAAAATCACCATACATTTACATTGAAAAGCTGATACGAGGTGATTTCGGATTACCTGTGTGTCTCATGCAGGGTTGCTCTTCTCATCTGGTTGTGTTTATGATCGCTTTAAATTTTAAATGTTTTATTGTAGATCGCGTATAGCGCAGGCAATTCAGTGTGTGTGTGTGTGTGTGTGTGTGTGTGTGTGTGTGTGTGTGTGTGTGTGTGTGTGCGTGTGTGTGTGCGTGTGTGTGTGTGTGTGTGGGAGGGGGGGAAACACTACTAACCTTTCGTTAATTCATGATAAACTCGGATCAACCGTCTTCTCTGTCAGTTATATCGGTTGACTGTTAACGTTTACGTGAAATGACAAGTACACGGAGGAACCCAGGTAAAAAACACCACCAACTTTTAACTCCTTCACTCAGTGTCATGTAAGAGAGGCACTGTCGAGGTTCCGCACGCAGCAGTGCTTGCAACAGTGAATGAAGAAATTTTAAATAGTAAAATAAAATGTAAATGGTAATCATGAAAGATCTATTTGTGACCTGATCCAGCAAAATGAGTCACAGTGACCCAAATTTCAAAATTGAGATTTTGGTATCAATGAAAAGAGGAGACCATGAGCTTTCAAATGATATCCTAGTCAAAGTCATACCTTGAATGGTTTTAAAGATATAGACATTTGAATTAAGGTTGTCTGTCCTCTTTTTCCAACTGAAAACCTGAGAAAAACGCCTTTAAAGTTTTTTGCCCGTTTTTTGTAGATATCTTTCAAAATCCATTGCATTTTTAAAGGTATAAACTATTTATTTTACAGCTTAATTTGACCAAAGACATTAATATAAATGCCATTACAGTAAACCAAGAAACAAGCTTATAAATCAAACAGAATGATGCTGATTAAAAATGTGAAGTAACAGAACGGTTTCTGTGATGGTTGGGGTTTGAGTTAGGGGGAGGGAATCGTCTATGGAATGTCCCCACAAAACAATGTGTGTGTGTGTGTGTGTGTGTGTGTGCGTGCGTGCACGCGCATGCGTGTTCGCGCACACGTGTGTGTGTGTGTGTGTGTGTGTTCGCGTGTGTGCGCGCGCGCGTTCGCGTGTGAGAGAAATTGAGAGGCAGAGAGACAAGCAAAAAGAAAACAATAATGCTTGCCTATGTAATCATATCTTTGTGTAGGTTAGTTGACAATAACCCTGTAACCAATTCAAAAAGGAGTTAAATAGGAGAGTGCTGTGAGTATGACAGGAGGATGGCTGGACCAATCCCGTGCCCCGGGGTTTCCCATTAACAAATGATCAGCCTTTATGAAGATTTCTGATTGGCTCTAAAACAACGTGTAACACCATATTTGGAGAGAGAGTGACGTTTCAGGGGATCCCCCGAAATGCTCGGAGGTGACGAGAGGATTTGAGAGAAGCAATGTTCATTTCCAGCGAATTTAGTAAAACTGTTTCAACTTTAAACACCTTTACTCAATTATTTGGACTACGAAACTTTGGGAGATTATTTTTTAATGTCTGTTCTTTGATATTAGCTAAAAATATTTTTTTTGATAATTTCATTGTTTTTCCACATTATCGGCTCGTATCTTAAAACGGAACGTTGCGACTTCCGACTCATTTCGCCAGAGCGGGTCACATTTGATTTGTGTTGATTTATGCCAGTGTTGAGTCTGTGGCGGGCACCCGCTTCTTCTTGGCGTTCGCACGAGTCTCAAATCAAACACTGATTGACAGCTCTCTGGTCCAATGGTGCGGTGGGCATTTTCAGGTTGACAGTAAATCTAGCTGGCCCAATGAGATTTGAGGGGGAACCGGGGGGGGGGGGCAATCATTTTCCAGGAGGGGCCGGTGCCACCCCATGCCCCCCATCTAAACATGCCCCTGGCCTTACCCTAATAGAAACTGGACCTTCATTTGACAGACCCGCCCCACACATACGCAACTCAGGTAACGAGGTCGTTAGTAGACACACTGCTGATAGGCTACAAGTGTGTTTTGGTACTCTGCCCGTTTCTCAAAAATCATGCACCCCGCCTTTAACAGAGCGATAAATACAAAACAATCAAGACAGCAAAAGCATTTAAAACGAATAAAGATGTAGGTTTATAACTACAAGTGACCCTGGAGCGCCAAAATTAGTTGGAGAAGCATTAATAAACCCAGTCCTGTAGGCCGCTTTTTTTTTTGTTATACTCAGTATGACTATAGGCTGACTTAACACATCTGTGTGATGTCACCGTTATAACAAATTCACGTTTACATAGTTCACACGAAGACAGAAGGGCGTTGTCATGAAAACGTCCACTTTGAAACCCGACTTTAAAAGTTTGCGTTTTCAGAAGCCCAAAACACTGTTTTGTGTAAACGAACAGTATAAAAACAGCACTGTTTATGGTTTAAAAGGTGTTGTGTAAATTTCCCCTTATTTTGTTTCTTTGAGTCATTATAACTGAGTCTAAATAGCATGGATATGCTGTCTAAAAGTTTAGCTGGTTTCAAATTATTACTTTGTAAGAAACCCAAGCTGCTACAGAAGCAATAACTCTTGGATTATCACTGCTACGCCTGAAGGAAAAGTCAGTCATGTCCACAGAAATGACAAAAAAACAAGAAAAAACTGTCACCCATATCGAGATGGAGGGGGACAGAAGATGGTGGCCAAAGTGAGGTGTTGGGTGATTTGGCCTTTGCACTTGATGGAGCATCAGAATGCAGATGGTCACACAGATGGTTGATATTTATATCGCAGGTCCTAAAAACTCATCCGGGTGGAAAGAGCTCTTTATAACGGATTGGTTGGCAAAACAATGTGTTACACTGTAGCACTAAACAATAACTGTGGACTTCTGCTTAGTGACTTTCGAGTAAGCGTACCCACGTTAATGTAGGGGAGCAAATAAGTCTAAGCTGTTTTTGTCATGCATGAAAAATATATTCTTCTCTAAGTGCAAAGTCAATGATTTTTTAAAAGCCCCAGGCAATACATCCTTATGTGCCACTGGTGGCCTCACAATGCTAGAGCCATTTTGAGAAGTGGGCATTACTGTTGCGACTGTTGCAGTCGTGCCACTACACAGAGCTCCTGTCTCCTCCGATATGCACACACACCTCGCTCTGCGACATCTTTCATAGATGTGTTGCTATTATTCTGACAAGAAAACGAAAAGAGGGGCGTTCGCGCAGAGGGAAAGCAAACGCATGTCTGTGTGACCTCTGGGACCGAGACAAAGTTAAAAGGCCTCTGAAGAAACAATGCGAAGTGAAAAGTCTCTTTGTAGAAGTCTATTTTTAGGCACCGCTGGGATGTTTCAGCTTGAACGTTTCACGGCTCATGGATCTTTTATAATTTAATGAATGGGTGGCCTTCTGAGATTTATGGTCAGAGGCTCAAGGCCTCAGTGGTCGCATTGCTTATTGATCCGCATCAATTTGTTTGTTTATGGATTGGCAAAAACATTCCCATTCATTTTAATAGAGAATCTGGGTCAATGCATATTTGCATCCAGCACCTTCTAATCCAATACAAATCCAAGCCCTTTAATTACACTTCTATCGTGTTTCACACTAGCACACTTTAAGGTGTTTTTTGACCCATTTCAGGTGTTCCTGTGACAAAAACAGCAGATTGATTTACTTTTATGGTCTGTTCATTGACTTAAGCACCTGTTGGGTGGTGACTGGATTTGTCACATCCACTGTATGAAAGAGCGTCTGACATCAAAGGTCCACATTGTGCTTTCATTTGCCATTAGAAACTCTGAAAGAAAAAAAGACGATTGAACGGAACAGATGATAAAAATGTCTCAAAATGAAGCATGAAAAATGGACCACTGCTCTTAAATACAAAATCAACTGCCATTTAAAAGATAGATAATGTTGACATATAAGACTTAGATATTTTGAGAAGGACTTTATCCTTCTATGATGCTTCATTCTAAGAAAGATGAAAGGCAGTTTGCTCACAGACTATCAATAGATCAGTATAGAGCCTATACACTGAAAAAAATGATTCATTGAATTTAATCAATTCTCTAAGGTAAGTGGTTGCAATCAATTCATTTAAGCTACACTTAAACAAAAAAAGATTAGTAACGTAAAATAAAATATAAAACTTTTGTTTAAATGTAGCTTAAATAAATTGATTGCAACCACTTACCTTAAAAAAAATGATTAAATTCAATGCATCATTTTTTTCAGTGTACTGTATAAACACTATTAAAAATAAAGGTGCTATACGAAAGGTTCTGATGTAAGCAGTACCGTGTCCGGTCCAAGCCTCTGCTCATTTCAAGTGAGACTACAATCTCAACAGCCGTTTATGAGCACTGTTTACTCATTTCACACATTTAAGATAAGCTTTTACTGTATAAACATACGGAGTATGCTACTGTACATTCTCCAGGCTCACGGCATCCTGGACTTCATCTAAGATTTTAGTATGGAAGATTTTTTTTCCATAGGTTTAAAGCACAGTGAGTGAATATTAGTATTTTTGTTCTTTGTTAAAGGACCAGCTTGGACGCGGAAGCCCCATGTGATGTCAGACTAAACAAGCAGCTAGAAGAACAATTTTTTGGTTCCCCAAAAAATCCATTTATTCAAAGCTGGTCCTTAAAAGAATAATTTCTTTCTTAGATTTTTATAGTTTAAAAATTACAAATAGCCTTTGGTGAAATAGTAAGGTTCTTTGGATGTTAAACCCATATGGCAAAGAAAAAATATATTTTTAAAAATACTAAAATTGCCAAAAATATATGTACTGAAATCTATTTTGAAATATGCTTACAAAAATGTATTTGTCACCAATATATATTTTGGCAATTTTTTGTAATATATATTAAAAAATAAATATATTTTTGCCCTTATGTGTTGTTGGGGACGTTTTTGGACGTTTTTTTTTTTTTTGTCTTAATTTGGCCACAACTTTCTCTGTGTTTCAGCAAATGGAATGAGAAAAATATAAAAATAAGATGCTGCACAAAAACTAAAAATGCATCAAAGCTATTTTTTTCTAATCTTTGACATGCGCAAGATGAGGTAAAAAAAAAATCACTTTTTATATTCAAAGTCAGTCATTTTGTTTGTGTTTTTCTCTCAAATCAGGGACATCACTTATGAACGTGGCAATTAAAGAGTTAAAATCACGGAATTTTGTAAACATTTGGTACTTTTGACAGTATTGGGGTTGATTAACAGATTCAGTGAATCTGAAAAATGCACGTGAAAGTATCGCGTTTAGTTTCGCGTGCGCATGTGAAACTATCACGCGCACATGAAACTATTGAGTGCGCACGTGAAAGCGAGTTTCAACATGAACATGAAGGTTTTGGGTGAGCACATGAAAATTTCACATGAGCACATGAAACTAAACTTTAGATTTGTTTTTCTCCAATGTCACCTTAGGGGCTCGGTACATACAGTACCTATACATTTTATAATTATACTTTATACATTTTATACAAACTTTTATACACTATTTAACATTTGAAGTAGATCAAAACCTTTCATAAACCTCGTCTTAAAGGGGACATATCACGAAAATCTGACTTTTTCCATGTTTATATATAATTCAGTCAGGGGTGTTCACTGATATGCTCACACAAAAATCGCTGCAAAAGATGCTTTCCAACAGGTTTTATCGTAGGAAAATAGAAAAATTAGGCACTCCTGATAAGTGTTAAAAAGCCTTTAATAAAAAATGGCTACATGCCAACGCATTTCAACTAAACAGGTTTCATCGTAGTTTTTGTCCAACTCCCTTGAGGTACGGTATTACTCCGCCGCCGGAGATGGAAATAGAGTTGTTTGTACTTTTGCAATTGGCAAAGGTGGATTATCGCCACCAACTGGGCTGGAGTGTCTATTATTCAAGCTCTCAACAGAAGAATGTACGGGTGTGAGGTCCACAAGTTTACAAAAAAATGTAAAACACCTGCTGGAAAGCATCTTTTGCAGCGATTTTTGTGTGAGCATAAAAATGATTTAAGTGTAAAATACCGAACTTGTCCTTTAACAGCACAACAGGACATTTTCTAGTGAGTTATCTTGCTCGTTTCACTCATGTACAATTAATTTCCACTGTTTTTCTGCAACCACATTGTGCCCGCAGCTTGCAATGACATAACTGTGACGTCTACTCCAAAATGGTCTATACATGTAAATTGTGTTAAAAAACATGGAAAAGTAATTAATTTTCATAATAATGCAGATTTTGGTCAAATAATTGGATGTGTTCTCCATGAGACCTTCTGCTCCACTCTCTTTTCATTCCTTTAATAGATCCTGATAGAGAAGTGACTACTGCAGCCAGCTGAGAGGACAGACACACTAATAAAATGAGATCAACTGAGATTGTGGCCAAATTGAGTTACAGCCTTAGTAGAAGACACCACCCCCAATCCACCGTCAACCCCTAACTCCAACCCTGACCACATATGCAGACCAGCATTCATCTTTTTCTCCAGCTCAGCTCTACAGTCCTCTATACTCCTGGGAATGTTCTTGGTCTTATCACTTTGGAGTTTATCCACAAGAAAAATAATTACAGCCAGTAAGGTTCAGGTGGCCGGACCGTAAAACCCACAACCCATTTACGTAAGATAATCAAAGTGGGCTAATTAGACAGCTGGAAACAATCTTCCACAATCTGGACTTTTGAGAAGCAGTGGCTACTTAAAGGAGCTTAGGCTTCTTTATTGAACCAAATGAACGACTAAATTAATTAGCCGATTAATCTTGGATTTTGTCGCCGAGTGCATTGATTCCTTAGCTGGTTGGTTGATAACGAGAACAGTCGCATAGATTGGTGCCTGAATCCTCATGAACACAGGCTTTTTTGATTATGTTAAATAGAATGATTTCATTTAGGAATCAGATGGCAGCTGTGTTACAGAATAGTGCGCATTACGATCTATTGTGTCCGTTAAACATGTGGTGGAGCTGCAGGGTGTGTGGTGCATGGCTAGATTAAGCTAGAAAAGCATCTAAATCAGTAAGTCAGAGGGCAACAGTGGACACTTCCAATCGCTTTGGTTTGTCAGTCATGTCATGAATCAAATGGCTAAATGAACCATCCAGCCTTGACCACAAAACGAGGTGAGTCTGATTTACACACTAACCAGGCGGCACTGTCGGCGCCGGGATGAATTACTAAAGGAGGATTTTATCATTTGAGAGGTGGTATAATTTTTTCACTTACGTATTGCTACAGACAGCATTTTCATAAGATACTGTAATGCAAACAAACCAAACATTATTAACTGTAACATCATATTCAACCTTACTGGAAAACAGAATATATATATAAATTGCTCATAAATCAAATAGGCCTTATGTTCAAATGTATAAAAAAACAGTAGAATATTTAATCTTTTTATATGATGCATTTTATATGATGACTACTTATAGGATTAGGGGTGTGGCTCTAATAACCATAACCTGTTTCAGTCCAGTCATAAAGTTTCAAAATTTATAGTTTCATAAAAGAAAATCAAATTTGGCGAGATCAACCCTGGGAAACACAAAAAGCTGGCACAGCAGTATTTATTTTAGGCATCACACAATTTACGTGAGTGGGACAGAGATGACGCCAGCGGGCTCTTGAGTTTTTCTCTGAGGTCATTGGAAATCACCTGTCTGTGTCTGCTCATTTTTACTTAAACTAGCACAGGCAGCACTTTTCAATACCTGTCTTTTAACCATCTAAGTCATTGAGGCTAAAGGTGAGATTGCATTCCTGAGAGGATCGACCTCGTGCACAATCGCAGGGTGATGAGCTGGTCTAAAGGGCCGCCTTTCAATTTATAGAACTTAGGGGAAACGAGGAAGCTCATATCTCTGTGTTGAGACTTACAGTCACTGAAAATTTGGAGATAGCTGTCAGGTTCAACTTTTCTCACCCCATAATTGCAACGGTGGGGGAAATGACACCATCACATTCTCTTGCAATAGAGGAGCCATTTTTATCTATTGTATATCACAGGTTTTTACTAAATATATAAAATATTTAAAGAGGTATTTAACACCCAAGCGACAATGGTAAAAAAATAGAAAAAAATGTGAAACCAAGACATAAAATTACAAGAAAAGATGTGTGGTATTAAGTGAATGGGAAGGACTGGCGTATCATATGCACGCAAAATTGGACTTGCGTATGTATTGCACGACTTTTCAAAAGACTTGCTATTTACAGTGTTAATTTTGGCAGCAAATTCTGATTTAGTCTTAGTCTTTTGAATAACACACCATTTAGTTTTAGTCTTATTTTAGTCATCTGAAATATTTTAGTCTTAGTCTAGTTTTAGTCGACAAAATATCATAAGAGTTTTAGTCTTAGTCTAGTCTTAAGTTTTTTAGTCTGTTATGGAATGGTATTAAGGTTTGAATATGCAATACAGAGACAGATTTAATGGTTGTTATAGAAAACACGTATTTTTTTTATTCTTAATGTCAAAAAACTGACCGTGGCTTTTTCACAAAAGATAATCTCACATAAAATAAGCATAAGGCCCGCTCTACCTAAAAAATATACATGGTCCCTGAAAAAGATATGCATTCTCCCTACATGACATGAACACACAGATACACACGCGCGCAGACACACAGACAGAGACACACACACGCACTTACGCACGCACTTTGTCCAGTCATGTAAAACCACAACATCTACTATAATAGTAACGTTACATACTTCAATCAATTTGAGGACACTGAATATTTATACTCAGTATTAATTTAGACAACCCAATACAATCAATACAGTTCAGATGTGTATTTTTACCTTTAGTTTCAATGTTATTCCAAGTTTAGCGAAAACACGGTGGTTTATCTTATAAAATAACCTTAGCGTGCATGTTTACCTTTGCATGTATTTCTGGATGAGCCGTCTTTACAGGCTGTCGTCATATTTGAAGTGTGACCAGATTAGACGCTAGCTCTGGCATTGTTGTTAATGAGACATGTCTTCAGACCGGGTGCACCGCAAAACGTTAGCGTGTTGCTAACAAGCGAAGTCAAAGATATCAGCCAAAGCTAGGTAACGAAGACTGTACAACTAAATATAATGTAAACAACCTGTTGTGAAAACGAACTTTGCCGCGGGTTTTTAAAATGCCTCCTCTACTGCCTGCTGCCTGCGTAGATCAACCTACCCTCAAAGATTCGCTCTGATTGGATTTCTTCCCAACTTGTCCCACAAAATGAGTAGCTCTGATTGGATCTCTTCTCCATTCGTCCCTCCCTAACATTTTTGTCTTATTTTTATTCGTTGACTAAAGTGTCAGTTATATTTCGTTACAGTCTTCGTCATCATATCTGACTTTTATTTAGTTTTTTTTTAGTTTTCGTCCGTGAAAAAGGTTTGTTGACGAATATTTTTCGTCATCGTCTTCGTCAACGAAATTAACACTGGCTATTTATACGCAATTCATGAGAATGGGTTCACGTCTTTATTCAGGGTTATAGAGACATGAGGAACTTAAAGAGACAATAAGTAGGATTTACCCCCATCTAGTGGTGAAATTGTATTTTGCATTCAAACGAATAGTGCTCTCTAGCACCTCGCTTTTCCAAATGCGTGTTGCAACTATGGTAGCGGTTATGTAATCACTGATCTCCTTAGCCGTTTCTCAATATGCGTTCTTGTCTGTACTTGCGTTCTTGTGGACTTGTGAAACGTCATCAGTCGCGGCCCAAGTACTGTTCCAATTCAAAGTTCGCATCAAGCCAAGCTCACAAAAAATCCCCGGATGTGTTCTTGATCCGCCCATTTTATCGAGGATGCATCAGAGGAGACTTGTGTGGACTTATGACAGCAAAGTTTCCCAGAATGCATTTCGCGTCAGGAGTTCGTTCTTCCGAGTCTGAACTTGCAAGTTCGAACTACGAAGGACACAAGTCCGAGTTTTGCGTACTTGGTATTGAGAAACGGCTCTTGTCTGTTTCAGCCGGTCCCCGTGTTCTGAATGAAAACGCGTTTTGGAAACGCGTTGGTAGGCTAGTGCTTTTTGTCCCTCTCTGCTATTATAGTTTAGCAATAGGCGGAACGACATGGAAGCCTCCTTGGACTTACCCGTTTAATGTAAATAAAGAGAAGAAATTCTAAGCTTACAAAGAAAAGTCAGATCAGTGGCAGAGGTCATTTGACACCAACGAGGACATATTTATGAATAAAGACATTGATTTTGATTAACAAAACACTTAAAACCCTACTTTCTGTCCCTTTACTTTTTTCTGTCCCCAACTTTTTGGCCATTAGGTGGCGCTAGACATGTATTTTTCACGCCTAGCGCCCCTAAAGGCCACAAGCCCCGCAGCACTGTCGCAAAGGAAAGAACTGGCCAACCTTAAAACTAAAATAAAAACTAAACCTCTAAAACGCTAAACGATCAACATTTTGAGGCATCAGGGAGAAACACAGTCATGTTACAACTTTCTGATGAGGAACTGGTGGCAGAAGCCATTTCTCAATCTGAAGGTTGCAGCCTCCGGATGTCGTATTTCTAAGCTGCATACGTCATCAAGACTTATTTCAGAATATAAACAATTATAAAGTTGACTATTATTCTTACTTAATCGTAAATTGTTGCAGTATGCTTATGACTTGCGAATGTAATGCTCAGTTTATCTTAATAAACCAGGCTTGATGACGTATGCAGCCTGCATATTTGACCTCCGTTTTTCCACCGCTCGTTTTTCCTCTCTTTTGTGTGAAAGTTGTCGCTCCAAATCCAAGTAAACCGATGTGTTTAGGTCTGCCGCTTTCAATACGTCTCGCAAGTGACAGTGGAAGGCAGCAAATGAGGAAGAGAGAAGAGAGAAACGCTCGGATCTCATTGGTGAATGAAAAGGGTTTGGTTTTACACTGTGTGAGTTTGAGCAAATTTGACTGCTATAGCATCCTGGATTGTAATGTAAATACATAGACAGTAAAAGAAAGGTAAATACGTGAACACGTGAATGCAGCATCTGAATACAGGGAACTATATGCAAGATAATTGCTGTCATTTATAAAGAAGATCGCATTTATGTAGGAATCAAGATCGTGAGTTTATATAAAAAAATTGCCTTAAAGGGGAATTGAACCCGGGTCGCCCGTGTCATAGATCACACACAGAATCAAATAATAGAAGTTGCTCTCTAATCTTCTGCATTATTAAGTAGCCTCCAGCAAAATTTATGTTAAAAAAAATTGTGTGGAGGAAGTGACGTATGCCGTAAAGCAGTCGAATTTTGTAGTTTTTTTTTGTGCTTTGGTTACTACCCGAAACCCTACACAGCAAAATCACTGGTGTTAAAATAACACCCACGGTGTCAAATTTAACACCGGCAAAGTGTGTATATGTGTCCACACTACACTGTGTTAATTTAGTCAAAAGTGTAGTGTTAATTTAACAACACCCATTATATGTTAATTCAACACTCAATATTGTTAAATTTTACACTTTGTTCAACACTATTCATTGTTGTTTCCACACTACACTGGTGTTGGCACAGAAATACAGTGTTAAAAATTAACACTCCTAATTTAAGGTCAACACCAGTGTAATGTGAATTCAACAATGTTAAGTGTTAAAATACTGAGTAATAGCCACTTTTGTTGCTAATGGGTTGTTTCTATAAAAGACAAATGACAAGAAATATTGCAAAACCTCTTTTTATTAAAGTACATCACATTTAATATTTACATTGATACACACAACACTTTGCATTTAACACTGCTTATTTAAATACCTCAGATACAATTAGAAACAGAATACAGTATGGAATAATGAAAGTTATCTTATACCACAGCACAGTGACATGAAAACCACTTATTATAAGGTCTTTAATAAATCAAATGAGAGTTAAAAAAAATAGCCACCCTACTCAAAACTTGAATATTAAAATACACTGCAATTACCTTACTGGCAGGCAGAAATGTTATCCTTCACAATACTAAAGATTTTTCCATAACAAAACAGACATTTCAATTCAAAAGACTTTTCATTTTTCTTAAATACGTTCCAACCTGGTATTAAGTTCTGTAGTTGTTTTACTCATGATGTAGTGGAAGGCTGCATCAGTGGTCTTCATCATGGAGGGAATGGCTTTTTGGTCCAGAATGACGCAAAAACTCTGGATGCAACTTCTGTTCCCAACGCAGAGCAGGCAGGGCTGTGCTGATCCATCCACCTCAAAGCATGGATTGATGCTCATCACCTAAGTGTTTTAAAAGAGTGTATTTGATGAATGTATTTATGAACTTGTATGCATTTACATGGGGTGAACAATGCAAGCAAACTAACTGCTGAATAAACAACTAGAACAAAATACCAAAAAAACTTACACAGCACAATCAGTAGCTTCAGATGCACATTGACCCTCTCCAGTCTTTCCTCCTTTCACAAATGAAGGCAAGAGGGGAATGAGCCAGGGAAGAGCTGCCACATAACTGTCCCATCCTAGCAAAACAGAATTTAAACACCATGTGTACACAGTTAAACTTTAAAACCGTAAAAGTAGCAAACCCATGTACACTTACCATATTTAAACTCCTTTTGACCAGACAGAGGGTCATCCATATCTTCATCAGGATGTAGTCTGCTATTATCCTTTAATTGTTGTATGTTGGCTATTTTGCAATACATCACCTCAGCATATTTCTGCAGATTTTCAAAGACAAAAAGAGTCAAGAAAATACCAAAAAGGGTACAGTTTTAACCGTTATTTGAATCAAAATCATCTCAGTATAACAAATCATGTTAGAGACAGTGTACAGTACTAATGTACTCTGTGTACTCACATAACTAGTTGGTAAGCGCTTATCCTCCAAACTGGGTTAAGGAATAACAGTTCAGAATTCATGGGTATGCCGTATTCAAATATAGTCTGGTAGGGTCCTATCACAAAAAAATGACAATAAAGACTCTGAAAACTCAACATTCTTTTTATATTAAAAACAGCACTCAAGACAACATGAATCTTCATTTATACATTTCCAAATTAGTAATCAATTTGATTGCTATTTAATATGATATCAATAGCAAAACGATGTATGAGAAGATAATATATTTTTATTAAAGTTGGCAGCAGGTCATGTGACTTTCTTGCCAGATTAATAACCATAATATGTACAAAACTATACTAAAAAGATTGGTTAACTGTTCAATTATGTCAAATAAAATTATTTAT
The DNA here is from genome assembly GCF_027580225.2 of Misgurnus anguillicaudatus. Taxonomy (NCBI): domain Eukaryota; kingdom Metazoa; phylum Chordata; class Actinopteri; order Cypriniformes; family Cobitidae; genus Misgurnus; species Misgurnus anguillicaudatus. The sequence goes on from NC_073351.2 coordinate 12,308,288, forward strand.
ATGTATAAATATATAAACTTACCTTCTGTAATGAATTTATATAAGTATTAGCAGTCGTTTCTCACTGGAAGTCATCCATGTCAGGTCTTCTTTAATAAACTGCCCTTAAAAACAGCATCTCTTCTGAATGATTTGAAGCACTCAGTGTGTACTTCTACCAAACTAGCATCTATAATGACAGAAAAACAAATGTTCGCCATACACGTTTTACACTTTCGTTTGTATTTGCCATTTGCATCTGTCTGACATCTGCGCCACGAAAAGCTTACAACACACAATGCATCCAATCCAGCAATCTGTGCATACAAATGATGATAGTGAGGTTTTGGTAAAATGAATTGTTGGTTTGGTGATATTTCCCCTGTTTGCAAACATCTTGGAAAAACACATGGCAATGCGGTTGCGGTTTTCTTAATTTTAATAATTAACCGATATCCGTGCACTCGCGTGCATGTAAACGACCTCGTTAACTCACGGTATCTAGCCTATATGATTACCTCATAACGAGCATCATATGGTGAATAAACGAGCTTTCATTTAACTTAATTTCATACCTTCAATTTGTAGTGAATATCGCGTTTTATCAGGGTTCAACCTTTCGTTCATATCTCCTGTTAATATTATCCTTCTTGGTTAAAACTTTTAGCTAGTAGTTTAACTTTATACTAAACTAACAAGGGAACAACGTAACACAAGGTAGCTCTGATTAAACTGAACCAAATAACGAACAAAGGGGAAATAAAATGGGAAAAATATCTTATTTAGGTTTTTTGGCATATGGCTGCGTAGAGTCAGACAGAGAAATAACAGTTTAATTTAGCTAAACCATGTAAATATTATTAAACTTATTTACCTCATCTCTTCAGTCCTCCTTTGAAAGAAAATGGCGGTAAAATCCCTGACAGGAAATGTTTAGTGGAGGCGTGGCTTGATTTACACCGCTCAGAGTGAAATCTGACAACACCCATGTTTTACACAGACACTGTCGTGGATATAACACTGGCCTAGCAATGGCAGTGTTATTTTATTACCAGATAGTGTTAAAACAGCATCAACACTGTGTATTTAACACCATCCCTGAAAATTTAACACTGGTGATTTTGCTGTGTACGTTTTAAAGTACAAGTAAAAGCGATACAGACCCCGTCAGGCTATGGTAGACATGTCATTCAACCTATTTAAAGTCGATGTACTATCACAAGGGTCTTTAAAATTTATTTTGAAGGTTGAAAAGCTACATGGTGTCGCTTTAAGAAACCAGATTATTGATAACAGATTGACTTCATTTTGGCAGGATTTACAAAAAATAATAATAGTAATTACACCAGTTCTTGATGAAGTAGGGCTTCATTTGTATCACTAATCCAAAAGATTGCTTTATCATAAGAACTGTGATGACAGATCAACAAGAATAAAATCCACAGTAACACCAAACATACACAACAGACTGTCTATTAGAGAGGTCTGCAGCACATAATGCAGAAGATTACATTATTTACACTGACTCCTAATAAACATACAGCAAAGCCTCTGTTTTGTAATCCCTCTGTATACCAAGCTTATTCTTGTGAAGTAACAGCCAGTGCTGAGCTAAAAATAGATTTCCTCTAGTCTGGGGTTCAAGGAGCCATGAATTCATTGCAGTCTCTGGAAAAGCAGCGAAGGGACAATTAAAGAGGAAAGATTGGCTTTTTTCCATGGAAATACCAAAGGTTGCTGAGTTTGGTCTTTCGAAACGTACGTAGTAGATTTTCAAGATTCGCTATTTAACATCCTTGACAGCTGGGCATAGATCACACCAGCACTCTACAGTATCCTATAGGCATCCAGAACTTACACATTTAAAAAAAATCAATAAATCCCTTCTGGCTCACGGACTTTCCTGGAGACCACATACAGATTATATCCTCACATATGAACAATTTGTGACACTTGAATGAGAGTCAGTTGACAGATAATGTGCATGTAATTGGATGTTTTAAAGGCTTTGTACCGGAAAATAGCAGACACTACAATGATGCCTGTAGAATGACAATGACTCTCTTTGGTCTGTGTGGCTCAATGCATGTTAACCAAAAAGTGTGGTATAATATATACAAATAAATGAGGAGTTCAGATGCAAAACCCTCTAAGTGCGTCTGACATGCTTTCTTGTAAATTAGCATTTTTATCAGCCCTTTTATATATAGGATCAGTAATTTCTCTTTAATGGCAATAAAAAGATTAAAAAACCCTTTTTTTCCACAAATGTCACTTCAAAGTCATTTCATTGGTATTTAACAAATTTGACTGTCTTTCGCTGCAAAACCCTCTAATTGCATGCAAGCATTTTGTGGCAAAAACACCACTTAGACATATCAAACAATTGAAAAACCACTAAAGATGCAGTAGAAACATTGCAAATAATGAAAGTCAGAATGTAAGAATAAACACATTAGAGGGCACTTGTCACAGCGGCTTTTGTTTTCCCCCCTGCCCCCAAAGGGAACAGCGTGACTACTGAATAAGGATAGTTCGCCCAAAAATGAAAATATTGTCATTAATGACTGACCCTTATGTCGTTCGAAACTCGGAAGACCTCTATTCATCTTCGGAACACAGTTTAAAGGAATAGTTTGGCCAAAAATGATACTAAACCCATGATCCACCCACCCCGACGCCGTCCGAGAGGCACACGCCCATCATTTCTCAGACAAACGCACTTGCAGCCACTTTAGAAAATGTCCTAGATCCTTCAGCTAATCAAATGTGAAGTTATGGGGTCCACGACCTTCAAGTCCAAAAAATGTGCATCCATCCTTCACAAAATAAATCCAAACGGCTCCACGATGATAAACAAAGTCCTTCTGAGGGTAATCCGCACAGTTTCATTGTAGAAATATCCACATTTAAAACTTTATAAACTAAAATAACTCGCATCCGGTAATGCCGCCATCTTAGTCGCGTCCACATTCAAGATCACAGCTTTACGCAGCGTACAGAGGTTTCTCTGCTGCTGCTCTGTGCCCCCGCCCTCCGAATTTGTCATACGTCACTAAGAATAGTGCGTACACTACGCTAATACTCTCTCCTGAATACAGAGGAGTCTAAGATGGCGGGGGTACCGAAAAGTAGTTATTTTCATTTATAAAGCCTCAAATATGGATATTTCTACAACAGCACTGCGCGGATTACCCTCAGAAGACCTTTATTTATCATCCTGGAGCCGTTTGGATTTATTTTGTGAAGGATGGACGCACATTTTTTGGACTTGAAGATCGTGGACCCCGTAACTTCACATTTAATTAACTGAAAGATCCAAAACACTTTCCAAAATATCTGAAAATGTGTTTGTGTGTCTGAAAAACGATGGACATATGCATCTCGGACAGCTTGGGGGTGAGTAAATCATGGGTTTAATATCATGTTTGGCCGAATTATCCCTTTAAGATGTTTTAACGTTAGATTGAGTCCGAAAGGTAATAAAAACATCATAAAAGTAGTTCATGTGACATCAGTGGGTCAGTTAAAATGTGTTGAAGCATCGAAAATACATTTTGGTCCAAAAATAGCAAGAATTACGACTTTATTCAGCATTGTTTTCTCTTTCGGTTCTGTAGTGAACCGCGTGAAGTCGTGTGACTGTAGTGACGTAGCTGACCTGTTCCTCAGACATGTTTGACACGTTTTTTTTTCAAACTTACAGCGTGCGTCTCCCCAGACTGTAAACGAAGCTCAGGCGCACAAAAAAAGCTGGGGCGCAACAGATAACAGTCAGCCGCGTCGTACGTCAGCCAAGTCACTAGCTTGGTCGACTTTATGCGGCACCGCAGTCTGATGACGTCAAAGTACCGCGAGAGCTCACCATGAAATCTTACGAAGTAGTTTAATTTCGACTTGCTCTCACGGTACTTTGATATCATCTGTCTGTCAGTTCTTGCAGCACAGCATGAAGTCAAACATACACAAAAAAGTCACACACAGATCGTTGAGTTCGTTATCTAATTGGCTACATGTTTTGTCTATCAATATTTTCCATGAAGTCATTGGCTGATAGAGGAACGAGCGAGAGATTGGTTACATCCCTAGAGGACGTCACGTTTTCGACAGCGCTGTTTGGATTATCTATTATACTACCTCCCTATTTTAAATACAAACTTTTAAAGGCGGGTTCATGTGTTTACCGGAACGTATTACCAAATGAGCCCGTTTGTCTCTCCCGGCAGGAAAAAGTGTTAACTTTTCTTTCTCAATTTTTTCGGCTTTCTGTTTCTTGAATGTGTCACATTCAAATGGCCACAACTTCTCCAAATCTTATCAGATTTCCATGTGTTACACATCGTTGGAAAGGTAAGAAACTGCACTTTCAGAATAACTCAAAATGCCCCAGATCCGACTTGTATCCCTACTTTCCATGACTGGTCACATATGGTCTGAGGGATTAAGCGAATTTGAAGCGAAGGTATTTGATGATCATATAATGCATGGCGAGAGCATTCGGTCATTATTAATATATGATTTTTGACAAAGGTGGCATTTAGATGCCTGACTTGTATTACTTGTTAATACTTGTTTCAGATTATAAGCACTAAGATACTCTCTCTCTCTCTCTCTCTCTCTAGTCTGACCTTTAGTTCTGGTACCAGTTTCATTTATCACCAATGTAAATATAGAAATGTCTATAGATTTGTTTCCTCTGCAATGAAATCAGAACGTTTAACAGTGATGCTCCTGGTTGACGGCAGAAGGGAGAGATAAATCAAATCTCTCTAGTCGCTGATGCCCGTTCAAATACATCCTGATTTAATTCATCCATCTTTAACTTTTTTTTATTTCTTTTACTATATCTGTCTTTTTTGCTAGTGTTCCTGGATTCAGGAATTAGCACAGATAACATGCCTGATCATTTATGATGGAACATCTTTTTCCCGTCTAGATGCCTAATGCATTTATCCGTTCTTACAGATGTCCTTTCGTATAAAGTTGAAACAAGGAAGCTATGACAGCCATTGTGATCCTTAAAAGAAGCTGACGCGTTGGAGGTTCATGCTTCAAACTGGCACAAGACAGGGCTTGATGCTTGCCAGCCCTAGGAAAAGGGGTTTTAACATAACTACGTCACTTGTATGGCAGATGGCATTTTGGTAATATTTTCAAATACTTAATTTCAGTAGTTTCTGTGTCAAATTTGGTAAAGCCAAGTCATGTGATTGATCCCTAGGGAACACACATACTGATAAAATGTATAACTTGAAAGCACTGTAAGTCACTTTGGGAAAGGGTCTGCCAAATGCATAATAAATATGTAAACATGTATAAAGTGGTACTTAAGTACTGTATGACAGATGGTTGTGCATTTTCTATGTATGTGTGCTTGTGATAAAGCAGGTGCATGTGTGAATGGTTAAATTTATTTAATGCGATCAACATGCCTGTTTTGTATTCATCAAACATTAAGTTATGTCTTTAATACACGTAAACTGATGTAAAACATTTGTCCCCATTTTGGATGTATGCCGCTGCTTACAATGTCATTAATATTAATAGAACAACCAAATAAATGCAGTGGCGTTGTGTCTTGGAAACTCAGATCATTCTTTTACGAATAAAATGTCTGAATAAATGCTGTGTTTACAGTCTTCAGTTAAGTATTAGTGTAGAAAATATTGAAAATGTTGACTGGCTAGTGAAAAAATAAGCCATTAAGGTAATGGCAAGCACTGATAACAAACGTGATAATAGCAGCTTGGGCCGTACTGTAAGTAGGGAAGAGGACTAGAGGGAAAGAGATTCGGGATGGGCTGCATAAATTGAGGCAACAGCCCCAAAAGACATCAGATGGAGAGAGAGAGAAAGAGGAGCCTGAAGGCTAAAATCCAGAACTCATTTAAGTGGAGCTCTCCTGCTGGGATCTAAAAGCTTTTTTGAGAAGCTGGTGTAAGGGTTGAAGTCTTGTTCATTTTTACTGCTTCTCGTGAATTTACACAGCAAATGAAAACAGCAGACCCTTATGAACCAGCCCTCGGCAGATCTTAATTGCAAAGTCTTACACTGTAGGTCTAACTCCTATGTTGCATCACTGTGAGCAGATTGTTGATGGCATTTTTAAGTATCTACATTTAAGGATCTTACTCATGCATATATAATTCATAACATACAGAAAATCACACATTTCCCTCTTTTTATCTGCCTAAAATCATTATTTTTTTAATGGTTCCAAGTAGGGGTGGAACGGTACACAAAAGTCACGGTTGGGTTCGTACCTCGGTTCAAGCGTCACAGTTCGGTACAATGGAGGGAAAAGCAAAACAAAAATGCAGAAGGTACATTTTTTTTAGTACTTAAGATAATCTTAAAAACATAGGTGTCCTTATTGGTGTTATTTTGAGATGTCATGAATATGAACTGAAATGCATTTAACATACTGGGCCCTATTTGAACGATCTAAGCGTATTGTCTAAAGTGCAGGTCTAAATGGGCGTGTCCGATGACACTTTTGCTAATTTAACGACGGGAAAAATGGTTTGTGCGCCGAGCGCACGGTCGAAAAGGGTTGTACCCATTCTAGTAATGAGTAATGGGTGTGTTTTGGGCGTAGCGTGTAATAAACCAATGAGAGTCTTATCTCTCATCCCCTTTAAAAGCCAGTTGCACTGGTGCTATGTCTAATCCCTATTTAGATGACGGACTTTGTAAACTGAAAAACTAAGCGGAGGAAGAAAACCCCCAGTTTAAGAATAATGTTAAAAAAATTGTGTTGTTTTCATTTTTATTGAAAATTTTTATTTTTTGGATTAAAACTTTTAAAAGCCGTTTTCTTTCAGTCAAATATCAGGCTTTTAATTGCTGTAAACCTATTGGTATCCTACATAATCATTGTAATCTCATAAAATAATTTGCAAATATGCAAGAAAAGGTTTGTACTGTAAAAATACTTTATTTGTAACAAACAAGATAAAGAATTTACTAACGTGCACTGTAAAAAATCCAATTAATGAAATGTTGGAAGGGCAAAAATATATAAGTTAAACCAATTTTCTTGTTTGGGCTTAGTTGAGTAGACATATTATTTTAAGTCTAGATAAATCTGTGTTTAAAACATTAAGTGAATGGTTATTTTCAAATTCAGTCAACATTCAGAATGGCTATGCTGACTGAACTAATTAAGACAAATCTGGTCAATATGTGGACTTATGACAGCTATGTTTCCTGACAACAAAATGCTCATAATATTACTGTTATTTGGTAACAAAATGTAATTTTAAGAGTTGTTCAGGCGTGAATGTATGTGCTTTAAGTTTAAATATGCGGTCGGTTAATATAGATAGCGTCTATTTAAAAATGTGCTCGGACACTTTCGGACGGAGATGAGCTCCAGAAGAGCTCCAGAAAATCACAGACACTTAAGCGCTCACACCCCGCCCAGCGCAGCCTCACCTCGGCAAGCCCAACAGAAATCGACTGCTGGCTCTGATATCTCTGTGGCGTTTAAACATGCGATTTAATTCATTTTAATTTCTTATACTTAATAATAAAAGGTTTACCGGTATGTTTTAAATCATATTTTAGGATTGCACTTAAATGATATCGCTGTTGAATGATATTTCATATCTTTCACATTCGTTATAATCGGACTGCGTACTGCCTGCGAATTTGAATTTCAGAGCTGAAGGTGCGAGTGGAGAAATAGTCCCAATATCATAACAATCTTAAAACTTCTAAATATACCCGTGTGTGTACCCGTGTGCGTGCTTGTGTGCGCGCGTCCTCGCGCGTGTGCATGTATGTATGTATGTATGTATGGGCGTGCGTCTGTGTATTTTGAATTTAAAATGTTTTAACTCGGAAGGATCTGGATCACAGGTCATTTCATCTGAGATCAATCCGCACGCAACGGCTGGAATCACTTACTGTTACACACAAGGAAGGACACACAAGTCAGCCGTTTCCTCAAGTTTACGTCAGGTAAGTGTTTGTAATTAAATGTTAATTTTAGAATATATTAATTGGCAAAGACGCAAATACTCGACGTTTTTGTAATTATATTTTTGAAAAGATATATTAGAAGTGTGTTATGTTATGTGACCGAAGTAAAGTGGAGCTATTTTAGTTAAGATAAAAAGCCTGGATATAGGGTTGGTTTACCGGAGTTTAGAACTCGGTCTTTATTATAATTGGGACATTTTTACAAACAAACCTTATATAATACAATACTGGCGTGCATTTTGAGACAAAACAATAGCACTCATATGTTAAGAGATGTCAGTAAGTTATTTTAGTCAGTGAAAAGCCCTGTCCGAGAAAACCGCCCAATAGTGTTTAATTATGTGTGATGATGTCTGAGGGAAATTTGGCCTAACATTAACGTTATTTAGGGAATAAAGTCTTTCACCGTCAAGCTTTATTATATTAAACATGTATTTATGTATGTTTGTGTGTTTATATTCCTCAGAGGGATACATAGCGAGACAGTCTCCGCTTGGACTGGCTGAGGAAAGTCTCCTAAATGGCCCTGGAGATGTTCTGACTGACTTTGGAGGCTTTTTGGACTGTTTTATGCCCTCTATTTTAAGACTTAATTCTGTATGTTCAGTCTGTATGATAAGTGAATAAAAAGCTTTTGTTTTTATGTGACTGAAGTTAATTATTTTGTTTACAACACCAGCATAAATTATTTGATAAATAATTTAAAAATGTTATTAAAAAAATCCCAAATAATAAATATTAATTGAAGTAACACATAAAACATTGAGTGAATACTTAAATTTTAATTGACAGAGTCTTTGCTGTAAGTTTTTAAAGATTCAACTGATTAAAACATTTTAGTTGAATGAACTATAAAGCTAATTGAGCCAACATACTTTTTTATATTTGAGTCAAATTTGGGCCAACTAAAAAACATCAATCCAGGAAACACTTTGGAGACAGAAATTGAGTGAACGTAAAATTTCTGTGGAACTAGTTACTAAAAAATAATTCATTGAGCCAACAATTTATTTTTTACAGTGTGCGGAGAGCAGCATTTCAGCACTAGGACAGCGCCATATGAGATTTTTTAAAAGCATTACTTAAAAAGGTTCTCATCTCACCATATCCACAGGTACAGAGTCATCATATACAATAAATCTGTGGGGTAGCATTTAAAAAACATTTAGAAACAGATGCATTTGTTTAAAGCAAATCATTCATTAACTTACCAGGCTACAGGTGAAGCAGCTCTTTGCGCCTTCTAACGTCTCATAATCGGTCCTCATTTATGTCCAAGAGCCTCAATAATAATCTTTTACATTTTAATCTTTTTATATTTGAAAAGCGTTTTGTGCTGCTGAGCATTCATATGTGATAAGCAAACCTGCGTTGTCATCCCGTTTATATAGCGCATATTTCTAATGCGCTCTTTAAATAACAAAAAAACATATTGTGCCATAGACTTTAGACTTTAGACCAGGCTTTTGTTGGTCAATGGCGTAGTCTATTTTAGTTGCCTCAAAATAGCAACGCGCCAACAATGCCCCTGAATACACCTCGTTTTTAGATCAGAACGGCCATGGGCGCAAACATGGGCGCAAATGCATTTGCTATTTAAACAACGTGGCGCTAAACGTGAAAATTATAATTGCGTCGGGTCGAAACTAGCGCTTTGCGCTGCATTGCACCAGGTAAAAGATAGAGCCCACATCTCGTATTACAAAAATGTATACCATTTGAAGTAAACTTGTACTCAACTTTAATACAAAGATGGTTTCAAATGTATTACAAGTGTTACCTAAATACATTTTTAAATGACATTTTAGCATATTTCATATTAATGTACTAAAGAACAAAAAAAATTAGGCTTGTTGGATGAATTAATAGGTGTGTTCATGAGGCCCTACAAGAAACGACAAGTGGATGACGTCAGAGTAACGCGAGAGTGATTTGAAATCAGCCTCCTCCGCAAGATTTCTCGAAGTACTCTGTCGCTGATGGCGTTGCGTAAAGTTGAGCACACTTAAAAAACTGAAAGCAGCTGAACTAGACAGAATGGCCCCGCGTATGCCTGCGCTTTGTCCATTAATTGTGTACAGCAGAACAATTTATCTCCTACTTCTCAGCGTGAGAAATACCAGGTGTGGCGTGTGAACTGACTGAAATTCGTGTGTCTCACGGTGAATCCGTGAGACTTGAGAGCCCTGATTAAATGTATTTCCACTCACATACCCAACAACTGCTGAACAACGCCGACACACAGTTCTCGTCTTTTCCACCACTCGCTCGCCTGTACTACTATAACTGACTGGAAAACTGAAGTTTTCCCAAACTTGTAATCTTAAAGAGGCTGACGGATCCTCTAACTCTGGTGGAACACCATTACTTGCCATACTCACTGTCGCTGCTCACCCACTGGACCGTCGACCTAACAAAAAACTGCAGAGTGCCAGAGAATCTAGACGGGCTCTCTGATAGAGTGCATACATAGGCGGAGCTCGGCGGCATAAGCGCCAATCAGAGCTTCAGAGCTAAAGCGGGGCTACAGATTAGCTGTCCCTAAAGAACCCGCGGATCCAACAGTAGTTCCGCATTACATTCATTATTTTGCATGCAACTTTTTTTCACACCGTGTATTCTCCGTTTAAATTCATGCACCGAACCGTGACCCCCATACCGATTCGGTTCGATACGAATACATGTACCGTTCCACCCCTAGTTCCAAGTCATCACATAATTCATAATTTATGCATTATGTGACAAAATGTTTAGTAAGGTCATGTTAATGATTGAAATAAATATGAAATCAATGATTAAAATCAAACTTTTGATGTTCTTAATCCCATATAAGACATCAGACAGGGTCACATATATTTTAATTCACATAATGAAACATGGTCAAAGTTTGGCTGGTTGGTTTCGGCAGTTGGTTTTGCCCTTGCTGGTAAATGCGACTACACCATAAAATGGTTTGCAAACACATTATAAATTATTAAACTTTTATAATATAAAAGCAGATGTCTGACAGTGACTTGTCAAAAGCTCTTCTATACGGCAAAAAATATATTTGCTGAAATATATTTTGGAATATGTTAACAAAAATGTCTTTTTCACCAATATATTTTTAGGCTGTTTTTTGTATTTTTTGAAATATATATAAAAAATTAAAGCATTAAAATATATATATATATATATATATATATATATATATATATATATCTAGCCTACTATATCTACTTTGTTTATGTTACGAACCTGTAAACATAACAGATTTAAAAAGATTAAAATTAAATATATTTCCAACTTAAAAAATATACTTTATAAAATTAACTTGTGTTTCGCATATACTGTAAATATGTTTTTGGCAAAGAATACTTTTTTGCCAAATGGGGTGTAAAATTTGAAATGTATTTGTTTGCCCTTAAAAAACATTTTGAAATATTTGTTGATATATGAAGTTAAAAACTAAATATATTTCCAAATTCAAAAATATATTAAATTGAGCATTACTTTCTACAAAATATATTTAGCATATATTTAAAATATATTTCTGACCAGAGATTTTTTTTTGCTGTATGGGCTTAAAGGTGCATTGTGTAACTTTTTAACGACATGTTTGTCCTGTGGCAGCTACCGTAGTTTCTTTATATGTTTCGAAAGGGAGGGGTGAGCTGTGGACTGAGCCAATGGCTGCAATGCAAAATGTCATCGCTACCTGTATGCTGGTAATATATAAACAAACATTAAAGGTGCTGTATGTCTTAATGTAATGTTTTTCCATACGCTGCATTTTTTATGACTGAAGTGATCAGTCATACAGAGATGTTTACAGCTCATTTGATTGGCTAAAAACGTCTTTCCGGTATTGAGCACACAAAGCATCATGCAAGTCAGGTATTCTGGGGCTGAATGCATGTGCCAGCCAATCACCTGCCATTAAAATAAATAAAAATGCTTTCTCTGGGTATATTACACTTTCCTGTTGATGTTCGTGATAAACTTCAAAACACGTTACAATATATCATTATATAATCATTACAGCATCATCTACAGTATGACAAAATGACTATTATAGGATAATCCTCAGAGTTAATCATGAGGGGCATTTCATTCAAACCAATTACATGGTAAGGTAACAAACAAGAATGCTAATAAGCTTTAAGTGAATTCATAAAATTAGCAAATTTGCTTTATTAAACATGAAACACAAAATAAAGAATGTATCTTGATTGTGTCTAAAGTTTGCTCACACAGAGTTTGTTCAAAAACCAAGTGCTCAGCGTCACAGGCGAGATCACTCATGTGTACCCTGCTAACCAAATACACAATCGGCTGCTCTCACACGCGGCACACTTGAGTTTGATAAAATACAAATGACATCCCTGCACGCCAGCAGACACAGAGCATCACAGGAGCAGACCGCTCTCATTAAACGCTCACCGGCTCATTATTCACATCAGAGAAAAGCAGGCTGTGCGCAGACACTTTGCATGTACACTCTAAAACTTTATATTGACATATTTTGAGAAAATGCATATACATGCAAATAATTGCTTGTTTGGAGATGTCAGTTCAAAAGCATGCTCAATGACATGTTATTTGCATGCTGATAAGCTGTGGGACGAATTCATTAAATGAGTCTAAAGGTTTTGAGTGTGATAACATTTTATTCACTAACCACGTGCAGCCTAGTTTAGGCAGGCACAAACAGTGCCAAAATAGCACTGACCCTTTAAGTATTTCATTTAAGCTGCTGTCATTCAAACACAAGCGTAAGAGATGAGCTTTGTACAAAATCACTGCGTTTCAGGGAGGCAGAGCATAAAGGAGCAACAATAGTTCATGGTGTGTGGAAAATATTGTTTTTTTAACCATAAACCACTCAAACGCATTGAACAACGGCCGGTGACTTCTTATATATATATGTCATGAGTCTTGGGTGTATCTATTAATTTCTTCTGACCAATGGCAGCCTGAAGTAGTCTTAAAAACAATGCTTATGTTTGCTATTCCAAATGGTGACTTGAATGGCACATAGAAAACACACTACAGCTTTGAGTGAAACAATATTCATGAAGCCATCTGCAAGGTGGCTATAATGTCTCCTCCTCTCTCGCTGCAGATTCCAATGCAGCCTCCTGCTCACCTGGCACGCACACACGCGCACGCACACACGCACACAAACACAGTGGGTCTACTAGGTGAATACTGGCTGTGTGCCATCAATGCAGTCTGCTTCCAGCCCAACTGAAGACTTCCTCTATTACAGCTGAAGTGATCGCTGGCTGCATGTGCTCTCCACAAGACTCTTTTTTATCCAAGACTGAATGCAGGGTATTGAACACAAAATTAAAACCATTGTTGGTGTTTCCAACCATAAGTGTCCAATGAGGAGTAACAACATGAACAGGTGTTTTCATTTCATTCTCTATGAGACCACGGTGGCTTATAAGAGGGGACAGCTAGAATAGATAAAGTGGTGTGACAGTAAGTTTGTATTAAGCCAAGATCTTATTGTAAAGTCCAAGCGTGCCGCACAAGCCCTGAAAAGTGAAGCCAAAACCTCTAGTGACTGGTCCCAGTATAGGTCATAAACCCCGCCTCCCCCATGTTATTCAAGGGGACTTTTTCCGAAGCTGGTTTCTGTCATTTACTGTAGTTTTTATTACGGTGATGTAAATTCAAGTGTTTGTTTTTAAAATAAGTTTGTTTTTAGTTAGTTATTAAATGCTATAAAAACGGTGTTGTCATGTCATGATTGACAGCTGTGATATGCGCATTCTGCGTGAGCGAGGGCGGGACCTTGATTTCACGGATTTACTTCCTGCTCACTACTGCAGAGGACTGTTCCAAAAATCGCCACTGCGCAGACTCAAGATCCAAGATGTCAGCGCCATATCGGGACACTGGCTGCTTCACTTTTCACCAATGGAAGAGAGCGAACGGGCGTCGTCCATCTTTTTTACAGTCTATGGTAAAGTCAGATGTTTTTAAAGGGGGGGTTCAATGATATTTCAAGCATTCTGACTTATTAACACAGTTATAGAGTTGTTTCCTCATGCTAAACGTAGGCAAAGTGTCAAAAAAACAGTTGGACGTGTTACACAGTATTTCTGTGCTGAATGCACTTCGCCAGGTTTGGTACAAGTTTCGGAAAGTTTTTTTCGATTACAGTTCCAACTGACGTTTCAGGGGTTTTCTATATGTCTCACTTTTTTATATGGGCACTTCCCCAGGAAAACCCCGCCCACCCGTCAATCAGCGGGAGACGCTAGAACTTACAAACATCACATCACGCGACAGCTTTGTTTAATTTCAAAACTCAACAATGGCACGAAAGAAGAAGTGTGTTTTTGGATGTAAGGAGAAGAAATCCAGCCTTATGAAAACAATGGATATAGTTTATTATCTGGGGTAGCAGCTGAGTTTTGCGTGTGTGTTTGATGGGCTGGATTTTCCCAACCGGGTCACGAGTTGCATGTGGTAAGTAAGACTTCTGTCTTAAGTTGTAAATATGCGCGTGCATATTATATAAATGACACGAACATGTGAATCATAAGTTATAAGTGTTGTATAGTGTTGCATGACTCGTACTCGCTCAACCCGCGGTAGTAACTCCTCCTTCTTCATTTTTTCGTACGTTATCGGAAAGATTCGGTAAAGCTAATCTTTCTTTTATAATTCTGATTAAACTAAAGACTCTTCAGAGATATAAAGGATGTCATACTACTCTATAGGTACTCAGATTAACATCAGAAATGTAGACACAGCGTGTGTTACGTGAGCTTTAAACACATAATAAATGTCTGAAACACATTACAAAGACTGAACGAGTATTGTGGAGTTTCCACATTTCTGTGTTTAGTATTGTCTGGGCGAGGCTAAAATAGTGGCTTGATGATGCACTGGAGAAACCGAGCATGGCCCCGCCCCTAAAACAACGTGAGCATCCATTGAGGTTGCAGCGTTATTTGAAAGTTGAGAGAGACGGCAGATTTAACGCGAGTGGGCGTGGTTTCAGCACCGACAGTGGACACGCCCCAAGAATTTAAAAGGAGATTTTGATAACTTCCTGAAGATTTTGATAACTTATTTTATTTATTTGCCTTTTTTAATTATTAAAATTTGGCTGGCTTGTTAAGATCATATAATGTCAGACTTTAAAGGTGACATTTCACAAAACTTTTTAAGATGTCAAATAAATCTTTGGTGTCCCCAGAGTACGTATGTAAAGTTCTAGCTAATATAAATAATTTATAATATGTTAAAATTGCCACTTTGTAGGTATAAGCACAAAAGTGCCATTTAGGGCAGTGGTTCTCAAACTTTTTCAGCGTGTGGCCCCCCTTGTGTACGGCACATTCCTTCGCCCCCCCCCAAAGAAAATTTATGACAAAAACTGTTCTAAAACTCAAATTTTAATTAAACAAAACATATTGAATGACACAAAGTAGTGCTGTTGGTTAGTAGCCTTATTTTATTAGGTTTAATTGCACAGAATTAATGATAAATTAATTTATTTTATAAAATGTCATTAAACTGGGGCCCCCCTGGCACCATCTCGCGGCCCCCAGTTTGAGAACCACTGGTTTAGGGTGCCCTCTTAAATGCAAATGAGCTGATCTCTGCACTAAGTTGCAGTGCCGTGTTTGGATAGTGCAGATTAAAGGGCGATATTATCCCCTTCTGACATCACAAGGGGATCCAAATTTCAATGGCCTATTTTTTCACATGCTTGCAGAGAATGGTTTACCAAAACTAATTTACTGGATTGATCTTTTTCGCATTTTCTAGGTTGATAGAAGCACTGGGGACCCATTTATAGCACTTAAACATGGAAAAACTCAGTTTTCATGATATGTCCCCTTTAAAGCAGTTAACAAAAACAAATTCAAAAATATGCCGTCCTGCACCTATCTCAGGGACTGTTACAGTATTCCAATCAATTCCTAATGGCTAAAATGTTTTTATCTCAATAAATATTGAAATGTTAGATTACGATTGTAAAATAGGAATGGTGTTTCACATTGACTTTAAGGTGGCTTTTACTGGCCACTACCAGGGACAATTTCACCTTTAATACAAGCATGGGCACCAGATTGATCGACACATACACAGCTAGTTTCAAATTTAGCAAGAGGGAACAGGATGTTCGCTTCACACCCAACATGCCGTATCCTTGACAACACAGCTAACTTCACAGTAGTTTATGGTCGGCAGGGTGACCTCAAGGCTTTTATCAAAATCAACATGATGAAAATGACATACGGAGAATATAATTACCCTTGTCAGACAACTAAAAATAACATGCTTAGTGAAGAACAATTATACCAGGACTCATGGATTAGCTGGTGCTTTAATTGCTGCTGGTGCAAAAGTAGCGCAGTGGATGTTTAATGCTAAATTAGCCATGTACTGATCAATAGAATTATCATTAGTTGGGGTCATATCATTATCACCTGCTTTCTGTCGTCCAACTGACAGAATGACAACCTGTTATAAAAAGCATTTATAACTTTAAGAGCAAAAGAACTGGCCTGACTCACAATATTTCACTTAAACCAGCATATGTTTGTCAGAAGTATATTGCATATAAGGTGGCATTTTTTTTGGCGTTTTACTAAATTTGACTGGAAAGGATAGCAGGTGAATGACAGCTCATGAGGGAATATAGTGTGTCATTCTGAAAACTGGTAATGGGTCTGAAGTGTAGATGTCGAGAGAAATTAGAAAGGGGAATAGAGTTTAAAAATAAAAATAGTGGAAGAGATTGTGCTTCGTTGATTGTTTCATTTCCCCTGACAAACACAAACACGCACGCACGCACACACACACACACTCGCGCACACACTCACGGACACACCTCCTTTAGCCAGCCCAAGAAAAAACATCACACCCCTGCATTACCACTGCAATGTCAATGAGGACTATATATCATTGACTATATGAATAGATTTTTTTTGCATAGGTCTTGCTATGTAAAGAAGCTATTTAAAGCCCTGGCAGCGGGATTCATTTGCTTTGCAAAGCTCAGCCCTATTCGAGCACATAAAGCAAAAGTCTTAAAATAGCTCAGGTACGAGGTAGTAACTTACAGCACAAAGCTTTATTTCCCCCCATATACAGTAAATATTTTTAGCAAGCACCACAATTACTGTTGTTGAAACTTAAGGTTTGGGATTTCAACAAACCCCTTATGATACGTTTTAAGCTTCAATGCATAACTCATCTCGCTCAGTGTGTGCAACAGAGATTCATGGACGGCTTGTTGTGGAGAGTTGTGCCATTATTTTTGTGGACGATTTTTGTCTGGTGGACGATAAAATGACTTGTGGCAAGCAACCACCTAGATCCCTTGGGTAAAATTGCTTTTCAGGACCAGCACTTCCTTTGTTCCTCTGTGGTGGCTTTCACTTTCCATCCAATCTGCTAAGAACACAAACGGACACACCTCTTTCGTACATATATGTGTAGTTTACTTAATATATATACACATTATATGTTAATAATAATAAAAATAGGGTTATTTGAGCTTTCTACAAGCACAAGTTCACTTTACAATAGAGGCAAACAGTAAAACATAACATATGCACATTGCACTAGGGACTAAGACCAATAAGCATGGCAGCAGGCATAAAGACAGGCTTCATAAAATGTGCATAAAAGGTAAAAAGGTGTATTTTAAGGTGGTCTCCCACGCTCTTTCCCTCTCTTTCTCTCTTCAGGGCTACTACCCTGGCTGACTCTTAAATTGGCATTGCATTACTAAGAGTATTTTTGACTCTTGTATAACAAATTGCTTGTGGTGTCCCTCATTTTGAACAAAAGCGACTCTAAAATGACCGAATGTAAACATACACACAACACACAGTCAGACAGAGCGAGTTTTGGCCCCACTGGATAAGCACACACACGGCCAAGCGTGGCCAAACACTGGGCAGAAAAAGATCACAGGCTGACTGGTAAAAATAGCTGCCCTCCATGGCCTTCCTTTCTCCTGCCTCCAGCTCTTTCACTAATATTAGTAAATACACAGAGCTCACGGGCAGAGCAAACACACACAGACTAACTCACGCCTGGGGCTCGACTCAAACACAGCCGGCGTGTCCTGCTTTTAACAAGTCCTCTGCTGAATCTCCTCACACCATAATGAGCAAACACGAATGGTGGAAGATACACTTAACAAGAGTGAGAGTGATGGAGGAATAAAGATCATGCTTTTATGTATATGAATGAATGTATACCGTGGATGTCCATCTTAATCTAATCCACTGTGTGCTGTTGACTGTTTCCTTATGACACATTGGCCGAGGCTGTGTGCTGTGCTAGTACACCTGATTGCATTAGGTTAAAAGGGACATATCATGAAAAACAGATTTTTTCCATGTTTAATTGCTACAATTGGGTCCCAAGTGCTTCTATCAACCTAGAAAACAACCCAGTAGCTTTGTTTTGTAAACCATCTTTGCAAGCCTGTACATATAGGTCATTGAAATCTGGCTCCCCTTGTGATGTCAGAGGGGGATAATACCGCCCCTTTATCTGCACTATCCAACCACGGCACTGCCATTTAGTGCAGAGATCAGCTCATTTGCATTTAAAAAGCACATTTTGCTCACACTTACAAAGTGGCAATTTTAACATGCTATAATAAATTATCTATATGTTATTTTGAGCCAGAACTTCACATGTGTCCTCTGGAAACATCAAAGATTTAAACAAGTCTTGCATATTCTGCCCTTTATCACACCAAGGTTTATCACAATGTTTTCAATGCTTTTTCCATACATTGAATAGTGGCGAGAGGCTGCAAAATACTTGAGACACATCGCAGTTTTGTTTTAGGACAACCCAATATCACAAAATTATGTACCTATAGGCACGTATGGACCAACGTGACAGTGTCATGTTTCGCTGCGTTTGAACGTGACCATGTCACGCTTTTCTGTTTGTGTCATTGTCACGTATTGGTCACTCAACTTTTTTGTCCTAATTTCTTACCATTGTCGCTTCGGTTTAGGGTTAGATTTACATAAAATTACATCCCTACCCAAACCCAACTCTAACCCCAACGTCAGGCGACATTTGGTTAAAGTTTAGAAAATATAAAATAATAAGTCTTGTATCTTTTTTTTTATAAACCAATACTTAAAGTGACATAGCTACTAACGCAAGCACCAAATCTAACCCTAAACGGAAGCGACAATGGTTTGAAAAAAGTTGAGTAACAAATATGTGACAGTGACACGTAAACAGAAAAGCGTCACATGCTCACGTTCAAATGCGGCGAAACGTGACACTGTCACGTTGGTCCATATGTGCCTATAGGTACAAAATTTTCGTGGTATAGGGTTGTTTAGGAACAGATAACTGGTAATCTTCCCTTCTGCCAAAGCTGACAAATTTAATTCATGTATTTGTAGACAAACGTTTGAGTTTAAAATCCATGTAAAGTCATTTCAAATAATGTTTTCTATTCAATTCAATTCAATTCAATTTTATTTATATAGCGCTTTTCACAATACTCAATTGTTTCAAAGCAGCTTTACATTAATAGAAGCAGTAAAAGCACAGAAAAATGACAGATAGTACAACATAATACACAATAGCATAAGCTGTCAAATTTGCTGAGGCTATGACTCGACATTATGAACGAGCGTATTACTAATGTAACGTCTAGGAGAAGATGCTAAATTAAGCCCAAGCAGGCTACCTCCCCGGGGTAAAAAACCCCCTAGGAGAAAAAAAACAAAAACCCCGGGTTGTTGAGCCGAGGAAAAAAAAAATAAAAAGTCCTAGGAGGGAAAAACCCTTGGGAGATATATATGTATATAAACACATATAGACGGATAAGGAGATTAAGCGGGGATTAAGCGGGGTTTAAGCGGGTTCTGCCGGTGGTCGTTGGTCAGGCATCAGCTGGGCATCACAGTGATGGACGACCAGTAGATCAGAGGTGAGTCGACTTTCACATCTACCGGAACTGGGTCTGTTTGTCCCATTGTCCTCAGGGTCGAGGACAGGACAGGGAGAGAAAAACAAAATCATATTAGCGTAGGGGCCGTTCACATGTAATGCAAGTGTCACACAGTGATGTGGTTTAATCAGCTTAGTTTCAGACAGACTAACTAAACACATTATAAATGCTGAAAACACGTTACAAAGACTGTCAACTATGTAGTAATAAATTGTGGAGTTACACCGTTAAAACAGATTTTCCACATCTGTGTTTAGGATTATCTGGGCGTGGCTAAAATGGTGGCTCGATGATGCACTGGAGCCACCGAGCATGGCCCCGCCCCTAACACAATCCCCAGTATTCATTCAGGTTGTAGCGGAATTTGAAAGTTGAGAGGGACGGCAGCTTTCCCGTGAGTGGGCGTGATTTCAGTGCAGACACACCCCCAGCTTTTGAGAACAGAGAATCCTTTTAGCATGTTTTTGCTAAATTTTTATTATTTTTCTTAATCATTCAAATTTGGCTGGGTGTTTAATAACAATTATTTTTGTTGTGGGGTGACAAACTGAGAACACATTTAATATCGGACTTTAAATGAGCCTTGTTTCAACCAAAATGCTGGACTGTTCAAGCTGGACTAGTTGATTCAAATTTTGAATTTTCTAGGTCCATTTAAACTTAAAGTTTGGTTTGCCTATATTTTATACAACCATGTGTTGAATTAACACAATTTTTTGTATATTTTAATTATGGTTTCATGACAGGTGTTCTAAATGGTAATTATTTAATACAGAAATATTTATTTTATTAAAGCAAAACATATAAATGATGGATGTAGACATCCATCAGTTGACATAATTGTTAAAATTCACAACATGTTTACTTTGTTCAGTCATTATACTTGCAGATGACTTTAGCCCTGAGAAAACCTGCTCCAAGTTCCCAGAAATAATACTATATTTGGCTGTATTTTCTGTTACCTGGTTTAAAATATTAAAATGCCTGAAAAACAACATGGGAGTAAAATAACACTATGTGATCTGAAGGCGAATGTGAAATTTCAATAAAACAAATCATGTTTTTGAAAAAAAATTTATTAACAAAGGTGGCGTTAGACTGTAAAGAAACATTTGGTGGACTCATCTGCGTTTGCGTCCCAAGCCATTTTTAATGAATATATTATTCAAATTTCACAGAACACTTCCGAATATCAGATTGAAAGCCATTTCTTGTGTGACTCTTATGTAAAGGCCAAATCAAAGCTGAATTGTGCTTGTGTTTCTATAAAAGACCGTAGATCATCAAAATCAAATGGTAAATGCTCAACTGTCAGCCGCCGTTTGATATCACCCATGGTGGGCATGAGGGATTTATGTTGTCTTGTGTGATGGCAAAAGAAATCAGTTCCTGTGTCTTTCTTTACCTTGTTGTAACCGACGGATAAAAGAGAAGCAGCCTCCAGAAAACATGAAGCATGCCGTCTGGGCCAGATAAGACTTTCTCTCAAATTGAATTGTCAGAGAGAGACCATATTTCTATAAAATTACGAGACAAAAGGAAACAATGAAATAGCATATTGCATATTGTCATATTGTCATTTTCATAATATACAGTAGTCTGTGTATGGCGAGAAAGGGACACAAAGATATATGAAAGTGTATTTATTTCTTGTCTAGACTAAGTTTTATCCTCCTAATTTTCAGATTGAGTCCAATCAGTATCCCTTTATTAAGCATCTTCTCAAAATACCCAGAGTGCCATATCTTATACCATGTGAATGGCACAAACTGATCCCATAATAATTTGATAATGGGATATATTTTGTAGAAGGTTTCTAGTTTGCCTTTTTTAAGAATGTCAACTTTTGTGGTTAAAAAGTAAATAACAGGAAGTGAGAAATCATTTAAGAATACAAAGAAAGTACTCTCTTATAATTTAGCATTTTTATAAGGCTCTTAATGGATTCTGCCAACAACACAGTATTTCTGACTCCCGGGATTAAGGGAGTTTAGGGCGTATATTATGATGTTTATTAACATATAATACATGCAGAGAGCATTCGGGTAATATCATTTTCTTTTTTGTGATCGAGGTGATATTTAGAGGCTTTTGCATCTGAGCTCCTCAATTGGAAACTTATTTAAATAAAATTGTTGCACCTACATAAACCAGAGTTTCCTGAATGAATGTTTTAGAGCAGATATAAACACAAGTACACACAAATGAAATGAAACATAACTACAGCAAAGCTCAAGCAGATATTTTTGGTACTTAACAACAGCGTCAATTATTGGACGTTGCCTGCAGACTTCAGATAAAGTTGTTAAAACTTTAACACCTCATGACCCAAATCTGTTTTATAAATAAGCCACCAAACACCAAATCCACTGCTTCATAACAGCCAGAAACCAAAATCTTATTTACATCTCCACCATGGAGATTGGCGTTCAGACTTACAGCTTAGCACACAAAGTAAGTGAGTTAGGATGATGTGTGTGTGTGTGTGTGTGTGTGTGTGTGTGTGTGTGTGTGTGTGTGTGTGTGTGTGTGTGTGTGTGTGTGTGTGTGTGTGTGTGTGTGTGTGTGTGTGTGTGTGTTTAATAACAGAACATTACTTCTATTATTAGTATCTGAAGAGTTTCATTGCAAAACGAGATAACTCAGTTTTTTTTTTCAGAAATCTCGTTTTTTGTTTGTGCAGTCCAGTTAATATCAATTCAACTGCAGTTGGTTTGTTTTGATTTAAAGCTTCATAACTTAGAAAATACAACTAAGTTGCACCATAAAACTAAATAATAACATGATAACATAATAATAAACATGTTAAAAACTGAGTTATCTCGTTTTGCAACAAAACTCTTCATCTAGTATTATGCATTGTTAGGCTAATAAACTGTATTACTTACATGCAAAAGTATTTTTAATTATTATTAATTAATTTATACTTACACTAACAAATCTGCATGAAAATATACAAGTATAATTAAAAATAATAAAAACAAGGTATTTATAATAATTTGATATTGAAATGATTCAATTCAATTCAATTCAATTTTATTTATATAGCGCTTTTCACAAGTGTTAATTGTTGCAAAGCAGCTTTACATGAGAAGATGTAGAGGAGAACACAGAAAATCAATAGATAATATAAGAAGTAGAGAAAGCGGTTAAACCGTACAAGCGAGCATATTAATAATGTAACGTATACAGTAAAGTGCTAAGTTAAGCCAAAGTTGGCTGACTCTCCCTGGTATTAAAAACCCTCTAGGAAAAAAAACTATTTGACAGAGTATTAACACTTAACGACATTAAAATGACAAATTTAATTTGTATCACTGTAGTTCAGGTCAAGATAAATATTAATGGTGTTGTTTTAAAAGAATTTGACAGCATATTAACACTTAATGACATTTTAATGACAAATTATATTTGCACCACTGTAGTTGAGGTCAAGAAAAATACTCCTAACGCTGTTATAAAACTATTTGACAGAGTATTAACACTTAATGGCATTTTAATGACAAATTTAATTTGTATCACTATAGTTGAGGTCAAGAAAAATACTCATAACGCTGTTATAAAAGTATTTGACAGAATATTAACACTTAATGACATTTTAATGACAAATTTAATTTGTATCACTGTAGTTGAGGTCAAGAAAAATATTAATGATGCTGTTATAAAACTATATGACAGAGTATTAACACTTAATTACATTTTAATGACAAATTATATTTGTATCACTGTAGTTGAGGTCAAGAAAAATATTCATAACGCTGTTATAAAACTATTTGACAGAGTATTAACACTAAATGACATTTTAATGACAAATTTTATTTGTACCACTGTAGTTAAGGTCAAGAAAAATACTCATAACGTTGTAATAAAACTATTTGACAGAGTATTAACACTTAATGACTTTTTAATGACAAATTTTATTTGTACCACCGTAGTTGAGGTCAAGAAAAATATTCATGATGCTGTTATAAAACTATTTGAAAGAGTATTAACACTAAATGACATTTTAATGACAAATTTTATTTTTACCACTGTAGTTAAGGTCAAGAAAAATACTCATAACGTTGTAATAAAACTATTTGACAGAGTATTAACACTTAATGACATTTTAATGACAAATTTTATTTGTACCACCGTAGTTGACGTCAAGAAAAATATTCATGATGCTGTTATAAAACCATTTGACAGAGTATTAACACTTAATGACATTTAAATGACAAATTTAATTTGTATCACTGTAGTTAATGTCAAGAAAAATATTAATGGTGTTGTTATAAAACTATTTGACAGCGTATTAACACTTAATGACATTTTAATGACTAATTATATTTGTACCACTTTAGTTGAGGTCAAGAAAAATATTCATGATGCTGTTATAAAACTATTTGAAAGAGTATTAACACTTAATGACATTTAAATGACAAATTTAATTTGTATCACTTTAGTTGAGGTCAAGAAAAATACTCATAACGCTGTTATAAAACTATTTGACAGAGTATCAACCCTTAATGGCATTTTTAATGACAAATTTAATTGTATCTGGTAAAAAGTGGTCAGTTATGTTGTCTTGGTAATGTTAAGTTGCCATAACAAAGACATCTCAAACAATGTCATCTTTGCATTAAAAATGACATAATTAAACAAATGACACTTAATGACAGTTGTCATAAACGTACATAAAATCTCCTTCATGTTCATGACACGTGTCATGTCATGATTATGAAGCTGTCATGTCAGTCTTATGAACACCCCTTCAAGTAAAGTGTTACCATTTATTTTTTTGTGTTATCAATTATTAAGCATGCTGTAAAATACTTTATTCTTTAAAGAAGGTACACTATAACTTTTTTTAAAAAAGTGGTGAGAAGCACTGATGCAATCTCACCCTGAACCCCATCTTTATACAAACATCACAGCCTCCCTGTCACTCGGTTGCCATGACAGCTTATTCTCTAAGGGCATTTCCCTTTAATTAGAAGGAGAACCTCGGTCAGGGCACGAGCCATCTCTATCCTGCATATCTTAAATACTTGAATAAGGAACGGCTCAGGGGAGTGCGTGATTATCCCTGGATGCCATCTAATTGCCCACGATTATTTTTCTGCATAATGACTGTCTTATTCAATGACCTAGAATCAAAGGTGCTAATACTGAAGTGAAGTACCTAGTTCATTTCTCAGAGCTGATGGCAAAATCAGACTCCAATGGGAAAGGCATAAAGAATGTAAAGTGGGAATTAGAGGGAAGACAGTGAGAAACAAGATTATGAGAGAGAACAACGGAGCACAGAGACAGGCAGATATGATGAAAAATGATGGGGAAGGACCAAAAACAAATTATCAACGTGATAAAATGAGGTGAAGAATGGAGAAGAAGTATCAGTATTTTATCATCTGCCACATATCTGACAATCAATCAACTTTAATGTCACAAACAATCATTCTTCTGGAAGCTTTGGCCACCAACGTTTGCACATGTATAGTATGGTTTTGCATACAGCAATATACCATAAAATGTAATTTACAATATGTCACTGTATAATGTAATTAAAAAATAAATAAACAAAATAATAATAATGTCAAAATAGAAGGTAATTCAAAAAAGTAAAATCCCATAGCTCGACCCATAACTACATTTTGTCTAGGCTGTATAAAAATGACTACATAAATCATTTTCCTTTTTTCAAAAATAGTTTTTGAACTTTTTTAAGTTACAGAGATTTCTCAATGGCCTTTAAGGCTTTTCTGAACAGTAAATCTCTTTCCAGAGCATTTCTCTTTGCTTTGGGGTGACAGATTCTTGAAGGAGGGAATGAGCGTAGAACATCCAAATGGGACACCTCACGGTGTGAGTCTGAGCCAATGCTATTCCAGGCTGCTCTTCTGAAGAGGGCAGGAATGACCTACATAGTAAATGATTATCCTTTCATTCGTCTATGACTTTCTTCTCCTCCGTCCCCCCATGTTGGGGCCGTGAGAAGCACAGAGGGCACACTCCTCAACTTCACTGCAAAAGACAGATAAAAGACCATCCGCTTCAAATAATTCCCTTCACCCTGCACACACATTTACACAGTGTCCCTTTCTTTACCACACGTAACATATAAGCTCCTTAAACTTTCTCACCTCATTTTTATCTGTCTCCTGTTCACCATACTCCTGGATTCATATTTGATTAAGCTCTTTCACTAAAACTTTTCTCTTTCCATTTCCTCAAACTTATTTTCTTACCTTTACCTTATTAACCTTTCATTCTTTAAGTTATTTGCTAAGTTTGGTCTGTTTTTCTAGTATTTCTTCTTATTTACACACTGGATTCCCAACACATCTCATGGTAGTACCTATTTTACAAGGTGACCAAATTGTATGAATTCATACAATTTAATTTGTCTATTTTAGTACAACCTGCTTTCGCCCCAGCGATGTTTAGTTTGGGGTGGAGTTCCGTTTGTGGTTTTTGAGATAATTGTACACTTTTATGCAATTTACTTTTTACAAAATCATACAACATTGTTTGAAAAATCGCATCATTTATTTGTAATAATAGGATTATTACAGAAACTCTCTCAGAAAATTTTTACAAACATTTGACCTTTTTGTCACTGGAACGGTACCTTTCAATCAAAATATATTGTTATATATATATATAAAAGTTGAATACATTTTAAATATTAACAAGTCTTTGGGCTCTATCTTACACCCGGCGCAATGCAGCGCAATGCGCGACGCAAGTGTCTTTCGCTAGTTTCCATCCTAATTTTCACGTTTAGCGCCGCGTTGTTTAAATAGCAAATGCATTTGCGCCCCCTTTTGCGCCCATGGGCGTTCTGGTCTAAAAACGAGGTGTATTCAGGCGCATTGTTGGCGCGTTGCTATTTTGAGGCAACTAAAATAGACTACGCCATTGACCAACAAAAACCTGGTCTAAAGTCTAAAGTCAATGGCGCAATGTGTTTTATGTTATTTAAGGAGCGCATTAGTAATATGCGCCGATAAACGGGAGGACAACGCGGGTTTGCTTATCACAAAGTACATGAATGCGCAGCATCACAAAAATGCTTTTAAATATGAAAGATTAAAGGATTGAATGTAAAAGATTATTATTGAGTCTCTTGGACATAAATGAGGACTAATTATGAGACGTTAGAAGGCGCAAATAGCTGCTTCACCTGCAGCCTGGTAAGAAAATAAATGCTTTGCTTTAAATAAATGCATCTGTTTTTAAATGTTTTTTTTTTTAATGCTACCTCACGGATTTATTGTATATGATGACTCTGTACCTGTGGATATGGTGAGATGAGAAACATTTTAAAGTAATGCTTAAAAAAACCTCTTTGCTAAAAAAACGCTGTCCAAAGTGCTGAAACGTGAGGAGAGCCGTTTGTAAATTCTTTATCTCCTGTTTGTTACAAATAAAGTATTTTTAGAGTACAAACCTTTTCTTACATACTTGTAAATAATTTTTTGATGATATTGGATATCCATACATTTAAAGCAATTACAAGCCTGCTTTTTTACTCCCATGACTAAAAGAAAACGGGTTTTAATAAAAAAATAACAATTTCAATACAAGTGAAAAACAACACAATTATTTAACATTAATCTTAAACTGGGGATCTTTTTCCGCCGCTTAGTTTTTCAGTTTACAAAGTTCGTCATCTAAATAGGGATTAAACGCGCCAGTGGCAATGGCTTTTAAAGGGGATGAGAGCTGAGACTCTCATTGGTTTACTGCACGTTACGCCCAAAATATTCCCATTACAATAGGACCTACCCTTTTCGACTATGCGCTCGGCGCACAAACCATTTTTCCCGTCGTTAAATTAGCAAAAGTGGATTCGGACACGCCCATTTAGACGTTGCGCTGTGCGCTTTAGACAATGCGCTTAGATCGTTAAAATAGGGCCCTTAATCTTTACAGAGTAAAACTATACAATAACAGCCTCATGCAAAGCATTCTGGGAACCAGAAATCATCATCAAACTTTTTTTATTTTTTGCTTCAGATTTTGGTTCCCAGAATGTTTTGCTTGATGCTGTTTTTCTAGTTTTATTCTGTAAAGACAAAGACTTGTAAATGTTTAATGTTCATTTAACTTTGAACAAAAATGTTGCCAGTAAAAACATAAATTTAAATCTACGGTAAGTTACCGGCAACCCAGCTGCAAATTTCTACGGATTTTTTTTACAGGGTAGATATGTACCAGTATGTACCTTTTAGGTAAAAGTTTACTTTTTGAAAAGGTCCCGGTCCAGTATGGGTGTAGAATATGACATGTCCCCCATACTTTAAAATAAAGATGATTTTGGATTCTGACTAAATGTGATACAGCTACGGCCAAATGTTGGGTTTAGGGTTAGGTTTGAGGGTAGTTTTTGAATGAAAAACAGCAGTTTTGGCTAGATAGGATACAGCTACGTACTAAATTCGTGAAATGTTACATTTAGGGTTAGGTTTGGGGGTTTGGGGATAAAAACACAGGTCATCCGGCGAGATTTCAGATTTTGGCTGTAGCTGTATCCCTTCTAACCTATGTTCTTGCCCATGTTTTTGTTTGTTACTTTGATTTGAGTAATGTACATATACCCAATCACAAGTTAGTGTTATAAAGTGAATCATCTTTTGCGCATGCACGTCTGATTGCGCTACAAAGTTCAATGGACGGGAGCGGGAACAGCGTAGACCTGTCACTGTGTCGTCTCAAAATCCAGTGCTTCTTCAACACAAATGATCATTTGACATGCTTTCAGGTATGGCCAATTTAAATATTTCAGCACAAAAAGACGGATTTAATCAAACGCTGTTTGAAAATTATGTCATCTGACTCAAAACTAAAAATGCAATGATTTTTCTCGTAAACACACTCTGTTTTAAGTGAATGTAAGCAGTATTTTGGATCCGAGCACTAACTGTACTCCTATGCTGTCTGTTTCTAATGTTAATCAATGTTTTTTCTGAGAGTGTAACTACATTTTTAAAATGTGCAGTGGAAAACAGAGCACACTGTGCCCAATAACGTGTCCCCCAATAGCCCTTTTCATACAGACATTCCGTAAAATACACTGGAAAGGCATCCGGGATTTTTCCGGGATCCTTATATTTTTTATTCATTCACACTCCCATGATTACCCGGCATCTGATGGTCCCTAAAATACACGTGACCTATTGAAAGTCCCGCCCTCTCTTCTACGCAGCGTCTGAAGTTTGCCTATTATATATTATTTCTCTCTACAAGAACCACTTGTGTGCATTTTTTGTTTATGATAAGATTATAAAGGAGCGCGTGACGCGCTGTTCTAATGCTGGTGAATGATCTCAGCTTCAGAGTGGATATTTGACGAGCTCCCTGATCTCTGCTTTAATACAGTTTTCAGACATTTCTCAACCTGATTGTTTATATGCATTTAAAACCCGCATTTTGAGGAACTGAACGATATATCTTGTTGGGATGACGCGCGGGTATTTTCGTTTATTACAGCTCAATGAGCACGTGACACGATATTCTTTTATGCTGCTGAATGATCTCTGTTTCAATGCAGTAAGTAACGAGCTAACTTACCTGATATCTGCTTCAGTCCAGTTTGCTGACATTTCTCGTTGTGAATGTTGTAAATCCCTTATTTTAAAGAGTTGAACCAACTTCATGTTGCCATGACACGCGCGTCCTCACTACGGCATGTGTGTCATTGTTTATGCGTCTCATTTATCATTTCCTGATAAGTGCATCAATATAGTTTGCAACATTTCTTGTGGTGAATGTTTATATGCATGTTATCTCTCGTTTTAAAGAGCTGAACCATAACTTTTGTTGTGATGATGCGCGTCCTCACTACGACACGCTCATTACGGCATTCTTTCGGCTTCTTGTTCACACAGAGGGTTATCCGTGTATCTGACTAGGTCCTCTTTCCGGCAACGATCCCAGAAGATTAACGGGACGAGTTTGTGTTCACACAGACGCTTGTCTGGCAATTTTACGGGTATTTTCTGGGACCAAAGGTCCGTGTGAATGGGGTTAATCAGAGGCGGACACTACTTGAGTACTTGAAGTAAATTTTCCAAGCATCTGTGCTTTAAAAGACTGTTTGTCTTGGGAAAAACTTTACTTTACTTTACTAAAAAATGTTCACTACATTCTAAAGCATAGAATCATACTGCTTATTCCTTATATATTGCATATTAAAATTGATTTAATACCTAATTACATAAAATTGTGTACTTTTACTTTCTTAAAGGGATATATTTATGTAATATTCTGAGGCTGAAGTTTATAACATTACTACACTCAAAAAATGTGGGTAACATTTTTGGATAGTCTTAGACTGAGTATCTGAATCTTACCCATTATACACTGCAGTTCAAAACATTTTATTTTATCTCAGTATTACTATTTGGTTTGGCTCCACCTTCATGTTTACTATTGGCTGATTTAGTTTCATCTCTATTAGGTTGCTTTGGCCCTCCTGTTCAAATAACACTTTATCATGCACGAACAGAGCAGACCACTGCACGCACAGTGAGATAAAAACTTTATTACCCGCCTGTGGGTACAAAGAAATACATATTACCTTGTGAGACTTTTGGATCACAGTTAACCGACATTTGGAATTTAACTCAGTTTTTCACAAGGCTCTTTGAATGTCATTCAATAAGGCAAATGATATGCACCAGGTAGTTGAGAAAAAGTCATGGGTTTGATGTTCTTCATATTTTAACCTAAAACGTTTAGCATCTGCATAATCAAGACTAAATGTTACATGAATCTGCACACACAATAGTAAGTGATGGACATTCAGTATTTCATTAGGAGGTGCAGGTGGAACACAGGTTGTGTAGAGAATTCTCCATGCCACAATGCATGACCACACTCAGCATATTAAAATAAAAAAGTACAATACTCTGAAAATAAAGGACGCCTAAAACTCTTAAAACAAATCAGGATGCTTAAGTTCAACTGCAGTGCAATGATATAGACATGCCTCAAGTAGACAATGCTATTTAGGAAAAAGTTTCAGGAAAAGCCGTAGGGAAGTTGATTTTGCTGAATGGGGAACATGGCAGGCTTGGAATGGCTTTGGCTTATTAATGGGTATAACTGCTTAATATCCCACAAGACTACACTATACAATATGCTATGAGAGTCTCATTCTCAATAATACAGAAATGTTGCCAACTCATTTTTTTTCATTCTCTTTTTTCATTTATTTCTCTCTGTGTGTGCCAGTTATCCTTTTCCTTGGCAGCATTTACTGTCCCTAAAATCTGATGAATAAGCCAACATGCTGTTACACTGGTTAATTGAGTTTATATAAAAAAATGAGTCATATTTTTTTTCAAATATAAATGTTTATAGTCGTTATTATAAGCTGAGGGTGCTGATAGGTATAATGCTTACAGGAGCATAATCTGAAACTGCTGACAGGGTAAAATAAATGTCATTAGTGGGCATTACCAGCGCTTATATAAAATACACCGTCGTTTGAAAACCATTGCTTGACTGTCTGTTACTAACAAAATAAAGGACAAAAACCCATTTATTCACCTGAATGCATACTTTGTGGCTTCTCACTGATTTAACACAAAAAACCCTGGATCTCACCTGAAAATGTGTGTGCCATGAGTTACATGAAAGATAGCATCATTTAAAAATGCATGACTAGCCAAAACAATTTCCTCAGTTTGTTTCATTCTAAATAAAATATGGCAACTATAAATAACATTTTCTGCAATGCAGAACAGATGTAATGGTTCTTGAACTGGTTAACAAAGTCAAATTCATAGTTGTATGTTTGAATCAGTCTTACTAATGACTTGCTGGCCAAGCAGCTGTGCATTATATTAAAGTAATTACAAATGCAAAAACATCTATTCAAGTCATTATGAGTGCTTTCTTACTATTCAAGATTTGTGTTCACAAATCACAAACCTGTAGTGTGTGAACACACCCTAATATTAAGGTATAATGTAAATATATCATATGTTATATGAGTTATATACAGTAAGTCCCATTGTGGTGAAAATCAGGTTTTTATCGTTTTTTTATTTTTCCATGTAGTGTTTTTAATATGCTTTAAAACAAGCCATGTGCAAATTCATAATTTAACACCATTGCTGAGTATTCTATCCATAATATTTGAGTTTGCCAAAGACATCTCATTTCTGTCATGGTTAGTCCGTGCCATGTTTTGTGTCTGTTCTGATTATTATTACCTGGACACCTATTCATTGACTGCTTGTCTTGTTTCACCTGTTGTCAATTAAGTATGTGTATTTATACCTCTGTCTCTGCTACACTCACTGCCGGATCATTGTCGTTACTTCAATGATCGCAACTCCAGGATGGGCTTAAGCTAGCGGTCGCCATGCCCGATTCATTCCCTGGGGTGGTTGCCGCGACACACGAGCCTGTTCCTGCGAGGTTCGAATCAGTGCAGTTGGTTCCCCTGCTGGTCGAGTCGTCTGGTCTGATTCCTGGGAGGTCCACCGCCGTGCTTGATTTGGGGCTCGGAACCGACGCCACGGCCGATTATTTCCCCCGGGGTGGTCGCCACCCTGTGTGAGCTCTTTCCCAGAGATGGTGGGAGTCGACTTCCGGGGGGATCGGATCCCCGTCGGTTCCCAGAAGGGTCGAGTCGTCTGCCTCGGTTCCCGAGATGGCCGCTCTGGTTTTTCTGGCTTCGCCCCGGCTTCCTGCCCTGCTGGCTTCATTCCGGCTCCCTGCCCTGCCAGCATCCCCACGGTCTCCAAGCCCTCCATCCCTCCCCCCAGACTCACCTTCCCGGACTTTTGATTATGTTCATGTTTACAGTATGTTTGGGTTGTAGTGTCTTGAAGCCACGCTTTGGGGGGGGGGTACTGTCACGGTTAGTCCTTGCCATGTTTTGTGTCTGTTCTCATTATTATCACCTTGACACCTATTCATTGATTGCTTGTCTTGTTTCACCTGTTGTCAATTAAGTATGTGTATTTATACCTCTGCTACACTCACTGCCGGATTATTGTCGTTACTTCCATGTTGTTCCTGTGTTCCATGTACTGAGTGTTCCTTTGTTACTTACCTGCCCATTGTTTTACTCCTCATGTTTTGTTTCCTGTTGTATTAATAAATGTTACCATGTCTCGTGAACTTCGCGATGGTGTCCTGCTTCTTGTATCCAGTCATGACAATTCCTGCGGTTTGAAATCGCCTTGGTTTGCTACGTCACACACATGTAACCAATCCCAGGGTGGAGGCGGGGACAAATTTGCATATTTATTTATATGGTCCGAGCTGTGCAATTGAGTAGAGACGGAGATTAATTTGCATGTTCATATGTACTTAGGGAATTACTTAGAAATTACTGTCACAGGAAAAACTTTAACATGCCATCATGATGCTCAATTATGAGTTTTAAGTGATAAAAGATCAATTACAGGGAGACTTTACAGGCGGGGTGCATGATTTCTGAATGGCAATGTTGATATTTGAAATCACCAAAACAAACAAGCCCCTACCTCAATAGAATCTCGACCTTCTTTTGATAGACCCACCCCACACATACACAACCCAGGCAACAATGTCGGTTAGTAGACACGCTCCTTACTGCTGCTTGGCTACAAGTGTGTTTTGATACTCGGCCCGACTCTTTTTTCCAAAGCGTTTCTCAACAATCGTGCACCCTGCCTTTATAGAACAATCTGTAACTTTTCCCTCTCTATCGCCATCTCTATTTCAAACATTAAATTGCAGGTCACTTTGGTAGTTATTTTCTGTACAAGTTATTTTCTTTTGTGCCTCTGCACTGCGGATGAATCTGGTGGTTTATGGTAGGGATGTCCCGATCAGTTTTTTTGCCCTCGAGTCCGAGTCATTTGAGTCCCGATCCGATACTTATACTGTAGAACACATAAAAAAAGAATAAAGAAGAGCAAAAAACAGATCCAGGATGTTTCTTATTTTTTATTTAATGCACCTTATTTTAACATTCAACAACTCCGTTATCAAACAAAGCACTTCTGTGAATTAGCTTGAACAATCAAGTAATAAATAACATAAATTCTTCACTTTTGGACTTTAGTGCAACAGTAAATATAAAAAAATCGATATAAAAACAAATAGCACCTCAACTTAAAATACCCGGGAGGCAGGTAAACAAAAAAATAAAAAAGTGCCACAGTGTTTGCAAAGCCAGTAATTGTCACGGCTAGTACGTGTCATGTTTTGTTTGTGTCTCTGATTACGTCACCTGGACAATTCACGGACTGATTCCCCATCACACCTGTTCCTTGTTAAGTGTCTGTCTATTTATACTGCTGTCTGTGTCACTCGAGTCGCCGGATGATTGTCATTGCTAACCAGTCTGTTCCCCATGTCATATTTTGGATGTTCCTGTGTTGCTTACCTGTTTATACTCCTCGTGTTTTGGTTCCCATTTTATTATTAAATGTTATTTATTTTGAACTCTGCGTTTGCGTCCTGACTCTCCATCCGTGTCATGACAGAATCATCCGGCCAGCATTGGACGCAGCGAGTTCTGGGAGGGCTGCTTCCCCAAGTATTTCAGTGAGGTGGAGTAGTGACATTGGGTCCTGCACGCTGCCAGTTCCGATGTCTCTTGGAGATCACCGTGAGAGATCGCTCGCTCCTGCGGGAAGGGGATCGGCCCAGGCAGTCCACTCTATGGTAGAGTCGTCGACGCTGGTTCCTCGGAGGTTCACCGCTGTGCTCGACCTGGGGCCCGGAACGGCCACCACGCCCGATCATTTCCCTGGGGTGGTCGCCACCGTGAGGGAGTCCGTTTCCCAAGATGGCGGGACGCGACTTCCGGGGACATCGGATCCCCGGCGACTCCCAGAAGGGGGTAATTCGTCTGCCTCGGTCCTCAAGAGGGTCACTTCGGTTCTACCGGCTCAACGCCCTGTTGTTTTCGTCCCAGTGGCTGCCGGTATCGTCAGGGTCTCCAAGCCCTCCATCCCTCCCCTGGATCTACTCTACCAGACTTTAGGAACTGCACTCCTAACTCTTACTGTCATCACAGTAGTAAGTTTCCCAGAAAGAAATGTATGTTTTTCTTAATGAAAACTAACATCTCTCCCTTGTCAGGTTTGAGCCTGTTTCTGTTCTCATCAAGGACGTTTGCAACAGCACTAAAAAGTCTCTCACTGTCCAAAGAGCTGCAGGGGGCACTGAGATACTGAGGGAAACTGATAAGCATCTTCTTTCCAGTACTGAAGTGGGTCGCTTTTCTTAGGGGTGTTTTTTTCTGAGAGGTAGGTCTGCACTTGAGTTTCTGCTGATGTGGTACTCACGGACCGTCCCTGTGACTGCCTCTCTTGTAAGATTTCCTCAAAGGCAATGTCCAGGCTGCATGCTTCATGACGTGGTAAAATGCTCACTGGCTCTGCTGTAGCCTCATTTTCCTCTGGCACTGACAGCCCTCCTCCCCTCTGTCTTTGCCACATCCTGGATAAGGTGTTCCTTTTGCAAGCAACAGGTTGGCTGACTTTGTGAAAAAGCTAGAAACAGATAAAAGTAGCACACAATTAAAAACAATAAGACAAGAAGAGACAACACATAGCATAGCTCTTCAGTTAAGCAACTGCCTACACATGTACTCAATTAATAAACAATAAAATAAATCTAACCTTAGAACTAAATTACCCAAAACTATATTAAAAAGGAAGTAAATATAAACATGATGTACAAAAGGTGCATTTTATTTTTACTATACTTGCCCATCTTTGTATCTGGGATCTAGAAGAGTGGCGATTTAGAAGAGTGGCTCAGTTTCAACATCAGCAAAGCGCTTCTCCACTGCCTCCAGCAGAGTCCTCTTCATTGTTTTTATTCCCTGGTCATCATCCTCCTCCCGAGACAGAACACTTCTGAGGACTAATGAGGGAATGAATGACTTAATGAATGCATGGGATTATTCAAACAACAATATATATATTACCTGTTATGGCAGGGATTACATCAGCTGCAGTTGCAGTCTCCATGCTCACATCCCTAGTCAGCTCTTCAAATGGGGATAGCACTTCAGCAGTCTTATTCATCAGCTTCACTGGTGATCTGTCAGTGTTGCTGGTAGAGTGCGCTCAGCTGCAAAGACACTAAGACCACGTTTTTGTTGCAGTAGGCTCTGCAGCATATAGAGGCTGCTGTTCCATCGTGTCTGCACATAAGAGAACATGATTCACTTTATTTTTGTGCAAATTAGGTGCAGAGCACGTAATGTATTAATGGCTTACTAAATCAAGTGTATGGAAAATAATAATACAATAGACATAGATTAAAGAATGTTACTAGAGGAATCTCACCTCTCCATCTTGCTGTAGGCGCTTGATATCCATATTTAGGTCCATCTGTATGTCTTCTAGTCGAGAGTAGGCCTACGGGGAGTGTTTAAGGGGCTGTCCACACGGAGACGCATATCACTGTATACGTATAAATTTGTTATCGTATTGCCGTTTCGTCCACACGGAGCCGGCGTTTTGAGAGAGTGAAACCGCTATTTTTTGAAACCGGGTCCTAAAGTGGATAAATCTGAAATCGACACCCTTGCGGTTTCGTGTGTACAGACAATCCGTATATTTTGTGAAGCGAAAACGTCATCACATCACGTGTCGGAAGCGTCACAAGTAACAGCAACAACAATAACGGCGGACTACGTGATTGTGTTCGTGCTACAGAAGCTACTAAAGCCTACTAGCTTTATTACCGCAAAATCTATTGCTTCTATGCAATTGTGGTGAGCAACAAGCGATAATGGACAACACCATACGTTGGTTATGCGCATGCTGAAAGTCTTCTTCTTTGTGTATAGTGTATATCTGTGGCAGAATTACAGCGCCCCATACTGGTCCGGCATATATACTACACCGCTTTCAGTCGGTTTCAGTGGTTTCGTATTTACGGATTATTTTTTTAGAACAAGGAAAAAAAATTATCGGATAGGGAATGCACCGGCTTTGTGTGGCCAGAGTCTCTGTCACGCTGCGCTGAGACAGCAGACCCTCATGCACACAGAGTTGACAGGAATGGGCGACACAGCCCACACTCGGCACCCACATATCCCTCATAGCTTTCTTCATATTTGCGTGGACACGCTATTTGGTTTAATCATTTGTAAATGTAATCTCCAATATGTTGTTTAAAGACATATTTATATTTATTTTTGTGTAATATCAAACTTTTCCCTGTCAAAAAGATTTGCAGCATCCAGGTTACTGTGTGTTATTAGTTTTGAGTGATTGTTGTCTGGAAATAACAAACCTGCAAATGCCGTGACTGGCCAATCAGAATCAAGCATTACAGTGAGCCGTGCAATAAATACTATAATGTTACAGAATCTGTGTAACTCTGTAACAAGCTAACTTTATTTAGCTATTTGTCACATTACATTAAAACATGTTACTTCTCAAAAAATTAAGATAAAAGAAAAATTATGTAGATTGCAACACCTTCTCTACAACACTGAATAGTTTACTTGTTTCTTTACTAAACTTTTCACTAGCAGAGCCGCTGGCAAGCCACCCACCCCAGGCAAAGATGTTTGCTATGAGGCAGTCAATTCGAGTTCAATTCAACATTGTCAATGCTGGCATGACAATTCTTGACACAAAACAAATTGCAAAAGTAAATAATGTAATGTAAATCATGTCTTTTCCTCATTCATTAAAGTTTTTTTAAACACAGTTCTTTCATGTGAGATGTTAAATAGACTTTAATAAACACTGACATATTGCTTTATAAATATGTTGTCACACCTGCACACCATTTTGCGCTTCATTTGACACCATTTAATTTCTTTGAATTTCTATTCAGTTACTGCTTCATTCATTTATGCTTTGTAAATGTTGTCTGTGTTCCTGTCTAGATTTATATTGAACTTCTACTGTTTCTTTATCTTATTCGCTACAAACCTTGACACATACTGCATCTCTACATTTCACATTTTAGATTCCTGTATTTTTTATGTTGGTTCTAATTAACCTTCAAGAATGAAACGTTTACACAGTCATTTTTTTAGAAACCATGCTTATCCATGTTTTTTGGTTCATTTTCTACCAAATAAATAAATAAATAAAAGGTTACGATTTCAAGTTTCACTCAAAGAGCAAATCTCCTTTTCCCACCATCTTTGACACTTTAAAGTACCATCTCAAGTTTACATTAATTGAGAAAATACAATGTTTCCAAACCTTTTGTGTATCCAAACAAAGAGTGTGTATCCACACAAAATGTCCCTTTATCAACTCCTTTAATCTTCCTTTAATAGGACAACTGAACTTTCTGGGCTTTTCACAGCTCTGGGGGTAAACACTACTATATGTAGTGTTGTCCTATACATGCATATACATTAAAGCTATAAGTGCCAGCCATACAAATGACCAAACACGAAACTTAAATATTGCATTTCTTTTTTACAAATAGCAACCTAAAGTGCATCAATTAAAAAATCATTATTCTTCAAAATGTTTAGATAAGCATGAGTCAAACAAGCTTAGAATTACATGATATGTTAAAATCCATTAAAATGTATTATCGGTTTATTATGTAAATATTATTATTATTAAATAGTTTCAGATTATATTTAGTCTTTATATTTTCCAATAACCTGCTTAAATGTATGTTTTCTGTCATTGTTTGCTTATCATTATATTATTGCAAACCTGTATGATTCAATTTCTTTCTTTTTTTAAAAAGCCTAATCGTGAATGTTTAAAATAAAGGAATCCCAGGTAGAAAGCTAAACATACTCTTCATTTCTAAAGCATGTTTCCCACGTTTTGCAGTGGGGAAACTTTAAACTCTGTTGTTTTGTAAAGCTGTATTACTGCATTAAACTACATCAAAACTACTTACTTGCACATTGATTATTTTACACATTAAACCCTTCAAAAAACAAACGCATTTAAGTCCAGACTTCTACTCCTTTTGCCCGTCTTTGTTATTCTGCTCTATTGATCCTCTCCAGATACCTGAGACTTCCTGACCCCCTCCCTCCATCCAATATGTCGAGTCGTTCTACTGAGCATTTCCTTTCTGCTCGTGCTGAATGTCTGGATTCCAAGCAACAATAAAAAGCCACATTGATTTTCTCCCTTTCTCTCATCCGAAGGACAAATAAAGGGCATCTGCCACATGGGAGCCTGCGACTCAGTCGATTCGGGCCCACCCTTATAGCAGGTGTCAATCAGACCCATCTTATGTACTTCTCATTTAAGAGGGGGTACGAACTTCATTACAGTAGTGACAGAATTAGCCGTATTAAGTATCAGAGCCCAGCTCAGGGACACGTTGTTTGTTTACTGTTTCCACTGACTAATTTCTTTACAAGAGAGCGGTTAACATAGTAGACACGATTAGTAAACACCCATATTATCCTTCGGCAATGTCATTTAGAGCAGGTAAAAAGGGATTAATAGGAAATACAACGAATAATACTTTCCCTTTCTCAGCAAGAGATTTGCTAGAGCTTAAAGGTGTTAGACTAAATAAGGTGTATCGCTTTAGCTGTGTGTTGCAGGCCCCGCCTCCGGAGACCCGTCAGACAGATTACTGTAAAACACTGTAAAAACAAGATAAAATGAAAAGACCGAGAGAGTCACGTCTGGTCGTTCACAGCTACTCTGTTGGTATATTTATTAAGTGCACAATCAATTTCAAACATCAACTTCATGTACATGTAATTGTTTAAAAGCGTTATTTCCCTTTCATCACATTAATGTAACTGTCATCACAATAAATCATGTTACCATTTTTCTTATCTTCAATTTACTCTTTTTGTTGACACCAGAATACTCCATAGACATTTTATACACATCCATGTTTATCTTTATGTTCCTCTTAAACATATTATATATTGTAAATATATTGTATATTGTAAATAATAACACTGTTTACCATTTTCCTTCCTCTCACAGGTGAGTATTTATAATGGGGAAACACATACAGTGTGTTTTTCTAATTCCCCATCAGCGCACAGTCACGTGACCACCAAGCGCGCTAAACGCGAAACAGAACAAACTTCTCAGAGACAGTTAACACTCTTTTTTCACACATTAACTTGAACAATTAAACATTGGATAACCAACACACAATTATTAAATCTATATAGTTAGATATAAAGATCACTGGAGCATTTTTAGATAACTCATGGTAAAGAGAGAACACACATTAAGAAAAACAAAACATCATAAGATCACATTTAACAATCCTCATTCATCATGCATCATAGGAGTGCAATCACTGTTTTATACTTCATGTTTTTCTTTATAGTTTCTTTTGTAAAGTGCTTTTACCTGTAAAAACGGGATAAAATGAAAAGAATCGGCGATCAGGATGTCATTGTAGGAGCTTCCACAGGTAAGTCATTGACCAGCAGTAGTAGGTTCCGGTGCAACGTCCTGGTTTTACTACTGTCTCCATTCTCAGGATAAACTACATAGACTGGGTTATCAGAGACTTCACTCTTTACCACGTAGACCACTTTCTCCCAGTAGGACCGTAACTTCCCTGGCCCTCCTCGTTCTCCAAGGTTTCTAACAAGCACTCTGTCTCCTGCTTTCAGTACCACTCATCTGGCTTTACGATGGTATTGAGCCTTCCCTCTTGCACTTGATTGACGACTGTTTCCTTTAGCAATCTTGTATGCCTCTGCCATTCGTGCTGCCCACTGATTTGCATACCCCTTTGGTGTAACTCCATCTGCTGGCTCCACCAAGCCAAAGATCAGGTCAACTGGAAGGTGAGGATGCCGCCCATACAACAGGTAAAAGGGAGAGTACCCAGAAGACTTGTGCCGCGTGCAGTTGTAGGCATGCACAATTTGAGGTAAATGCTCTTTCCACCTTTCTTTTTCTTTTTCTGCCAGTGTCCTCAACATCTGCAGTAGAGTTCGATTTAACCTCTTCACTGGGTTTCCTTGGGGGTGGTATGGTGACGTTCGAGAGTGGCTGATTCCTGCAAACTGTTGGAGCGTGCGAAACAGTTCGTTCTCAAACTCACGGCCCTGGTTGTGATGTAACTTGGCCGGATATCCGAAGCGTGGGATGTAATCTTGGAACAAGCGTTCAGCTGCAGTCCATCCTGACTTGTTCTTGGTTGGGTACGCTTGAGCGAACCTTGTGAAATGGTCCATGACGACCAGGATATATTCATATCCTCTACGGCTCGGCTCAAGGTGCAGGTAGTCAGTGCAGACCATTTCCATTGGTGAGTGTGTTGTGATGCTACCCATGGGTGCTCGAACATGTACAGTTGTTTTTTTTTTTATTGATACACGGGCACTTTCTGGTTACATATTCCTCCACTTTAACTTTCATGTATGGCCAATAGAATCATTCTCTCGCCAGGCTCAGCACTCGCTCTGTACCCAAATGTCCCATTTTGTCATGGAGGTGCTCAAGTGCCAGCTTTTTGTACTTACTTGGCAAGACAAGCTGTTTTTTCTACCTTGTTTTTTGATATAGGAGTCCTTCCTCAAGATGTACCTTGTTCCACTTATACATCAGCTTTCTGCTGGTTCCTATCAAACCTCCCCTCGCCTCATCTGTGGGAGTGACAC
Source organism: Misgurnus anguillicaudatus (assembly GCF_027580225.2). Classification (NCBI taxonomy): domain Eukaryota; kingdom Metazoa; phylum Chordata; class Actinopteri; order Cypriniformes; family Cobitidae; genus Misgurnus; species Misgurnus anguillicaudatus. Next base: position 12,349,762 of record NC_073351.2, read on the forward strand.
CATCCTCCTTCCATTCCCTCACTTGAGAGATTACAGAATCTTCTTTCTGGGCTTGAATTAGTTAATCTAGTCCTATTGTCTGCAACCAGGTGGTAGGTTGATGTGGTTCATCCTCTGCAGTAGACATATACAGGGCAGCAACCCAGGCCACGTCCTTCATCTTTGACACATTACTGCCCTCCCATGCTGCTTGTATTGCCCCCGCGTGTAGCTCCTCCATGCGCTTTAATGGATATACTTCAATGTCCAGAGGATGACGAGACAAGGTATCTGCATCAATGTTGACTTTCCCTGGCCGGTACTTCACGTTGAAGCGGAAGTCAGACAGCTCCTTGACCCACCGATGGCCTACTGCGTTGAGTTTTGCTGTACTCATCACGTATGTCAGGGGGTTGTTGTCAGTGTACACTGTGAAGTGTGGGGCGTTGAACAGGTAGTCCCGAAACTTCTCACACACTGCCCACTTCAATGCAAGAAATTCAAGTTTGCCACTGTGTAATCTGTAATTTCTCTCTGTCGTTGTAATGTTCTGGACCCATATCCTATTACTCTCAACTTCCTGTCTTGTCGCTGATAGAGGATGGCCCCTAGGCCCCTTTCAGATGCGTCAGTGTGGAGCGTGAAGGGTAAGTTGAAGTCTGGATATGCCAGTATAGGTGGGCTTGCTAACATTCCAATTAGTTCTTCCAGGATTTGTTGGTGGTCCCTGGTCCATTCTACTGGAGATCTGGAGGGAACTTGTGCACCTTTAACTCTCTTCTTGCTGTGAGGGTCTTGTGTTTTTCCAGGCTTGGCCTGCAACAGCTCGTACAAGGGTTTTGCTACACAGGAGAAGTCTTGAATGAAGGCACGGTAGTAGCTGAGGAACGCGAGCAGCCTCCTTACATCACCCACTGTCTGAGGAGTCCTGGTCGTTAAGGATCTGACAGCCTCCAGGTCCTTAGGATCTATCCGTACCCCTTCGGCTGACACCAGCCGTCCAACATACCGGACTTCACTCCGGAACAGTTCACACTTTTCCTGTTTCAGCTTTACACCATGATGTTGGAGGGCCCTTAACACTCTACGGATACTCTCAACATATTCTTCAAAGGACCTTGCATAGCATAAGACGTCATCTAAGTATGGGATACAGCACTCATCCCTGAGTGAATCAAGCATTTCCTCCATACTGCGTTGGAAGGCAGCAGGCACATTGGACAATCCAAAGGGGATCCGGACCCACTCATGTAGCCCCCAGGGTGTTATGAATGCTGTCATGTGTCTGGATCCTTCTGCAATGTACCCCTGGTGGTACGCTTTGCCTTAGTCAAGAATGCTGAACCACGAATAGCCCCCAAGGGTATCTATCAGATCCTGAATCCTAGGCAATGGATGATGGTCAGGGATGGTTTTCCTGTTAAGGAGATGGTAATCAACGCAAAGCCTCAGCTTGCCATCTTTCTTGCGGACACAGACTACTGGAGCGGCGTATGGCGACTTTGATTTAACGATCCATCCTTTTGCTAGAAGATCTTGTATGTAGCTAAACAAAGGTTTTCGTACTGAGGAATATGCTCGTTGAACTGGGATGTCATCCTTGAGTGTGATTGACATCTGTAAGCTGGGTATGCATCCAATGTCGTTGTCATCTCTGCTTAAGGCACCAGACTCCTCATACAACATTCTTTGAACTACCTCTCGTTGACCTTCTTCCAGGTGGTCCAGGTTGACAGGTGGGTGCCACAATGATTTTACCTCATCTTCTTGAGTGGTTGCAGTTTGGATCGTTGTTGTCTGCCTTGGCTCACTTGTTTTTCCAGACTCCGCTAATATCTTCTCAATCCTTTGAAAAAGTTCCAATCACTGTGCCACGGGGCAGGGTCACATCTACCACTGTGTTATTTCCAATGGGTATGGAAACATAAGGGTCACTTTGGGGTTGTATTTCTAAGAGTGCCTCCCCAATATCCAACAGTCTTAAATGATCACTATTTTCATGAGGCTCAAACAAGACCAGAGATTGAGACTGTGCCATCTTTAAAGGGATTCTGCACTTCACCCAAGCCATCTGTCCTGCCCAGATAGCTACCGCTCTTGGACCAACCTTCAAGTGCCCGTCTCCATCATCCTCTTCAGCAGCTTGGATCGCCTTGACTAAAGTTTGTGCCTTTTCACAAGGGATGTCATTGGCTCCAGCCAGTAGTGAGGTAAGTGTTGGCATAAGTTGCTCAGGCTGCCCCTGAATCAGTTCTTCAATTAAGTTGAAACCCAGCAGTGGTCTCTCCCTTTCATCACATTAATGTCACTGTCATCACAATAAATCATGTTACCATTTTCACACACAAAATTAAAAAATCTATATAGATATAAAGATCACTGGAGCATTTTTAGATAACTCATGTTAAAGAGAGAACACACATTAGGAAAAACAAAACATCATAAGATCACATTTAACAATCCTCATTCATCATGCATCATAGGAGTGCAATCACTGTTTTATACTTCATGTTTTCCTTTATAGTTTCTTTTGTAAAGTGCTTTTACCTGTAAAAACAGGATAAAATGAAAAGACCGGGAGAGTCACGTCTGCTCGTTCACAGCTCCTCTGTTGGTATGAGGAAGCATGCGCAGTTCATCAGTCCATATGCGACTCCCGGACAGAATGTCAAAATAAGAGTCCTTTTTTCCGGTTTACATAAATACAATATACATTTGTTAAGCTGCATTTAGCATAAAACAAATAAAGTACTCTTTGGACTTATAACAATATGCAAATTCCAGAGAAAAACAGTAAACACAATTGTATACATACTTTGTGTGTATCACATTTGCAAGAGTAATGGGTTCAATTCCAGAAAAAAAACATACTGATAATGTACATTATAATGTACTGTAAATTGCTATGGATGAATATGTCTGCCAAACGTATGAATGTAGATGTAAACTCCAAAATGTTTTGAGAAGGTCCATCTCATTTGGACAAGAAACCCTACACAGATCTTTACTGAAGTGAATAATCCTCTGAATACCCCAAATATCATAGTGCACAATTGTGACATGCGAAGTGCACCTAAGAGGCAGACTGCATCTGTGCTATATCAATAGAAAAAGCATTGAATCAACCTTAACTCAGCTGAAGCAATGAAGACGAAAGTGGCAAACATGAAATCAGGAGAAAGAACAAATCAAGGTTAACCAGCAAATAACACTAATGAGTGTATAAGCACCACTCCAACAAGACAAACAATCCACAGACCTTCTCAGACCACCCAACCCTAATAGCAAGAGCACTAAAAAAACCTGCACAGAAAAAATGAGACGATTTGACCTCTTCCTGATAGGAGTGTTTCAATTAGTTGCTTATCTCAAGATAGACCTCAACATCTTTCTGCACTTCATTACCGCAGAAAGATTTCGCCATGGGCAAAACACACGTTCCCATGGTGAGCGGTCCTCTGAGGAAACCGTCTAAAGTATGTGTGTAAAACATCACTTTAAAGCCTTTATTTACTTGTCTTCTGTAAACCATCATGCAAGTTTTTCTCCTACAACGATTTCCCACATCTGTCATGTTCCAAAAATCCACCATAAAAATATCACCCATCAATATATTGTGCACTACATTTAACTTATTCTGATGCCATACAATAGCTTTGTGTGAGAATAAAGTCAAAATTAAAGTCTTTCATTTATAATTCAATTTGATCATCTGTCCCAAAGCCAAAATTTAGAGACCATTCACATTCAACATTCTAAGAAAAAAAATTGTACATTGACGTCATTGATGCCAAATGCCATTTTATGTGGGTTATAAGCAATTTCAAACTCAGCTTAATAGAAAATGAGATTTTAATGGATGATGAGAATAAGATTGAAATGGTTGCAATAGAGACAAAGATCACTGAATAATAACTTAAATTTTGCTTTAACACAAAATGAAAGCATTGCTGCAGAAGATGTGTAATGAAGTAACACAAATTTTACAATATTGACTCTGTAACATGTACAGCTTACAGATGTAAAAGCTTGGTTGTCACCTATCATAACGTGTGACTGTTCGGTACACTTTGGTCATAGCACCACTGCAAGGCTAAAGATTTTTTTTTTAAGTGACCTTGACATGGTGCCATGCCTGTAGCGCTCTGAACATGGACAGTGGGCGGCAATCAGTCCACCAACTCTAATCCGTGATGAAAAATGACACATTCGCTCAGTTTGAAAGGTGAGGAATTAACATTGACACCTATTCATCGCACACACGCATCCAAAATGAAACGGGGTCATAAAACGTTTCCAAGATAAACTCGTACCGAGTTATTATCGTTTATATCGATACATGGTTCCTGGAAGAATATTTATTTGCAGGTTTGCTTACACAAGAGAATCGTTTGTAAATGAAATTGAGTGAAACAAAAAGGTTAATGGCCACGCTGAAACTGCAACAGCATACAAATAGATTGTTGTAATAGCGCAGAGGAAATTGATCGCAGGCAGTTGGCTCCCCACATGTATTCTAATCATCTTCTCCGATTTCCACATATACAGCACCTCTCCATTTCTGTGGTTAGGGAAATAGAGGACAACATTGCATTATGAAGTATGTTAGCAAGCAATGGCCAGCAAATCACAGAACAGAAATGTCAATGATGTCTTAAAAAAGCAAATTGAAATGATAACCAAAAGTATGATTTTTTATTTGAAATGTCAGCATTGAAAATCTGATATTTAGATGTATTATTTTAAATTTTTAAACAATTTAAAATATTTCATATTGTACCACTTTACTATGTGTGGGTCACCAATTAAGTAACAAGTGACACTGACCATGCTGACTCAAAAGATCCTTCTGCCATTGAATCACACAACATTCACAAATCATACTGAGAGAACATGAATCATCAGGTAAGAAACATGTATAGTCCATGCCAACTGAAATGCATGCTGTAAATCAAGCAAAACATGCTGTACCAAATATTATAAGATTCTGAACACTTTATTTTACGACCCCCAAATTACCGCGTAATTAAACCGAATTTACAGCGTACTTATTTGTAACAACAGAGTACCTCTACAGTACGTACTTGTAGTTATAAGGGAACAAAATTTTAAGTTTAAGGTACTTTGCGGGTCATAAAATAAAGTGTTACCAAAATGTGTACATAAACTATTTACTCAAATTAAGTTGGCATTACATTAACATTTTACATTCACACATTTGAAGGATGGTACAGTGGGGAGCACTGTTGCGCTATAGGTCCAGCTATGACGAGTTTGCATGTTTTCCCTTTGTTTGCTTGGGTTTCCTCCAAGCAAAGAGATACAGATTAGGTGAATTTAAGTCAATAAATGTACCTTAGGTGTGGGCATGAGAGTGAAAATGCAATTATCTAATCAACCAATCACATGGCAGTTGCTTCAATGCATTTAGGGGCGTGTTCCTGGTCAAGACAATCTCTTGAACTCCAAACTGAATGTCAGAATAGGAAACAAAGGTGATTTAAGCAGTTTTGAGCATGGCATGATTGTTGGTGCCAGACGGGCCAGTCTGAGTATTTCACAATCTGCTCAGTTACTGGGATTTTCATGCACAACCATTTCTAGGGTTTACAAGGAATGGTGTAAAAAGGGAAAACATCCAGTAAACAGCACTCCCATGGGCAAAAATGCCTTGTTGATGCTTGAGGTCAGAGGAGAATGGGCCGACTGATTAAAGCTGATAGAAGAGCAACTTTGATTGAAATAACCACAAGCATTGTAAAGCCACAACACGCACAACCTTATGTTGGCGGATGGGCTACAACAGCAGAAGACCCGATCGGGTACCACTCATCTCCACTACAAATAGGAAAAAGAGGCTACAATTTGCACAAGCTCACCAAAATTGGACAGTTGAAGACTGGAAAAATGTTGCCTGGTCTGATGAGTCTCGATTTCTGTTGAGACATTCAGATGGTAGAGTCAGAATTTGACATAAACAGAATGAGAACATGGATCCATCGTGCCTTGTTACCACTGTGCAGGCTGCTGGTGGTAGTGTAATGGTGTGGAGGATGTTTTCTTGGCACACTTTAGGCCCCTTAGTGCCAATTGGGCATCGTTTAAATGCCACGGCCTACCTGAACATTGTTTCTGACCATGTCCATCCCTTTATGAGCACCATGTACCCATCCTCTGATGGCTACTTCCAGCAGGATAATGCACCATGTCACAAAGCTCGAATCATTTCAAATTGGTTTCTTGAACATGACAATGAGATCACTGTACTAAAATGACCCCCACAGTCACCAGATCTCAACCCAGTAATATTGGCCGCTGTACTCTACTGCTTATGTTATCCAGCGTTTTGTCTGTGTTTTCTCCTGCATTTACTAATGTAAAGCTGATTTGAAACAATTAAACAATTGTGAAAAGCGGTATATAAATAAAATAAAATTTAATTTAATATAATCAGTCCACACAGTTTCAAAAAATAGGTAAAAAAAGTCGTCACCGGGATGGTACCATTCAAATAGGTCCTAATATGTACCATTTTGGTACTGATATGTACCTTTGAGGTACCAATATGCACCTTTTATGTACAAATGTTTACTTTTTGAGAAGGTACCACCCCAGGGACAACTTTTGTACCTTCTTGTACATTTTATCTGAGAGTGCAGTGTACCCTGCCTGTGCCTCAAGATGCTGGGATACACTCCAGCCGGTTACCCTGCAGAGGACAAATGGTTCAGAAAATTGATGGATTTATGCATTTTGCAGACAGTTTTATCCAATGTAATTTACAGTGCATTCAATCTTAACTTTCAGATCATTATGTGTGCTGAATCCACTATCTAACGCAATGCTTTACCAATGAAGATACAGAAACACCTGTCTGTAATGAAAAATGTCTGTTATGAAAACCTGTAACTTAATAACCAGTGAACTCAGATTTTGAACCCTACTGTAATGTTAAAAAGAGATTGTGACTGAAAATACCTAAAATACCTATGAAGAGGGACAAGGAGAGGAAAGGCTTGCACAGACGGTGGTGCTTTTCCCAGCAAACAATAGCTGTGAATTCGCCATCTAGGTTAACTATTGAGACGATATAGTCTGGCTATAAGTAATCACTTTTAACCAAAATAAACTTGAATTTGGTTACATGATGTTGTTTTTGCCAAAATAACTTGTGAGATGTATAACATGTAAGCAAAGTCAACAATGATTTCATTTATTTTGGGGCTATGGTTAAAGCTGCAGTGTGTAATTTTTTAGAAGGATCTCTTGACAGAAATGCAAAATAATATACAAAACTATATTATCAGGGGTGTATAAAGACCTTTCATCATGAACCTTATATGTTTGTCACCAGGTGACGATTCGTGAGGGCGGAACCAAAAGTATGGAAGATGGGTTCTGCCCGACGATAGTTCTGCCCGGACGACTGATTCTGAACACCGGATTTTCCGGGGTTTCCCCGAGGGCGAAATCAGGCCATACTATGCACAGTTGTGATCGATTAATGCAGCGATTGCTGATAGGCTAATGAAGAGGGAAAGGAGAGTATAAGAAGACCATTGAAAACTCAAACGGTGTGCTTTTTGGTGCGTTTGTTTACCGCTGTGCAGGTCTGTGGATGTGCTGTACACTGTTCCCTTAGGGAAGGAAGTGGGAGCCGTTGACGGTGAGACTCGAAGGAAGAAGAGGAGAGGTGACTGGGTGAAGTTTATCTATTGTAACTACGTGACAGGATCAAGTCAACAGTAAGAGTGTTACGGAGCATAGCGGGGAGCTGGACACGTGAGTACAGCATACAACTTTGCAAGCGGTTGTATTGAGGTGTACCCGAAGCGGGTTGTGAGCGTAATGTTTTATAAACGGCCATATGGGGAGGAAAAACGTAGGTGAGCCGGGAACCAACATTCAAGGCGAGTGGGAGATATCTGTCAGGAGTCAGCCCTGCCTTCACGTGAGTACCTCTGCTATTTGTCCTATGGAGTATGTTTGCTGCCAGTCTGTGTGTCTAAACTAGGGTTGGGAGTTTCCTCGACCGAGTGACCGGCCCCACCGGACGAGTACAGGGTGGGCGAGACGAGGGAGGCTCAGTTGGCACGACGAAGGGGTCCCACGGCGACTACTTCCACCCTCTCCGTTTTGGTGCTGGAGGTAGCACACAACGAATCCCCTCCCAGGGGCCCTGGCCAAGCTGGGCACCTTTTTTAGTCACGTAAATGTGCGAAGATTGCTGTGGGTGAGTCTGAACTTTACTTTGTGGGTGTGTGCACTAAAACTTGCAGTGTGTGCAGTGTGTGTAAAACCAGGTGCCGCCCTCAGTCCAGAAGTATCCGTGGGAGGATACCAGCGCGTTGTGGTCATCCCAGTAGAAGGAGAGTTCACCCGTAAAGTGGGAACCCAGGTGCGTCAGCCGTCGCCTATACCGATCCCGAGCGTGGGCAGTAGGGAACCATATCTGTGAGACCGTATGAGTAAGAACGCTCGACACCTGCCGTGTGGTACTTGTGGTCATTTCCGTAGTGCAGTTGCACGCACTTCCACCATCCCCGTACGGAGCCTCTTCAAGGGTTCGCCCCAGTCAGTACCCCCAGTATCAGAGCGGGAAGCGTTCAGGCCCGTACGCATCGTACCCGGCGCTCCTTGTGTGTAGCCGGCGTTTTGTGAATCCACTGCCCCCCGGGACACGTGTTGGGTGAGACGACCATTCAGCCTCTTACCTTTGTCTGAAAATACTTTACCTGTGTGGTGTACTTTACCTCTGTCCCCAGCACGCTTGGAAGAGGAACGTAAAAGTCCCAGTGCATTAAGCCTCTTACCTTTGTGTAAAATACCTTACCTGTGTGATGTAACTTGCCTCTGTTCTCCAGCTCGCTGTGAAGAGGAATGTAAAGGTCCCAGTGTATTAAGCCTCTTACCTTTGTGTGAAATACCTTACCTGTGTGGTGTAACTTACCTCTGTTCTCCAGCACGCTGTGAAGAGGAACGTAACAGTACCAGTGCATTAAGCATCTTACCTTTGTGTGAAATACCTTACCTGTGTGATGTAACTTGCCTCTGTTCTCCAGCTCGCTGTGAAGAGGAACGTAAAAGTCCCAGTGCATTAAGCCTCTTACCTTTGTGTGCAATACCTTACCTGTGTGGTGTAACTTACCTTTGTCCCCAGCCGCTGTGAAGAGGAACGTAAAGGTCCCAGTGTATTAAGCCTCTTACCTTTGTGTGAAATACCTTACCTGTGTGGTGTAACTTACCTCTGTTCTCCAGCACGCTGTGAAGAGGAACGTAACAGTACCAGTGTATTAACCCTCTTGCCCTGGTTTGAAAATACCTTACCTGTGTGGTGTAACTTACCTCTGTCCCCAGCACGCTGTGAAGAGGAACGCAACGGTCCCAGTGTAATAAACCCCTTACCTCTGTTGACATACTTTACCTGTGTGGTGCAACTTCTCTCTGTTCTCCAGCCGCCGTGAAGAGGAACGCAAAGCACGCTCCGAAGGGGGACGGTGACCCTCAGTTCATGCGACCCGTTACCTCTGTCTGGATTACCTTGCCCGCGGACTTCAACCATTCTGTTCACCCTAGTATGGCCCGAGGAGGACGCCAGGGACCTTAAGGGGCGAGAGAAGGAATAAACATCTCAGACCAGTGACAGAAACAGGTACAGAAGAAAACATCCAACACAGCACTAATTTGACTTTCCTGTTCTGCCTCCAGGAGAAGCGGAGGGCGCCACGGATAGCAGGGTCCCTTCAGGAAAGGAGTCCTAGCCCCCGCTGCACTTGAAGTGGTCTTGGAGACTCTAAGAAGAGTTGCTTTTAACTGCCATCTCCCCCTTTTCCCTTACCCTTTTAAATATTTAATAAAGTGTTATTTTAATATTAGTATACTTGTCTGTCTGGTCATTGGGGTGGTCTTGGGAACCTCCTCGAGGTGGAAACTAGGAAGGGGCGTGACCTTGTTTAGCTATCTCTGGGTCCGCCCCGGCCTGTGACATGTTTATTACCTCAGAATGAGTCGATTTAATCTACATACACAGAGGGTCCCCATACATGGAAGCCGCCATTATGTGCCGCCATTTTTCTACAGATTTTTTTTACTAAGTTGTCTCCGACAATGTCCGGTGGTGGCTACCGTAGCTTCTCTATGTGTTTCAAAAGCGAGGGGTGAACAGTGGACTGAGCCGTTGGTTGCAATTCGCAACCTCAGCACTAGATGCCGCTAAAATTTACACACTGTACCTTTAAAGAGCAACTATCATCAGATTCACGATTTTTCATTTCCTTTGGTGTGTAAGTGTGTATTAGTACATGTTAACGATATGCAAAAGGTACAAACCCTAAAGTAAACGACGTGTGTTATTGTCTCCAACGTAAATCTCTTTTCTTGGACTAGAACAAACACACGGATTGTAGGCAACAGTTTACTTCCTGTGATTGGTGATGTAGAGAAGACCGACATTATCATAATTCCTCCTGCTTCGGACTCACCCTGTAAGTTAACAACTGTCAGCATTGCATTGTGAGTGAATCTTTCAAACGTGGTAAGGAGCGTCACGTTTCCGGCTAATGTAGGAGGAATTCAGGCCAATCACATCATACAGATTAGCTGTCCAATCAGGGACATCAGTGTGTTTTAGGAAGAGAGTGAAATCTAGAGCTACAAAAATGTATGGTAGGTGGAAAATAATGTTTTTTAACCATAAACCACACAAACACATTGTATTATACCTAATACACAAAATAAGGTTGAAATAGGTGCCACTCTAAATGACTTAATGACAGCCCAAATTTTACCTTGTTTCAGCCTAGATATCTGGGCTGTGTTTGGACATCTTTGACATCTTTTAAATCCAAAATTGCTTGTTAAGAAATGTGCCATGTTTCTTATTTAGTGAGTTGAGAAAACAGAAGCAAGACTCATTTATTTCTCTATAGCCCTGAGGCACAGTGTTAATTGCAGGCCCTGGTAGAAAAGCATTAGTCCAAACAAAACCATGTATTTTACACACACGCAGAAGAAAGGACTTGACCTTGTGGCCAATTTATCTCTTAGACTATTGTCTTTCCACACAAAATGCCATATTGGGTTCCGGTAACAAATAACAGCCAGAAGTGCAATGACAAATATGCATATATCTTTTTGATCAAAGAGCGAAACAAAAGTAAAGGTCAAAAGAGAGAGTCATGCACAAGGTAATAGCATCTGTCACTGTGTATCTGCACTGTAAAAATTCCAACTGAAGAATTGCTGTAAGAGTAACAATAACTTTATTTATTTTTACTGTGTGGAAGTAATGGTGTTTCAAAAAAGCCTACAACGCAGTCCAGATGGAGACACCAGAATATGAACAGAGAACAGATCTCCATATTTGACGCAGTGCTGGACAGGAAACACACGCAAGGAAGTCTTGTGTTTATAGTTCACGTCATTCTCCTCTCTTCAAAGCACTTCAATCTGGCCCATCTTGCTTATTCCATATATAATCCCTGTGTTTTGGGTTTGACAGTTCTGGAGACCATCATGTAAACCAAGACCATTCAGTTTTTTTGCTTCACTGCCAATCTTCAGACCGTCAGACTCCAGGCACACACCTGACAGTGACAACAAGTTGACTGATGTTAGCAGTTATTTCACCTGGCTGCAAGCCGAGATGCTGGGAAAGTTTTCCAAGATGTTAGCCACTACTCTACAGAGATCTTTTTGCTCGCGCCCGATTCTCACCTTGGCTGTTGGCCAGGTGAGTGATAACTCTCCTTTCCAACAGTGTAGAGCTAAACCCAAGGCTGGCCAAGTCTCATAAACTACATCAGACATATATATAGATCACATCAACTTGCACTGATTAAAAAGTATCTGATCTTTTGTGGTTAAGCTTTGGATAAATAGCGAGAGAAGATATACCTGCTTTGAACTTGCCTGGCTCTGTATTTTTAATTGATTTGTTGACTAACACCCAATGTGTTTAACATCTGTTTGTGTGTGAAAGCCAATTAGGTGTAATTGCCTGCATTCTGTGCAAGGTTACCATAAACACATTGACACAAAGGTGGTAGAATACCATGTTATGATGTGCCATGTTTTGATAGGTCATGTGTAAAATGTACATTTTGATCCATCCGAGTTCATATGAAGGATCAAGTAACGGTACGCTTTCAAACGAACTCTGGAGCGGTTTGTTTGTGGTGAGAACACGATCCGAGATCAATCAAACCTAACTACAAAAGTACTGCGCATTTTTGGACTAAACCAGCTGCCGTAGTCAGCTGCGATGGGCATTATGGGATGAAGAAATGTTTGTTGACAGTTTCTTTTAGCAATATTAGCACAATGACAGGTAACGGACATACCTGGAGTTGCGACGAGGTGCGGGAGGAGCCTCATAAATTTGGCGTATTTGCCATTTGTAGTGCATTAAAAAGTTGTTTTTTCAAGCCGCATACGCAATTCATTCTGGAAATGAAAAGTTTGTCTAGAGTGCTGTATACAAACTATTTATAACAACCATGAACATAATTACTGCGCGCAGTCATCTGTCCACGGTTTTTGTTTACTTCCGGGGTTCCAAATTTTAGGTAGGATCCTTTAGTTTCACTTGTGTTAACATGAAAATAAACCATGTTATTAAAGGGTTCATATGATGCGATTTCATGTTTTCCTTTGTCCTATTCTTCCTTCCTTTGTAATGTTAAATGTTGTTTGTGCATATAAATGGTTTCAGCAGTAACAACATAAACAATCAGCTTTCGTGGAACACATGTAACTTCCGGTAAACTCTGCTAAGAATCAATAAAAAAGTACTTTTAAAGTAGTTTATTTCTGAAAACAAGCAAAAAAAACCCAACAACAACAACAAGTAGATTATCTCAGTTAATATTTCATAGCTAAAGGGTATAAAAAAAACGACACTAAGCTATTCCAAATATGTTTTTTCCGATACATGATAGTTTGCCATTCACAACATACCTGATAGCAGGCCAATCAACGAACAATGAGGTTCGTAAAAATCATTGTGTATTTCAGAAAGGCATGGAACAGAGGAGAAACTATAATGTATGATATGTGGAAAATAATGTGTTTTTTATATTAAACTGTGTAAACACATTGCATTATACCAAAAACACAAAATAATGTTTTTTAGCAACGTCAGATGACCCCTTTAATGCACCTATTCTTAGTGAACTACATTTTATCATGTATCACATAACCATAAATGTTGGCACTGTGGCCGTACACAGAAGTGAGTTCCATCTATGGATGAAGGCAGACTGTTTTAGGCCAAGTTCCACCCACCTTGGATTAGACATCACACAGCTCTACTGATGGAGGTCTAGTCTAAATGACTCACGCTGACTTGTACACTCAGCAAGGGTCCGTCCGAGTCCTGGCTCAGTCCCAAATGCAGCGAGGAGTGGAAATGTAACATGAGAGTGCTCACCGTGTCATCTTGATCCACTTGACTTTGTTTTTGCAACTTCCTGAGACTGAGCTATTGTTTACATACTGCAATGTTGTTTACAATTAACCTTCTAATTGCTACTATAATACGGTTAGACTGTAGCTCAGTAAGCACATGTAACTGCTAATGTCCAGTGTTACCTAATTGAAAAAAGCACCGTTTACTGGGTCTACTGATCACACCGCATTGGAATCTGTGTTTCCTTCTAATCCAATTTCTGCCCTTTTGTATTTAGAAAAGACGGCAACATGTTGTTGCTCTCCACAACGTGACCATCTGTTGTAGAAGAAGCTTCCAATTCCTCTCAGTTCAGCTGGTTACAAACAAACCCGAAATGAATCCAAGTGATAAATTGAAGTCGCCACATGAAAGATTGTTTAAATAAACTACAAATTGTGTTTAGGTCAAATAAAACTCATCAGTTTCCGTTGTTGTATCAAATCCTTACTTATCTTTTCCGACAGATTTCCAAGAACTGTCTATTATTTACCTCACCGTGTGCTCAGGAGAAGAGACATTGGGAAGGACATGGGTGTTAGGGAGGTTTGCACTAAAAGCTGAGTCACAACATACTAAAGTGATGGAGACAGAAAAGATGCAAACACCCCACCAGGACAAACAGAAGCCGAGAGTCCTTACTTGTCAAACTCGGCAGGGCGTGTGTATGCAGCCAAAAGGATATCTAATATGAAAGGCTCATCTGCCAAAAGTTTGAACTTCCTCTAAAAGTGGCCTGCCCTCGTCTGTCCAGACAGTTATGAACAACCTCCGGCTACCACTGCTGGTCAGCATCAGGAAAAGCCGGACATAGTTACCTCACCCTTTCCTCTTCTGCCGTCTCCTGGAGAAATAAAAGAGAAAAGTCTGGTAACTGACAACCTGTCTTTCTTTGTGTGCATGTCCCTGAATAATTTATAGGGCCCGGTTTCCCTGGAGCAACAAACTTGTTTGGCTTCTTTAATGCTTCATCTCCCACGCTGAGGCTTACTAAGGATGAAGAGGAAGAATCACGAAAATCTCCCATTGGCAAATCTGGCAAATCCTCGGAATAAAGTGCCAATAATTGCAGCATTGGCCCTGGCCACTTGTTTTTGCTAACCAGGCAAGGTGTGAGTGTGTACTGGGGAATACCTGGAATATGCATATAGGTGCCAATTTTTATGTTTCATGTTTATTGACTTAAATTAGATTATAAGAGATACTAGTCTTGGCTTAGAAACCAATCAAACCCGTCATTATCCAACTCTCCTTGAATGTACAACAATAGAGCTCAATGTGACTTAGATCTTCATCATTTAAGATCATCATCACCCATTTTGTCTAGACAAAACCTTTAGCCTTAAGAGACATGATTAACTATTACATTTTTGTGTATCCTGAAAAACAAGGCAGTGACCTTCAGAGTCATGGAGTCTTAAGGGTTACTCCTGCATTCCTCGGTTCCTAAGTGTGGCATTACTCATTGAAACTTGAGTAATCTGACAGACATCTTTACATAACACCATTGTGTGAATCACAGGGTCCACATGAGAGACGTGAGGCGAGATGTCACTTAGCCTTTCATTCCTGAGAGATTGAGAGTTAAAACAAGCCAGACACACTGAATGGGGAGCTACAATCTCTCCATCATTCCTCCTCTTTTGAGTTCCACTTTTTTTTTCACCTCATTTGACAGCGAAACAAAGATTGATTACATGGATGTCACTGTCACATTTGTACTTTTCTACAATGCATGATTTTGTCATTTGATGGAAATTTCAAGAATTGTAAGATTTTTGTTTATTGTAGGGCACTCAGTCTTTTCCCCTTAGGGACTCGGTCTGTCCGGCATAGGAGTTGGGTGCTGTAACAAGGAGGCTAAGGGGCATGCCCTCTAACATCTGATGCTAGAGCATCTCTTAGGGGTTGTGCACACCAAAACGTTTAAACCTGGCTGAAAACGGCTGGAGGACGCCGAATGCCAGTTGTTTTTTTAGCTGAGTGCCAGCTTTCTTCAGCTTTGGTAGCTCTGATACTTCAGCTGTGAGACGGTTGGTTGCTGTGGTAATGTCCCGCCCCTCCTGCACTATGATTGGATGGCCGTGTGAGAACTGACATTGATGAGCAGAGCTTTTCACCCAAAGTTGAATATTTTTCAACTCTCAGCGCTCAGCGCTGAGCACGGAAAAACCGCAGAGCGCCGCTAGCTGCTGGCTTTTTTGAATAAAAACGCAGAGCTTCCAATTGGAAACAATTGAAAACATGCACCGGCCACAGGCGTAAAAGCTTTGGTGTGCATGGCCCCTAAAGTTTGGGGAGTGAGGTTTACTCACTGCACAGCTCACACAAACTCTGTTACACTCACTCCCCTAAACTTCACTCTCATCCAGGTCACGGCACCACTCTAACCGGTCATACTTGAGGCCGCCCAGCACGGGACTTGAAGTGGCAATTGGCCCAACGTGAAAGTCAGGCATGCTTACAAGAACGCTAAAGGCCATGCTCTCTCACGTCTGACGATAGAGCACCGGTTGAGATTGGGGAGTGAGGTTTAATCACTGCACATCTCTTACACACTAAATGGCCTCCATTATATTAGGACTATCAAAATTACCTAAAGCTCACCTTGAACAATGTGCACTATATGACGCCCTTATATGACGCCCTTTTTACCCAGTCTCAAGTGATTACACACTTTTTGTGATTTTTTGTTTTATTTCCAGGTGACACAATTCCAACAAGTGCTTTTTCATTAAAAAAGTCTCCAAGTAATATCATAAAAGATACAAATGTGATGATGTTATGCCTAGTCAAAATCTTATATAGATGACAGCTGATGTCACAGACTGTTTCTTGACATTTATGCAAAGTCTCACTGGGGTGAGATTGTACAAACTACAATCATAAAGCACAGAAAAAAATCACAAAGTGCGCATTGGGTTTCAGAGTGAAATTTGATCATATTTAGATGTGTCCACTTGATTGATGTATCGCCTTTCCTGTGTGGATCCACTCCCAGCTTTACGACCCAACATTCATTGCATCCATCATGCTAATGACCAGGAACCGCTAGCAGAAATCTAAATGGCCACTATGGCTCAGTGGAGTCGGTGCTGATGCAGGGGATTTTTCTTGCTAGCATATGTATGTGTGTGTGTGTTCGTGCGGTGGATGTGTGACCGGCTGCTGTAGGCTAATCACGTCGCATGTACCCTCTTCTGAATCCATATTGATTAGGTTTGAGGGAAGAGGACATGTAAGGGCCTACTGGTTTGACAGGTGTCCTTGGCAAAGGCCTGTTTCGTTTTGGCTGAGGCAGAACGAAAGGTGGACCCCTTGAGACAGCTTTGATGGACGTGCCAGTCGATACCGGCAGTGCTGTGGATGGCAGGGGTGAATGGGACAATCTATGCCGTGCCCATCTGCCAAGATGTGCAACCACTGGGGTATTGTTATCTAAACACTGGGACACTGAGAGCAATAAATGAAATGAAATCAAAGTCACAACATGGCCTAATGCAATTGTTAATCATTGCAGTACGTGACCACTTTGAATAATTTGCATAATTCCAAACATTTTAGCCTGTACAATTTACTATAAAGATTACATTTTAGGCTGGGTTTTGTAAATAGAGGAATAAGTAGTATATTAGAAACTGTATATAACTGCACAGGAACACAAAGTTATTCCTTTACAAAAATAACAGCATAGGGGTTAAACAAGACCTTTGAGCAGTGTCACAATAAAGAAATGATTAATAATCGACAAAAATGTAAGAATATTGTATAATATTTTTAAAAGAAGAGTTCAGCCAAGAAAATTGTATCATTGTTTTTTCACTCTTTTGTTTTAAACCCTGAGGGCTTTCATTGTTCTTTGGAACCAAAACTCATTTTTTCTTTCTTTTTGTGAGAGCTTACGCAAACAACATGGTTAACTCTTCTGCTCTTGTGTTGTAGAGATCACTGATATGATGGTTACACATTATTTTAAAGTAAATGTCCCAAAACTGAGTAAATCATGCAGTTCAGGCACAGACAATGAGCATTGTGAAAGAGGTGCAGGTTGAGACTTTCCTAAAATAATGCATTATATTTTATTTCGTTTTTACCAAACCCAATTGTATGTCTTCAGGACACTTGAAATATATGGCACAAGTCATGTGATTTATTTAAGGATGCTTTTGCCTTCCTTTGAAGCTTGAAGATGCTGTCACAAGCGAATAGCGTACCCTAGGCAAAGACGCAGACGCTACACCGTAGCCTGATGTGCACCTCAATAAAAATTGTGGACCACAAGACCTGTGATTGGTCTGCTAGAACCCCTCCCTCACAGTGCCGGCCCGAGCCTCTTAGGGGCCCTAAGCAGAATTTGTTTGGGGGCCCCCTTCCCACCATTTTTTTAAATAAAAAAAATAAAGAAATTACCAATATTTATAAAAAGAACAAAGTTGCACATTAAGTAAGGTCTAAAATTAGCATTAGGTTCAGAAATCAAATCAAATGAATCATAACACTGTCTTTATTGTATGAATTAAATATGTATGCAAGCATGTAGAAAGGCCAAGAAACACCTGGCGCCGTGACCTTGAAGCAGACACCAAAGTGACTGGCCTGTCCTGGGGCAAACTGGTCAGATTAGCAAAGAATGGAAAGAGCTGGAGGGAAATCGTCGATGGCCTATACACCAGCCATCAACGCAGACAACAACGCAGAAGTTTAAATGAAAACTGACGTGTAGTCTCTACAACATTGAGGTTATGGCATAGGTCAGACGAAAACTTATAAATCATGCTTTAACAGTGAATAATGCACTAAACCTTAAAGGCAGGGGATACCAAATTTTCATTACACAACCCACTTAGGGAGCGATCACACCAAATGCGTTTATAGCAGTTGCAGGCGCCTTTTTTGAATGATTTTCTATGGTCAGTGAGCGTTATGCACGCTGTTTATGCGCGCCGAACGCCTAGCATTTTTTTGCCACCGCCACAGCACACGCTTTTGAAGGAGGGCTGAGAGCGGTAAAGTGCTCGACGTCATTCACGTCTTTCCACTGTCCAATCGAATGAGGGGAGAGGCGGGCCTTTCGTTGTGGTGACGAATATTTGATTGACAAGACAGCTGACTCGGTGGTTGCCTAGCAATATAAAAAGCTGCGCCACACTGCTCTTTTTTTAAAGTGACCAAAAAAGGCAGTGCAGCGCACCTTGTGTTTCCAAGCGTTTAAAACGTGTTTGGTGTGATTGGCCCCTTAGACAGGTATAATGTATCTCCAGACCCACTAAAATAGTGTATATAAATAAGTAAGGAGATTTAATTTCGAGTTGCTTGCTAGTTTTTAGTGTTTACACAGCCTGTTAAACATGTGAGCTGTTGTTTTGCTGTGATTTATTTTATGTTTGTTTTTCTAGCCTTGATATCCAAATAATGTAACGTTTATCATATCGCATTGCAAGATTTGACACAATATAATCAATATTATTTTTTGGGCTCTTGTATTAGGTTGTAAGATTTCTGCACACACAGTGACCACACGTAAGGTCTTGCATCCTTACACATAAACTCACAGACACCGTGTGAACCCCTCCTGCTGAACGGTTAGATTGGGTTTGCGTCTCAGCAGCACGGCTGCGGCGGGTTGATTATGATGCATTCCACAACTCTCTTTATTACTAGGATATGCTGCAATGATGCTACCCGTTCTTCCGTGAAATTGAAGAACTGACACACTATGTTTACCCTCTCTATTTTCATCTTGTCCTCTCTCGGTCTGACTTTGAGTTCAATATCAAGCTGGAAGGTGGTCATTGGCATATCTTTTTTTTCGGAAGCTCATTTTGATGGGCATTCGCTCATCGACTGTTGACTGCCCTTTCTGAGAATCAATCTAACCTTTCGACAGGCAAGTCTTTATGGCTGGCTAGTTGTAGAAGGCTGCGCTGCATTGTGCGATTGGAAAAAACACACCTTATTTGACAAGACAAGGGATTCTCTGTGGAAACAGAAGTAGAGATCCAGGAAAGGTTTGTCATTGGATATAAACCCAGTGGAAAGGAACTCAAAGCAGTCTAACAACTGGCTCCAAATGTTAGCATGCGTTCACAGAGTATGTCACTTTTTGGCATCAGAGCGCATGCTGAATATCCTTTGACATGATGTTATTTCCGAATGTTAATCTGAGTAATTAACCTGCAGGGAGACTCAGCGAAAAGGAATACAGTTTGTGTCTAACTGACACATAACTTGGATAAGTAAAAAGAAAATAAAGATTTATTTTAGATTTGCATTTATAAGTTATATAAAGACACTTCCAGTACTGCAACTCAGACATCTAAATCAGCATTTACTACATTGTGCATCTGAATCTGTTTCCAGTAGGGCTGCACAATATTGAAGAAAAATGTGCTATGCAATAACTTGCTCAATAATGCAATTTACATTAAAATATAGCTTCAAATTTATTTAAATTATAATTTATTTAAAAATGAAAAGTATATAGCTAAGATACACTGTCACAGAAATTTTTTTTACAACTGTACCTTTTCTGTCACTGGAGTGGTACCATAAGGTTCCGTTTTGTATCTTTACAGGTATACAAAACATAATACAATGTTATACCTTTTGGGGTACGGGTCAATGACGTGACGTTAATTATTTTGTGTCCGTATAGTTCAATTAAATGTAAAAGGGTTAAAATTTCTAAATAAATTTGCAGATTACTTCCATACATTCTCTTTTTTGAGGACCAAGTATGACATTTCTGGTTTTATTTCATTTTGAAAGAATATTTGGGGGATAATTGCAAAATATCAATGTGGTGTAACTAGTATTTTTTAAATGAAAATGTAAATATATTCATAAAAAATGTGGAATAAAATATAATCATCTAGTTAAGTGTAATATGATTTTTTTACTTACATTTTTATATAATTTGTCAAAGATTATTTAGAAAACAGTGGTGTTTTCAGCATATGCCAGGACAAATATAACAAAAACGCATTCAAATTTACATTTAGAAATAACTAATAAAATTATATTTTACTTTTTTTTTTGATGATTATGCTTACATGCCATCAAGGTGGATAAAATATTTAATATTTCTCATTTTTTGGGCGCAATTGGCGGTTATACCATTTGATATTTTCAGGTCCATTCAGTCTTAACTTTCATAAATATGGTGTAAATGTAATTTTTTATTGCATAAAGTTAACATAAATACACTATGTGCATTGGAATAAACCTGATGCGTGCTTTTTTGAAAAGATTTTTGAATTTCTCATCTTGCCAAAGCGTTTTTGTCACTTACCCATATACATTACTGGACCTATTGTGTACGTTTAAAGGAACAGTTAAAGTTTTTTTCCCCCTAACATTTAGCTGGTACATAATTGGTCCTAAAAGGTACATAATAGGTCCTTAGGGTATAATGTTGATGCATAATGTTCAAAAATGAACCTTTAAGAGTACCAACCCAGTTACAGAAAAGGTACAGTTTCAAACTTTTTTCTTACAGTGTACATATTTCACATTCATTTCTGTCTCTCTAACCCCTTTCACACAGCATGTTGATCCCAGAAAATTCCCAGAAAACTGCTAGTGTGCCTTGTGTGTGAATGCAAACATGCACCGTAATTGATTCTGGGATCACATCCTGTGTGAACAAATGGGTGTTTTGTAGTAGGTATGTCATCCCAACAAGAAGTTATCGTTCAGCTCTTTGACATGGGGGGTTTTAAATGTAGATCAAGATTCACAATTAGGAAATGTCTGCAAACCAGCACAAATCTAAGATCAGGGAGCTCCTCACTATCTGTCCTGAAACTGAAATTGTTTGGCAGCATAATAGAACAGTTCATCATGCATTGGAATCAGAAAATAAATGCACACACATGGAAAAGGCTTCTGATATCTGTACTAACCTATAAATTTGACTATATCAAAGTCTTTATAAGGAAGCTCGCCATGTTTGCACCGCATGCGCAAAGAACCCTCCCTCAGAGGATGTCTTTCCTTAACAGTTGACGATTGCTTTTACAGGAAGGTGGTACCTGAGCAGCCATATAGACCATTGCGATCTCCCCCATTCATAGTTTTGGGAAGGGATACAGCAAATGCAGAATATTAAGATTGTTGAGTTTAGGGGTATGTTTGGAGGTAGGATTAAGATGACAACAGCGGTTCTGCCTAGATGGGATACAGCTACGGCCTAAATCCCAGGAAATGATAGGTTTAGGGGTAGGATTAGGATCAAAACAGTGCTCATCCCGCAAGATTTCAACAAGATTTTGGCGTTTGCTGTATCCCTTCTAGCCACAACCCTCATTCATACAGTAGCAATAGCAGTGACGCATCCTTAATATTAAATATCTTTGATTATACATAAAGTTTTTACGTTATTCCAAACCATTTGCAATATACATATTGTTTGCAGCTATTGTTTTGCACAGGACTACGGCTCACAAAAAGTATTTAACTGCTGAGATAATAGTCTTTTTCAATTTATAAAGCATCAGATTAGATGTGTTACATTCCAAATGTTTGGAAAATACAAACATCACAGCACTACGATTTCACAACTTTAAACAACTGACAGCAACATTTTCATAAAATATTAAGAGAACTTATGTTTCACCATGCCTGTCTAAAGCATTCGGGACAAGAACATTGCGTGCCAACAGATTTTCTTGCGCAAAACAAAATTCTGTCCAGAGAGATTATTTTCGAGGAGCTGTTTTTCCTTGTTCTAAATTGCTTCCTTGTGTTTGTTTAGCTATTAATCAATCTCTCCAACAATGAAAACCACCAAAAAAGACAGTTCTCATTTATTTTAACGGCGTCACCATCATCCAGCCACAAACCACTGAAGCAAAGCTGACCTTAAAAGATGACCTCAGCCCTTTAACAAACATGTGACACGCCTTGACGAAAATCTGCCCTCGGCATTCTCTGTCCCGCCGTCCTAAGTGATCACTTACATGCTCTTTGTGCAGAGAAGCATTAAGGTGTGACTGACTCTCTCGCCTTTAGCAGATCAGTCAAGGGTCTGATGGCTCTCAATGCCCCTGCGCTGCTATTCAAATCTACCCCTCAGTCTGATAACGCTTGATGTGTTTTAAAACTGACCGTTCCCTCAAGTTTCTCTTTTACAACTTCCTCCTTTCCTTCTTGTACTTTATTTGTCCACTTTGTCAAGTCCCATCAGCCCAGAGAGGAAGAAATGCTCTTTCAGGTGTGTGTGTGTGTGTGTGTGTGTGTGTGTGTGTGTGTGTGTGTGTGTATGTGTGTAAGACGTTCTTTTCTTTGTTCTTTGCCCTATTTTTCTTCCATTAGACTGAATCCCTCCCGGATGTAAGATCTTACTTTATGTTTTTGTCTTTTCAACATTTTCTGCTACAATTAAAGTGTAGAGGAAACAGGCCACTACATTTGATGAGTAAGTTGATTTTGTTGAGGAATCTATGATGCATCTGGTCAACAACATCTACTCTAAGGTAACTCATAATATATAAATGGACTGCATTTATATAGCGCTTTCATAGACCAGTGGCCATCCAAAGCGCTTTACATATTGCCTCACATTCACCCATTTACTCAGACATTCATACACCGACGGCGGTGTCAGCCATGCAAGGCGCCATCCAGCTCATCGCGGGCAGTCGGGGTTAGGTGTCTTGCTCAAGGACACCTCGACACTTGGTCAGGTGGAGCCGGGGATTGAACCACCAACTTTCCGATTTGTAGACAGCCTACATGAACCATTGAACCACTGCCACCCCATAACACTTTAAAGAGGTCATATCACAACAAATTTGACTTCTGAAAAGTTAACTTGCAGAGCTCTGACTTTTTCCTCGGTCCAAAAGTTGCAAAATGTTTTAATACTGGTGATGTTATACTGATACACTGTAAAAAATGCAGCATGAAAGTTAAAACAACTTGGTTTTGCAAGTCAATTTAAAAAATTTACTCAACACCATGTCATCCAAAATGTTGATGTCTTTCTTTGTTCAGTCGAGAAGAAATTATGTTTTTTGATGAAAACATTCCAGGATTTTTCTCATTTTAATGGACTTTAATGGACACCAACACAGGTAAAAATTGCAGTATCAAAGGACTCTAAACGATTTCAAATGAGGCATAAGGGTCTTACCTAGCGAAATGATTGTCATTTTTGACAAGAAAAATAAAAAATATGCACTTTTAAACCAACTTCTCGTCTATCTCTGGTCCTGTGACGTGCCCGCTGACCTCATATCATTGCGTAATGCCGTGGAAAGGTCACGTGTTACATATATGAAAGGCACATTTGCGGACCATTTTAAACAATAAAATGACACAAAGACATTAAATAGTATCATTCCACATACAACAACGTCTGAACGGTCCTCTTTCTCCACACTTGGGGCCTAGTTTCGCATAGGTCCTCCGTGACCTCTTGACACGATGACGTATTGGGTGAGGTTGTGCTGTCGGGTCACAGGACCGGAGATAGACAAGAAGTTGTGGTTTAAAAGTGCATATTTTTTATTTTTCTTATCAAAAATGACAATCATTTCACTAGGTAAGACCCTTATGCCTCGTTTGGGATCGTTTAAAGTCCTTTACAACCCTGTTGAAACTGCCATTTTAACTGTTACGTGTTGGGGTCCATTACAGTCCATTAAAATGAGAAAAATCCTGGAATGTTTTCCTCAAAAAACATAATTTCTTCTCGACTGAACAAAGAAAGACATCAACATTTTGGATGACATGGTGGTGAGTAAATTATCTTTTTTTTTAAGGAAATGGACTAATCCTTTAACCTAATATTTTAAATTTTGGCCTGTGAATAGTTGACATAACTTATAAAAACAAATTGTTTAAATTTATTTTTTTTAGTTAAAGTAGCATAAAATATATATGTTGATTTGACAAAAGTGCTGCATTTTTTACAGTGCAGCTATAGCACTCCCCCTCCTTAATAAGGATTGTAAATGCAACACAAATTTTTCCTTATTTATATTTATTCATTCTGAGTGTTTATTTACACTAAGTGCAAATAGCGTCCCTTCTTGGGAAATATGCGCCACTGTCTGGTTTTTCAACTAAAGTTTAAAAAGACATGCAAAACTCAGCATCTTCAAGCATAAGGCATGTAAATGTGGGTTTTGACTACAATTTGGCTGGTTTGAATCAACCTTTTTCCGAAAAGTCCATAACATCTTCCAATGTCCCTAGCAGCACCTGATGTTTAATATTCCTCTCAGCTTTAGGAAAGGCTAAAGTTTACTCTTAACAATGCATTACTTTCTTAATGCACATTCCTGGTCTTGAATGATTTATTGGTGCATTGGTTCCAAAGAAAAAATGTCCTCGCTCTGTCTTTAAATGATAAAACTTTCTCTGAAATAGCTTTTATATCTGCTCTATAAGCAATTGAATCATTTTGGATCACTAACAGCCAAATATATATTCAGACATTTTTTAAAGTGTTAGTTCACCCCAAAAGGGGTAAATGATTTATGATAAAATTGTAATTTTGGGGTGAACTAACTCACATTAAGTCTGAACACATTATTTTCTTGATCCAATAAGTGCTGCACTGCCAAAGACTTTTTAACATAAAACTTGCCATTGTCACAATGGATGTAAAATCCATTTACTGTACATGTAGATCAAATCTGTATTAGACATTAAGTTTTTGACAGCTGTTCACACTTAACAATGATAATCTCCTCTGCTTCACACCGTAAGACTGTAATACAGACATACAGATGTCAGGGCAGGACAAAGAAAATGGCACTGAGCAAGAGACCAAAAGGGAGGAGAGAGAGAGAGAGAATGGAGCAGGACTGGAGATCCAGGACTGGAGATGGTTGGCTGGCTGATCAGGGGGATGAGAGATGAAAAGGGATGGTGCTCCTCTCTTTGACTGTCTGTGCATGTGAGATACAATGTGACAGCTGAGCGGAGCTGGAAGGCCAGAGATGAATTCACAAATGCTAGCCCGAAGGACG
The DNA here is from genome assembly GCF_027580225.2 of Misgurnus anguillicaudatus. Classification (NCBI taxonomy): domain Eukaryota; kingdom Metazoa; phylum Chordata; class Actinopteri; order Cypriniformes; family Cobitidae; genus Misgurnus; species Misgurnus anguillicaudatus. The sequence goes on from NC_073351.2 coordinate 12,375,169, forward strand.
AGCACGAGGTTAGGGAGGAATGGGTGGAGATGAAAACATGTGGGAGCTGGGTGTGAAGGAGGACAAAGAGGAATCCCATCCAACATGTAAAACAATCATGATGAATTGCCCTCAATTAAAAGGTTTAATTTATGTATGTTTTACTTGTTTTCATCAACTTGCATGCTGGCAATTTTTTAACGGTTTGAAAATGCAAATGAGTCGTGAGGGATAGTTTAATTGTCTACTTTAAGTAAAACAAACAGCTCACATATGCTTACATGTGTCTTCTATAATAGGGTATGAAGAGTAGTGCAACATCAGCATTTTAAACATCCAGGCTGATTGATATTTACAGAAATGAAGAGTAATGCAAAAATACAAATGGGTTATGAATAATGTGAATTTTTGGTTTACGTCTATACTAAAGAGAAAATGTGAAAATAAAATATTTATAGATTTCTTAACCCTGTAAGACCTAAGTATAGAAAAAAAACGTTGAAAAAAATGTTTCACCTTTTATATGTTGTTGTAAGAGTCCTCCAATGCAGGAATAAATGGGTTTTTACATTTTTGACATTTTAGTAAGTTTTTATGAAAATGTTGTAATATTACAACATTGGGCCTATGGGGTAGCAGAATTGCTGTGATTTCACTCACTTTCTGAAAAAAAATGTTAATAACATCTAAGAGTTCATCTGCTGGGTGTACCTTGTCTTGTGTACCCCAATAACAGTAGCCTATATATCAATATACATACACACAATACATAATAACCAGACAAACCATATTTATATGAAAAATCATTTATTATAAAAATATGCTCATTGTATTTATTAAACCAGAAAACTGAAAGAAAACTGGTATTTACTGTGTTTAGCTGTGTTTACAGACATGTTCAGTGATATTCCATTTTGTTGTTTATGACTCCTTTCTTTTGGATATCATTGGTGAGAGCCGTGATCATGTCTTCTGACGCAAACCTTCGGTGGTACTCCGATTTCGTACGAGCCAGCTCGTATGATTTCATACGATTTAGCCACTTGGTTAAATCGTTTGAATTATTATGAATTCGCCGTGAGATAGGGTTGCAACTCCAGTGGTATATGGAGGGAGATGGCATCATAGGTGATATCAATAACAAAAATATCAGTATTAAGACTGATAAATTCCTTTTTCAGACAATAATACCTGTGGGGCAAGGTCTGTGTTCTTGAATGGCTTGGTTTTGTTTGCGTCATGCCAACATAATCATCATATGGGCAGACATAAAGTTTATTATTTCTCTTTTCAGTTCAGAGGTATCGACACACACCTCCCCATCAGTCATATCAGAGTCCCATCTCAATGTCACTTTTCCCAAATTTAAATGATATAAATGACATCATACCACATTGTAGATAAGACCTGTCTGGTAGCATTCTGAAATTAAAACACACTGATTTTTCCATGCTTAATAATCTTGATGCAAATCAATTTCAATCACATTTATACATTTAGATGGATTCACTCATTCCACAGAATTCACACAATACTGTCTGACAAGGTTATTGTCCTATATTTATAATGCTAATAGCACCTTTACCCCCCCACCCCAAATTCCAGGACATTTTCACCTGGCCCTCATGCAGAAAACAGATATTTGGGCAAACAAAGCCCAGACAAGAAAACAGGACCAGCTAAGTATATTTTATAAATAATAAGATCAAGTTAGTTTCAAAAATTGCTACATAAATACTTTCAAATTCTCAAATAAATAACAAAACTCAATATAGTATCAAAGACATTTAAAATCAATATTATATTTTGTTTCTACAAAAAAAAAAAGATTAAAAGAGTACATTTTTAACAGTTTAGAAGGACAGTTAATTAATGTAATGTGCAAGGTGCACAGGTAAATGTTGCTACCCTTCAGACCCAACGTTGTAAAATTACAACATTAACATAACAAGCTTAAAATCTTATATAATCAAAACATTCAGCTGTATCTTAAAATCTGCATGTAATCTAGACACATAACTTATCACAGAAAAAAATATTTTAGGCATTTTATTTACATGATGGTTGATTAATTTAGTCCAGTAAAAATGTTCCTCAAGGCAGGTTTGCTGATTTTGTAAGTTTACGACCAGGAAAACAAACCTATTTACAAAGTCTACCATTCAAAATCATTGCAGGGTCAAACATTAGGACTTTTTAGTTGTGTAAATGTGGCTTTAAAGAGAAAAAAAGCATGTACAGGTATGTTTTATTAGACTTTAAACTGATGTTGTAATATTACAACCGAAGGTTTTACAGGGTTAAAGCCATTCCAGCCTCTATGGCTATATTTGTGTCAAGAACCATGTTCATCGAAACACAAGTTGGCGAAGGAACAATTTGGCATCTCCATATTCACCTAACCTGCATGTTTTTGGACTGTGGGAGGAAATGCTGACAAAAGGAGAACATGCAAAATCCACACAGAAAAACCTCTTGACCCAGCTGGGGCACAAACTGGGGAGCTTCTTGCTGTGAGGCAACAGTGCTACCCACTGAGCCACCATGCCACCCACGAAAAACAAAAAACAAAGTGAAGGATATTTTCATTTCTAAACATTTTAACAAAAAATAGTCATCTTTATTCAAAAGCTTTTTTCATTGAATTTGCAGCAAAATAATGCTTTTATGATGCAGTTCCTGTCATTTCATATTGTACAGTCTTTCAGTTTTAGTAAAAAGTTGGTGTGACCTCCTGCGCCCCCGCTATGTTTTCATTTCTGATAAATCCGTTCCTGCAGGAGGGCTTGGCATTCTGACACATTCATAAGGAATCATAGGCATCTCGGGGCTCTTGAGCAGAATCAATTTAAATCGCTTCGACGAATGATGTGATTCCATCGGAGGGGCCTCAATGCATAACATGACGGTCTGGGTTTGTGTTGCATCGGTAATTTTAATAAAAATACCACTTCCAGCTCAGTGCGGTTTTAACACCATGAATGAGCACTGCAGATAGACACTAGACGAAACTGTGAGCGTTTTATTTTTCTCCAGGGTCGCATGTAGCAAACAGGGAGGGGGGTATTAATATCTCTCTCTATGCCCTCCTGAGGAAATAAAACGCAGCAACCCACATTTGCCTGTTTAAAAATAACTACACCTCACTGCAGGGACAAACCTATATACAGCATCTGTGCCCTGATGCTGAGAGTTTGCCCGCCTCCCATTTAAAGCCAGCTTTACGATCACATCTTGTATCAATGGCCAATTGAAGATGCCCCACAGCATCCAATCAGGGTCCGTTATCCTGGTAATGGACTGCCCTCTATGCTCTTGACCTCAATGATATAAATCACAAATGCAGAGTGCACTAAACAAGGAAATAACAGCAGCTTCATTTCTGATTTAAAAATGGAATCGATGGAAATCATAAGGGGGAAATATTTAAATAGCTGTACGCTACGGCGCCACATTAATTACAGGAAGTAGAGCTGTCACGACTGATGCTGTGGGATTTTCACTCTTGTTCACCGCACTATGCCATCACCGAGGGAACTAATCTGGGCAGTCAACTTTATCATGATTGGATGAGGGTGATTTATTGCTAGTCTAGTAGAGAGATGACGGAGAAACCCTTGCTCCTCCACTTTCAGATCGTGAAAATTTGCATAGAAGCAGCAGAATATGTGATGAGTTCAGATCCAAAAGGAAATAATGATATTAACCAAATGCTCTTGGTATGTGTATATCATGTATATCATAAAATAGACCTTAGTTAATGAACTGTATGGTTTTTATTACCTTAAAATGAAATGTTTTTGTGTACATACACCGCGGGTCCCCTTACACGGAAGTCGTCTTCATGTTTCTACAGTAGCCCTAAATAGACAAACTGCTCTACACAAAGAGCGTTTTCTCACTACGTTGTCTCAGACGACAACATGTTTGTCTTGTGGCAGCTACCGTGGCAAGGGCTGTTCCAGGTGTGCAAACGCAAAGGGCTTCGCGCCTGTACTGCATTTTCCGATAACCATTGATCTTAATACTAAAAGAGTGTTTTCTAAGAGCGACTTTACAAACGTTCGCTGTTCTTTCACGTGCGTTTCCCAAATGCAATTAAACACGATCGCATGCTTTGATGCAGCAGTACTTTAGGTGCTATCCGCTTGTCAAGTGCTGACATTATCAGTTTATAAAAACTTGTAATTGTAGCACACAGTTGTTTTTGAAAGGTTTAGGCTAATAATGTGCAAATAATATTATTGCAAATAATATTGTTTGTCAAAGCTGCTATAGGGCAGTGGGGAGTGTTTTCATGTCTGCTCCTTACAATACTGTCTGTCAAAAGCCAAAAACTGCATATCCTGTCATGGTTCTGCCAGTTTATCCTGTGTTTAATCTAGTCTTGTGGCAGAATCATGACATTCCCATGTTATGTGTGGGATCACGTGGTCTGAGTATTGGTTTTACTAGACCACATGTTCCCGGTGTCTTGTCACTTTTAGCTCGCACCCTGGTCACTCTCATTGGTTTATTCATGTCACCTGTTGTCTTCCACAATCCAATCCAATCCACATTTATTTATAAAGCACTTTAAAAACAACACTGTTGACCAAAGTGCTGAACACAGTCCATAAAATAAAACAACGAAAGCACACAATAAAAACAGATAAATAAATACTGCATTTAAAACACAACTAACAAATCAACCCTCAATCTGAGTTAAAAGCCAAAGAGAATAAATGAGTTTTAAGTCGGGATTTAAAAACAGGAAGAGACTCAGTCAGTCTGATGTGCAAAGGCAGCTCATTCCAGAATCTCGGAGCTGCCACGGCAAACGCACGGTCACCTCTGGATTTACGCTTGGTCTTAGGGAGGACCAGCAGTGCCTGGTCAGCCGACCGAAGCGAACGCAAGGGGGTGTATGGCACGAGCAGATCAGACAAGTACTGGGGGGCCAGGCCATGCAAACATTTAAAAACAAATAAAAGAACTTTAAAAATAGTGCGAAAATGCACAGGGAGCTAGTGTAGTGATTGGAGAATAGGCGAAATATGGTCAAATTTCCGAGTTCCAGTTAAAAGGCGTGCAGCTGCATTTTGAACTAATTGTAAACGTGCCATAAGTGATTTGCAAAGACCAGTATAAAGTGCATTACAATAATCTAAGCGAGTGGTAATAAAAGCATGAATTACAATTTCAAAATCGTGCCGAGATAAAACCGGTTTTACTTTGACTAATTGCCTCAATTGAAAGAAGCTAGTCTTCACCACAGCACTAATCTGATCATCAAGTTTTAAACGACCGTCCAACTTGACCCCCAGGTTTGTAATCACCGGGCTAATGTATCTGGTTAGAGAACCCAGGTCATCAGGAACCGTAGCAGCTGAGTCACTAGGAGCAAATAATACAAGCTCAGTTTTGGTCTCATTTAAATACAAAAAGTTCATAGTCATCCATGATTTCACTTCATTTAAACACTCTAAGAGGGTTTTTGACTGACTTAGCGGCACATATATTTGGCAGTCGTCAGCATAGAAATGGAACGAAACATTATAACTTCTGAAAATTGACCCCAAAGGCAGCAGGTACATTGAAAACAGTAGCGGCCCAAGGACAGACCCTTGAGGAACTCCAAACGACAGAGGAGCCGAAGATGACACAGCACCGCTAACCTGAACTGAAAAACTTCTGCCTTCCAAATAAGACCTAATCCATGCTAGAGCTTGCCCCTTAATACCCAGACAGTTCTCGAGTCGAGACAGTAAGATTTGGTGGTCGACTGTATCAAACGCAGCCGTAAGGTCCAATAGCAGCAGAGCAACAGTATCACCAGAGTCTGAAGCCAGAAGAATGTCGTTGTAAACCCTCAGCAGAGCTGTCTCAGTGCTGTGGGCTGACTTAAACCCAGACTGAAAAATTTCAGTTATACAATTGTCATTTAAAAATGTGCTCAGCTGCAAATAAACAACTTTTTCCATAATTTTGGAAAGCAAAGGGAGCTTAGAAATAGGCCGATAGTTTGAGAGCTCAAGTCTGTCCAGACCAGGCTTCTTTAATAACGGTTGAACAACTGCATGTTTAAAACTCATAGGTACAACTCCAGTAATTAAACTGACATTAACAATATCAAGTATGCAGTGCCCTATTGTAGGAAAAACCTCTTTAAAAAGACGAGGGGGAATCACATCATTTGGGGAGCCAGTGATCTTCATTTGACCAATAATCTTCTCTAAAAAAGTCAAGCTAACAGGCTCAAACTGGTTCAAAACAGACGAACAAGTTACAAATATGCCGGACTCATACGAAGGTGGACCAGCAAGGGCCCTAATACACTCCACCTTATGAATAAAAAAGTTAAGAAACTCCTCACACACTTTTGATGGGTTTTCCAAGCATTGAGGTTGTGGGACATTTAAAACAGAATTAAGAGTATTAAAAAGAACTCGATGATTATGACCATTCGAAGAAATAATGTTAGAAACATACTTGGTTTTTTCAGCTTTTACAATTTTTTGATAAGAACACCAACTCTCTCTAAGCATCTGAAATGACACTTGGAGTTTATCACCCTTCCACTTTCTTTCAGCCCTTCTGCACTCGCGTCTAGCAGCACGGGTGACATCATTCAGCCACGGGTCAGGTCTTGGTTTTGACTGCCTGATTTTTAAGGGGGCTACCGTGTCTAATGCTGTTTTACAAGCGGCATTAAAATCAGCACACAGATTTTCAACAGTTTTGTTAGGACAGAGCGAGACATGGTTTTGGTTAAAAACAGAGGAAAACTGAGCAGCAGTGGAAGGGTTAACTATCCGACCACGACGCACGGGAGCACACGGTTTAACTACGACACAAGGAAGGGAAATTTCAAATACAACAGGCATATGATCGGAGAAAAAAGCATCACACACTTCAAGATTTGAAACAGTTAAGCCATGAGTTAAAACCAAGTCAAGAGTGTGCCCATGTTCCTGCGTTGGGCCAAATACACACTGTATAAGATTAAAACACTCAATGACATTTAAAAAATCTCTTACCATTGGCTTTTCAGGACAGCACACATGGATATTAAAATCCCCTACAATAAGGACACTGTCATACTTTGGCACAAACTCAGCCAAAAATTGAGAAAAATACGTAATAAAGTCTTTGTTGTATTTGGGTGGCCTATACACAAGTGCGCACAGCACTGGAAATGCACCGCTTAATTAAAATAAATTTACCTCAAAGGTGGCAAAAGATACAGCGAGTGCAAGCTGTTTACACCTAAAGTTTGTTTTGTACACTGTTGCCAGTCCTCCTCCACGACCGGACGTCCTCGGGACATTAAAATACAAACAATCAGGCGGTAAAAGTTCACAAAAAGCGCTCGACTCACCCACCGGAATCCACGTTTCCGTTACACAAAGAAAATCCAGATCACGCGACTCGAAAAAGTCCTTTAAGATGAAAGTTTTGTTTGCTAGCGATCTAGCATTCACCAGGGCAAACCTTGCAGGATCCGGGGCTTTTGCAGTCAGTGTAGTCCGAACAAACGGCCGGAGATTCTGCTGATCTACCCCACGCCAGCAGAGGTAGGGAGCGTGAACACGGCGAGCAGGAAACCCCACATCCGAGCCAACCACAGGGACCAAACAGGAGTCGATCGGGTCCACAAAACGCCACGACAGGCGGCGATAAACTTCCGAGCAGATTTTAGGCAAAGTTATGGTGGAAGATGCCAGCCTGGTCCTTAGTTTCACCAGCCAACCACCGCGTTTTCCCCGGCGTTTACGGCGCGCTCTACACAAAGGTGGAGCTAACAGGTGCGCTGGTATTCCCGTAAGAAACGGAGGGCAGAAAGTTTTTTGGCCATCATACTCAAATGACACCAAATTTTTAATCAAGGGACGAATATCTAATAGCATTTGGCGATCATAGACCAGTAGAGAGTTGACATTTGCAGCAATAAATGACAAAAATAACATAAATACAAACAAAGTGTGCGGAGACAGACGGCATGCCATAGACATCGGCGCCATCTTTTGATCCAATCCAGACATTGGAAGGAAAGCCGTTTCATGGAAACACGTAGCAATTAGTTCTCCCCTATTTAAGGTCCTTGTGTTTGTTAGTCAGTGTCTGTTCATTGTTGTTTCATGTGTTGTACTATGCTTCGTTACATCTGTGTAGGTACTTTGTCAGTCTAGTCTAGTCTAGTCTAGTCTAGTCTAGGTTAATCCTGTGTATTGTGTTCTGTCAGTTTATTGTTTAGTGTTACCCAGTTTAGTGTAGTCCATCATATTCTGTATTCCTGGTTATGTTGTTTTGCCCCTTTATGGGTTGTTGATTTCTGTTTTTGTGTCACAATAATTTCCCATTTTTTTGTACATCTGTGTCTTCCACTTGGGTTCTCTCCTACGTATCGTGACATATCTACAACAAACTTGCTTTTATTGAGTGAATGCTTGGGTAAATTCAGCTCTAATCTGTTAACAATAAAGGCTTCACCTCCGCAGTGAAGTTTATTGAGGTGCTTTGTATTTTTTTTGTTGATCATTTTAATTAAAGTAATTTTAAACTTTAAAAACGGCATTTAAATGCAGGCGATGCCTTAATTTCTCTAAACTAAATTCAGTTTTCTCTAAATTCAGTTTGCTCACGACTTACACATGTACTGCATTATTTGTACTCCAAATATGAAGTATTTTTTACTTTTCCAAAAATTAGCAAATAAAAAATGTATTAATTACTTGTTTTCATTACAATTTTGTGTAACCTTTAATTTTAGCAATTACAAGCAAGGCTTTGAACCGGTTCACGGAATGAAAACCAGAAACTGTTTTGCAAGGAACCGAAACGAAACCAGAAACTTTAAAAAAAATATGTTCTGGAACAGAAACGTTTATTCAAAATAATGGTAACCGGTCAATACCGTTATTTTTCCGTTCTTTGACAAGATTTCTGTGCAATATGACTCTGAAGTTTACTTCTAGTCATCGTTGACTCATCGGAGAAATGAGAAGCTTGCCACCAGCAAGTAGCCTACTCAAGCCCAAGTCTCTAATGCTCAATCATAAGAGGTAAATATTGTAGGCTACCAAGAATCTCAAGTCAAGATGTTTGTTTTTTACTAATTGGTGGTGTAACGGATTGCAGTTGATCCGTGATTCGAACAGATCACGACCCAGGGTTCGGCTCGCATGCGATTCGCGGATTAATACGCAAATTTTAATAGGGTGAAAATTGATAATTTGCACGTGTTTCAAAGGCTTGCAAAAGTTAACACTTAAGTGATTTTAAACAATTTAACCACCAAAAGACGCTAAAATTAGCAATTTTCTGTACGCACAAGCGGTTGAATGTGTCTGGTCCAACTCCGCCCTTCAAAGATCAGAACTTTTGATGTATAAACTTGAGAGACAGTGGCGCTACTGTGTCTCATTATCCTGTAGTCCATTAAAATACATTTGGTGAATAAAGCACTGAAAAACAATGTAATTTTCACTTTATGTGGGGTGACTGTTTATGCTGCATCTTCTTCCCAAAGCCCCATTTTAATGTGTTCTCCGTCTATGTGTGTGCGCGTGTTTAAGTGCACTCAACAAATGTACAGTAGGCATGTCAAAATTACAGTTATGCCGCTTACATAATGTAGCCTTTTTTAATGTTTGATGACAAGATAGACTTGAGTAAAATTATGTAGACTAATAATTTAAGTTTAATGTCCTAATGATCAGCCTACTTATTTGTATGTCCCACAGCTGACATGGAACGTTATTAACCGGTTCGGGATCTTTATTTTTTTGTTCTAACCGGTTTAGGAACGCCAATTTTAGGGTTGAACCGAAAACCGGAAACGTTAAAATACTGTTTTTGTTTGGGAAAACATTCTGGTTCAAAGCCCTGATTACAAGCTGCACTAGTAAATGTATAACTTGCCACATCCTCGCTCGTCAAGTTTGTATAAAGCTTAAGTTCAGTTTTAAAATCACTTACATTATCTGAGAAGTTTAAACCCCCATAAATTCAAGTACTTATTTATTGCATAGACGGAGAAAGAACATAATGTAGCATAACCTATAACTGGATACAGTACAGAAGGGCCTCACGCATCAAGTTCACACAGGGCCTCACACCCCCCTTGCGACGGCTCTGACCGTAGCTTCTCATTGCGCTTTGAAATTGAGGTTGGTTGAAGTTTGCAATCTCACCACTAGACGCCGCTAAAACCCATACTGTACCTTTACCCAGATTATTCATAAATACTGATTTGTTGGCAGAATCCGCCACATCGATTTTTCAACAAAGTCCTTAAAGTGGAATTAAACTTTAGACATTTTAGCCTGTTATCACGAGTAATTTATTTCCATTTTGCATTTTACACGATTTCGATTATTAGATTGATAGTGTGTTGAAGCGTAATTTTCGTAACAGCCTTTGATGGACTCAATTAACCAGTATGCACTGCGCGAAACCGAGTCATTAGCTCCACCCACTAATAAAGCAAACTCCTCCGTATGATTTTGCGCATCGCTCTCGCGGTACTTTGACGTCATCCGGCTGTCTATTCTTGCGGAGACGCATGAAGTTGAACAAGCCTAATAACTTCTTTTACGGCTCAACCTGCTCTCAAATAAACTCAAGTCAACTTGAAGTTAGCCGGCAGACAGTGGCAGAGCCAGAGGGCTAGTTGGGGTGGCAATTGCCACCCCAGACGAAGTCCTTGCCACCCCTGTTGCCACCCCGCTGAAAACATTACACTGTTTGATTTTTACGAACATTTCTCAAATCTCCCAGCGGACGTGAATGCATCCAGCACGCACAAGCATGCAGCGTGCTGTTGCTGCTACACTTTTCATTAGGCTTGTTCAACTTTATGCGGCGCCGCAAGAACCGACAGCCGGATAACGTCAAAGTTCCGCGAGAACGTTTAAAAGCAAAGTCCTCCATATGATTTCGCGAATAACTCTCGCTGTATTTTGACATAATCCGGCTGTCGATTCTTGCGGCGCCACATGAAGTCGAACAAGCCTATTGGTTAAGCTGACACGCAGCTCCTTCGTGCTCCAAAACATAACACGGCAGCACACACAGGATTGATGAAGAGCGTTTTGCTGGTATGTACGGCTTTTTTGGTATTAAATTAAACGAAGTACAATTTTAACGGGAAGTAAGGGAGATGTTGCACTGTTGTACTTAGCATTAATACTTTAATGAGCATTACTAGTCTTGTGAAACTGACTATTACTGTCACGCCTGTGTGAAGATGCTTAAAACAACAAAAAACATGTCGTTAGCAAATATTCAGCAACAATCACAGACATTAGGTAGGCTTATTCATATTGGCATGTGTAATGCAGCATATTGAACTTAATAAAACCACCGTAGAGATAGTACAGTGATGTAAACAGTGCACTTTTCGGTGCCTCGCACTTTTTTCACGTCAGTTTGGGTGACTTGGGTCTGTGAGGGTTGGATTATAATTTCAAAAACTCATCTGAAGCCATTCCATAGCTTAATGTGAATGACAGAAGTCTATTTACATCATTACATTAAAGTTTACGGAAACTCGTTCCCTCCACCCTTAACATAACATGTCTAGACATCTTTAAGCAATTTTCCTTGTGTTGCCAAATAGGCTAGACCTCAATATACTCAGATTTTGTCGTAATGTATTACTTTAGTTTTTATATTATTAGTAACGATGTACTTATGGTAAATAACAACAAGCAAATTGTTCCAAATTTTGGTTTCTTCATGAGGTGTGTAACCAAGTTTTCCTTTGTATAGGGACAGCAGAATGAAGAGAAAAAGCAATATTACCAACTTATTTCTAAATAAGCAAAAGTCAGGTGCAGATCAGGGCATGACTAAAGTGACATTTGGGAAAATAAAGCATTCAATTACTGACTAAAAACCTTTTCATTGCCATTAAAGTGAAATTACTGAATCTAAACATAAGAGCCTGATTAAAAATGCTCATTTGCAAGAAAACATGTCAGACACACTTGGAAGGTTTTGGATCTGAGCTTCATATATCGACAAAGCCTCAAAATCTGACTAGTATGTTTTAATTCCCATCTGGAAGATACATTTGTTTTATTCAGTTTATTCAGAGATTTTGTTTTCTTTACTTCCCTTCCTTTCTTTACTAATTCACTCATTTCTTCAATCCAGTTTCAAAAGTCTCCCTGTGTAACCTCTAAAGATATTGTGCTGTAACAAAAGTGCCTATGGTGTCAGACTGGTTAATGCAATTCAGACTGGCACTTTACCTTCGACTGAGAGCCGGGGGTGTTTAAGGAAACCTTAAAAAATACATTCACAAAGAGCTTTTAACAGACTTGGCACCAAAGATCTGTAGCACTAGTCGAACACAATGATAACCTCTCTCTTATTTCCTTAATGTCTCTCTCTTACAGTTTCTGTGGCCACTTGGTATCTTTATATTTAATTTAAACAATAGTTTGCATACAATCTTGTAAAGCTCCAAATGCATGTTATTGTGCAATGCAATGGTCAACAGAATTTTCCTCATGCACTGGCCATAAATGTAGTCTTACTTTAAAAGCATCATTGAAAGATTTGATGGGGACATATCACGAAAATCTGACTTTTCCAGGTTTAAGTGCTATAATTGGGTCCCCATGCTTCTATCAACCTAAAATGTGAAAAAGATCAACCCAGTAATTTTTGGTAAATCATTCTCTGCACGCATGTGACAAAATAGGTCATTGAAATCTGGCACAAACATGGACTATGACACTGCTTCATGTTCAAAGAAAAATATTTGGTTATTATATTTATTGGTTCTTCCTAACCCCAAAATAGCTGGAAGAAATCTGAAAAAAAGACACACCAAAGATAGGGACTTAGAAGGGTAACCTCAATGAAAGGTAATTTGATTGCATAATTGACAATATCATTAGCTCAGGGTAGAGCTACAGTACAGTGCATTACATTTTGTATAGGTCACAATATAGCGGTGCCTTGTATCTGTGTTGGTTCCTGCACATGTACACATCAGCACGGGGAGGCTTAAAGCTAATCCTGTCCTTAATGCAAACAAATTACATTTTCCTCTAAGACTATTCCACATGACCTTTTTAAAAGCCAACAAAAATATATTATTTGTGTTCTTCACAAACTTCTCTATTTGGAACCTCCAATATAAGCAATCTGAATAAACTGTGGTTGGTTCACCATTTCTTGTTCATAATAAGCTATGTCGACCAAGCTTTAAACAGTCAAAAGGGTTGCTTTGTAAGATTACAAATATCCAAGTGCTACACACTGAGCATGCATATAAAATAGGGCTAATCCTCAAGTGTCAACAAGAACTCTACTACAGCAAACATAATGTAGCGAAAATATCGCTGCTTTAGTAAATATTGCAAATATACAAGAAGAACTGAGCCAGCGAGCTGGCTAACCACACATTGTGTAATGCACAGGAGAGGAATAAAGCTGGTACCATGTTTCATGTCTAATAGCATGGGATAATGTGCCATTGCATTTGGGCACTATTAGTATGTGCTAATGGGACCCAAAGAGGGGAACTCTGGGCTAATTACACTGTCTGCTCATTAGTGAGCCATGAGGACTGAAGCAACAGAAAGTGCATATAAATAACAGCAGTTTCAGTCAGGTAGAATAAAAGATCCTGGGGGCTCATGAGGGGTGTAAGAGGAATGGGACTCTTCCAAACAGATTATACTATTGTTATTGATACCTTATATTAAATGATTTGTGACCTAGTCTGTGAAAACCCACCTAAAGTAGTAAAGTTGTTGCATTACAAAGAAATCTATAGGGTATATGCGCAACTTCCAAATTCTTTACTTTTTTATACTTTATAGCTTTTGACATGATTTAAAGACTTTTTCTACTCACAAACATTCAGATATTAAAATAAAAAAGAACATAACACAAATAATAATACGAAAAACAATAACAAGCTACGATAGTACATGCTGCTAAGCAGAACAGTGATTAACCCACGAAATATACCTATACCCTATTGCTAAAACACATTACAGAGGCTGTTGAACTGTTTAAATTATGGAGTTACAGTGTTAAACAGTTTTTCTGTTTTTAGGATTATTTGGGCGGGTTTAAGCATACATTCAGGTTGTAGCTGTTTTTGAAAGTTAAGCCAGATGGCAGCTTTCCCAAGTGGGAGTGGTTTCCGCGCAGACAGTGGACCGAATGCAATAATTGGACGCATGCAATTTTTGCTCTTCTTCTGTGAACGTGTTTGGATGTACCCTGTTCACGCAGACATCATACATCATCAGCGCGTTCACGTCCGCTCTGTACACAGAGGCAAACAAACTTTCCTGCTGAATTGACATCCTGCACAGAAGTGTATGCATTTAAAAAACATTTACATGTGTGTGTGTGTATATATTAGGGCTGTCAATAGATTAAAAAAAATAATCTAGATTAATCGCATGATTTAATGAGTTAACTCGCGATTAATCGCAAATTAATCGCACATTTTATCTGTTCTTAATTTACCCTAATTTAACCCTTTTCAGGTTTTTAATACTCTAATCATATATACATATATAGATGCTTTATGCAAATTATGTTAACAACAGCCTGTTTACATTTTTAACAGACCCATTAAGCCATTGTTTTGTATATGAATTTTCCTTTCAGAAGAATTTTCTTTCTCCATTTTTTGTTTGCTGCTGCATCATTTGTGACCTGTGCTGGCAAGTTGAGTTGGAAGTAGCAAATTTTCAAAAAATAGTTGTTCATATTTTGACATTCTCTATAAAAACATAGAACAATGGATGATTTGTTGAAATATAACAAAATATGACAGAACTATGAAGTTGAAAGAGTCAGCAAAGTTAAATTACCACAAAAATTACCACATCCATACATTAAACTACCACATCCATACCTTAAAATCACTGGTAAAACTAATAGATTTAGCACACACAAAGCAAAAACATCATCAATATATGTTAAACTTTTTTCTTTTGTTTGATTGACATTAAGACAGACTGCTTAAAATCCAAGTAATCTAATATAATGTTACACATCAGATATTTTTACCCAACAGTTAACCAAACATTTACTTAAGACATAACAGATTATAGATCCTACCTGCCTGAACTCTTATCAAAACAGATATTTTAAAAACTGTACGTTTGTGTAGATATCTATATATCCGGGTCGCGCACTCGCGCGTCTGTGTGCACGCGCTTCAGATGTCAGTCAGTCAGCGTGAGGAGATCGCTTTTGAGTCTTGTCGCTCTTAATAACTCTTTAACATTAATCAGGTAGCGAACTTTATCTCTCTTAATGACTCTTTTAACATCAAGCAAGTCCTGCAGTCTATTTTCTAAGTCATGCATAAAAGCGAAACCAAAATGAATTGAGACGCATTTTTGTAGATTAAGCATTAGGAGGACGGTAACGTTACACCTCTCAGACGTATAAATAAAGATCATTTCAGATGTCCAACGAGCATTTAGAGCATTGGATTCGCTAGACGATTTGCTTAGTGTTCTTATTTCTATGAAAATCTTTGACTCATTTAAACAGGGTCATATTTGTCTGCGTCTCTGTTCATTCAACTATGGGCTGTACCAAGGGTCAAACAGAAATTGCGCGTTGCGTTAATCGTCGTTAATAAAATTAGCGGCGTTAAAATGAATTTGCGTTAACGCGTTATTAACGCGTCAATTTTGACAGCCCTAGTATATATATATATATATATATATATATATATATATATATATATATATATATATATATATATTTGTATATATTCTATATTAAATATACATTTTAAAAAAATATATATAAGTAAAAACTTCTGAAATTTATATATGTATGTGTGTGTGTTTAAATATACATAATAATTACACACAGCACATACACATATATTTTGCAAAAAAAAAAAACTTTTATTTTGTATGCGATTAATCGCGCTTAATTCTTGCCCAGCACTAAATAAAACACAAGTTGTGTTAAAAGTAACACATAATGTGTTGTTTCAATAATAACACAGAGATGTGTAAATTCTGGGACGACGCATTTAGTGTGTTGTTCCAGAATCAACATTAATGTGTTGTTTTATAACACATCTGTTCTAAGAGTGTAGATGGATTCAGATATTCTATTTTGATGATACATTGTGTTATTTATGTAGTTTGTGTACCTTTATGAATTAGCGTAATAATATTTATGTTTTCTATTTACAAGCAAAAAATACTTGTACGATATAACTACGTTATTTGGTAATGTAATTCACTGTGACCTGCAATTTTTTTCACTTCTGCACTGAAAATAATGATTCATTCAATTTACTCAATTTTTTTAAGGTAAGTGGTTGCAATCAATTTATTCAAGCTACATTTAAACAAACAAACAAATAAAAATGGAAAAACAAAACAAAACAAAAAACTTTTGTTTAAATGGAGCTTAAATAAATTGATTACAATCACTTACCTTAAAAAAAAATTAGTAAATTGAATGAGACATGAATGAGCTTCTGGCCTGTGCGTGTTTTTGTGTTTCGGAGGAGACGTGGTTTTAGATGCCGATTTGAATGGAGGGTGGTGCTAGTAGGCTAAAATTAGCATTTTCAAAATCAAATACCCTGCCTTTAACCCACTATCCCTACACTGCAACAAATACTAGGAAACAAACATGTATGCATTTACAATCCTGGCATTCTCAGCCATATAGTTACTGCCAACTGTGTATGCAGTGTCCTCTACTTGTGAAAATTAAATATTAATTACTATGATTATGCATGTCTCAATCACATACCATTACCTGGACTTCTGTGTGCGCTGCTGTGTGGGT
This sequence comes from Misgurnus anguillicaudatus, assembly GCF_027580225.2. Taxonomy (NCBI): domain Eukaryota; kingdom Metazoa; phylum Chordata; class Actinopteri; order Cypriniformes; family Cobitidae; genus Misgurnus; species Misgurnus anguillicaudatus. Next base: position 12,391,942 of record NC_073351.2, read on the forward strand.
TGCCAAATCAGTGTAACAAAACCAGCCCAATGGTCATTAAAAACTATCCCAAAAGCATCTGAATGACCATTCACAGCCCAATAACTAACAAATATGGGCTTTAATCCACTGAAAAATTCAACTTGCGAAAACAGTTTGAAAGCCCAATTCTTAACTCCGCCTGAAGGCCGCAGACCTGGCGACACGCATTCGTGCATGCACATTGATTTCAGTTTTTGTGTTCTCGGTAAAACTGTTTTGGGTTACTAATAATCCACTTACCCAATTTATAAAAAAAAACTAAAGCCAAAACGTTATTTACTCATTTTAAACTCTGTGTATGCTTTGATAATTGTTCTGAATCTAATCTCTAACAAAATTCCTTCACAAAAATGCATTTATTTTAGCTTTTTGCTAAAAGAATATTTTTTAAGAAAAATACCCATATTTAAGAGGTTATGAGCAGAAAAAAATATAGATAGGATGAATCATTTTTTCCCGTTTTGTTTGTTTGTTTGTTTATTCTTTGTTTGAAAGCAAAGGGTCTGTTCTTTCATTTGATATATTTGTATGTTTATAAAATTTTCCTGGCAGGCATTTTGTGAAACTTTTAAAAAAAATGGCTGGCGGGGAATGAGTTAATATTGGACTTTACACGCACTTTTATATTGACTGGACAAGGTCAGTTCAAAAATTGAAATCAATGTGAAATTGGTGAGTAAAATCAAACTTTGATGCTCCTAATCTTTAGCCTGGATTTACAGACACAGTCAAATTTATATAAATTTCACTTCATCCACTATAGATTTAATAAGCATATGTATTTAACTTTTCCCAGTGCATTATGGCATGGATATCCATCACTGCGAATACTTTTATCAAATTTAAATGTAAATTTCATTTAAGCAGCATAATCATGCTACCTATGTAGGAAGCTCACTTGGTATTGGAACAGAGTTATTTTATCAATGTCATTATTGCTCACAGGTTTTTATTGCCTGTTTAGAGTGAAATCAATATAATTTTGATAACACACAGAGATAAAGTCATGCCTGGAATATTAACACCCACAGAAATCCTTGCTGAGATCTTTAGCGCATGATATTAATTAGATTTCAAAGAAATTAGAAAAGTAAAGGAATAAAATGAAACAAACTCTATTAAGTGCTAAAATAACGTAACACAAACAACAGCACCTCTAGGCTAAACACTATCAGACCTAATTAAGATGGCGAAAAATTATGAATATAAATGAGCATGGAACCCTTAGGATGGATAAACACACATGTGGACACACAAATGTACACACACTCACTCAACACAAAGAAATTAAAAGTGACCTGTACAGGTGCGCACTACAAATGGGTGTCAGACAGAGCTCTAATGAACCTCGATGGGATAGGTAATGATTTATTTAAATACATAAACAATGAAATGAGTTAGTTTAATCCAACGGGTTGGGTTTGTCCCTTTTTGACCCACTGCTGGGTACAAATTAAAAATAGAATATTTTACCAAATTTGTGTGTCCTACATATTTTATGCTTATTAGAGTATCATATTATTAGCTTAGCTACAAAGTAAAGTATGTAGTAACCCTTTTGTAAGTAAGTAGTCTTTTGTTCACCTATTAAAAGCATTTCATTATCTTAGAAGGAAGGCACACAGCTTGATTCTTGCAGGTAGAGATTAATCATTTTCACTGTACAGCTTCTTCCATTGAAGACATCAGGCTATACATGACTAACTCAGTAAATATCCAATCCATAACCTAACCTACTACCTCTCTCCACATACAGTTTAATGCATGTCATTGTCATTTTACAGGCATGAGGCCTTGAGCGATACCCATAAACTCTGGGAATTACATGGGATGAGACCCACATGCTATGACGTACAATATTCTACAAGTGATTTATGGATTTGTCCTGTGATTTTCCCATCCTCCTGCACAGAGGGCTAACTACTCTCAGCGGTCTCTTTTCCTCTGCAATGGCCATGCACAAATTGATGTGCATAATTTATTTACCTCCCAACAGTTTCTGAAAAAGAAACACTGAACCGCCGCATAACCTTGGTGCGTTCACCACACGGAGTCATCTCGCTGTCACTTTGAATATAAGTGAGTCTGGATATGCTAATTCACTGAACGCAGTCGTGACTCAGTTTTGTTTGTCATTAAGAACTTTGGCTGTGAATACAGGGCCAGGACGTGGCTTGCTCGCTTTTGCCATGTTTTAGTGTTCATGTTTATGAGTAGAATATGATATAGAGATTATGGGTGTAGCACACTGCAAAAATGCTTAAAGAAATAGTAATATATGAGAAACTCAGAAGTGGCTAAACATCACCTACATCAAAAAAGATATAATGATATTAATTAAATGCTCTAGGCATGTATTATGGTCATCAAATCCATTCGCTTCAAATACGCTTAATCCCCGCCTCAGGTCTGTCGCAAAACGTCACATCGATTTTTAGCAAAGTCCTCCAAGTGCACTGATTTTGCAACTGTTTACTATATTGTACACTCACCTAAAGGATTATTACGAAACCATACTTATACTGTGTTTGACCCCCTTTCGCCTTCAGAACTGCCTTAATTATACGTGGCATTGATTCAACAAGGTGCTGAAAGCATTCTTTAGAAATGTTGGCCCATATTGATAGGATAGCATCTTGCAGTTGCCAAGAAAACATCCTGCACACCATTACACCACCAGCCTGCACAGTGGTATCAAGGCATGATGGATCCATGATCTGTTTAACGCCAAATTCTGACTCTACCATCTGAATGTCTCAACAGAAATCAAGACTCATCAGACCAGGCAACATTTTTCCAGTCTTAAACTATCCAATTTTGGTGAGCTTGTGCAAATTGTAGCCTCTTTTTCCTATTTGTAGTGGAGATGAGTGGTACCTGGTGGGGTCTTCTGCTGTTGTAGCCCATCTGCCTCAAGGTTGTGCGTGTTGTGGCTTCACAAATGCTTTGCTGCATACCTCAGTTGTAACGAGTGGTTATTTCAGTCAAAGTTGCTCTTCTATCAGCTTGAATCAGTCGGCTCATTCTCCTCTGACCTCTAGCATCAATAAGGCATTTTCGCTCACAGGACTGCCACATACTGGATGTTTTTCACTTTTCACACCATTCTTTGTAAACCCTAGAAATAGTTGTGCATGAAAATCCCAGTAACTGAGCAGATTGTGAAATACTCAGACCGGCCCGTCTGGCACCAACAACTATGCCACGCTCAAAATTTCTTAAATCACCTTTCTTTTTCATTCTGACATTCAGTTTGGAGTTCAGGAGATTCTCTTGACCAGGACCACACCCCTAAATGCATTGAAGCAACTGCCATTGATTGGTTGATTAGATAATTGCATTAATGAGAAATTGAACAGGTGTTCCTAATAGTCCTTTAGGTGAGTGTATTTCTCAAAGAAGTGTATTTTTTTAGAAGTGGAGGTTTTTGCAAAAAAAAAAACTTGCATCCACTTAGAGGGTTTTGCAGCGAAAGAGGCAAATTTGTTAAATACCAATGAAATGACTAAAGTGACAACTGTGAAAATAAGGCATTTCAATTACTGACTAATAATAATATCTAATATGAACCTAAAAATAAGAGCCTGATTAAAAATTCTCATTTACAAGAAAACATAATTTTCATAAACCAAACATATCTAAGTTGCATAAAAACTATTTAGATATGGGTTAAATTTTGAAAATATATATTATGTACCATAATTCACAATGATCATCACAGGACACTAATACACTAAGCCGTCCAGCATCACATCACAGTTCAATGTTCCATTGATCTAGTTATAGACAACATTATCTGCCGGTTTAATGAACAGAACCAGTGTTTGTGATGCCCGGGGCAACACTGCCCCTTTGCTTTTAGGGACAGCACCTTCCAAAAATCTGAAATGAATATCGCACAGGGCTACAGCACCCATCAGACAAATCTGTGTGGACGTGTCCCGTCAATACGCGGGTGAAAGATTGATGAAATATGATGACTGGGGGGCACCCATGAACCTGTGTGAGTGGGTGTTAATACATGAGCTATTTTTGGGTGAGTTTTCTATATTTTAGCCGGGAGCAGACAGGCGCGTGTCATGGCTGCTTGTTAAATTAAAGCCAACAGCTTCAATGCGACAAACTGACTTCCCATCGCAAGGTGAATTTACTGAGTGCATGACAGTGGAATGATCCACTTTATGAGAAATATAAAAAAATTAAACATTCGTGTCACTATTTAAAGGGCAAACAAATACATTAAATTATAACCATAAATCTTAATCTTTCAGCACTTTAAATAGTTTTCATACCATATAAATGTATTGTGAATTGTTGACTTTTGTTGTCTTTTATTTTGTGTTTTGTATTATGATTATGTCACTTCCTGTTGTGGTCCTGTCTATGTTCTTTGTTGTTTTTTACTATTGCCCTGTCCTAATTGTGTCCAGTTGTGCACTCTTAAAATGAATGTGTTAAATTAACACATCTTGTGTCTAGTCAAGGACAACACATCTAGTGTGTTGTCCTTAACTTAACACATCTCTGTGTTATTTTTAGAATAACACACTTTGTGTTGTTTTAACACATCTTGTGTTGTCCATTTCATTTATTTAAGCTCACATTCTACACGAAATGACACACAATGTGTTAAAATAACACATAATGTGTTAAATAGTTTAACACAAAACAATGTGTTAAAATTAACACATCCTTTCTTAGAGTGTGTCCTTTTAATCTTTACTGCTATTTCTACATAGTGTTTCCATTTTCCTTTGTATCCTTTAACTCTTTCCCTGCCATTGACGAGTTGATGAGTTATCTCGTCAATTAAGAGAAAACATTTGCATAAAAATCTGATGAATTTTTATGTTAATCTGCAATCCGCGATTGTCCACTAGATAAAAAAAAAATGAAGCCAAAACGTTATTTACTAATTTTAAACTCTATATATGTTTTAATACTCGTTCTGAATTTGATTTCTAACAAAATTCCTTCACAAAAACGCAATTATTTCAGATTTTTGAAAAAAAAAAATTCAAGAAATTATTATATTATGAATATTTAAACACGCACACATACATATATATACATTTAAGAAATGATTTATTTAAATATCGTTTTTTATTTATAAGTAATTTAGAATATATAAAAATATAAATAAATATATATACACATTCTTAAATACATACATGAATGTGTTTGTATTTATATATACATAATAATTACACACAGCACAAACTCGATGCAAAAAATACTTTTATTTTGTATGAGATTAATCTAGATTAATCTATATATATTTTTAGAAGAAAATTTTCCTGGAAGGCATTTTGTGAAACTTTTGTGCTGGCAGGCAAAAAATGCTGGCAGGCAACTTTAAAAAAATAAAATAAAATAAATAAATAAATGGCATGCAGGGAATGAGTTAATTTGAAATTTTTCATATTATATAAATGTTTTATTTTTTTACTAGTTGTAAACTCAAAAAAATGCTGTTAAAAATTAGTTATTTTTAACCCAGCTTTGTGTCAAAAAACTTTGTAATTTAACCTATACTGGGTTGTTTAAACCCAAAATGTTGGTTTGTTTAACCCATTGTTGGGTCAAATGTAAAAAAAATGGTAAATTTTACCCAGGAGGTTGGGTTCGTCCCTTTTTGACCCAACGCTGGGTTAAAAGTAACTTTTACAATGCATTTTTTAAAGTGTACCTAATACCTAATGGGGTTTGACTTAAATACATTTGTTCTATATGTACGCACACACACGCACGCACGCACGGGCGCGCGCGCGCACACACACACACACACACGCAAGCATATCTCCAGCTATAAACTGACAAATTTCATTTTTGTTTACAGTGCGATAACAAATGATTTATTTAAATCTGAGTGGCATATATATTTAAAGAAATGCATAGTGTGAGTGTCTCATATTTTCTCTAAAAGAGAAGTTATCAACCATATTTACAAGATAAGACAACACTGATGTCAAAGTCATGGAGGTAGAAACAGCATTAATCACTGACATCCAGTATAGTTCTCATGATAGAGGAGCTATCATGCTTATATTAGATGGTCAGATTTGTAGCTGAGTAACTAGGTGTGATGTGATGATCTAACACTGATTGCCTCATTACAAATGATTAACCAGCCTCTTCAGCTAAAATTAGCATAGCGATGTGTACAATTAATTAGCAATCTATTAGCTAAAATGTCATTACACACTCCATGGACTCTTTTCTAGTGCCGATGAAGCAATACATCAACATACATATCAGAGCAGATTGATGGAGACTCAATTAGCAAATCCAGAGCCAAACTCATTTTGGACTGAAATATAATCTCCCTCATGACTGTGACCTGAATGGTTGCACCTCCTGGTTTATCTCCACTCCAGGGGAGGAGAAGGAGATGAAATGGCATGAGAGGAAATCAACAGACAAGACTCCAGAGTTCACTTCTTGTTTGAAGGTTAGCACTGCAATTTTATGCTGATAAAAGTGACTTTTAGGGCAGAACCAAAAGTAAGAGGAGAGGTTCCGCCCGGACCGAATTTTATCAACACCCGTCATATCCTGGTTCCCCGTGCAACCCAAATCAGGCTAAATTTGCGACAGGTGTGGAGGATGACGTGGCGATCGTTGACTGGGCGGTTCACATACTGAAGGAGGATAAAAGGACGATTAAAGATGCAGGAAAAGGCGCGGATTTTCGGGCGAACTCACTTTCGCCAAAGGCGAAGCAACAAACACCAGCCTCCTGAAGAGTCTGCAGGCCCCGTTGATCCGCGACGCTCGGAAGCGAACGGAAAGAGTGTGGGGCCAGTAAGGATGAAAGGGAGGAGTTGTGGTTGTTTGAGGAAGAGACGCCACAAGGGGGCATGCGATTTTGGGAAGAAACACTACGAGTAAAGCGGTGAGCTGGAACACGGAAGTGAAGTGGAGCAGGCTAAGGCTCTAGTATATTCGCTAAGCGAACGAAGAAAGAGAACGACGACAATCCTAACAGGGGTGAGAAAAACATTGGAAGGAAATATACTTACCGTTTGTGTGTGTGTTGCATCGAAGGTCTGTCTGAGGAACGTACCTGGGCGAAGCTTCCGCCGTGTCTCTGGGCGTTTGGTGAGCACCTGTGAAGAGAGAAAGGAGAGGAGAAAAGGTTATTAACACGGGCACAGTGAGTACAGCACATTGTCATCTAGTCTCCTTCGGGGTGGATCTCGGCCAGGTGTAGAGTGCGGACCCTATTCAAATTACTGAAGTGTGTGTCGTGTAGTGGGTGAGTCTGTCTGTGACGTGTGTGCACCTGAAGCCTTGCAGTGTTGTGCCATGTCTCTTGTCGTCTATACTTGCCCCCAGACGAGTGTGAGCTACTGCAACGGTGGCCCCCAACTTCTATCATGGCCCGCTATAACCCCGGCCCAACGGAAGTGGATTGTGTTCATCGAGTGAGGTACTGTGGAAAGCATTGTGGAAAATATCATATCGTCAGAGGGGACTCTGAGAGTGTTTTACGAAAACTTGACTGCTGTGTGTGTGTCATGTGTGTGTCGGTGTGAGTTGAGCCGTCCACCCCCACCGTCTAGATCTTCACCTGTCCATAGGAGGAAGGGAAGAGGACGTGTCAGTTCACGAGGACGAACTTGGGATAGCTGCTCCACCCGAACCCGGCCATTGAGGAACCATCAGCCATACTGGGCCCCTTAAGCCACCATCGGACACCGGTAATACACCCCCCCTTCCTTCGCCTGTGTAACGGAGCCTAGAGGTGACGTATGGTTCTTTTTCACTGTTGATATTGATACGTACCTGCATGTCGAGCTAAAGTTGGATTCACCTTGAGAAATCCGTACGCCCAGAGTAAAGAGCCTGTGATTGTCAGAGATACTTATCTGTACGTCTAGCTAAAGCTACACCCACCTTGAGGAACTCGTAAGCCCAGAGTAAAGAGCCTGTGATTGTCAGAGATACTTACCTGCACTGCACGTCTAGCTAAAGCTACACTCACCTTGAGAAACTCGTAAGCCCAGAGTAAAGAGCCTGTGATTGTCAGAGATACTTACTTGCACGTCTAGCTAAAGCTACACTCACCTTGAGAAACTCGTAAGCCCAGAGTAAAGAGCCTGTGATTGTCAGAGATACTTACCTGCACGTCTAGCTGAAGCTACACTCACCTGGAGGAACTCGTAAGCCCAGAGCAAAGAGCCTGTGATTGCTTGGAGACACTTACATACATGTTTAGCTTACGTACACTCACCTTGTGCACCTCGTAAGCCTGGAGTAAAAGAGCCTGCATTTGCTATTGATACCTACCTGTATGTTGAATTAAAGCTATACTTACCTGTACCTTGAGCCCAAGCTGTACTTACCTCGTGAGCCCTGGGAGGCCGAGTGAGGACTTGGTAAGATCCCCCACGACCTACCTGAGGAGACAAACCCAGGTTAACCTACCTCTGCTGTTCACTTACCTCCTTAGAAACCCTGTGCAGCGTGCTGCCCACGCCGGGGAGTCCGTTGGAGTGGAGAGGACGTTAGATGTCTCACTGGGCTGGATCCGAGGGATTGCGCCTCTGCTAGGTCCAGGTAGTTGCTTTCTGTCTTCCACCATACTCATCGTGTGTTTCTGATTCTGCCTTCAGGAGAAGAGAAGGGCGCCACGGGAACAACTACACCGCAGGAGGTGTGTACAGTGACGAAGGAGCTCCGTCCTGTCCTTTCCCTGCAAGCACTTACCTTGTTGGCTGGCTTCCCCCCCCCACTCTCTGGACCCCCGTCTTCTCCTGGAGGAGAGAGAGAGAGAGAGATTATTTTAGACTTCCCTTCCCCTTTCCTCAAAGATTTTAAATAATTTAATAAAGCTGTTTCAAATTTTACTTATCTCTCTCGTGTGTTTGGTCATTGGGGTGCTTTTGGGACCTTCTCGAGGTGGAACCTAGGAAGGGGCGTGACACACAAAGTCTGTGGTCCGCTCCGACCTGTGACATAAGGCTGCTACTCAATTGAATTATTTCATAAAGTCTCTGCCTGCAATTAATTTTAACACCAAGCATTGCCAACTAGATTGAGGGATCTTTAACCTTCTACACTCTGTATAATGCTATACAAATAGCTTCCTGCTATAATGACTTGGCTAAATGCAGATCTCGGTCTAAGGCATAGAAGTTTGTACTGAAGGTCCTTAAATCAAATTGATTTAAAAAAAAAAAACATAAATAATTACCCATATTTGTGAAATACTCAAAACCTCATGCTATGGATCTGAAATCTCTGTTATGTTTCCAAAAGCAATAGACCCTTTTAGTGTCTTTGTCACGACAACGTCACAGCGCTAGCTAAAGGCAAAACAAAAAGAAAACTGGTGGTGGCCAAAACAAATCAGCATAGAGTCGTCTTAGGAGCACAAATATCATCTTGTTGTGTTAGTACTGGCTCCAATTAAAATTTTTATCGCAAGCCAGCTGCCACTAGCAGGCAAGGAAACCGACGACGGCTGTGGTAAAATACAATAAAATTAGCGGACTGGACAATAGCGATAATCAAAAATTATTGCGTTTGCAGCACACAATTCATATAATGTACAGTACGTGCCAGTCAGGACATAGTTATAGGCATTATGGGCCGGTTTTCTGGACAGGGCTTATCGTAGTCCTAGACTAAAATGCATGTTTGAGCTGCTTTAATTTAAAGGGGGGGATTAATGGTATTTCAAGCATTCTGACTTATTAACACAGTTATAGAGTTATTTCCTCATGCTAAACGTAGGCAAAGTGTCAAAAATGCAGTTGGGCGTGTTTCAGAGTATTTCTGTGCCGAATGCACTTCGCCAGGGTTCGTACAAGTTTCGGCTATTTTTTTTTTCGATTACGGTTCTAACTGACGTTTCAGGGGTTTTCGATACGTATCACTTCTTTATATGGGCTTCCGCCGGAAAACTCCCCCAGGAAAACCCCGCCCAGCCGTCAGTCAGCGGGAGACGCTAGAGCTTGCTAACAGCTTATCACGCCACTCAGCCTTGTTTAATTTCAAAAGTCAACAATGGCACAACAAGAAGTGTGTTTTTGGATGTAAGGAGAAGACATCCAGCCTTATGGAAACAATGGATATAGTTTATTATCCGGATTAGCAGCGGAGTTTTGCGTGTGTGTTTGATGCTGTGGATTTTCAGAACCGGGTCATGACGAGTTACACGTGGTAAGTAAGACTTCTGTCTTATGTTGGAAATAGGCGCGTGTATATTATATAAATGACACGAACATGTAGTGAATCATAAGTTAAAACAGTGTTGTATAGTGTTGCATGACTCGTACTCGCTCCTCCCGTGTTATAACTCCTCCTTCTGCATTTTTTCGTAAGTTATCGGAAAGATTCGATAAAGCTAATCTTTCTTTTATAAATCTGTTTAAACTAAAGACTCTTCAGAGATATAAAGGATGTCATACTACTCCATAGGTACTCCAGATTAATATCAGAAATGCAGAAACATCGTGTGTTACGTGAGCTTTAAAAACACCTTGTCCTGTTAAATTTTAACATATTTCGTTGACATTGTTTTGTCTTGAGATGCATACCTGTAGTGTGTTTGTAAAAACTTTTTACATGACCTAATATTAATATGGCCTAGTCCTGGATTAACCTAAACCCTGTCTGGGAAACCGCCCCCTAATGTTTTATATTCCCTCAATTTCTCATTACTATAGACATTTTAGCAGCAACAACATAAACTAGATAGAAAAGTTTGAAGACAAACTTTATGTTGGCTTGACAAAACCTGGCCTGAACGTTTAAAAAAGTTTTGGAGAAACTTAAAACGAGTTTAGTTTAGTAGTCTAACTTTCCGTAAACATGATTTAACAAAAACTTAGCATGTTAACATGATTTAGCATTAAGTAAGCATGATGTTAACATGAATAAGCATGAGTAAACATGATGCTAACATGAATAAGCATGAAGCTAGCATGATGCTAACATGAATTAGCATGAAGCTAGCATGATGCTAACATGAATTAGCATGAAGCTAGCATGATGCTAACATGAATTAGCATGAAGCTAGCGTGATGCTAACATGAATTAGCATGATGCTAACATGAATTAGCATGAAGCTAGCATGATGCTAACATGAATTAGCATGAGTAAACATGATGCTAACATGAATTAGCATGAAGCTAGCATGATGCTAACATGAATTAGCATGAAGCTAGCATGATGCTAACATGAATTAGCATGAAGCTAGCGTGATGCTAACATGAATTAGCATGAAGCTAGCGTGATGCTAACATGAATTAGCATGAAGCTAGCATGATGCTAACATGAAGCTAGCATGATGCTAACATGAATTAGCATGATGCTAACATGAATTAGCATGAAGCTAGCATGATGCTAACATGAATTAGCATGAAGCTAGCATGATGCTAACATGAATTAGCATGAAGCTAGCATGATGCTAACATGAATTAGCATGAAGCTAGCATGATGCTAACATGAATTAGCATGATGCTAACATGAATTAGCATGAAGCTAGCATGATGCTAACATGAATTAGCATGAAGCTAGCATGATGCTAACATGAATTAGCATGAAGCTAGCATGATGCTAACATGAATTAGCATGAAGCTAGCATGATGCTAACATGAATTAACATGAAGCTAGCATGATGCTAACATGAATTAGCATGAAGCTAGCATGACGCTAACATGAATTAGCATGAAGCTAGCATGATGCTAACATGAATTAGTATGAAGCTAGCATGATGCTAACATGAATTAGCATGAAGCTAGCATGATGCTAACATGAATTAGCATGAAGCTAGCATGATGCTAACATGAATTAGCATGAAGCTAGCATGATGCTAACTTGAATTAGCATGAAGCTAGCATGATGCTAAAATGTATTAGCATGAAGCTAGAATGATGCTAACATGAATTAGCATGAAGCTAGCATGATGCTAACATGAATTAGCACGAAGCTAGCATGATGCTAACATGAATTAGCATGAAGCTAGCATGATGCTAACATGATTTAGCATGAAGTTAGCAAGATTTATTATGAAATTAGCATAAAGCTAGCAAGAAACTAGCATGAAGCTAGTATGACTTAGCATGAAGCTAGCATAAGGCTAACATGACCAAAAGACCCAACGACCATGTCTCTATGATTTTCGGATCCAGAGATATAAGGCTTTGTTTATTATGTTGCTAGGGTGCTCGTATTTGGTTGCTAGGGGCGTGGCTTAATACCTCAATAAGAATTCTCAGAGACTGATTGGATGCCTGAGTAAAATGAGCCCACCCCCATATCTCTACGACACTCTAAAGTGAAGATATTCAATCTGGGACGCTTTTATTCCCTTATATGGGCATGTTTCCTGCCCCATTATAAGTCAATGGGGAAATTTGGGTGCCTCTTACACCCCAGGGGTGAAACTTACACCCCAATGTGATGTATGTTCTTACAGAGCCTGCCAGCCTCTTCAACTGTGATAACCCACAAGTTTCTACAAATTTCTCGCTTGCAGCTATGACCCGTCAAAGTTTGTTGCAATGTTAAGTCAATGGAAAATTTGGGGTCTTTGAGCACCCCGTTTAGGAATTCGGTAGGTCCCATCAGTTAGAAAAGTCATAGCAACAATCTACGTACCAGTCTTAAAAGTTTTGTAAAGTTTTGTGGGTGTAGCTTGAAAGCTCTAGGAGGAGTTACTGTGAGAAAAAGTTTGTACCAGAAGAATAATAATAACTAGATAGGTACATTTCCTGAAGAAAATGTGAAGTGGTGCTTGCCGTGGCAAATTTCGGGGAACAAAATCTTCTAAGAATGATTATACTCCCAGTTACCAGTCAAATGATCCAAACCCTGTGTCTCTACGATGTTCTGATACGGAGATATAAGGCTTTGTTTATTCGGTTGCTAGGGTACTGTATTTGGTTGCTAGGGAAAATTTTGACATCCAATAGTGATTACCATCCGAGTCAAACGGTCTAACCCCCGTGTCTCTACGATTTTCTGATGCGGAGATATAAGGCTTTGTTTATTCGGTTGCTAGGGTACTGTATTTGGTTGCTAGGGAAAAATTTGACATCCAATAGTGATTACACTCTGAGTCACGAGTCAAACGGTCCAACCCCCGTGTCTCTACGATGTTCTGATGCGAAGATACAAGGCTTTGTTTACTCTGTTGCTAGGGTACTGTATTTGGTTGCTAGGGAAAAAATTGGCATCCACTGGTGATTACCCGCCGAGTCACAAGTCAAACGGTCCAACCCCCGTGTCTCTACGATGTTCTGATGCGGAGATACAAGGCTTTGTTTACTCTGTTGCTAGGGTACTGTATTTGGTTGCTAGGGGAAAAATTGGCATCCACTGGTGATTACCCTCTGAGTCACGAGTCAAACGGTCCAACCCCCGTGTCTCTACGATGTTCTGATGCGGAGATATAAGGCTATGTTTACTCTGTTGCTAGGGTACTGTATTTGGTTGCTAGGGAAAAAATTGGCATCCACTAGTGATTACACTCCGAGTCACGAGTCAAACGGTCCAAACCCTGTGTCTCTACGATGTTCTGATGCGGAGATATAAGGCTTTGTTTACTCTGTTGCTAGGGTACTGTATTTGGTTGCTAGGGGAAAAAATGGCATCCCATAATGATTACACTCTGAGTCACGAGTCAAACGGTCCAACCCCTGTGTCTCTACGATGTTCTGATGCGGAGATATAAGGCTTTGTTTACTCTGTTGCTAGGGTACTGCATTTGGTTGCTAGGGGAAAAAATGGCATCCCATAATGATTACACTCTGAGTCACGAGTCAAACGGTCCAACCCCCGTGTCTCTACGATGTTCTGATGCGGAGCTATAAGGCTTTGTTTACTCTGTTGCTAAGGTACTGTATTTGGTTGCTAGGGGAAAAAATGGCATCCTATAATGATTACACTCTGAGTCACGAGTCAAACGGTCCAACCCCCGTGTCTCTACGATGTTCTGATGCCGAGATATAACTGTTTGAATTTTATGTTGCTAGGGTGCTCAAAAGTGGTTGCTAGGGGCGTGGCTTAATACCTATGTAAGGATCCTGAGAGACTGGTTGGATGCCTGAGTAAAATGAGCCCACCCCCATGTCTCTATGACACTGTGGTGCAAAGATATCCCATCTGGAACTGATTTATTCCCTTATATGGGCATGTTTCCTGCCCCATTATAAGTCAATGGGAATTTTCGGGTGCCTCTTACACCCCAGGGGTACAACCTACACCCCAATGTGATCCATGTTCTTACAGAGTCTACCACCCTCTTCAAATAATGTAACCCACATGTTTCTACAAAATCCTCGAGTGGAGCTATGACTGGTCAAAGTTGGGCGCAATGTTAAGTCAATGGGATTTTTCGGGTGGTTTTTCGCCCCCCTTTCGGAAATCCTGCACCCGATCACTTATAAAAGTCATAGCACACCTCTCCTTAATAAACCGGTCATTTTGAGCCATCTTTCATGGGACTACGGCAAAGCGTGCGGGACGAGTTACGCGCCGAAAAAGTGTGCAGACATAAGAATAAGATATAATAATAAGTATGAGGAATAGTAATAGTGATGCCTTGCATAAATGCAAGCACCACTAATAATAAGTATGAGGAATAATAATAGTGATGCCTTGCATAAATGCAAGCACCACTAACTAGATAGGTACATTTCCTGAAGAAAATGTGAAGTGGTGCTTGCCGTGGCAAATTTCGGGGAACAATATATGATTATACTCTAAGTCATGAGTCAAACGGTCCAACCCCCGTGTCTCTACAATGTTCTGATGCGGAGATATAAGGCTTTGTTTACTCTGTTGCTAGGGTACTGTATTAGGTTGCTAGGGAAAAAAATTGGCATCCACTGGTGATTACACTCCAAGTCACAAGTCAAACGGTCCAGCCCCCGTGTCTCTACGATGTTCTGATGCGGAGATATAAGGCTTTGTTTACTCTGTTGCTAGGGTACTGTATTTGGTTGCTAGGGGGAAAATTGGCATCCACTGGTGATTACACTCCAAGTCACAAGTCAAACGGTCCAGCCCCCGTGTCTCTACGATGTTCTGATGCAGAGATATAAGGCTTTGTTTACTCTGTTGCTAGGGTACTGTATTTGGTTGCTAGGGAAAAAATTGCCATCCACTAGTGATTACCATCCGAGTCACAAGTCAAACGGTCCAACCCCCATGTCTCTACGATTTTCTGATGCGGAGATATAAGGCTTTGTTTACTCTGTTGCTGGGGTACTGTATTTGGTTGCTAGGGAAAAAATGGCATTCACCAGTGATTACCCTCCGAGTCACGAGTCAAACGGTCCAACCCCTGTGTCTCTACGATGTTCTGATGCGGAGATATAAGGCTTTGTTTACTCTGTTGCTAGGGTACTGTATTTGGTTGCTAGGGAAAAAAATGGCATCCACTAGTGATTACCCTCCGAGTCATGAGTCAAACGGTCCAACCCCCGTGTCTCTACGATGTTCTGATGCGGAGATATAAGGCTTTGTTTACTCTGTTGCTAGGGTACTGTATTTGGTTGCTAGGGAAATAAATGGCATCCACTAGTGATTACCCTCAGAGTCACAAGTCAAACGGTCCAACCCCCGTGTCTCTACGATGTTCTGATGCGGAGATATAAGGCTTTGTTTACTCTGTTGCTAGGGTACTGTATTTGGTTGCTAGGGAAAAAAATGGCATCCACTAGTGATTACACTCTGAGTCACTAGTCAAACGGTCCAACCCCCGTGTTTCTACGATGTTCTGATGCGGAGATATAAGGCTTTGTTTACCCTGTTGCTAGGGTACTGTTTTTGGTTGCTAGGGGAAAAAATGGCATCCCATAATGATTACACTCTGAGTCACTAGTCAAACGGTCCAACCCCCGTGTCTCTACGATGTTCTGATGCGGAGATATAAGGCTTTGTTTATTTGGTTGCTAGGGTGCTCAAATTTGGTTGCTAGGGGCGTGGCTTGGGAGTGGCCAATGATGTGCCCAATTGTTACACCCCTAGTCACAAGTAAAACGGTCCAACCCTCGTGTCTCTACGATGTTCTGATGCGGAGATATAAGGCTTTGTTTATTGGTTTGCTAGGGTGCTCAAATTTGGTTGCTATGGGCGTGGCTTGGGAGTGGCCAATGATGTGCCCAATTGTTACACCCCTAGTCACAAGTAAAACGGTCCAACCCCCGTGTCTCTACGATGTTCTGATGCGGAGATATATGGCTTTGTTTATTCGGTTTCTAGGGTGCTCAAATTTGGTTGCTAGGGGCGTGGCTTGGGAGTGGCCAATTATGTGCCCAATTGTTACACCCCTAGTCACAAGTAAAACGGTCCAACCCCCGTGTCTCTACAATGTTCTGATGCCGAGATATAACTGTTTGAATTTTATGTTGCTAGGGTGCTCAAAAGTGGTTGCTAGGGGCGTGGCTTAATAAGTCTTTAAGGATCCTGAGAAACTGATTGGATGCCTGAGTAAAATGAGCCCACCCCCATGTCTCTATGACACTGTGGTGCAAAGATATCCATCTGGGCATTTTATAATGGCAGTCTATGGGAGATGTTGCTAGGGTGCCCAAAACGGTTGCTAGGGTAACCTTACACCCAATTGTGGGGGACGTCCTGACAGAGTCTAGCACCCTCTTCAATTTTAGTAACCCACATGTTTCTATGAAATCCTCACTTGGACCTATGACCCGTCAAATTTTTTTCGCAATGTTAGTCTATGGGATTTTCGCCCCATTGACTTTCCATTAGGGCACTTTTGGGCACCTCTTACACCCCAGGGGTACAACTTACACCCCAATGTGATGTATGTTCTTACAGAGCCTACCACCCTCTTCAAATGCTGTAACTCACATGTTTCTACTAAATCCTCGAGTGGAGCTATGACCCGTTAAAGTTCGACGCAATGTAAAGTCAATGGGACGTTTTCGGGAGGTTTTTCGCGCCCCTTTCGGAAATCCTGCACCCGATCGCTTATAAAAGTCATAGCACACCTCTCCTCAATAAACCGGTCGATTTGAGCCCTCTTTCATGGCACTACGGCAAACCGTGCGAGACGAGTTACGCGCCGAAAAAGTGTCCAGAAAAAGAAGAATAATAACTAGATAGGTACATTTCCTGAAGAAAATGTGAAGTGGTGCTTGCCGTGGCAAAATTCTGGGGGCAATGTATGATTATACTCCGAGCCAAAAGTAAAACAATCCTACCCCTGTGTCTCTACGATGTTCTTATGCAGAGATATAAGGCTTTGTTTATTCGGTTGCTAGGGTACTGTATTTGGTTGCTAGGGAGAAAATTGGCATCCACTTGTGATTACAATCCGAGTCACGAGTCAAACGGTCCAACCTCTGTGTCTCTACGATGTTCTGATGTGGAGATATAAGGCTTTGTTTATTGAAGGTAGCATGATTAGCATGAAGCTAACATGAAGGTAGTATGATGTTAACATGATTAACATGAAGTTAGCATGATTAGCATGAAGGTAGCATAAAGCTAACATCATTAGCATGAAGCTAGCACAAAGCTAACATAATTAGCATGAAGCTAACATGATGCTAATATGATTAGCATGAAGCTAGCATGATGTTAGCATGATTAGCATGAAGTTAGCATGATTAGCTTGAAGCTAACATGAAGCTAGCATGAAGCTAGCATGAAGCTAGCATGATTAGCATGAAGTTAGCATGATTAGCATTAAGCTACCATGATTAACATGAAGTTAGCATGAAGCTAGCATGATTAGCATGATGTTGGCATGAAGCTAGCATGATGTTACCATGATTAGCATGAAGCTACCATGATTAGCATGACGGTAGCATGATGTTAGCATGATTAGCATGAAGCTAGCATGAAGCTAACATGATTAGCATGAAGTTAACATGAAGCTAGCATGATTAGCATGATGCTAGCATGATTAGAATGAAGCTAGCATGATGTTAGCATGATGTTAGCATGATTAACATGATGTTAGCATGATTACCACAAACTTAGCATGAAGCTAACATGATTAACATGAAGTTAGCATGAAGCTAGCATGATTAGCATGAAGCTAGCATGGTGTTAGCATGATTAGCATGATTAGCATGAAGTTAGCATGATGTTAGAATGACTAGCATAAAGATAACATGATGTTAGCATGATTAGCATGAAGCTAGCATGATGTTAGCATGATTAGCAAGAAGTTAACATGAAGTTAGCATGAAGATAGCATGAAGCTAGCATGATTTAACGTGAAGTTAGCAAGATTTATTATGAAATTAGCATTAAGCTAGCATGAAACTAGCATGAAGCTAGTATGACTTAGCATTAAGCTAGCATGAAGCTAACATGACCCAAAGACCCAACCCCCATGTCTCTATGATGTTCGGATCCAGAGATATAAAGCTTTGTTTATTATGTTGCTAGGGTGCTCATATTTGGTTGTTAGGGGCGTGGCTTGGGAGTGGCCAATAATGTGGCCAGTTATTACACTCTGAGTCACAAGTAAAATGGTCCAACCCCCGTGTCTCTACGATGTTCTGATGCGGAGATATAAGGCTTTGTTTATTGGGTTGCTAGGGTGCTCATATTTGGTTGCTAGGGGCGTGGCTTGGGAGTGGCCAATGATATGGCCAGTGATTACACTCCGAGTCACAAGTAAAACGGTCCAACCCCCGTGTCTCTACGATGTTCTGATGCCGAGATATAACTGTTTCAATGTTATGTTGCTAGGGTGCTCAAAAGTGGTTGCTAGGGGCGTGGCTTAATAACTCAATAAGGATCCTGAGAGACTGATTGGATGTCTGGGTAAAATGAGCCCACCCCCAAGTCTCTATGACACTGTGCTGCAAAGATATCCATCCTGGCATTTTATAATGGCAGTCTATGGAAGATGTTGCTAGGGTGCCCAAAATTGTTGCTAGGGGCGTGGCTTAATAGTTCTGGGATGATCCTGAGAGACTGATTGGATGCCCGAGTGAAATGAGCCCACCCACTTATCTCTACAACACTGTAAAGCAAAGATATCCCATCTGGAACTGTTATATTCCCTTATATGGGCATGTTTCCTGCCCCATTATAAGTCAATGGTAATTTTTGGGTGCCTCTTACACCCCAGGGGTACAACTTACAGCCCAATGTGATGTATGTTCTTATAGAGTCTACCACCCTCTTCAAATGTTGTAACCCACATGTTTCTACAAAATCCTAGAGCGGAGGTATGACCCGTCAAAGTTCGGCCCAATGTTAAGTCAATGGGATTTTTCGGGTGGTTTTTCGCCCCCCTTTCCAAAATCCTGCACCCGATCGCTTATAAAAGTCATAGCACACCTCTCCTCAATAATCCGGTCGATTTGAGCCCTCTTTCATGAGACTACGGCAAACCGTGCGGGACGAGTTACGCGCCGAAAAGCTAGCATGATGCTAACATGAATTAGCATGAAGCTAATTTCTCAAGCCAACTTAACTAGATAGTAAAGTTTGAAGACAAACTTTAAGTTGGCTTGAGAAAGCCTGGCCTGAAAGTTTATGAAGCAAACATAAGCTAGCATGATTTAGCATGAAGCTAGCATGATAATTTAACATCAAGCTAGCATGATTTAGCAAAAAGCTAGCACAATTTAGCTAGCATGATTTAACATGAAGCTAACAAGATGTAACATGAAGTTAGCATGATGCTAGCATGATTAGCATGAAGCTACCATGGTGTTAACATGATTAACATAAAGTTAACATGATGTTAGCATGATTAGAAAGAAGATAGCATGATATTAGCATGAAGTTAGCATGATGCTAGCATGATTAGCATGAAGCTAGCATGATGTTAACATAATTAGCATGAAGCTAACATAAATTAGCATGAAGTTAGCATGATGCTAACATGAATTAGCATGAAGTTAGCATGATGCTAACATGAATTAGCATGAAGCTAGAATGATGCTTACATGAATTAGCATGAAGTTAGCATGATGCTAACATGAATTAACATGAAGCTAACATGATGTTTACATAAATTAGCATTAAGCTAGCATTATGCTAGCATGATGCTAACATGAATTAGCATGAAGCTAGCATGATGGTAGTCTCAGCCTCAGACGTCACGCCCACAAACTGTTGGCTGAACGTCTGATGTTTTTCGTACACTTTTCTGGAAACCCTGTGAAAATGTTAAAGTCGTCTTTGATTGGTTGGAAAAAAACGGATTTCCAGGAGACGCGAGTGTCGCGATTAGTTTCAGTCCCTGGAAAACAAAGCTCTGACGTTCCATTGAGGAAGAGAATCAGTCGTGTTCACGTGGATAATAATGAGCAGTTATCATGATCAGCTAAACATTGGATTCTCAAAAATATGCATAGTTCGCGGCATCGACTCTCTAAAAGGCGTCCAAGAGTTTTCTTTAAGGCAGTTAGTGGAGTTTAAAAGTTTGGTTCTCCTGAATTACTTGTATGTGTTAAAAAGTGGAGAGATATGCTTCAAACAGACGTTTAACAGGAGCGTCTCATTGGTGTGGCTGTTGATGAAGTGCTCAATGTTGTCCTATGGTGAGTAATGTTGTCTATTTAGATACTTTTTGGTTGCGGCTGGTTATTTCACTAACTGACTTGTTGCCAGCCGGCTCGTTATTGTGGGGAGTCCGAAACGTGACGCTAGATGAAACAAACTGTGATTGGTTGTTTGACATGTCGGTCAAACAGCTCGTGGGCGGGCTTTGTCCAGAAAAAGCAGCGAAAAACACCAGACCTTCAGTATTGAAGGTCTGGCTACGCGAGACTAGCATGATGGTAACATGAATTAGCATGAAGCTAACATGATGCTAATACGAATTAGCATGAAGCTAACATGATTTTAACATGAAGCTAACATGAATTAGCATGAAGCTAACATGATGCTAACATGAATTAACACTGTGCTGCAAAGATATCCATCCTGGCATTTTATAATGGCAGTCTATGGAAGATGTTGCTAGGGTGCCCAAAATTGTTGCTAGGGGCGTGGCTTAATAGTTCTGGGATGATCCTGAGAGACTGATTGGATGCCCGAGTGAAATGAGCCCACCCACTTATCTCTACGACACTGTAAAGCAAAGATATCCCATCTGGAACAGTTATATTCCCTTATATGGGCATGTTTCCTGCCCCATTATAAGTCAATGGGAATTTTTGGGTGCCTCTTACACCCCAGGGGTACAACTTACAGCCCAATGTGATGTATGTTCTTATAGAGTCTACCACCCTCTTCAAATGTTGTAACCCACATGTTTCTACAAAATCCTAGAGCGGAGGTATGACCCGTCAAAGTTCGGCCCAATGTTAAGTCAATGGGATTTTTCGGGTGGTTTTTCGCCCCCCTTTCCAAAATCCTGCACCCGATCGCTTATAAAAGTCATAGCACACCTCTCCTCAATAATCCGGTCGATTTGAGCCCTCTTTCATGAGACTACGGCAAACCGTGCGGGACGAGTTACGCGCCGAAAAAGTGTGCAGACATAAGAATAATAAGATATAACTAGATAGGTACATTTCCTGAAGAAAATGTGAAGTGGTGCTTGCCGTGGCAAATTTCGGGGGACAAAATCTTCTAAGAATGATTATACACCCAGTCACGAGTAAAACAATCCAAACGCTATGTCTCTACGATTTTCTGATGAGGAGATATAAGGCTTTGTTTACTCTGTTGCTAGGGTACTGTATTTGGTTGCTAGGGAAAAAATTGGCATCCCATAGTGATTACACTCTGAGTCACGAGTCAAACGGTCCAACCCCCTTGTCTCTATGATGTTCTGATGCGGAGATATAAGGCTTTGTTTACTCTGTTGCTAGGGTACTGTATTTGGTTGCTAGGGAAAAAATTGGCATCCCATAGTGATTACACTCTGAGTCACGAGTCAGACGGTCCAACCCCTGTGTCTCTACGATGTTCTGATGCGGAGATATAAGGCTTTGTATACTCTGTTGCTAGGGTACTGTATTTGGTTGCTAGGGAAAAAATTGGCATCCCATAGTGATTACGCACTGAGTCACAAGTCAAACGGTCCAACCCCCGTGTCTCTACGATGTTCTGATGCTGAGATATAAGGCTTTGTTTACTCTGTTGCTAGGGTACTGTATTTGGTTGCTAGGGAAAAAATTGGCATCCCATAGTGATTACGCACTGAGTCACGAGTCAAACGGTCCAACCCCCGTGTCTCTACGATGTTCTGATGCTGAGATATAAGGCTTTGTTTACTCTGTTGCTAGGGTACTGTATTTGGTTGCTAGGGAAAAAATTGGCATCCCATAGTGATTACACACTGAGTCACGAGTCAAACGGTCCAACCCCCGTGTCTCTACGATGTTCTGATGCTGAGATATAAGGCTTTGTTTACTCTGTTGCTAGGGTACTGTATTTGGTTGCTAGGGAAAAAATTGGCATCCCATAGTGATTACACTCTGAGTCACGAGTCAAACGGTCCAACCCCCGTGTCTCTACGATGTTCTGATGCGGAGATATAAGGCTTTGTTTACTCTGTTGCTAGGGTACTGTATTTGGTTGCTAGGGAAAAAATTGGCATCCCATAGTGATTACACACTGAGTCACGAGTCAAACGGTCCGACCTCCGTGTCTCTACGATGTTCTGATTCCAAAATATAACTGTTTGAATTTTATGTTGCTAGGGTGCTCAAAAGTGGTTGCTAGGGGCGTGGCTTAATACCTATGTAAGGATCCTGAGAGACTGATTGGATGCCTGAGTAAAATGAGCCCACCCCCATGTCTCTATGACACTGTGGTGCAAAGATATCCATCTGGGCATTTTATAATGGCAGTCTATGGGAGATGTTGCTAGGGTGCTCAAAAGTGGTTGCTAGGGGCGTGGCTTAATAGCTCTGAGATGATCCTGAGAGACTGATTGGATGCCCGAGTAAAATGAGCCCACTCACTTGTCTGTAGGACATTGTAAAGCGATGATATCCCAGCTGGAACTTTTTTATTTCCTTATATGGGCATGTTTCCTGCCCCATTATAAGTCAATGGGGCACTTTTGGGTGCCTCTTACACCCCAGGGGTACAACTTACACCCCAATGTCATGTATTTTCTTACAGAGTCTACCACCCTCTTCAAATGTTGTAACCCACATATTTCTACAAAATCCTCGAGCGGAGCTATGACCCGTCAAAGTTCGGCGCAATGTTAAGTCAAAGGGATTTTTTGGGTGATTTTTTGCCCCCCTTTCGGAAATCCTGCACCCGATCCCTTATAAAAGTCATAGCACACCTCTACTCAATAAACCGGTCGATTTGAGCCCGCTTTCATGGGACTACGGCAAACCGTGCGGGACGAGTTACGTGCCGAAAAAACGTGCAGACATAAGAATAAAATATAATAATAATAATATCCCTGAGGAATAGTAATAGTGATGCCTTGCATAAATGCAAGCACCACTAATAATAATAATAATAATAATAATAATAATAATAAGCTTAGATCGAAGAACAGTATGTTGGCTTTGTCAAGCCAACATAACAAATGGCTTCTGCGGACCAAACTTGATTTTATGTAGACTTAGAATAGAATCAATTAAAAGAGATTGCTTCTAGAACAGATTATTTCTGATAACAAGCAAAATAAATAACCAGTAAATTTCCTTAGTTCAAATTATAGCTAAAGCGTATCAACCATTACACTGAGCTATACAATGTTAGCTACAGATCCTTAAAATGGTTGCCAAATCCGCACAGCGGTGATCCATGATCACTTTGTCCCCCCATCTTTTGGAAACCGGAACATTTTTATTTTCCACAAGGTACAGTATTTGTTCCAGATGTCAGTTTATTCACTAGCCAGACCGATATACATAACTTATCTTTGGTCCAGATGCGTAACAGCTGCAATTGAAGGCCACTTAACTGGAAAAATCCTCTCACATTGTCCATTCATTTATTGAGAGTGTACTAGTCGACCAATCTGGTTCCGTCCATTAAAGTTAACTTTTTCATATAGCACTCATGGACAGTGTGTGGCCTTACATAGTCAGATTAAATCGGGGTTTGTCTCGCCAATGTTACAAAACAATCAGCAGCCTTTCTACCCCTTACCTAAACTCCACCCACAATAAAACATCACAATGTTTACTAACTGAAAAAGTGTCTTTGCATTCCCAGGTCAGCATCCTTGTATGTAGTATTGCTTTCAACCAATCAGACTTAAAGACTTAATTCACTGCAATGCATGAAATGCAAATAAACTTCTAATCTATTGTTTTAATATTGTTTAAGGTTAATCTTATTTTTCTTTGCAGTTGATATACTATACAAGTATTTGTAAAGAAACACGTTGAGTAAATGTATTTACTGATGGCAGTAGGTCTTAAATTTGGTGGATTAATGCCCTCTGTATGTTATTCTGGATGCCTTTATTGCTACAATATAAGGAACATGAGATATTTTGTCACAGGCGCATATTGATTCCCAATCCTGGTCGTCTCCAGTCTAATTTTATAATGACCGGTCACTAGGCCAGCTTTCCACATTGGGCAAACAAATTGAATTTTGCACGGAGTGATGATTTGGGTCAGATTCGTAGTAATTCCTAGAGATTAAATTCACTCGGTTTTCAGATTGCTCTGTCGGGTGAATTTTGTCTAATTTCACACACAACCATGCAGTCACGTCTGTTCAGATTGTACTAAATGAAGATCAATGCAGCTGCCTTCTTGACTTCTCGGATGAAATATGAATCTAAATGATCTGAAACCTTTACTAATTGCACTTGACATTAATTGCTCTCCTCTGGGGTCAGCAACAGTTCTATATAAGGACAACTATGTCAAGTAAAATGGTAAAAGCTATTAGGTCTGAGAGAAAAACAAATACACATGATTTTTTATATGTTTGCATGTTTGCCACACTTTAATGTTTTAGATCATCAAACAAATTTAAATATTAATCAAAGATAACACAAGTAAACACAACATGCAGTTTTTAATTGAAGGTTTTTATTTATGAAAGTGTTTGCCCACCAACATTTAAACATACCTTAACTGTGGTTAATCACACCTGAGTACAGTTTCTTTAGCCACACCCAGATATGATTACTGCCACACATGTTCACAGTCAAAAAATCACTTAAATAAGACCTGCCTGACAAAGTAAAGTAGACCAAAAGATCAAAAGCTACACATCATGTTGAGATCCAAAGAAATTCGAGAAAAAACTAGAAAGAAAGTAATTGAGATTTATCAGTCTGGAATAGGTTATAAAGCCCTTTCTAAAGCTTTAGGACTCTGGGGAACTACAGTGAGCGCTATTATGAAAACATGGAACAGTGGTGAACCTTCTCTGAAGTTTACCCCAAGAGTGCAGCGACGACTCATCCAAGAGGTCACAAAAGACCCCACAACAACATCCAAAGAACTACAGGCCTCACTTGCCTCAGTTAAGGTCAGTGTTTATAACTCCACCATAAGAAAGAGACTGGGCAAAAATGGCCGGCATGGCAAAGCTCCAAGATGAAATCTGCTGCTGAACATGAAGAACATACAGGCTCGTCTCAGTTTTGCCAGAAAACATCTTGATGATCCCCAAGACTTTTGGGAAAATACTCTGTGGACTGATGAGACAAAAGTTGAACTTTTTGGAAGGAGTGTGTCCCATTACATCTGGCGTACAAGTAACACAGCTTTTCAGAAAAAGAACCAACAGTAAAATATGGTGGTGGTAGTGTGATGATCTGGGGCTGGAAGACTTGCTGTGATAAATGGAAATATGAATTCTGCTGTCTACCAAAAAAATCCTGAAGGAGAATGTCAGGCTATCTGTTTGTGACCTCAGGCTGAAGCGAACTTGGGTTCTACAGCAGGACAATGATCCAAAACACACCAGCAAGTCCACATCTGAATGGCTGAAGAAAAAACAAATGAAGACTTTAGAGTGGCCTAGTCAAAGTCCTGACCTCAGTCCTATTGAGATGCTGCTTAGAAAGGCGGCTCGTGTTCGAAAACCCTCCAGTGTGGCTGAATTACAACAATTCTGCAAAGATGAGTGAACCAAAATTCCTCCACAGAGCTGTAACAGACTCATTGCCAGTTATCGCAACCGCTTGGATGCAGTCTAAATTTACACATTAAATTTGCTGATCTTGTGAACCGATCTTTCTGTTTACTTTTGTCATCATAGGGATCCTGAATGCGTCTGCAAATTGAGACCATTTTTACGCAGTGCAAGCGTCCCCTTTAAAGCAACACTATGTAGTTTTTTGACCTTTAAATAATGTCTCTAAAATTATTTCAGTGATAGAACAACTTTTAACTGGACAAATTGTACTGTTGCTGCAACCTAAGCAGCCTCCTAGCTGCTACAAGCACACTCTGAAAGTGGCGGTGGAGGGTAGGAAACACAGCCCCGCCTCTCCCCCTGCCTGCAGAAGAGTGTCTGATACCAGGCACTGTTGCGCTTTTCAACCACATAGGGGAGCTGTAAGTGATTTTGACATGGAAACTGCAGAGTGTTGCTTTAAACAGCGCCTACAAGAGATATCTATCGCGGACAATTGCATCCTTGTACCGAAAGTTTATTACTTGCATGTGTTTTGACAGTTTAAACTTTCATTTTCCACACAGCTGCTGTTATCCGCGTACACCTTTTCGGTCAATATACATGACGTGATGATGACCACCTGCTTTAATCCAGTGGTGTGCTGCAATTGCAAAGTTATCACACAAGCTCCTGGGATGTGATAGGACTCATAAAGACCCCTTTGAAGCATCAGAAGCATAAAATGCATTGATGGTGGGGATCTAGCAGATGTTTGAGATTAGAAATGGGATAGCAGTGATTTTAATGTCCCTCTGTTAATTGCTGCTGTAGGCAAACAGCTAATATACAGATATTCATTCGACATAGCATCTTAAGTCTTATGTCCTCTGGCTAGAGCTATCATCTCATTAAAAAATTGAGGATTATGGGACAGGAGTGGAACTTGAAAAATGTTGGTATCTTAGCTGTGGGTGAATTGAGGTTAATGAAATTGAGTTTTGTAAGTTTCTAAGTAACTCGCTCATTCATGTTGTGGTCCTGTACTCTCTCCAGGCAAGAACAAAATGATTTAGCCTCATTGAGGTAATTAACACCTTTGAGGACCAGACAGCGTAGGAGGGTTGGTGGAGACTGATGTGATGCGGAGAAGCCAGTGACCTCTGCGTTTTGTGAAAAGCTGCTTGCCGTCCTGCATCACACACTGTGGTAACCAACACTCACGAGTGTGATGCAATGGTTACCTGTTTGGCCTGGTTGACAGTAATTGTGCCTCCAGTCAAAACTGAATTTCATAATGGTGCAGTGCTAACAAGTTTGATTCAACTGGGAGAAACTACTGTACGGTGTGTGTGGGATGTTTCTCCATTCAATGACTCAGAACTGCTCTGATATGAATTTACAATTACTTATTATTATTATATTTAACCAATTCATAAATATTAAGAATGTTAATATTTGAAATGACTTGTTAATGAAGCATTTCTGGATCAGTTGCAACAGCCCTTTACACAGTCAGATATAATAACTAGCATTTACCCAATCTGTCTCTGATTTACCCCTCTATAACTGGCACACAGCAAACAAGACATGCCATGCATGTTTCAGTCTTCACACTGATCAAGCTTTGCTGTGCTTTCTCTCCTCTTCAGGACATTTCATATCGGCCTGTTAGCCATTTCACAGCTATGACGAGACCGATGTCTGTTTCTATTCAGACCTCACATCAGACATTCGCATAGCTTATGTCACATGCCACATTCTGTTCTCACCATCCTTATTTATATATACTCCTATCTGTGTACTCTGCAGCATCCATCAATAATTACAGACACTTGTTTGTTATGCAGCAAAGGACCGATACATTCCCTACCCGTTGCATTAAGCAAGATTGATCTTTGCACTTCCCGTGGCACCTCGGGGTCATTTAAAAAGCATTGTTTCCCAAAAGCATAGGGGGCAGAGAGGCAGCAGTGCACGCCAGGGCTTAAGCTCGGTACGTCTTTCATGGAGACATAAGCCATTATGACCCATTCTCATCTAAAGGGACACAGCCACTCAACCGGGCTGAGAGCGCCAGCGGCTGACGTGATTAAGGTTTCATCCCACAAATATTCATGTGCATTTAATGATCCAGCATCACTTCATTCCGCATGAATTATGAATATGATGAGTCGAAGAGAAAACAGTGCTGCTGGAGAGAAGCGGGCAAAGTGGAGGAGGGGGGAAAGGGGACAGAGGTTGCAGCCACTAGCATATTCATTGCGAAACTGGTGTTTTTATGCCCAAGGTTAACAAAAAGGGTCAAATGCGGTGATCGAGTGATCTCACATTCTCGAGCTGCTGGCCTAGATCTAGGAATCTCCACAGCTTTGCTATGGTTCCTTAAAGGCTCATCCATGCCAACAACATTATACCCCCAAGACACGCTACTCTGTTCTGTTGAAATAATGCTGGTTAGCTAAAAACGCTCTAATATGATAGAGTCTGGGATGCCAGAGCGCATGTCTTAATCATGTTAAGTGTAACAGTTGACATTTCAGTCTGCCTAGGGCTTCCTTGGACGCATTTTAATCAAAAATTCAATACGCTTAAGTACCCTCTTAATATAAACAAACTAGAACTATTCCGTTCTTGGCCATGTTCGTCATTTGAATTGGATGAAACAAGCTTGTTAGAAATACAGTGGGGTCCGAAAGTCTGAGATAACTAGTAAAAATCCATTTATTTAGCATTTTTTATTATTATTTTCCAATGCAAATAATGCAATTATGCATTATGAGCAGCGTAAGTTACTCAAAAAAAGTAATTAATTACTAGTTACTAATTACATCTTCAATCATGTAATTAGATTACTTTACAAATTACTCTCTCCAGAAAGTATTTAATTACTTATTACTAATAACTTTCTAAATCCTATTTAGTACATGATACAAGGATAGGCTTGAAATGGCACGAAGAAATAATATATAAAAGTACATAAATTATACTGGTCCCACTTTAGGGTCCAATTCTCTCTATTAACTAACTATTAACTACTTTTGCCTCAATATACTCCAACTACTGCTTATAAATACTAAAGAAGTTGTTAATTTTAAGTATTGGTAGAAATGGGGCGGGTAAAGGAAGTAGAATAAGATTTTGCAGAATCAGGCATTAATATGTGCTATTAATAAACAGTCAGCATCTAATATTAATGCTAATAATCAACCAGTTAATAAGTGAGAATTGTAAAACTAAAACCATGTTAAATCCACTATTGTTTTTTAGTATACATAATTGTTTTAGAGTCCATAGACAGTATTTAGTTACATCAGAAGTAACTGTAACTAGATTACAAGAAAAATAAGAGTAATGCCTTACTTTACTTTTTCAAGGGAAAAGTGTTTAAATTACAGTAACTAATTACTGCGTAACTAGTTACACCAAACACTGATTATGAGTAAAGTACGAGATTAAAATATCAATGTGTTTATAGGCGGTTTCCCAGACAGGGCTTAAGTCTAGTCCAAGACTAAAATGCTTGGTTGAGCTGTCTTAACTGAAAACAGCTTGCTTCCTTTATAAAGCATTCAATAGCATTTTTGCCGACTTGGTTGGCCCTTTTGAAAGCACAGTGAATGTTTGCCTATTTTTTAACAAATGCCTATACTATCATCTTCACAAGGATATTTATGTATTGTGTGTTACTCATGCTTAAAAAAAACTAAAGCAAGGTTGATTCCTAACTCACTTAAGAAAATGAATACATTATGCTAATTTGTATCACAC
Source organism: Misgurnus anguillicaudatus (assembly GCF_027580225.2). Classification (NCBI taxonomy): domain Eukaryota; kingdom Metazoa; phylum Chordata; class Actinopteri; order Cypriniformes; family Cobitidae; genus Misgurnus; species Misgurnus anguillicaudatus. The sequence continues at coordinate 12,421,699 of NC_073351.2, forward strand.
TGATGTGTTGCAACAAGACAGGTCATGACACATAAATGAAATATATGACATTAATGAAATCACCAAATCTAATTTTGCATCGCCAAAGGCTAATACGGGCACTGCCTGGTATGAGTGCAATGCCAACACTTTTAATTTTAGCACATTAAAAGGATGTGTGATGAGGTTGTTGAGGGAATAATTAGCTTTAACATTTGCCTGCGGTTTTCATTCAAGTCGTGACTAAGGCAAAACAAAATCAGCCATCTACTGCAATGTACCGACTCAGTAAGAGCCCTTCTGAGGCCACACCACCGACCGGCTTCATCCTGTGAAATATTTCATCACGACACTCGCCTCTGGACTAAGAAACAAGTCAAGACAGAGAAAGAACTAAAGAAAGCATCTGTCTATTATCACTTGTTCTCTTTCACTTTATTTATTTAGGATATTTAAAGGTTGGACTTTTGTAGAATGCACTTGAATGGCTCAACAGACATCCAGCAGAAGTATATTTTTGTGCTCTTTAATTAAATAGCTTGCTATTTTCTTGAAAAATTGTTCTAAAGGCAAACACTGCCATCTTTTGTTGGACAATGTAACTTTCTCATCCTATAACTGAATTACATCACTGTGTTCTGTCATTATCTTATTAGAGCTTTATTAAACATAACATTTTAAATCTTAATAAAGATACTATTGTTGTATGTAGAATTTATGGTTAAATTTAAATGCACATTTAAAAACTGACTCAAAGCTATGTGGCAAATGATAAAGGTAGTGGAAAATGTATGCATGTGTCAGGTGTTCCCATACGGCAAAAAAAATAATAATAATAATAAAAAAAATAATAATAATACATTTATCTGGCAATAAAATATATTTTAAATATATGCTAAATACATTTTGTAGAATGCTCAATTGAATATATATTTTTTTTTATTTGAAAATATATTTAGTTTTAACCTTCATATATCAACATGTAATATAGTGCTAAAATATTTTTTAATACTTTCAATTTTATGTTGAAATTATATTTCAAAATTTACAAAAATGGTCAAAAATCTATATATTTGTAAACATATTCCAAAATATATTTCAGCACACTTTTCCATAATTATACTGAAGAAAATTTGAAATAAACATATACATTTATAACAAAATAAACATGAAAATGCATACTCTTCTGCAGGTTGGGTTTTTCATAGTAGTCAAATGTACTCTTGTTCTAGTCTAGAAATATTTTGTGTTGGTTAGTGTGTAGAATTGTAAAATGGCGCCTCCACGAGGTGATTTTTGTAACTGTAAGCTTGTGTCGTAAAGGTCGTAAAGCGAATGTTTATCACGACAGTGATTATCCATATACGGCAGGAGCGTTCTTAAAGGGAGCTCGCTTTATAAATTCAGATTATTAAGAGAGTTAACGCGATCAATCTGCTGGACTATTAATATTTTCCGAAATGGGAATAGCCGATGAGGCTGACCGGACTTTATTTGTCGGGAACTTGGACCCACAAGTAACAGAAGAACTTATATTCGAGCTGTTTGTACAGGTAACATTTTGGTTAACGTTAGCTTGCTGATGCTAATGATCGTCTGCTTATTCCTATGAAGTTATATTATCGATAAGCAAAATATTAAACAGAAACCCACATTATTGTACATTTTAAATATGTCGGTAGGCGAATGTTTGATACAGGCTTACAATGATATCGCAGTTTCTGTGTGTATTAAGTCAATCCTGTATCGCGCTCCGTTTCTGCAAGACGTAACTTAGTTCAGATAGTAGACCAATTTTAATTAGTTTTGTAGATAGCTGTTAATCATATATAGTGTGATCATTTATCGCGGTGCAGTTTTTATGCTTTTGTTTCTTTTTAACGAGTAACGTTAATGTTTGTTCATGTTACGCAAAACCAATCTCGGACGGGATTGTTTTTGACATAACTAAATATAACATGATAACATGTTGACTAATTAAATAATATTCCTTCCTTTATGCAAGTTTAGACTTAATCATTCATTTACATTCTTTTATAATTACGAGTAGTTTGCATTTAACTAACGCAGTGATCTCGCATGTATTTTCCCATTCAGGCTGGGCCACTAACCAAAGTCAAAATCCCTAAAGACAATGATGGAAAATCAAAACAGTTTGCATTTGTAAACTTCAAGCACGAGATCTCTGTGCCTTATGCTTTACATTTGCTGAACGGTATTCGTCTGTTTGGAAGGCAACTAAACATACAGTTTAGATCCGGTAGGTTCATTTTACCATTATTTAATTTCGGCAACTATACATTAGCTAAACAATAAATGCTGTCCTCTTGTATCTTCGGTGTTTTTATTATCCATAATTTCAGCATAACATTTGGAGCAAACCCACACACCCATTATTTTTATGAATATAAGAAAACATATAGAAGAGGAGATTAAATGTCCTGTTTAGAGGATTTGAAATGAAATGTTTGTATAGTGTTTCTGATGATATTCTGAATGACCTGCACACTGAAGCTGTATAGGACTTACAGAATAACCATCATTTCAATTGTTTGTATGTAACAGGTAGCAGTCATATCAATCATGAGGGCAAAAGTCCAGCAAACTCTCAAAACCCCAGTCCAGCAAATACACCTGGTCACCGTGGTGGAAGGTACTGTTTTTTTTACTTGTTTTTTTACGTTGTCTCCTGAGACCAATGGCTGTTTAAATTGTGTATGCAACTTCTGCTTGTGATTTGGATTTAGGGGTGCGCTTACATTATCCTAACCAAACCGTGCTTTTACCCACAAAGCCTGGTTTGTTTGACTAGTGTGATCGCTCTGTATCGTGTCAGGGCATAATTTGGTTAATCGTGCCCTGTCTGGCTTACAGAGGTGGGCTCGGGTGCAGTACCCTTGGGCTCAGGCGCAAAATGCGAAGTGTTATTGCAAATCGTGCCAGAGCGCGGTTCAGAAGGCGAAATGTCAATTGCATGACCACTCACATTCGTCAGCCTTTATAAAGTTAACCCCTTGGTGTGCACAGCAGGGTTTTGTAAACGTCAGCTGCACACGCGACAGATCAACTAAGCAATATGATGGGTGTGTGAGAGGGCTGTTTGTCATCGCGCACCAAACGACTCCAAAAAACCCCATGTCTGTAGAACCTGTAAATGTAAAGGTCCAGAGCAGACTTTTATGTGTTTTGTTTGTGATGTTTATCTTTTACATGTGCACGCACATGAACAAAACTTCAAGAAAGCTGGTTTAGGCATTTACATGTAACAAGAAATCAAGGTAATGGGCAGAAATCGGATTTAGCTGGAGCTAATTATGACCTTTTCCAGATAAAAAAAAAGTAACTTTTTAACGTTTACTTGATCTTGCCTGTTATCAGTTTATTAAAAGGGTAAAATGCGTGTTTCTTTTAATTTATGTTTTCTTAAGTGTTCTTGCAAAATTAAAGTTTTTTGCTTAAAGCATATATATTTAATTAATTTATGACCTTTCCAACTTATTTTTCATCCTCTGATTAAAACATGCTATGTCTACTATGCAGTTTCACTACAAATACAGCTTTTTAAATGCTCTTTTTAAGTACGTTTTCATGTTACAGACAGAAAAACAATCTTACGTCACTAATCCAGCCATTTTCCATTATTTTGGATTTTCCTGGAGAACAATTACGTAAACGCTATTCTAACCCTAACTATGAAACTTGCAGGATGTAATAATGATTTGTTTGGAGTTGCAATTCTGCACAACAGAGACCAGATCAGCGCTGTTTAGTGAATTTTTAACCTAGTAGGGCTGGGTGATATTGACCTAAATTCATATTTCTGTCATTTTGGGGTGAATGGTGACATGCGTTTAATATACCAGGATTCTACAAAGTGGAATAAATGTTTTCATGCAAGTCAAAGCCTAATGTGGGATTGACATATTACCAAAATTCTGTATAGCCCAGCAGTGTTTTAACCTTTTAAAACTTTTTTTTTTTGCAGAACCCCAGAGCAGACGGGCTCTCCATCCTACTCCCCTCCACAACGTCTGCAAAAGTCGTTTTCGTCACCTGATAGCTTACAGAGACATGCAATGGTAAGAACTTTCTTATTAACACACATGGTCATGTTAAATGGGCAGACAAAATAGTTAAAGCCTTTTGTAGAGTTACAGTACACTTACAGTACAGTTTATTTTTTAACAGGTTAACAGTATGTGGCAACTTCAGATGCAGCAGTTGCAACACCTAAATGGGGCCTTCCAGATGGGTGGTCAGCAATTTAGGGGTGTTGGAGGAGTAGACAGTAACCCCCAGCAACAGGATTGGGCGGGTCAGCGTGGTCATCGTCACTCACATCAGGAAAATAGCAGCCATCATGGCCGAGATCAACGGCACGGTAGCGCCGGGAGCAACCACGATCGCCATCGTCGTGATGGTCAGCGGGGTGAAAACTATCACCACGATGATCGTAGTGGAGGCCGCAACAGAAACCACACCCCTGAAAGATGGAGAGACTCAAGAGACGGGTCTAGAGGAGGGCGATGGAATCGGTTTTAAAAAATTAACTTATGTATTTTAGTTTTCCTGTAGACTTTTTTTAAAATCAATTGTTTTAATGAACCCAATTCTCTCCCTAGATTTTTTTAAAAAAATATTTCTGTTTACTTAACATCAGGCTTCAGTTATACAAAAAAAGTTCCTGACAACTATAAGGAAAAGAATCACTGTGCAGATCAGAAATGCAAGAAAAAATATAGAACAAGTAATTAACTTGCCATTTTGTACACTGGCCATTTAAAAATCAATATAATCTCAGGGAGAAACCTTTGTTTATGTATTTTTATAATTTCCTTTTTAGGAAATTTCTGTATTTTCAATGCCACAATAGCTTCACAATTTAATACGCTACAAATTTGTCTTGAAATAATCTAAAAGATTTCCAGTTGGTCATTTCTTACAATTTCTCTTTGACAAATAGTAAACTAGTTTGTTATAACAAGTGCTTTGTCTTGATGTACAAGTTTTTTTAAAAACTTTTTTACTTTAAACATTCCTCTTTTGTGGGCACTTTTCAAATTTGCTCTCTCCTCAAGACTGCCATGGAACAATAACTAGTTTTTATTAAAAACGTTTTTGTCATGTATAACTGCACCAACTGTTCATTTTCATAAAAGTTACAGTTTACAAAGCTTTTGTTTTTGTGATTTTATTGTCATTCTCTCTTTATTCCCCTTGTGGTCCCTTTAAAAGAAAATTCATGACAAAAACTTAATTAAAATGAAACCGAACAGTTTTACATTACACAATGTACTGTTGTTGGTTAGTATCCTTATTTTTCTGAGGTTTAAGGAGTGATGTTTAATGTATGCTAAATTAATGTATTTAAATGGCATGCCCATAGCACCATCTCACAGCCCCCAGTCTGAGAACCACTGGTGAAGGGCAATGCTTACTTTCTTAAATATATTTTCAGTGTTAAATGTGACCTTTATCATTAGTAGAAATAGACCAGCATGTGACAGTAGCTTACATTTAAGTTTAGTTTCCTCATCAGTTTTAATTCAACTGACAGTATTTCTTGCAGGACAAGAACAAACTTAATACGAAGTCAATGATGGAATAGTTTTTACTACAAAAATAGTTTGCTAATCTGGACTGCTAAACAACGAAATGTATATTAAAGCAATAAGCCCCAAGAAGCAGTGGGTTACCAGTGCATTTTATAACAGCTAAGGGGCGTGGAGTGCCTAAAACCCCCTTAGCTGTTATAAAATGCACTGGTAACCCCACTGCTTCGCGGGGCTTATTGCGTTTATAAAATTGTTACTTCATATGCATAGCAGAATTTCATAAAATAAAACCCAAATAAGTTGTAATTATATTAGTACAAATATTACTCTTTCGCCAAACAAAGTAGTTCATCAGAATCAAGTGTGCCTGTTCCCAACCAAAACAGACGCAGCAAAGACATATGAGGAAAATATGATGTAAGTGTTTATTTTTATAAATCAACGTTCATCTAATTTATACATTAACATTTATATCGTGCAACTGTTGAAGTGATGATCAAATATGCTCGGAAGCATGCAAATCTTTCCCTGTCAGCGTTATTTTTTAAGTTGCCACCCAGTTTTAGTTTAATGCCTAACAGAAACATTTTCTTCTTTAAATAAACATAAAATATTAAATGAAAGAACAGACTCTCCGCTTAAAAAAAAAGTTTCATCCTACCTTCATTTGTTCTCTTATCACCTCCTAAAATCGGATATAATTCCATTTTTGTTAATAACTTTTGTAAGATATCAGATTCAGAGCCATGAACACTACACTGTGTTTTTAGTGTTGAGTGAATGCGAGGTAGAAACTCCTCAGAGAACTTTTTCTCATTATTGACGAGATGACTCAACAATATTTATCGACATTTATCTGGATATTGCCATTAATTGTGCAAAAATAAAAACTATGATTAAAGACTGTGGTGTTTATTTCATAAATCAGTACGCAGCAACAGTGGCGCAGTGATATGTAATGCGGTCTGAACTGTGGGTTTACCGGGGTATTTTATCATGGCTTCGAACGCGTTTCAACCAATCAGAAATAAGAACCAGAACTGCCCGTTTTATAAAATAGGAATATTCCACTGTCATAAGATTTGGAAAGGTCAGCAGTTGTTTTAGCATGAAATAAAGCTCTTTTTAGTGCAATTGTAAATCCTGTGACTGTACGGGTGAAACACTGTTGTCTGATAATTTGTGGTGCCTGGCGGTGCTTTAAGACGTCCGTGCCCAGGCCACATCAAAGTCATTATCCAACCCTGTGTTTCAAAGGTAAATGTATGGCATTTTGTGTCTACTGTGGAAATAAAATGTCATGCTGTACTGTATATAATTTGTCTCTTCTACCTCTCCAGCAACCTAAAGCATTTTGTCAAGGATCAGCGTAAAGGTGAAGTTTATCTCCCCCTTTTTTTTTTTACTGAGACAGCCAACTGCATTAAAAATTGTAGGTGCTTAAAAGTTTTTTTTCACAGTGATGTCATAGAAGAATATTTTTTAGTTAACTTTTTAAGTCAAAGACCATTCATTCAGATGTTAAGGGTTATTTATTGAAGTTGTTGCTCTATGGCATAATGAAGCCATTTTTGTATTATATCATTGCACATTGTCTAAGAGCCAGGGGCGTAGCCGGTGTGCCAAGGTGAATGCGAATATTTTTTTATATTCTCAATAAAAAATGTTGACTAAACTTGGGCTATTGTTGTTTACTTAAAATGTATATGTAGGGAACAGCGTACAACAAAGCATTCTAGACCCCTCCCAACTGCATTTGGACTGGATTTTGGTGGGTTAACATAAACGGGTATCTAGTTTGATCAGATAAGACAACTGACCAACATTTTTTATGGCCTACCTCCGTGACAAAGCAGAGGAGAGGATGTTTTGATTGGCCCACACCATCTCTGCTTCTCATCCTTTCAACCAACCCCCCCACCCCCCTTCGCCATCTCATGAAGGCAGGATGGTCGTAAACATTCTTTAAGGAAAATCATTTTTCTAATTATTGGCTAAACCAAAGAAAAAATCTTTACATCCTTCCACCACCAAAATAGACTTAAAACATCACCTATTGACTTCATACTCGTTTAAGTGAAATTCTGTAGCTGGTGCCCCGAAGGGGGAGAGGTCATCTGACACACACACGCACACACACACTAGTGGAGGCATGTATGGCATACTGACCAATGGTTGCCCATGAGAATCACTAAATTAATTTGTGCCCATGTCAAAATCACTGCACATATATTTTTAAAATCAACTTTTGCACGTGCAAGTTAAAAATATTTTAACTGACCCGACGTGTCATGATTGTCACGTGACACACCGCAGCCACAATAACTAACAGATGTATGCTATTCGTTTTATTTCGTTTTTCCTTTATTCATACTTGTCATACAAACAAAAGATAAATGTCTACATAATGTTTGGAATGTCTACTTTTAAATGATGTAAGTGAAATTGTACATTGCTAATATTAAAATTTTGCTATCATAGTATACTACATGATTTCAGCGGCTGGAATGTGTGTATAGTAATTATCTTGTGGACTGAATAAAGTCTAAGATTGGCATTGCTTTTTACAACAAAACTAATGTTTATATTTCTGAAGTGATGCCATTTTAATACTTCTGAAATCTGAATGCTTAATTTAAATCTGTGAAAGAAAGGTTAACTTTATTTGTACCTCGGAAGTACACAGATGTACACTCTGCGTAGTTTATGAATTTGTATTTTTATGATAACTCCAGAAAGTACGATATAGTGTAGTATAAGTTTATTGAAAAAGTTTATTTTTGCATTATAGGCTATACTTGAAATACTGGGAGTTTACTCCAGATACTTCAGTTTCCTCATATAGTCTAAAAACATCCTAAATGACTGTAACCTGTGTCATTGATTCAAGTCATACCAAATGTGTTCTGCTGGGTACAGGTCTGGGCTTTTTGCAGACCAGTCAAGTTCTTCCACAGAATCCACACTGGACTGAATCAATCATTTTATTTTTTGGAATAGAAGGGTCCTGTCTAAACTGCTGCTATAAAATTAGAAGCACACAATTCTCTAAAATATGATTATATGCAGAACCATTGAGATTTGTGCTCATACAAGTGTGTAAGAGGGGGCATTCCAATACTTTTATCCATTTAGGGGCGGTTTCCCGGACAGGGATTAGCTTAAACCAGGACAAGGCCTTAGTTTAATTAGGAAATATAACTAGTTTGAACAAACATACACTCTAAAAACAAACGTTGCTATATAGCACCAAAAGTGGTTCTTTGCTCGTAATCATAGAAGAACCGTTTTTAGTGCCATATAGCACCGGTGAAGCACCGGTGAAGAACCTGTGTATAACCATATAGTGCTATGTAGAACCAAATGTGGTGCTATAGTGGTGCTATATGGCACCTATATGGTTCTACACAGGTGCTTCACCGATGCTTCACCGGTGCTATATGGCACTAAAAACGATTCTTCTATGGTTAAGATTCAAATCAACAGTTTTGGTGCTAGCACCGTTTGTTTTTTTAGAGTGTACGGCACTAAAAATATTACTTGTGTGCATTTTGAGGCTAAACAAAGGACACTGATGTATTTTATGATATGTCAGTGCAGGTTGTTTTCAGTTTGGACAGCTCTTACATTTATTTTAGTCTAGGACTAGTCTAATCCCTGTCCGGGAAACCGCCCCATAGTGTTGATACTGAGTTAATAGTTTATCATTTCAAAAAGTAGCTGGCCAGGAGATCAGATTTATGAACAGCTTTATCCGATTCATTGAAAAGATCTGAATCAAACTTTTACTTAACTGAAAGAGCACCATACTGCATTGTAAGTAACAACTATAGCAACAACAATAAATTGTGTCTTTCTCAAGTAATCATAATAAAATCAGAATTAAAATAATTTGTAGATTTCTACATAGAATGCCTGCTATCTCACTTTATATTCTAAGTTTTCATTGACATTGCACATCCACTGGCCTGTTAAAAAAAAAGTTGTGGCACATGAGCTGCCTTTGCATGCATGATGCTCAGATAATCCAGTACTTTCCGTGGCTTGGTTGACTTTGCTGCAACGTACTGGTCTGTGAGATCTGTGATTAGGCAACTTTGCTGTGTGTGTGTGTGTGTGTGTGTGTGTGTGTGTGTGTGTGTGTGTGTGTGTGTGTGTGTGTGTGTGTGTGTGTGTGCATGTGCGGGCGAGCATATGTGTGTCAGATTGTGTTAATGAAAGAGCATGAGATCAATCTCCAGAACAAAAGTAAAACTGTAACAAGACGTTGTCTATCTGAGGTAAAGACACAAAGTCTCATGACAAGAATCTGCATTAATCTGCCTTCGTTAACTCAAATTAAATTAACTAAAGTTGAATGAACTAATAAACAATAAATGATAATACAAAGGCCATCTAGGTTAGAACAATTCAAGTTTCATGTAGACACAACATAATCTGCTGTTACAATGGCTAATTATAAACTTTAGTGCACTGTAAAAAATACTTTGCTGTCTTAAAATTATTTGTTAAATCAACTCAAATTTACAAGCAGGGCCTGAAGTTAACTTTTTTGATCACCTGCCACAGTGACTTTTTACCAGCCAGTTTTTTTTTGCCTGAATAGTGAATGATAACACTGTTTTTAATGTATGAATTATTATTATTTAACAACTCACCTGTAGTTATAACAACTCATCTTTAGTCAAGATAAATAATAGTAAGTTGAAATGACTTGTAAATCTGAGTTGATTCAACAAAAAATGTAAAGGCAGCAAAGTATTTTTTACAGTGTGGGTGGTTTCCCGGACAGGGATTAGACTAGTGCTAGACTAAAAAAATGTAAGAGCTGTCCAAACTGAAAACAACTTGCACTGACATATCTTAAAATACATCAGTCCCCTGTGTAAGGCATGTTTGTTAAAACCAGTTATATTTCCTAATTAAACTAAAGCCTAGTCCTGGTTTAAGCTAAACCCTGGAAACCACCCCTAGGGGATGTTCACATTTCGCATCTAAAACATGCGGGAAAATGTGTACGCGCACTTCCCCTACTTTCCAATGTGCTTTTGCTGAGGTAATATGTCAAGTTGAAGTATTTTGAACTGTCTGTGGCACTGCCGCGCCTGGAAAAAAGAGCACCTCACACCACGCGCCACGACCGCAACACTTTCTATTTGAGCGTGCTGTCCGTGTGGCTACATTCAAAATAGTGTATTTGCACACGCAAGAGACGCGAAATGTGATTCGCCTCTTAGACAGTATATGATATTAAAGCAACACTTATCAAATAGGTTGTATTTTGGAAGCCTATTGCTTACTTTGTTTTGTTTATGTAGTTTCCGCATTACTGGAAGTGAGGAAGTAGTTTCCACAACAATTTAATATTACCATTATTTTTACATTTTATAAGCTAAACCTGAAAATAAGTCCTAATTTTAGTAGTAAATACGTACATATGAGCATTAAAATATATAGTTAGTCTTTTGCCTCATTTAATTCATAAAACGTCACTTTATAAAAGTTTTATTAAATGTATGTTTTCAAAGTTACTAAGTTCTTATGTTAAATACTTTAATTATTCCATATTTTTCCATAATTGAGCATCCTTAACTGTAAGTTGTTAAACTTGGGGATGCCACTTTTGGCTTTTCCATTCAATGAAATACTGTACATTACTTACATTTTACAGCACACAACACAGAAATGACATCATAAGTCTTATGTTTTTGTTTTATCAGCAGTGGGTGTCAATCTCTGTAGCATGCCAAGGAAAAACAAAGTTGTTTAAATGCAGCTTTAATTTCAGAATGAACAGAGCTAGCTACATTTTAAAACATTTAAGATGTGATATTAGTTTGGGAAAGTTTTTTTTCATTTACATCATTAACACTTGCATTTGTTGTTGTTGATATGTACAACACCTCCACCAATTCAGAGCTTAAACCTATAAATGGATAGATATTTTCACTTCGAACTGGCTGTATGGAAATGCGTCTTCAGATACATGGTTGTGGAACCAAGGAGTAAAAGCTTGATTGCCTGAAATCATTGTTCTTAGGAATATGGCACAGAAAGCCGCTTCGTGTGTTGAAAAGTTTCCCCCCATAGCCGTCACTCTTTGAACTAGTAGGTGAGAGAAAAATACATATTCACAACATTTAATTACACTCAAAAAATGTCTGGGTTATTTTTGACCCATAATGGGTAAATATTGGACAGAACACATGCTGGGTTAAAAATATCCCAATGTTGGGTTGTTGTTATGCAACCATGAGATATAATAACCCAGCAGTTGGGTTAAAACAATCCAGCATTGGTTCAATTTTAACACAGCGGTGTGTTCAGTCCAATATTTATCCATTGTGGGTTAAAAATAACCCAGACATTTTTAGAGTGTAATAACATATGTCAAGACTTTTAACGTTTTTTCTCAATGTTTTATTGCATTTCTCATTTGAGCAGTTTTCATTGTTTCACAATCGTAAGAGAACACAATTGTTTTTAGAAATTGAGTTTTGGATATACCATAATAAAGAATAAACAACCATATAAAACGTGTTATATGAATTTTAATTCAGATGAGTTCTAAACCTGATCTCACGAATTTCCGTGGGATAGTCACGGATTTTTTTGCTCATTTTTCCGTGGCATTTTCACGGATCTCCACATTTTCCGTGGCCCTGCCACGGACTGTCTTTTTTCGTGTCATTCTCACGTATTGGTTACTCAACAGTTTTTTCCTATTTTCTTACCATTGTCGCTTTGGTTTAGGGTTAGATTTACATAAAATGACATCCTTACCCAAACCCAACTCTAACCCCAACGCCAGGCGACAATTGTTTAAAGTTTAGAAAATATAAAAGAATAAATAAAAAAAAATTGTATAAACCAATACTTAAAGTGACACTAACGCAAACATCAAATCTTACCCTAAACCGAAGCGACAATGATTTGAAAATAGGAAAAAAACAGTTGAGTAACAATCCGTGAGAATGCCACGGAAAAATTAGCAAAAAAACTATACCACGGAACTTTGTGAGATCACGTTGGTTCTAAATAATACTTAGTTATAAATTATTTTTTTAAATTTAATTTTCATCACTTACTGGCATATGTAGAGACCGACTCTTGGCCAGTTTGAATCGGCAAACTTATACATGTCACTGTGAGTCCCCTCTACCCATTTCCAACCACGTCCTTCACATGGATCAACCAGAACCTGTATAGACAAATACATCTATATATTACATGTACACTACTAAAACGACAGAGTGCATAGTTCTGTCACGGCTGGAACACGAGGAGGACAAAGGAAAACCCAAACGCAGACTAAAATAATGAATACTTTAATACATACAAACAGACAGAACCAAAACACCCACGAGGGGGTAAAACATAACAATAAACAGACACGAGAACTAACTGACTAACATTAACACTTGGAACACTAACTACATAGACTTCACAAGAGATCTGGAACAGAGAGTAAACACAGGGATCTGGAAAGGGAACAGAGAATAATACCAACGCACGGAGGACAGGACAGAAGGGTATTAAATAGGGAGTACTAATAACAGACACCTGGAGCTAAATCAGACATAAGGGAGCGGGAAACAATTCACGAACCCTGAGAGAAACGTGGACCGCGGAAGGGCATGTCACACAACTCTCTCAGGGCAGACACGTACTGTCACAACCTAATCTATCAAACTCGGATAAGACAAGAAATAGAGAGATCAGGTCATGACAGTACCCTCCCCCCAAGGGCGGATACTAGACGCCCTCAGGAGGAGACACTAAACACAGGACCTAAAGTGAGACAAAAACCAAGAAAACAATGAAACCAAAATCAATGGTAAACAAGACAACATAACAACAGGGTTGGGATGAGCTAACAAAAATAAAATACATGGAAGAGGAGGAGGAGTAACGGCAAAGTTTGAATAATGAGAGTCAGTTTGTGTCCTTACAGTTTTATGAGTTCTTTTGGTGGTGGTGGTGACAGATGGGGGAGTCCGGAGGGAGGGACAAGAGTTCACCACAACGGGAGGGGACTGACGAGGGAACACCGGGGACACAGGAGGTACAGGGAACTCAGAAACAGAAAGCACAGGGGGCACAGGGGGCACAGGAGACGAATACTGAACCGGGCAACACAGTTCCGATCCGCCGGAAAGGACGGATTGTTCCACGTCCATCGGATGCGCCGGCGACTCTGGACGCGCCGGCGACTCTGGACGCGCCGGCGACTCTGGACGCGCCGGCGACTCTGGACGCGCCGGCGACTCTGGACGCGCCCGCGACTCGGGACGCGCCGGCGACTCTGGACGCGCCGGCGACTCTGGACGCGCCGGCGACTCTGGACGCGCCGGCGACTCTGGACGCGCCGGCGACTCTGGACGCGCCGGCGACTCTGGACGCGCCGGCGACTCTGGAGACTTGGGGGAAGTCGATGGTACAGGCTGCGCGGGAGAGGTGTTCTTCCTCCTCGTCTTCCGTCTGGGACGAGGAGCGGAAAGCGCCGGAGGAGTGGGAGATAGCAACGGCCGGACCACCCAACTCCGAAGACGAGCCACCCGACGCCGAGTCCCAGGAGGCATGTCTTTCACGTTTCCCCCTGAGACTGTCGGGTGGACAGGAAACCGGTGGCAGAGGCGAGAATGGCCTGTCTGAAGAAAATACTCCCACTCGCCGACGCTCCGGGATGGTTGCCAGAGGGACTGAAAAAGAGGTCCTTCCTCCCTGGAATGCCCCTCTGGCCGTGGCACCTCTCCACGCGTTGCTTCCCCCGCGTCGAACCAGTCTAGTCCCTCTAAACGCGGCGTAGTCAATGTTGGGGTTCAGCTCCATAGTCCGCTGGGTTAGTTTTGGCGTTGGTATTCTGTCACGGCTGGAACACGAGGAGGACAAAGGAAAACCCAAACGCAGACTAAAATAATGAATACTTTAATACATACAAACAGACAGAACCAAAACACCCACGAAGGGGTAAAACATAACAATAAACAGACACGAGAACTAACTGACTAACATTAACACTTGGAACACTAACTACATAGACTTTACAAGAGATCTGGAACAGAGAGTAAACACAGGGATCTGGAAAGGGAACAGAGAATAATACCAACGCACGGAGGACAGGACAGAAGGGTATTAAATAGGGAGTACTAATATCAGACACCTGGAGCTAAATCAGACATAAGGGAGCGGGAAACAATTCATGAACCCTGAGAGAAACGTGGACCGCGGAAGGGCATGTCACACAGGGCAGACACGTACTGTCACAACCTAATCTCTCAAACTCGAATAAGACAAGAAATAGAGAGATCAGGTCATGACAAGTTCAAATTAAAAGCTGGATGACTAGCAACTTTCTACTTCAGACAAAAAGGTCTGTTTTAATTACCAGACCAAAATCGTCCAGACATAACAACCTATGCACTCTCAGAAATAAAGGTACAAAAGCTGTCACTGGGACAGTACCCTTTCAAAAAGGTACACCTTTGTACCCAAAGAGTGCATATTAGTACCTCAAAAGGTACATATTAGTAATTCAAAGATGTGTATTGGTTCTGTTACGGCTGGTATGAACCGGATGGTGGAAAAGTAACAGATGAACCCAAACGCAAGATGTACAAAAATATAACTATTTATTTACAATAACTGAAACACCCACGAGGGGGTAAAAACAGAAGGAAACAAAAACACTGTGCTGGAACACAAATAAAACAGAACACGAGAAAAACTCGGATTGGAAACTGGTGACATTAACACAGTATCTACAAACAACGCACGCACACCACACAGAGAACACAAGGGCATTATATAGACAGCACATCAATGGGGAACAGGTGAACATAATTAATCACTTAAGACATGATTACATAAGGGAGTAGGGTAAAAGTGACAAGACACTGGGAATACGTGTTACACATACATGATGTGAAAACACACGTATTCCCACATAAAACAATGCTGCCCTGGTCCTGCCCTCTGGATAATAACCAAGGTCAGGCAAGACCATGACAGCCACAAAACACTGGGAACACCTGTCACACAGATATGATGTGAACACACGTGTTCCCACGTACACACACTGCTGCCCTGACCTTGCCCACAGAACATAGACCTGAACCTATACTAAGGTCTGGCAAGATCACGACAGCAACAAGACACCGGGAACATGTGGAAGCCACACACAGAATGTGATCCCACATGTCCCCACACCGAACATGATACTGCCACGGTCCTGTCGGATGCACTCAGACCTACATCTAGCACGGATGTCCGACAGGACCGTGACAGGTTCCTAAAAGGCATACATTTGTAACTAAATGGTACATATTAGGACCTTTTTAAAGGGTACTACCCTAGTGACAGCTTTTGTACCTTTATTTTTGACAGTGTGGATGGATGTTCTATAAAACCTTGTTATCAGCTACACTCATAAAAAATAAGATGCTTCACAATGCCATAAGAATCTTTTTTTTGTCTAAATGTCTGGGTGTCATATTTGACAGGGCATGCAACACACTCGCCCAAAGCGTTTCCTCTCCTAACACTACAAAGTCAAAATAAACCATATAACATGTAAAATAAAGTTGTATCAAATGCACACCTCCCACCAGTCCTGTGTAAACTATGACACGCAGAAGTTTTTTTTTACAATAGAGTCTAGGCATAAGCCTGCTCACTTTAATGTTCTTGATCACTTAAATCTTCTTAATCCTGGAATAAAAAACCTCACTTCACTAAGAGGCGGTTTCCCAGACAAGGCTTAGTCCCAGACTAAAATGCATTGTTAAGCTGTCTTAATTTAAAAACATCTTGCATTGACATATCTGAACCAACATCAGTCCTTTTTTTTCTCGAGATGCACACCACACTGTCAAAAATAAAGGTACGAAGCTGTCACTGGGGCAGTACCCTTTAAAAAGGGCCCTAATATGTACCATTTAGGTACAAATATATTCCTTTAAAGGTTCATTTTGGCAGTTTAAAGTACTAATATGCACTCTTTGGGTACAAAGGTGTACCTTTTTGGAAGGGTACTGTCCCAGTGACGACTTTTGTACCTTTATTTCTGAGAGTGCAGTATTGTTTTTTTGTAAGCCATTTTTTGTAAAAACTGCTTAAATGTCCTAATATAACTAAGGGCTAGTCCTGGATTAACCTAAACCCTGTCTGGGAAACTGCCTTTAAAAGTAATTTCGATAATAAAAGTGAATAACTGTAGTTCAGATAATATAATAGGCTAATGTAATACTATTACACTATTTGGATTTTTATATGAATAGATCTTAAATAGTTTTATAGATTTCATTACTAGAAAATGTGTTTTATAAACTGTTTATAGGGTATGTGATGTATAAGGCTCTTATACAAACACAAAATTTGTTAAATAAGTTAAAAACATTGAATGTCATGATAAACAGATATACACTTGAACAGCAGCCATATCACTCTGTAGCCCACCACTGGTTGCCCACGGTGAACGTGATTTCACCAAGTAGGATGTGATCCTGGATCAACACCATTGTTGGTAACATTTTCATTAACCAATCAGATTGCAGGATTAGGATTAGTGTATATGTTAGGTTTAGGTTTAGGATTGGGTTAGGGGCTTTTAAGAAATACTCCTCAAACTATTATTTCACACTAATTTGAGGGTTTAAAAATGGTTAGGGTTTGAGTTAAGGGTAGGTTGGGGTATCTTTGATTAAAACATTGATCCAGGATAAACAAAAAATGTTGATCCAGGATCACATCTTACTTGGTGAAATCACGGCGACCAGTTGCCCACTGAAGCTAAGTATGGAGTCTGGTCAGTACTTGGATGGGAGACCTCCTGGGAAAACCAGGTTGCCACTGGTAGAGGTGTTAGTGATATCAGCATGGGGTGTTGTTCACCCTGTGGTCTATGTGGGTCCTAACACCCCAGTATAGTGATGGGGACACTATCAAAAGCACCATCCTTTGGATGACATGTTAGACGAGGTCCTGACTCTTTGTAGTAATTAATCATCCCAGGATGTCTTTCGAAAAAGAGTAAGGGTGTGCGCTTTGGCATCCTGGCCAAACTTGCCCATTGGACTACTAATCATCCACTCATAAACCAATTGGCTATATTACTTTGTCTCCTCTACACTAATAACCTGGTGTGTGGTGGGTGTGCTGGTGCAATATGGCTGCTGTCACATCATCCAGGTGGATGCTGCACATTGGTGGTGGTTGAGAAGAAGTAAAGAGCTATATAAATGTAACACATTATTAAGTGTACTTACAAAAAACACACTTATTGTTCTTCATAACTTTTCTTATTATTATTCCGCCCAAATGTTTGGCCTGCTTTTGCGACTAGGCCGTTTGACACAGAGACCCCGTTCAAACTTTAAAACGTTCAGGCAGTGCCAGTCTAAGTTGCTTGTAGACATGATGTCAAGGATCCATGTCGTTCTTCCACGATATTGGATTGAACAGAAAACCCAAAAAAAGATTCACAGGTCACAAATTTTGTCCGAACTTCATGAAAGTGGACGTACATCCTTGGACCAAGCCTTACAAAAGTTACTAGAAGGATTTTTGATTTTCAAAAGCGTTTGCCCGTCACAGCCCAAAAGATACCAGTAGCATAGTTACCAAACAGGAAGTAGTTCATATCTCAGGAACTCTTTCACATATTGAAACCAAACTTTGTACATGAACTTAGACTCCAATGTGAGGATGCCCAAGATAGATGCCCTCATCTATCTAAATCAGGGGTGTCCAGACTTTTTTGTGTGGTGATCTACTTTTAAAATGATAAAGCCGACAAGATCTACCTGCTAAAAACACTGTTTTTTTATAACACTTTTAATGCTTGTTATGACTATACTGCATATATCTCTACGTTGAATTTAGGGCTGTCACCTACTCAATTCTTTTTTAGGAGTTAAACAAAATCCTTGAGTACATGTCGAATACTTCTTAAAATAGCGGAGATGCGGTTTAGTGAAACAAACTAGAAAAAGACAAAAGTATCAGAAGCCTATAACTCAGCGCTACGCTGCCTCTGGCTCTCTCTCGTTCACGCGCGCGCGCACACAGACACACACACACACCGTACGCATGGATCGGCTCCTGCATGAAGGCAAGAATGCGCATCCTGGTGAATTTCGGAAGTTAGACGGCTGTGAGCTGCAGTGGGCTAGCATAAGATTTATAAAAACACATTTGAGAAAAAAGACGCACAACTCAAAAAGATTTGTGTGTTTCACAATTACTCTAATTTCGCACATGGAGCAGCTAACTTATGTGCGATCAACCGGCATTGCCTTTGCAATCGACTGGTCTGTTAGCAAATACTTTCTGAAGTATTCTTTAATCTGTACTGTTTGTGTATGGAGGGCACTACATAGTCTTTATGTGTGTGTGTGTGTGTGTGTGTGTGTGTGTGTGTGTGTGTGTGTGCACGCGCGCACGTGTGTGTGTGTTTCAGGAATGCCTTTACGTATTGAAACCAAACTTTGTACATGAACTTGGGAATCCAATGTGAGGAAGCACAAGATAAAAAAACATTCTAAAATTTTACATCATTTCACAAATCACATTAGTGATCGCACCAGAGCAAGCACACTGTGACTTGTGTGACTTGTGACTCGGAGTGTAATCTCTAGTGGATGCCAATTTTCTCCCTAGCAACCAAATACAGTACCCTAGCAACCAAATAAACAAAGCCTTATATCTCCGCATCAGAAAACCGTAGAGACACGGGGGTTGGACCGTTTTACTCGTGACTCGGAGGGTAATCACTAGAGGATTCCAAGAGGTGTTAAAGCCACGCCCCTATCAACCACATATGAACACCCTAGCAACAGAGTAAACAAAGCCTTATATTTCCACATCAGAACATCGTAGAGACACGGGGGTTGGACCGTTTGACTCGTGACTCGGAGTGTAATCACTATTGGATGCCAATTTTCTCCCTAGCAACCAAATACAGTACCCTAGCAACCAAATAAACAAAGCCTTATATCTCCGCATCAGAACAGCGTAGAGACACGGGGGTTGGACCGTTTGACTTGTGACTCGGAGTGTAATCTCTAGTGGATGCCAATTTTCTCCCTAGCAACCAAATACAGTACCCTAGCAACCAAATAAACAAAGCCTTATATCTCTGCATCAGAACATCGTAGAGACACTTGGGGTCAAAGTGACCATTTCATATCTTTTAAAACATGTGCAGTGACTAAAATAAGTATTTTACCAAGGTAAAGTTACTTTAACTTGTGATACTTGACTGTTGGTTTTATTTTCATTGCCTCTCTTTAAACAAAGTTCCATTGCTGAAAATCACAGCGATCAGCCGACTTCAGATAAACTTTTGCAAATAATAATAATAAAAAATTATCATAACCTAAATAATAAAAACAGATTTGAAAAAGGCTTGAACCTAGCTTTCATATGGTATAAAACCTTAAATTATTAAAATTTCACCATGTGGTTGATTTTCCTAGTATAATTTGTATTAGTTTATTGTATTAAGTTACCTGATAGTTTTTGGAACGATGAATTTGCCAGCCCCACTCAAAGTTGCAGTGTTGATCATTTACATATCCACTGTTCCATTCCTCCATCTGGTCCAGTGGCTTTACACACAGCTAACTGGGTTTTAAAATGAACAGCATCTGTATACCACAAGCATTAAAGTCTCAACTTCTGTCAGAAGCTGTTTATCTATCTGCAAATTTAATTATGTGGAAAAAAGTGACATGCACAATAGCCTTTCTGACTAAATTGTGATTTTTTATCTATTTAGGATTTAATTGAAAGGGATGTATACCTAACCTACTTAAAGATGTAATGATAGGTATATCATCAGGTAGTAGTGGGATTATTTGTAAAGAATGAAAAGTTACTGCATACTGTGGGGCACATCTGTGGTCTGAATCCACTGGAGATCCTGGTTCTTGCAACCCTGGTATGGGTCTCCTTTCCATGGGTTTACACAGGTGCACGTCCTCCTGTGATTGGATGCTGTGCATATGGCATTAACTCCACAGGGTGTGACCAGGCATGTGTCTTGACATGTGCCTGTGTTGCAGACCTCATGGTCCTTACAAACACTGTCCATAGTGCAGTAATTACATGGTGGTGGTGAGAAGGATACACATATATATATATAGATGATATATGCAATCATATTCCAACAAAATAGGAGACGTGTTGGTCTTCCAGCCAGGCATTTCTCTGCAGTTTATGTGCCAATGCAGCTGGGGTGTCATCCAGACCCCCGAGCCACAAGCCCGTCGTGCACGGCCCCCCCACCCTGTGTTGGAGGTATCTGTGCATACTATTGCATGCCTGGAGACCTGTCTCAGAGGCACACCGGCTCGGAGAAACGAATGGTCTAGCCACAGAGTAAAAGTGCGACGACACGCAGGTGTAATGATAACACGGTGAACGCCACGAAGCCACGCTCTCCTCGCTTGGTCGTTAAGTGGTCTCACATGGAGCAACCTGAGCTGTGTCACAGCCGCTGCTTCTGCCATATGCCCCAGGAGCTTCTGAAATTATTTCAGTGGGACCATGCTCTTGCTGTTGAATGTATTCAGGCAAGTCAGTATTGACTGTACACGTGCATCTGTTAGACGAGCTATAAAATCGACAGAGTCCAGTTCCATACAGAGAAAAGAGATCCTCTGCACAGGGCAAAGTTTGCTCTTTTCCCAGTTGACCCGAAGACCCAAACGAGCGAGGTGTTTGAGAGTTAAGTCTCTGTGAGCATGCAGCGTCCAACGTGATTGCGCACACCTTTCTCTCTCAGGGGTTTTAAAGCCCCCTCCACTACTTTGGGGAATACACAGGACGAGAGAGAGAGCCCCTTGAACGCAAAGCGGGAAACGACCTGTGTCGGGGGAAAATCGATATAGGAAAGTACGCGTCCTTCAGGTCGATAGATGCAAAGCAATCGTTTGGATGAATGCATGGAAATATGTGTTTGGGCATCAGCATCTGTGAAGTGCACAGTTCAGGGTACGCAGGTCCAAGATCGGTCACAAGCCGCCACTTTTCTTGGGTACAATAAAGTAAGGGCTGTAAAACCCCAACCAAACCACCAGCTGGAGGGACTGGCTCGATTGCGTTTTTCGCCAGTAGGATGGCAATCTCTGCACGTAGTACATGCGCATTGGCAACTCTCACCGCAGTGAAATGAACGCCGTAGAATTTGGGGGGGGGGGGCGTTGCAGGAAAAGTTGTATTGCATAGCCGAGACGAATTGTATGTAAAAGCCAACGCGACGGGCTAGGAAGCTGTTTCCACGGCCCCAGAAACCGTGCGAGAGGGACTAATGGCACGACCTGTTTTAGCCACATCGACAATGGTGTTGTGTAATCTTATACTCACCTGAGTCCGCTGAAGAGAGGCTGAACAGGTGACATTTTGTGAGGGGCTCAAGCTGATCAGAGCACTCGCTTGTAATGGAGGAGTGGGAGGACGGTGGGTTAAGAGCCTGTTCATAGCTCCGCGACTCCTGTGAAGAGCCGGAGGACGAGGAAGGGTTATGAGCCCGTTTGTAGCTCCGCAACTCCTGTGGAGAGCTGGAGACGGAGAATGGGTTATGAGCCGTGTGTATCTCCAGCACTCCTGTGAAGAGCCGGAGGACGAGGAAGGGTTATGAGCCTGCTTGAAACTATGGAAATCTTCTGTAGACCTGGAAATGAAGGAGGAATCTGCTTTGTTTGTGGTCATGGGTACTGGCTGAAAGCCAGCAGAACAGGAAAACCAAGGGTTGCCCACCAAGCCCTCCTTCGAGGGGAGTGGTGCTTCATCAGCTCTTAAAGAGCGATCCTCTACAACTCCAGGTCACACGACTCAGGGCCGCTTGGTCTATGTTTTCCACCTCAAAAAGCGGGCTAAACGGGTGAGACAAGCTGCTTACGGTGGGTTCCTATATGCTCCCTGGATGAAGGAATGATGGTAGCCATAGCAGGATGCCCTCGGTGAGGAGCAGGCTGAGGCACCGACGAAGCAGAAGGGGCAGCTGGGTTCCGACATGGCAAGATGGCCTCAGTCTGCTAAAGGGCGGCCGAGAACTGTTGAATGCTCTCGGCGGCACCACTAAAAAGAAATTACAATGTTGTTGCAGCTGGGTTGCCGGTAATTTGCCGTGGATTTAGATTTATGTTGTTTGATGGCGGGGGTTTGTTCAAAGTTAAATAAATTTTGAATATTGGCAGGTCTTTGTCTCTACAGAATAAAACTATACAATAACAGCCTCATGCAAAGCATTCTGGGAACCAGAAATCATCAACAACCTTTTTCTGTTTTTTGCTTCAGATTTTGTTTCCCAGAATGTTTAGCTTGATGCAATTTGTTTTTTGTTTTACTCTGTGAAGACAAATACTTGTAAATGTAAAATGTTCATTTAACTTTGAACAAAATGTTGCCAGTAAATAACATAAATTTAAATCTACTGTAAATTACCGGCAACCCAGCTGCAATTTCTACGGATTTTTTTTACAGTGTAGGATTCTTCTTCACCTCATTGAGCATTCTGTGCTGTGCTCTTGCAGTCATCTTTACAGGAAGACCACGCCTAGGGAGTGTAGCAACAGTGCTGAACTTTCTCCATTTGTAGACAATCTGTCTTACCGCGGACACATGGACATCAAGGCTTTTAGATATACTTTTGTAGCCCTTTCCAGCTTTATGTAAGTCGACAATTCTTGATCGTAGGTCTTCTAACCGCTTTTTTATCCGAGGCATGGTTCACGACAGACGTTTCTCTCTTTAGAACAGCAAACTCAAAACTGGTGTGTGTTTTTTATTGGACAGGGTAGCTTTAATCAACACATCCAATCTCATCACATTCATGGAACCTAGGTTGGCTGATCCTGGCTCCAATTAGCTCTTGGAGAAGTCATTAGATTAGGGTTTCACATACTTTTTCCACCCTGCACTATGAATGTTTACATGTTGTGTTCAATAAAAACATGAAAACGTATAATGTTTGTGCGGTTTTGTTTAAGTGTTTCTCTATTGTTGTGACTTAAATGAAGATCAGAACACATTTTATGACCAATTTATGAAGAAATCCAAGTAAGCCCAAACGGTTCACATACTTTTTATTTCAACTGTAGCTTGATGTTTATTAGCTCTCACTGTAACACAGTTTTTTTAACAAAGGCTTGAACGCATGTACCATGGGTGCAGCAGACGCAATGATATTGGCAGCGCCCGAAAATAGTCAATGTGACTTGCACCTAGTTGGGGACTATTTTCGGGTGCTGCTTAATTAACTACAGAAAAGTCAAGTTTTAAATAGGAAAAATATTGAAACATTTTTAAGCGCAATGCTAGTGGTCTAATCAGATTCAATAAATTATGCTAAGCTATGCTAAAAGTGGTACTGCCAGACCCGGAGATCGGCTGAATGGATTCCAAAACGGTAAAACTTAAATGTTTAAAAGAAATTAAACCTATTTTCAAAAAAGGTGGAGTGTTTCTTTAATATACCTGGGCGCTCCCACCCAAGTAAAGTCAATAGGTGTGTTCGACATCGGCTGCGGCTGGATGCAACCGATCGGCGAGATTAGCCGCGTGCAGGCGGGGAGGAGCTGAAAACGGAGACGTGAAGTCAGACACGCTGTGGTTCCTGTAGTTTGCTGCATTTACGTCAGGCATGGCTGATCATGTGGGGTTTGCTTGCTTTATCGCAGTAAACATGATTTGTAAGATGTAAACAACATAAAAAGTGAATTATATTGTTTTGAATGTCCATGTATGAGCATGAGTGGAACTGAAGAGGCTTATAGCATCTGTTTTTACAGGAATAAAGTTTAACATATATTATTTAAATACCAATGTAGTGGGGTCTACATTTTTTATGCATTTATTTTGATGAACATGACACAATATAACATCGCAACTACATAAAAAGAGCTTTAAGTGTTATAAAAATACAGATTTGTGACCATTCGTGGAACTGAGGTCGTGAAAATAAACACGAAACACAATCGTAAAAACAGCTGTGTCGTCATTACAGCCTGTGCAGCTCCTCTTCAGGAACTGCACTGGCTGACCCAGGCGGCTGATCTCGAATTGCTCTCGCGGTTCTTTAAAACCATATGACAATGTCACGTGCCTTCAGCGCCAGCTGACTGGAGCTGGACCGGATCAACTGCAATCCGTCACAGGACTGATGAGAAGACTTAGCTCTATACTGGGCTTTCTTCTTCTTCATTTCTCAGTTTTCGTCCCTGTGCGCCAGAGGGTTGATGATTATAGGCCTACCGCCTCGTTTTAGATCAACGCGCAACGTAACGCAACTCCCCTCCTACCCGCAACACCAGAGGGCGCCCACAACATATTTGTCGCCCTAGGCAACTGACATGTTCGCTTATAGCAATCGCCGGCCCTGTGCGCTTAAAAGCATGAAATATAAGCACACGAGTTTGGAGAGCTATAACTTTGTCTCGTGTGCCCTCAAGTGGTTATCTTTGATCTTATACTGGTAGAAATTATTGCTTTTTACAATGCTATAATGAAATGCAAAAATATACCCATCAGATCAAGCTATTTCATTTATTTTTATGTATTAAAAAATACATTTACAAAGTAAAAATGACATATACAAATAATATCTTAATATAACATTACCTAATAATTTACAACATTTACATACTTTACTGTACATCATCCCGAGTTATTAACAGCTATAAACATCTGCAGAAATACAGACTATTCTCTAGTTCATTGATGTTTATGTTAACCATTCAGATAACTAGATAAAGAGAAATTTAGTTAATATTCCCACTCCAATGCAATGAACCTGTAACAAAAGATGGCTCTACTTTCATACCTTTCACACTTTAATCTTTATCATTTAGGGACAGAAATATTGTTTTTAAACAAGGTTTAAGTGAAGGTCGGATTTAAACAAAGAGGTCTAAGTATCAGCCCCAAAATAAATACAAATAAATATGTTTAAAAAAATAAATTGCCCACATTGCAGCAATACAATCATTCCACTTTTCCCTTGTTGCCTTAACATAAGAAATTTATTTTCTGAAATAATGTGTAAATTACAGTGTTGCTACAGTAAAACACCATAAAAATTTCATTTCAACGCACCTGAATCAATGCCCTGTATTTCGGCACAGGGTGTGTAATCCAAAGAGAGTGATGAAGAGTATAAAATAAACATAAACTTTATAAAACAAACATAAACAGATTATCCACATTAAACACAACCATGACAGTAATGTAGTGTACATAAAACAAGCATGACTGCATGGTTCATGAGAAACAGAACAGGATTGTAACACCCTGTACCTCTGATCATCACATCACATCACATGGTTGGGTACATCGATGTCAATCGCCTCAAAGCCCCGGTTTTCAATGCCAGATCTCGAGTGGTGATGATGCCCTGCCTCGTTGTGGTAGCAACGGGAGCAATGGGCGGTTGGCACGGCCACCAATTTGCAGAAGTTGGAAAAGTCCACGCAGTATTTTCCCTCTTTGCTGCGAGAGATGATGGGGAGGAAGTCGTAACCCCACATGATTTCCTGGGGGATGTAAGAAGTCCTGACCTGGCAGGAGGAGCTGGTGGACTCGGCTGTCCCATCCAGGAAGACCACAAGCTCAAACTCCTGCTGATGTAAAGTGTCCACTGCCATTTCATAGAATGGACTTGTTTTATTGATCACGTGGTACAGTGTCAGCGGACACACAAAAAAAAGATTGTCCTTGCCAGCATCCACCGTGAAGTCAATATTGACCTGGTCCAGGATGATAGTTTCACCCTCCGGCGTGACTGTTGTCCTCAGCAGCTTGCCGTAAATCTGACTGCCGATCATCAGGGTCTTACGAAGGTTGGCCACGCGGATCTGAAGACAGAGGGTGCCCTTTTTGGGGCAGATCACTGCGGACTCGCTGAACTGTATAGTCTTGGCTCTCTTTTTGGGTAGGGCGATTTTTGTCATGACCACACCACACCAGAAGCACTCGATAAGGGAGCCCATAATAGTCTGAATTATGAGCAGCGTGATGGCTCCGGGACAGAGATATGTAATGTATCTGTAACCATAGCCAATAGTGGCTTGGGTCTCCAACGAAAAAAGAAAGGCAGAGGCCAGGTTCATGACGTTCCCCACACATAACATGTGGTCTGTGGGTGGATTCTGCCACGCGAGGTCACCGTTGTTTCGTGCGATCCAGTACCAAATCATGCCGAATATGAACCAGCTGAGTGCGAAAGAAGCCACAAACTGCAAGATCACATATCGCCATCGGGTCTCCACAAAGGTGGTCCATATGTCTAGGAGGTAGGCAAAGCGGGTTTTGTGCATCACATTGCCGTACTCGATGTTGCAGCGGCCATTTTTGTTCACAAGGCGACTCTTTCGAATCCGCCGCTCTGACATGTACTCTTTAAACACCCCTCTCAGAGAACGTGTCATTTTGAGTGTCGGTCAATCTGGAAAAAGAAGAAACAGGATTTAAAGTGTGTGGATTGTGAAAAAACAGCTGTATTTATTTGAAACTTTGTTGGAAATGTGTGAGCCAAACTTTAAGACCTAAACTAATACAAAACAAAATAACAAACAATGTAATTGTGGTTTCAGTGTAAAATTCTACAGAGGTTCAAATCATTGGGAGGGACTATAACTACCAGTGGCGGCTCATGACTGCTCATCGGAGGATGCGCTAATTCAAAAAAGTGTTTGGATTGTCACGTGTGTGGTTCCCTTTTCCAAAATATGTGTCATGCGTGTGGAGAGATCCTGTGTGAATCACGTGTTTTGTCAAAATAAGTGCCTGCTGGAGACGCGTCAAAACCGTTTATGATAAAAGAGACGCTCACGTTCCCTAAATACACGCAAGACACTCCCTTAACAGTTAACTCTGATTACGCATGAGATTGTGCGAGTATCTGGCACACGCGAGCATCTCCTTTCAAGTTCAAGGCAGCAGGCACTTATTTTGGCATGACACGTGATGCACACACGATCTCTCAAAGCGCAGAACACATATTTTGAAATGACGAACCACACACATGACAAGCTACATACATGTTGTGACGAACTTCGCATTGTGCGCTTCAAAAAAAGAAGTCACCAGCCGCCACTGGTAACCACATATCAAAACATGACAGAGAATGTGCTGCCCAACATATAAGAGTATATAACCATAAACACAGTGTTGTTTTGCATAAAATTGGAAGCCCTTTGCCAAATCTGTCGACATAGTTTACATGCAAAGATTGAGGGCATCTGTGGCTAATGTTTGACATTTCTAGTGCTTTGTAGTAATTGTACCCGTATTGTATTGAATGAATGTGTGCTGCATCCATGCACAACATTTGTGACCCAGTCTGTAAAAATCCAGCTAAAGTCAGGCTTTGTGATTTACTGTTTTCTACATAAAATCATCCTACATAACATAACTTTGATACTTTAATATTAAATGAGTAAGATCATCATGTCAAAGACTGAAATCAATGAGTGAATCAAACTTTGATGATTTTAATCTCATAGTTAGATTATGAGACTTCAGCCTGGATTTCACAGACAGACAGATTTTATATAAATCAACAATATGACTCTACTTATTAAAACGTGGCTATGATTGTTTAAAGTAGAATTGAGTTGGCCGCTTTCTTTTCATTGAATGAGCTGTGAGTGTGAAAAAAATGGCTCAAATTAGTTTAACCAATAAGTCTTAAACCGGCAGGGAATTGAACCAGGATTTTACACCTGAGTAAAGAAGTGTACTTGACACATTCTGGATGTTTCTATGTACTTAATTACAACAGTAAATAAAATCTCTGGTAATGCAGGCATCGCATGGCACTGCGTTCAAGGCGGTTATCTGCGGGTAATCTCTGCTTATCAGTCGTTTGTGAGAGACCGAGAGCTGTTGAGATCGCTCTCGATTCATGGGCTCTATCTCTGGAGAGTGCTTAATTTTTAATGCGCACTCTATTGGAATACACATCAACTCCATTGCAAAGCTCAATTACGCTGCAGAATAGCAACTGTTCAACCCTGCCAGAGGAACCCGCAGTTCCCATCCACCACCAATCATCTGCCGCACAGATTTATGAATGAATGTTCCCAAAATACCTTGAGGAATATTGGTGCTGATGACTGAGCCAGACTGTGCAACAAGACGTTCACAAGGAGAATTTAGAAATGAATCAGTCTCACTCATAGACCTGACAAAATATTGAAGAAGGCTTTAAACTTATCATAGAGTTGAATATTTTTGTTCTCAGCTTACCTGCAACAGAAGATCTTCAGCTGATATCCAACAGTCTTGCCGCGGGTGAAGGTGCGAATCACAAACAATCACCAGCAGTCTTCCTTTATCGATCGCTCTCCCTCTCTCTCTTTGTTTCAAAACTCTCTATCCTTCTTTTAGATCTTAGCTAAAGCAGGAAATTGGAAATGTGCTTGTTATTCATTAATAAGCCGCATCTCTCCTTAAGTGCTTCACTTTCACACTCTGTTAATCTTTCTTGCTCTCCCTCTAGGTGTCTGAAGCACCTTATTCCCAACTTTGTCCTTTTATACATGCTCACTTCCCATGTGCACTGTCATCCTGTGTTGATGTATACACAAAATGCTTTAAACATGTGGAGCATGCAGGCTACTTTACTTGATGACACAGATTTTGACACACATATGCATTTACAGATGCATGCTTTCCATTAATTGAATTTACACAACAAATAATACTTTCACTTGCTCAAATAGCCCCGCATGATCGGCCGGGATGCACTACGATAAATTAACTGTTAAGGGTACCAGCACGAAATCATATCACGCTACATGCTACTACACTAAAGAGTCATCACAAGTGACGGTGATGTGATTTTTAAAGATTTTTCATGATGTATGAAGTAATAAATCTATGTGTGGGACAATTTTAGATCACTTGAAACCTGCAAATTGGAATTTGTACACAGAGAAAGAAGACCACCAGTTTGAGATTAATGTTGAAAAAAAATGTTTTTTATTTAATGAAAGGGTTAGGACTACTTTTTGTAATAAAATCATTGGTTCTCTTTAAAAGTATTTTTTTTTTCAGTCATGAAGTAATAAGTAAAATCAGCATGGTTTTAATTGCTGATAAAGTATGAATAGCCTACATGAACACTGTAATCTCAAAAAGTATTTTCACAAATAGTTGTGTACACGCTCCATTGACTTTAGACCAGGTTTTAATTTATCAGTGACACAGTCTATTTCAGTTGCCTCAAAATAGCAACATGCTAACAATTTCTGAACACACCTTGTTTCCAGATCAGCACGCCAATGGGTGCACAAATGTGCGCAAATGCATTTGCTATTTAAATTACGTGGTGCTAGTCATTGTGCATTCCTTGCTAGTTGCAAGCATTATTTCGGTAAGAATAAGGGGGATTTTTTCGATGTCCTCTTAATTTTTTCTACTGTGACAGAAGGAGAAAATGTTTTAGTCAAACATCAAAAATGTCTTTACCAGAAGTTCCCGAATCCGGAATGATCAGAAGACCCTAATCTTGACATTTCAAGTGTGCTGTATAAATTCACCGCACTTATGTAATACCCATCAGTCATTTGGTTATAATCAGGATTCAGTTCAATACCTTTATGTGCTTTGACATGCCGATTAGCAAATTTACCTTAGTGAAGCTTTCAATGGAAAATCCATAATAAGCGTTTCAATAATAACAAACCATAAAATGTTGCCTGAGGGGCCAGTCACACCAAAAGCGTTTATGGCAGTTGCAGGCGCCTTTTTTGAATGATATTCTATGGGCAGGGCGCGTTTGCGCGCTGTTTATGCGCGCCGAGCGCCTTGCGGTTTTTTGCCGCCTGCCGCGCACGCGTTTTTGAAGGAGCGCTGAGAGCGGAGAAGCGCCCGACGTCATTCTTGTCTTTCCATTGTCCAATCGAATGAGGGGAGAGGCGGGCCTTACGTTGTGGTGAGGGAAGTTTACAGTTGCTTTGAAGAACCGGACGCCACTCGCTCACTCTCCCCTGCAGGTTTGTGCACCTCTCACCCTCAAACAAGGTCAGAGCAAGCGTCCTCTTTTTAAAGTTTCAGCTAATATGACAGTTAACAGCAAAAGAGCGCTCACGCTTCAATATTTGATTGAATACAGCTGACTCGGTGGTTGCTTAGCAATATGAAAAGCCGCGTCGCACTGTTTTTTTTTTTAAAAAAGGCAGTGCGTCGCGCCTTGCGTTTGCAAGCGTTTAAAGCGCTTTTGGTGTGACTGGCCCCTGAGGCTCCCATTAAAGACCACTGATCCCAAACAGAAGTTTTTCCACACTGACTTCTCTTCAGTTAACTTTTTATATTTGTGTAAGTGGTATAAATGCCATTTCACATAACAAAACACT
Organism: Misgurnus anguillicaudatus; assembly: GCF_027580225.2. Taxonomy (NCBI): domain Eukaryota; kingdom Metazoa; phylum Chordata; class Actinopteri; order Cypriniformes; family Cobitidae; genus Misgurnus; species Misgurnus anguillicaudatus. The sequence continues at coordinate 12,452,594 of NC_073351.2, forward strand.
TCTTTTCTTCACCGCAAGAAAATCAGCCACCGTGACAAAACCAGACATGCATATAAAATGTAGAGTTTTCCTAAAAATCATTAATAGGACAAAGATTAAACTTGCAAAATGCTTGACTTTTCGAAAGTTTGTCACAACTGAACAATTTAAAGTACTGATGCCCAATTGGTTAAAGTGCCAAAACAAATAGTTTTTTTTTAATGATAATGATATAATAACCTGTGCCTGGTGTTTGAGGAGGTATTTCACTACTGAAGTATAAACGTTAATGACCAACTTAGTTCCACTGAATAACTCAAATGAGTCACACAGTCCATGCGTCACTGCAAATATTTGTGCTCTCCTTTCTCTACCTTTTGACTTCCAAAAATTCAATAGTTGCCTTTTGACGTTTTACACGTGGCTTACAGTACCCTGTCATTGCTCAATGAGGTCATTTGTTATGTCTTAGGGCTGGAAAATGAGTCAAAGCTTATTTATTGGCAGTGTTATTTGTCATAATATTCCTTTTTTGCGTTTTGTGTATTATTTACTTCAAGCCCTCAAATTCATTGTCAATCCAACCTTGACAAGAAATGAGGGCATCTAAGGGAGTTTTCACACCGTTAACTGTTATTAACTCTATATAAAAGTTGAATGCCTTCCAAAAAAAATTTTATATAAATATATATATATAAATATATAAACATGCAATATATCAAATGAAAGAACAGACCCTCTGCTTTTAAACAATAAATAAATAAATAAAATCCTTTTTATCATCTCTCAAATGGGTAGGTTTTTTCAAAGATACCAAATTTTAAGCAAAAAGCTGAGATAATTGCATTTTTGCTAACAACTTTTAATAGAGATCAGATTCAGAGAGATCGTCAAAAACATTCACAGACAACATATCAACATATATGTCAAAATGTATTTCAAGGACTAGCAAATACATTTCTAATTTTACATCCCATGTGGCAAAAAAAGTATTTTTTGCTAAAATATATTTAAAATATATGCTAAATACAAGTTAATTTTTAAGTTGAAATATATTTAATTTGAATCTTTTTAAAACTGTTATGTTTACAGGTTCATAACATAAACAAAGTAGATATAGTAGGCTAGATATATATTTTTAATGCTGTAAAATGTATTTATTTTAATAAATTTTTTTTTGTAAACATATTCCAAAATATAGGTATATTTTGAAATGTATTTACAAATATATATATTTTGCTGTATAAGTTGGACTGGAAATACATTTAGCAGTAATGCATAATCAAGCCATGGTTATGTGTATATAATCTGTTAATAAGTAATTGTGTTTTAAAGGGGAAATGAAATGAGGAATCTTCCTTAATAAGAGTTTTATATGATTAACTGGACACAGTTCTGTGCTTTGGGAGACTACTGTGTTCAACAGCAAACAAAGCAGTTCAGAAGTAAAACAGTCCTGAACCGTCCGTTACAATAAACATTAAAAACCAGTTCAACGCTGGAAAATTACACACTCGCAAAAACACAAAACAACAGATTTTAGAGGTTATGTCATAATATGAGCTATATGCACATTTTCCTATTGAGGAGTAAAAAGAAAAGCACATACACAAGGTTATTTTGTAATATTGCCTAAATGCACATTTTCTTACTGAGAATAAAACAAAACAGAAGAAAAATTACATGTCTAGTTACAAATTCTCAAATGGATCGAGGTTTTGCTATTGACAGTAAATTCGAGTTTCAAGTTTATTTATTTATATAGCACATTTAAAAACAGTGCATAGGCTGACCAAAGTGCTGCACAATTATGAGTAAAAAGAAATTAACCCTTTAACTGCCAGCTCAAACGGTTGAGCACATTTTGAGTCCCTATATTTTATTGAGAGGAGTACCTAACTTAACTCAAGCTGATTGAGCCATCCCTACTATTTGTTTAAGATATGTTATGCCAAAAAATCCACTAAATATCAATGTGTCAATCAACAGCACTTGTCACAACACATCTTGTTATGTGGATGTCAGAAAGAAAAAAAAATCACTTCTGTTATGTGAACTGTTCTTTTTGAAATTTTGCAAGGAAACCATATTTTTTGACATATTACACTGTAAGAGCCCTAACTTTACAAAATTATGTTACTTGGTGCCATGAAAAAATTTCGTATTTTTTTCAGATCATCAATTTCTGCAGTCAGAATGTACTATTTGCTATTAAATATACATTTTTGATCATTCACAGCTATGAATATGACACAGCTATTGTATTGAAAATATTGAGATAATTTCTTAAGTATGTATTTTTTCTATTTCTGGATATTTTTTTGAAATACCTATAATGAATTCATATAATTAATGTATGGAAATCATAATTACTGATTAATTAATCAAAAATTACTTCTTAAATGTTTTAAATAGTTTGAAGGATTGTTTGTAACGTTGGCTTACTTTAAAGGGGCCATGTCACAAGACTTTTTTAAGATGTCAAATAAACCTTTGGTGTCCCAAGAGCACATATGTGATGTTTTAGCTCAAAATACCATATAAATAATGTATTATAGCTTGTTATAATTGCCACTTTGTAGGTGTGAGCAAAAAAGTACCGTTTTGGGTGCGTCCTTTAAAATGCAAATGAGCGGATGAAGTGCAAACACTGATCACAATGATGGTGGTTTGTTGAAATTGAAACTTAATTGTGTTGTGAAATAGTTTCTCTTTCTCCCTCTCTGGACTAAATGTCAGTGCTGTGGTTGGATAGTGCAGATTAAGGGGCGGTATTATTATAATAAGAGCTCCTTCTGACATCACAAGGGGAGCCAAATTCCAATTACCTATTTTTTCACATGCTTACAGAGAATGGTTTACCAAAACTAAGTTACCGGGTTGATCTTTTTCACATTTTCTATGTTGATAGAAACACTGAGGACCCAATCATAGCACTTAAACATGGAAAATCTCAGATTTTCATGCCATGACCCATTTAATTTATCTAAAAAAAAGACAAAACAATTATGTTGCACTACCACACTTGACAGTGTGTTTCTTAAATCATAAAAGACTAAAATGCCATTGTATTACTATCTTTGTCCTTCTTTTATTTTAGGTTTTAAATGCAGAAATTCCTTATTTTTGTTACTTTTAGTCATTTTATTGAAAAAAACATGAAAACACTTCATTTCCTGTGTTAAAATGAAAACCTGAAATGTTTTAATATATTATACTTCAATAAATAAAGAAGATTTAATACAAAACCATTTTATTTTGATTATGTTTGTAAAAAATTTGTATTATAGTTCATATTTTCTAATTTCCATAGTACGTGTTTGAATTCCTTTAAGTGACATATCAACCATTTGGTAGAGGCCGATTTAAAAAAAAAATGATATGATGTGTTTGAAAAAAATACATTGATTGTGTTAATAGCGACATAAGGAGATAAGAAATGCAAACAAAAAAATTTTCAAATGCCTTTTTCTTGGTGTGGCAGTTAACAAAAAACACCTAATAATAAAGTGTAATAATAACAATAAAATTACAATAAGAAACAGATGTTAGAGTACAATATACAACCAGAGATTAAGAGTCATTTTACTTCACGCAGTATTAAAAGCCAGTGAGAAAAACTGTGTCTTTTACATTGTTTTAAAAGCAGTTAAAGACTGAGCTATTCTAATGTGGGTGGGTAAGAGGTCCGTGTAACGCTTCACAATTCAATTTTCAAACCATTCACAACATGTAAATGCAAAAAAAAAGAAACTAAACGTAAATTTTTCAATTTTCTGTATAACATTGTCATTGAATTTTTGTCATTTTCTCTACTTTACTTAATTTTACTTTTACTAAATTGTAGTTTTAAGAAATTTAAACAAATGAAATCTAGGCCAGATAGAAAGCCATCTATCACGTCAAAATATAGACAGATAAATGAATATATATCGGACATTATACACATCTAGGATGGCATGAGGGTGAATAAATTATTGCATTCCAATTTCATTTGTTTGGTCGCCCTGGGCGTCACACGGCTGGTGCAAGATGAGAAGTTGTGGTTTTAAAGTGCTTTTTTTGCCAAACATGATGATTATTTTGCTAGAAAAGACCCTTATGCCTCATTTGGGATCGTTTAGAGCCCTTTGAAGCTGCGTTGAAACTGCCATTTTAAACTGCATTTAAACTGTAAACTTGGGTCCAATAAAGGCAATTAAATTGAGAAAAACCCAGGAATGTTTTCCTCCAAAAACTTAATTTCTTGAATGAACAAAGAAAGACATCAACATTTTGGATGGCATGGGGTGAGTAAATTATCTGGATTTCTATTTTTTAATAAAGTGAAGTAATCCTTTAAAATTCTGAAATAACCCTTTCCTTTGCTGTTAAGATAATACACTTTTATAGGAACGTCATTCTGCTTTTAACATTTTTGTCTTAAATGAGGTAACTGAAATTACCATGGATACTAAACATAAAAGAAAAGATCTTAAAGATACAATCTTTCTGTAATATGCCCCAGCAGAAAATTCTTATCTTCAGATCGAAGCATACGGGATGAATTGTGGTGGTGAAGAAGCTCAGAAAAATAAAGAGGTGCTAGACTACTCAGGGATTTGTAGACAAAGAGCAAGATTTTAAAATTGATCCTGTATTGTACAGGAAGCCAACGGAGTGATTTTTAAATAGGGGGGTGAAGTGGTCAAATTTGCGCTTTACATTGAGGAATTTACTGGCGGCATCTTGAACTAGCTGAAAAGGGCAACAGATTTCTTTGAGATGCCACAGTAAAGGGAACTGGAGTAGTTCAAACTATTGGATACACGTAGTACCTGATACTTTTTTTTAGTACCACCTCAGTTGGGGTTCCAAGCGAGCTGAGCTGATACTAAAACGTGATCTGAAAACACTGTAGATCACTGATTGGTCTGAGAGAATTGTCACTACCAGCGCCATCGCTAATGCAAGATTAGCTTTACCTTTGTGCGTGCGTTGTCGAGCAAGCCTGTTGTCATCTGTGCTTTGTTATAAGTTCCCAAACTTTCCTTTTAGTGGCACATAAAAGTTTTGAATAAAAACTGTCATGTGATACAGAGGTTGTGATAAACACAATATGCAAACATCTATTGTGGTGGTTAATTGTGATTTTGTAGCGGACTGAGAAACAAATGAATGTATGAGGATGTATAGCATTCCAACGATGCTCTCACTTGTATGATGTCACAGCAGTTGACGGCGCAAATATAACGACACGCCTATAATCCCTCCCACTCTGAAGTGATATCAAACTCAATGAAAAAGCTAATCAAGCCAAAGTGAAGTGAATGGACACGACCTGACCTGTGGGGTACTATGCAATGGAAAAGTGCCAATAGACACACTTTTTTTGAAAATATGCTAATTTTCCAGCTCCCTAGAGTTAAACATTTGATTTTTACCTTTTTAGAATCCATTCAGCTGATCTCCGAAAACTCTTTGGTTACTTTTTTTAGCACAATGCTAACTGTATATATACTATAAACCACCTATATCCTACCGCTAACAGAACCAAGCCATTGCAGTTAAGCTGTAGCAGCAGAACTTCAAAAGTGCTGTACATAGCAAAGGTAATAGCGTGACAGCAATGACTAATTGTATTCCTTAAAATCACAGCTTCTGGAACAGCATCTGAGAAGGGACTGCAATCTCCCATTTTTACCCAGATTTCTGTAATAAGCATAAAATCTAACGAATGAGTTAATAAGAAATCATGTAATCAAAATTATTGTATAAAATAATATAAATAAAAAAAATATGTAATAAGAATTCTTGACTCAATGTAGCTTTGGCAACTTTTTTAAGGTTGTAGTGCTTCTGGAAGGCAAATCTCTGTTTAGGTATTTACACACACTCATGCTGTTTCACCCATATGAAATTTTGCTCAAGTTAATATCTTTTAATTCATGGTTGAACTTGCATGATATTGGAACAAAATTGCTAAAAAAATGCTCAGCTCAGTGGTACAGCATTGCATTAGCAGCACAACACACGTCCTGATAAAAATGTATACTTTGTAATGCACTGTAAGTCGCTTTGGTTTAAAGCATCAGCCACTTGCATAAATGTAAATGAACAGTTAAACACTCATAAGCATTGCTTGAGATGTGTAAGTTTTTAGTTTCCAGCATCAATAGGAAAATGCATATAATAGTTGATGTTAAAACATACTCTTGCAGGACATGTTATTGTTGTTTTGATTTTCCTTTATTTATTGTTTAAACATGCCCTTGAAAGAGTTTTGTTTAGTGTTTCAATCCAATAGACTATTTGCAGTGTTGAACCTGGCAATGTTTGGGAATCTCTCTCTCTCTCTCTCTCTCTCTCTCTCTCTCTCTCTTTGGGACTCTTCAAGGTGTTTTCAAGATTTTATTTCTGCACTATTATATAAATCATGATCTCATTTGTTTTTGCTGCTTACACCCTGGGAAAACCCATTCCAACCCAAGGTTTTAGTTCAGTGTCCTGCTCCCACCCCATATAGTATACTGTATACAGTATTTGCTGCTGAATGATGTCTGCAGCCCAGCTTCAGCTCATACCAGCCAAACACTTCAAAGATTGCACTGCCTGCTTCCCTTCAGTCATTTTTTCTTCAGGATGTATTTTAAAGTCTTGTTAAGGGAGGAAAGACTTTCCCATCCAAGTCATTCTATAGATCTAATTTTCTGACTCTTCTTGTACTAAATGAAATGTAAATAAACTTGACAAGATATCCTTCTTTACATCATTTATACCAGTGGTCTCCAACATGGTGCCTGGGGGCACCAGGTTGCTCGCATGGAGTGTGAGAGTTGCCCACCAAAGCACGTTCTAATAATAGCCTCAATTTTAATATTTATTTATTACAGGTGTTTTGGTAACACTTTATAAAAACTGCACACTATGAAGCATTATTAAAGCATTAATTACTAAATAGTCAATTTATAATTTATTAAACATTAATAGACATTAGTGAGTAGTTTATAAATGCTTTATTCTTGATTTATAAGCATATATATGAAGAATTTGGTTCCAAAACGCAATAAACGCCATTTTTTTAAATAAAATAAAATAAAAAATGAGTTACTGCCAAAATCAGTATTATATCAGGTCAGTATTTAAAAGTAAATTCTTAATTTTATGCAAAATCCAATATCCGCCGTGTTATTCTGTCATCTTTTCTCTCTTTTTTCCCAGAACGCGATAAACGCCACTCCTCCTTTTCTACAGAATGCAATAAATCCGCTCCACAAATTACAGCGCACCATTCCACGCAATGTAAACAAACAATGGTGGCGCCTTACTCACAGAGTCCTAGTTTTCCTCATCCACTTTGTACTTCGTGATCAACAAACAAACAAAAACGAAATAATACTTTAATAGCATTGATTAAACCTGTGGTGGTTTTCTGTGACGGGGAAGAAACTTAAGCCATCAACATCTAATAATTTACTCTGGAGACGATCGCTTGTTCTCCCGACAGCATCTAGCTTCTCTCGTGGTAACACATTGGCCACAGGGGATCTTATGAAAAACTTTCCATAATTTTACTCAAAGTCAACGAGAATCACAGCTGATCGCTGTGAAAAATATTAAGGGCCGATGTCAAGTATAACCGCGCAGAAATTACAGTGTTCCTAATATGACAAAGTGTTTCGATTAATGCAATTAATGTTTTTTTTTATAAGTATGTACAACTGTTCAACTAAATGAATATAAAATGGCAACAATTAATGCACATTTATATATTAATTGAATAGATTTATAGAATTTTGGAAAAAAAACTTGTCATGGAATTATTGCATTATGTGGAAAAAAATTATTTGTTTTTATAAAAATCTTTGAAAATCAAGTTATGGATTTGAATTGTTTATGTTTTTATAACCTAAAGATGCTATGTGAAAGTTTGTAACAGAAAATAGTGGTTTTCATCTTGTCACTTTCTTGGTATAGAAATCAAGTTTTTACCGAAATTTGTCAAAATGGATTTATTGCGTTTTGGAACCAAACTCTTCATATAAAATGTGTTTAATAATTGTCTTTTTATACTTTATTAATGATCAATTCATCATTTCTAAAAGAAGCAGTACATTATTTACAGACCAGTTATTAAGGAGTTGTCAGTGGTTAATAAGATCATTTAAAAAGTGTAAGTAAACGATGAATAAACTATTTAAACAAGTTAGTCAGTGTGTTAACACAGTGGTTCTCAAACTGGGGCCCGGGAGATGGTGCCAGGGGGGCCCCAGTTTTATGACATTTCATAAAACACATTAATTTATCATGAATTCTGTGTAATTAAACCTAAAAAAATAAGGCTACTAACCAACAGCACTACTTTGTACTTTGTTTTGTCTTATTAAATGTTAAGTTTTAGAACAAATTTGTTATAAAAAAAAATTGGGGGGGCCGCGAAGGAATGCACCATATACTAGGGGGGCCGCACGCTGAAAAAGTTTGAGAACCACTGTAACAAATGCTTCATTGACACATATTCCTACTGTAGTTCATGAGTAATTCAGGTAGTTATAAAATATTTAGAAGAGGTCAGTTAACTATTTTTGTGAGCTCATCTAAAGTGAGGACTATTTATGCTTTGTAAAGCTTTTATAAAGGAGATTTTAAAGGCTCAGTTATCTTTTAGATAAAGAAGTTTAGATAATAATCTTTAAGTTCCGCAAATTTTCACTTCAAAGTGTTTCATTTCAAATTAAGTGCACTGCTGAACAATAACCAATAATTTGTATTATTATTATTAGTATTATTTTTGCTAATTTAAAGATTGATCTATACATTTAGTGGGCTACAACACTTTTGTGCAAAAAGCATACACTCTTAGAACGAATGTGTTAAAAACAACACATTAGTGTTGATTGTGGGACGACACACTACATGCGTTGTCCCAGAATTCACCCATCACTGTGTTATTATTGAAACAACACATTATGTGTTACTTTTAACACAACTTGCGTTATATTTTAACACAAAATCAACACAAAATGACACATTATGTGTTAAAATTACACATAATGTGTTAAAAGCTTAACGCACAAAGATGTGTAAAAAATTAACACATCCTTTCTAAGAGTGTATATTTAATTACAATGTAACAAAATCTGCATTTTTTTAAGAAGCCATTCTTACTTCTCACTTGTAAAGTTTCTTTTGTTTGTGTGTAATCTTGTCCTTGTCCTGACACCCCTAGATTCTTGTTTAATCTTGACAACACATAAAAAGTAACATTTAGTGGAATTATACCTTTAACAGAGCATTAATAGTGCATACTGCCTTTAACTGTAAAATGGCACAGTTAACATGTTACAACGCATGTCCAGGTGAAATTGTTTATATGTATTTGGCGCCACCTATCGCAGTTTTGACATGTAGAGCTCGAATAAGACATCGTTTATTTCAGTTTTCTCAGTCGCTTTGGTGCATTTCTCACATCACTAATTACATTTGCACAACCGTTAGTTCAACCTCCACAACATTTAGTCATTTGTGCACATTATAGTAGAAGTTTCTCATTCCTTCCAACAAATTGCAAATGCTTTTGGACATGCATCGATTGCTTTTTGATGCAAACTATCTGTTGTTTTATAACATTATCATTTGCTTATGTCATGTCAGTCAAAATGAACTATACTTGTGAATTCTAAATAATCATTCCATATAAAACTAATAGTCCTTGTTTCATTGCTTGAGTCATTACATACAAAAATGTTGAACTAGTTGTCAAAATCTGTCAAGCAAATTTTACACATATTTTCTTTTAATCTTTCCTCGCTGCATTGCAAGAAATGATATTCACTGTGATGTAGATGAAATGATGTGGCCAGACAGAGAGGAACGTATGGATGTGCATGAATGATTACAATATTTTGTGTATGTTGTATGTTCAGTTCCAATATGTACTGCAATATCGTTTACAGTTGTGCACAGCTCTACCCAAAGGGAGTTTATGTTTCTTGTAAAGAAAGTTTGTATTTTTTTCTTTTGCACAAAGCTGTGAACAAATTAGAATTGCAAAGAGCATATGCAGTAAAAATGTGAAACATACATATTCATACATAGTCTTATACTCAGTTACCTCACTAAATACAGTAATGTGTAACTTTACTGTATTTTTCAAATAGCTGTGCAAATAGTATATAGTGCTATTTTGAGCATTTTCAGGTAGTGTCACCAAGATCTGACTTTTTTTTCATTGGAAAACATTTATAGAGTAAAATGTCATAATGAAAACATGACTAAGCCATTTGACTATCTTGTTCATAAACAACTGTGTCAGGACTTTTCATCTTGATGACAATGACAATCTTGATATTCATTGACATGAAAACTTGCTTTTGAGGAATGAATTATCTATTTTAGTGACACGCTTTTGCAGGTTATCAACTAGGTTTTGCCATTTGTACTAATTGTTTTGAGAACATTGTTATAATAATGTTATAATAATTGTGATAATTTGTAGCTATTATCATGCGAAACCAACATCTCTCTGGATTCATTTTGAAACACTTGTATATTATGAAAAACACTTTCATTATTTTCTTACATATCCGTTCACAATTTTACAGGAATATTACATTTAAAGCAACACCAAAGAGTTTTTTTTACCTTAAAATAACGTTTCCAAAAAAGTTTCAGTGGTTCATCCACTCAAAACAGGGTGAATGGCACTTTCACATTCGCTTTGCAGCCACCTATCGGCCAAAACCGCACTAAAGAAGTTTCCAACCGTCGGGTAGTGGTCCTGTAGTTCAAGTGAAAACTACAAAAACTTGCTTTATGGCAGACCTACAATCCAATCAGAGCCAGCTATGCTGCAGTATTTACGACAGTGGTAATGAACAATTACGCTTCTAACCTGTAGGGGGAGCAAAGAGCCAGAGTTCTTTAGTGTTGCTTTAAATAATAAGTAGATTGTGGTCCCTTACTGTCTCTAGCAATGTGTGTTTAAAACTGAAAGAAACGTTTGTCTTTATAAACGTTTGCATTTCATAAAGTCACAGGTTTTTTGGTTGAAGAGTTTTAGAAAAGGTCATGTGATTTCCGGTAAGGGAACACAGGGACCAATGATGCTCAGTGGTTTTTGCGTTGCATTGTGGACATTTTTAAGGAACGAATGTTCCAGTGCACTGGAAGGATTTTGCGATTGAGACAGCCCTTAAAATGTCCAACTCCCTGATCAGTGCCCAGACTACTGAGCAAGGGAGCTGATTGAGACACAGCCCCAATTTGAAGGCTGCGACCTTCTACCCAGATAGCAAAAAATATCCGCATGGCTTCTTTATGCTGCCAGCCCCAAGCTGTCGGCTATAGGTGCGTCCCGCTGGCGGGGATGAAACTTTTGCCGCCGAATACGTCACTCTCATTTGTTGAGAGATGCTGCCAGCATGCAGCCGGCCGTCAGACCTGTTTGCGATTACGCCCTTATGACACTTACTGCCGCCAGAGCACCGCCGGTGGTCCGCCGACTCATTGCTATCTGGGTAAGTGCCTGTCCCAAATGGCACACTGCAGACTTGTGGACTTCCTCTGAGTACACACTTTGATGACATCATGTAGTGCAGACACTCTCGCAAGGCTCGCTGCCCAGTCACTCTCGCAGGGCTTGCCGACCAGTGACTCTCGCAGGGCACACTCCTGCAAAGGCTGCTGACCAGGAACACTCCCGCAAAGGCCGTCGACCAGGAACACTCCCGCAAAGGCCGTCGACCAGGAACACTCCCGCAAAGGCAGCCGACCAGGAACACTTCCGCAAAGGACGCCGACCAGGAACACTTCGGCAAAGGCCGTCCACCAGGCACACTCCTGCAAAGGCCGCAGACCAGGAACACTCCCGCAAAGGCCGCCAACCAGGAACACTCCCGCAAAGGCAGCTGACCAGGAACACCCCTGCGGAGCTCGCTGAACAGACACCAGGATGCTTGACGGACATCAGGAACAGGATTGACAGACAGGAACACTTGACTGAGACGAAACAAAACTTGGTAAAACAAAAACAGAGCTGTGTGCTGGGTTCTAGAATGGCTGTGATCGTTCTGTCAGGTAATGGGAGGAAAGAACCCAAGCAGACATTGTAGAAAAAACTCACTGTAAGACTTTATTACAAAATAAGAAAACAAAAACCCACGATGGGGCAAAACCAACATAAAACAAGATATACTTATCACCAGACATGGGGACTTGTGACTTGGTGACTTGGACTCGAGTCGACTCGAGTCGCTATTTTTGTGACTTGTGACTTGACTTGACAAAAAATAAAATACTTGAGACTTGACTCGGACTTGGAAGTTAAAGACTCGGGACTTGACTTGACTTGAGACACGATGACTTGAATGACTTGAGTGTTAATCACATCATGTTTTTAGTTTGAATATAAAATATATAAATCATTTTAAAAAATAAAGTTGACGCAGCTGGAGCGCAGGCTAAGAATGGCGTTGTCATGACTGAATCACGACACTATTATCAGCTCTCGTACCTTACGCACGCCACGCCCATATCAACATGTCAGCCGGAGGGGTACCGAGGGTCATCGCTTTCGGCTTCAACAAGATGTCAAAAGACGAACAGTGCATTGCAAGACATGCAACATTAAAATCACGGGCAGCCACGTGACAACCTCCAATTTTGTCCGTCATTTGAAGAGCCATAGTAAGTGCTTGTCATTTTTTTAATGTCTGGTTAGTTGGTAGATAGCTAATGTAATAATCGCTAAAGTAGCCATTAACCCTCATCAAAGATGAGTCATTATACCATGTTGGGGACAAATGTGGGCAAAATAATGTAGATTTTTTTTAAATACTTCCCTTGATCCGAGCAGTATGAAACTTGGCTACTTTTTCTAAGTTTGTAAGCGTCTTATGCGCGCTCAAGTTCGTTATTTCAAATGTAGGTGCACGAACGGAAGAGACGCGCACGCGGTGCGACGCGCTCGTTTTTCTGGGCGAAGCCTTGAGCATTCAGAGCATTACACAAGTGTGTGTGTGAGAGAGAGAGAGAGAGGAGAGAGAGAGAGAGAGAGAGAGAGAGTGAGTGTGTGTGTGTGTGTGTGTGTGTGTGTGTGAGAGAGAGTGAGAGAGAGAGTGTGCGTGTGTGTGTGTCTGTGTGTATGTGTGTGTGTGTGTGTGAGAGAGAGAGAGAGAGAGAGAGAGAGAGAGAGTGTGTGTGTGTGTGTGTCTGTGTGTGAGAGAGAGAGAGAGAGAGAGAGAGAGAGAGAGAATTTGAATTTTAAAAGGCCTATTTATTACTGCGACCTCATATTATTTAACCATTACTTCAAAAAATAACTGATAACATTACATCACACATCACAAAAAGAAAAAATAACAAAAACACAACCAAACCAAAATACTAAATTACATCACATTTGTAAAAACCAGCTCATCATCGATAATAGAACATAAAGCACCATTACTACACCATATCAACTCGAAAGTTAGAAGATCTTTTGTGGACTTATAATAACAGAAATCAATTAAAACTCTTGCCTTTACTAGATTAAAAAATGTTAACACCACATTATCACTTGCCAACTTTTCAATTCTGTTTTTTCTACTAATATAAATGGCCAGCTTTGCCTGACCAATGACAAAATTTAAAAGCTGACAAGTATACCTTCTGCTTCGTGAAAACTTAAAACCAAAAATGAAAACTAACATTGAAAACACCTCTCTAAAGGAAGAAAAAACACCTTCCAGAATTACGAATAGAGGTTTCAGTCTGTCACAATCCATAAAAGAATGAAATACGGTTTCTCTCTTTGAACAAAAAGGACATTTCTCAGTAACTTCCGGGTTAAGAACAGAAATAAAAGCATTGACTGCAATAGCACAGTGAAGCAATCTCCACTGCAAGTCTCCAGCCCTTTTAGATAACGGTGGCTTATACAAAGATCCCCACTCAGGCTCTACATTTTCATTCACACCCAGGACTCTACGCCACGGTGTGTCAACTCTGTTGTTTAAAACCTTTTTGTTAAAAACTTTAACACACTTTTTATAAAACTCTTTACCAGTAGCTGTGTATAACTCAACACTCATGGGTTTATCATTATTTAAAATCGGAACACTGCAAATGTCTAGTTTAGGGACAATGGTAAGGTTTGGAAAGACATCCATTAAATTTGACTCATTAACATCCCCAATACTGTCCAAAAGTAACAACCTCTCCTCATTGCTGATCAGGGCCCTCCATTTTTTCAACATTTGTTCGACAGTTCGCAAAGATCTGATTTTCAAACAAGAGGCCACCTCTTCTGTTCTGTCAAAGTCCAATCCAGCCTTATGAATTAAATGTCCAAGTGTTACTGTGTGTGAATTTTGTAACAATGTGCCAAGTCCAAGAAAAGCGCAATTGTCCTTTGTTATATCAAGACGGGCTCCATTTATTATTGGCTCCTCCAGTAGCCAATAAAGAGAGGATACTGTACAATCTCTCTGCAAAGAAAAAAGACCCCAAACCTTAAAAAGGTTAATATAAAAAACAGGCAGTCCCTTCAAATTCAGTTTAATTGGGTCCATTAAGAACAGGGTTTTATCTAGCCCCAGTCCTTCAACTCTTTTCAAAATGGAACCGACTATAGCCCGCCATCCACTTACTGAAGAACCATAAAGGAAACGTTGTATAAACTGCAGTCGAAAAGCTGCTATCCTGCTTTTTAAATGTATAAAACCATGCCCACTCTCTTCCTTAGGTAAAAACAACACACTTTGTGGGATCCAATGTAATTTATTCCAGAAAAAATCTACTAATATACCTTGAAGTTTTTCTATAAGTTTCACTGGGGGATCCAAACATGCTAGCTTATGCCAAAGGCAAGAAGCCACTAAATTGTTCACAATTAAAGTCCTCCCTTTGTATGAAAGCTTTGGTAATAGCCACCTCCACTTATCAAGTTTACTTTTCACTTTTTCCTCAACCCCATCCCAATTTTTCTGCATGAACATTTCATCACCCAAAAACACTCCTAAATACTTAAAACCTTCTGTCCCCCAATGTAAACCATCAGGAAGGTCTGGTTTGCCTCTCATCCAATTTCCAACTAAAATGGCCTCACTCTTATTCCAGTTCACCCTTGCTGACGATAAACATTTAAAATCTTCTAAAATTCTCATTAAAAACTGTACATCGTTTTGACCACTAATTAAAACTGCCACATCATCAGCATATGCAGATAATGAGATGTTGTTGTTACATACATGCAAATTCAATCCACAAATATGTTCCCTTAATTTCTGTAACAGGGGTTCTATTGCTAACGTGTATAACATCCCAGACAGGGAACAACCCTGTCTAACACCTCTACCAACTTTAAAAGGGGAACATAAGCCACCGTTTATCTTGAGTACACTCTCAGCGTCACCATAGAGCACTTTCACCTTTTTGATAAAGTCTACAGAGATACCAAAAGCTTCTAAAGTTGTCCACAAATATGAATGCTCAACTCTATCAAACGCCTTTTCTTGATCTAGGGATATAATGCCAATATCAATATTCAGCAACTTGGAGACTTCAAAAATATCTCGAATGAGAGTAATGTTGTCAAAAATTGATCTTTCAGGCACACAATATGTCTGATCTGGATGTACTACATAACCTATTACCTTCGCTAGTCTACTAGCTAAGACCTTCGAAAGTAATTTGTAGTCGGAGCAGAGAAGTGAAACAGGGCGCCAGTTCTTAATTTCTAATAAATCACCTTTTTTGGGGAGAAGAGTGATGACCGCTCTACGACTACTCACTGGTAGTCTACCAGAATCCAAACTATCATTGAGTACTCCCAAAAGGTCATCCCCTATCTCCACCCAAAAAAACTTGTAAAACTCGACTGGAAGGCCATCAATTCCAGGCACTTTTCCAGAGTCCATTTTTTGGAGAGCTTCATACAATTCCTCTAGGCTTAAACTGCCCGAGAGTTTTTTATTAGCATCCTTTGACATTTGTGGTAAGCCTTTAAAAAAAAACACTTTCAGAATTACAATCAGTTACCAGCTCCGTTTTATATAGCTCTTCATAGAATCCACAAGCTCTGGTTCGTATATCAGCGTGATCACATAAAACTACTCCATCCTCAGAGCGTAAAGCGTGTATAAAACGCTTCTGTCCATTTTTCCTTTCTAAACTAAAAAAATATTTAGATGGTGCATCCATATGTTCCATACTTAAAAAACGGGAACGAACCAGAGCTCCTTGTGTCTTTAAACCTAATAAATCTTCTAACTGGGTTTTCTTAGCGGACACCAGCTCTGTGTAATTTTGATTGCCTGTTGAATCAACTAAATTTTGTAATTGTATTATCTCAGCCTCCAAGACTTTCATACATCTATTTGACTCACTGGTAACACTTCGAGTGTACTGTTGACATAATTGTTTAATTTGGGCTTTTCCAAAATCCCACCACTGCTGTAGATTTTGAAAAGTGTCTTTTGTATTTTTAAAATCCTTCCAGAAAAAAGTAAAAACATCTTTAAAATCCTTATTACACAATAAACTTGTATTGAAATGCCAGTATGCACTTTGAGGCTTAATTTGATTCAAAAAGAAAGATACTAAAACCATATGATGATCAGAAAAACAGACTGGTATGATGTCACAACTTTTAAAAATACTCAAATGGTGCTTAAACCCATAAAAACGATCTAGTCTGGCAAGAGACACAACATTATCACGAGCATGTGCCCATGTATACTGTCTTTGTCCATCATGAAAATGTCTCCAAATGTCACTTAAATCATTCACATGTATTAACTTGGTGAGACGCACACGTGAAGGCATGTGAGGCTCAATGTGGTTTCTGTCAATAACATTTTCTGTGCAATTAAAATCTCCCCCTACAAATAAATACTCTTCTGTACAACACTTTTGTAACATAGAATTAAGTGTGTCTAAAAAAACAATTCTTTCAATTGCCGATGTTGGAGCATACACACATACAAAAACAAAGACATATTCTTCAAAAATCGCCCTTATTTTTAAAAGTCTTCCTTTAACAATCTCATCTACATTATATGAGATTGGACAAAAACTCCCAGAAAATAAAATACCAACACCACCACTCAGTGAGGTGTTATGGCTAAATACAGAAATGCCATCCCACTCCTGCATCCAGTCAGCAGCGTTTTTCGAATCACTGTGTGTCTCTTGTAAAAATATAACATCTATTCTTTTTTGACTAATTACTTCAAACAATTCAGCTCTTTTCTTAACATTTCTCGCACCATTCACATTTAGTGATGCAAAACACACTTCAGTCATAATATAAAAATAAAAAAATAAAAACAAAATCTTACTATAACCCATATGCATTATATTAAGCTTTTTGACTGCCCTCATTTAAATCAAGATTGAGTTTTCGTACTATTTTCTTAAGACGGTACACTTCTTTATTTGAAAAACAACCATCAGCCATAAAAGCCTTAGTTTTTTCTACAAACTGTTCAATATCTGGAAAGTACTCGCCAACTAAAACTCCTCTCTTATTCTTCGTAGCCTTCAGGAACAGCTTGATATCATCTACACCATAATCACGACTGGATGTCTCAATTTGCGACAAACCAACACTCGTATCAGAAAGATCGCTATCACTCTCAGAATCTATCCGATCAGCAATGTCACAAAGCTCAAGTTTTTTAGGTTGTCTATGATCAACTTTATCAAACTTCTTCCTTTTCAAAGGCATTTTAAAAATGGTC
Organism: Misgurnus anguillicaudatus; assembly: GCF_027580225.2. NCBI lineage: Eukaryota > Metazoa > Chordata > Actinopteri > Cypriniformes > Cobitidae > Misgurnus > Misgurnus anguillicaudatus. The sequence goes on from NC_073351.2 coordinate 12,470,278, forward strand.
TGCTCTGAACCACTTTCACTAGGCCCACTGTCCCTCTCCCGAATCGCCTCTATGCCCGTTTCTTTACTAGTTATACCGCTTGACTCACCTTTGTCTTCCTCGTTATCAGCATTTATAGTTTCCTCCTGCACTGAAACCAAAAACTCCTCCTCAGGTCCAGCGCTTTGAATTTCACCGTGTCCGTTCACCTGCACCGCTGTTGGATCCGCTCTGACTGAGGCTTCAGCACCCTCATCCCCAGGCGGAGCGGCCGGTTGCACCGTACCATCAGCTGCGCCACCCGCAACAGCTTCACGGTTGTCCTCTTCCAGTCTGTTGGGGCAAGCCCGGACCAAATGTCCAACATTGCCACAGCCGAAACATTTAATCTTATCTGTGGTTACAAACACCACATACTCGTAGTCATCCACACGGAAATTCAGCGCGACGTTTAGATCATCGTCGTTGTTCACAACCATAAAGGCTGAACGTCTAAAAGAAACGACATGTTTCAGTAAAGGGGAAACCCGCCCAATTGGAATTTTTTTAATCGAGGAGACTAGTTTTCCGTAGCGAGACAATGCTTGTGCTAATACAGCATCACTAATAAACGGCGGTACATTCGAGAGAGTTACTCTCTTGGACGGTAGTGAAAGTGGAAGAACTGAGGTAAAAACCCCGTCAATTACAACCCCCTTCTGAACTACCTCATTAGCTTTGTCAATTGAACTCAAAAATATAACAATGGCACTATTCATTCTTGAGGCAGACAGTATGTTCTCGTGCCCCACGACATCTCCCACAGCTAAACAACAGCTTTCAACATTTACTGTGGATGCCACTTTTACTCCATGTCGACGCGTGAGTGAGCTCAAAACGTGAGCCCCGGGAGCCGCCATGCTCCACGCTCACGCTAAAATAAACCACCCTCCCCGAAACAAAAACAACAAAACAACCCCCCCCCCAAAAAAAGACAAATCAAGCCAAATCAAAAAGAAATCAAATCAAAAAGAACATTTACATAAAAAAGAAAAAAATACAAGGAAAAAAGTAAACTCAAAAAACGAGCCACCCGCTCACACCACGCTCTAACCACTCCCGAGAGAGAGAGAGAGAGAGAGAGAGATGTTCAGAGAGGAGTCTGTTGGATGTTAAGCTGTTATTTGTTTTATGGACTCAATGTTGAAAATTTCAAACATTTCAAACACAGTTGGCAGAAGTGAAAAATAAATAATTTATGAAGTTACAATTTTGTTTGATTCCATGATGTATTTTACTGAACATGAGTATTTACAATGCAAATCCAAATTATTGTAATTAACTGTTAGTTACTTACTGTATATCTTGTCTTTTCACTTTATTAAGATCAGATTCTGCAGGTAAAATTACAATAATAAGGTGACTTGACTTGGACTTGACTTGACCTACTACAGGACTTGACTTGACTTGACATAGCCTGTGACTTGACTTGACTTGACTTGCCCAAGACAAAAAATACTTGGGACTTACTTGAGACTTGAAGGTTCAGACTTGAGACTTACTTGAGACTTGCACATGTGTGACTTGGTCCCATCTCTGCTTATCACTAACAGCACTAGACTACAGTAAACACTAGACAAAGAAATGGACTAAACTAGATTAGAATGACAATTAACAATAAACTTGACTTAACTTGATTTAAATCACAGAACAGGTCAGGAACAAAACAGTACAATCACAGACAGAACAAAGAACACAAAGACAGTGAACAAGTGAAAATAATAACAAGCAAGGGAGCGGGTAAAAAGTGATGAGACATGGGAAATATGAGACCACGCATTTCCCACACAAAACATTGTACTGTCAGAACCCTGCCAAAACAGTCTAGATATTAAAACAAGACAATATTCAGGCAGGATCCTGACACTATGCCTTCAATATATATATATCAACCCAATATCACGCAAATATGTGACTATTCCACGTATGGACCAACGTGAAAATGTCACGTTTTGCCGGTTTTGAACGTGAGCATGTCATGTTTTCTGTTTGTGTCACTTTCACGTTTTGGTCCCAACTGTTTTGTCCTAATTTCTTACCATTGTCGCTTCGGTTTAGATTTACATAAAATGACATCCTTACCTAAACAAACTCTAACCCCAACGTCAGGCGACAATTGGTTAAAGTTTAGAAAATATAAAAGAATAAGTCTTGTATCTTTTGTTTTTATAAACCAATACTTAAAGTGACAAATACTTAAAGTGACATATAACACAAGCACCAAATCTAACCCTAAACCGAAGCGAAAACGGTTTGAAAATAGGACAAAAAAGTTGAGTAACCAAAACGTGAAAGTGACACAAACAGAAAACGTGAAATGCTCACGTTCAAAACCGGCAAAACGTGACATTTTCACGTTGGTCCATACGTGAAATAGTCACGTATTTGCGTGATATAGGGTTGTATATATATATATAAATATATATACATACATACATACATACATACATACATACATACATACATATATATACATACATACATACATACATACATATATAAAATAAAATAATTTTGCAAGGGTTCTATGATTTACCAACATTTCCTGGTCCCACTCTGCCCCTGCCTTCGGGGGAAAAGTCATTGGGAGAAAAAAACCCTTGAGAGACAGCCAGACTTAGCTGACCTATAGAAGATCTACTATATATTAAATACTAAGTTATTACATGTTATGAGAATTAAAACTTGTACAAATTAAAAGTTAAAGGAAACAGTTTGTTGTCGCTGGGCAGACTTGGGCAATCCAGTAGAAAAAAAGTACTATATATTAAAAAATACTATACTATAAGATTTAATAGAATTACAAAATGTAGAAATTAAAGGTAAGCGGTCTGTGATCGCTGGGCCAACATGATCTCACAAAGTTTTGTGGGATAGTCAGGGAATTTTGTGCTAATTTTTCCGTGGCATTCTCACGGATCTCCGCATTTTTCCGTGCCCCTGCTACGGACTGTCTTTTTCCGTGGCATTCTCACGGATTGGTTACTCAACTGCTTTTTCCTATTTTCAAACAATTTTCGCTTCGATTTAGGGTTAGATTTGGTGTTTGTGTTAGTATGTCACTTTAACTATTGGTTTATACTATTTTTTCTGATTTATTCTTTTATATTTTCTAAACTTTAAACAATTGTCGCCTGGCGTTGGGGTTAGAGTTGGGTTTGGGTAGGATATAATTTCATGTAAATCTAACCCTAAACCGAAGCGAAAATGGTAAGAAAATAGGACAAAACAGTTGAGTAACCAATCCGTGAGAATGCCACGGAAAAAGACAGTCCGTAGCAGGGCCACGGAAAAATGCGGAGATCCGTGAGAATGCCACGGAAAAATGAGCACAAAATTCTGTGACTATGCCACGGAAATTGGCTGGGCATTACAATGATGGCAGGTCAGTACATTGGTGTGATGAGCTTCATGGCAGCAGGAACTGGGTTTGTTAGTCTGTTAGTGCATGTTCGAGGGAAAAAGAAACAAAATCTATTAGTGTAAGGGCTACTCACATGTAATGCAAGTGTCTTCCAGTATAATGGATAAATCTGTGTTCGGTTCCCGACAAGCTATGTGACATAAGTATATTTACTAGACGATTATGTGAATGCTTTGTTAAAGAAATATGTATTAAGTGTCTTTAAATCGACTGAGTCTGATTCTCAAACACTGTTGGGTAAATCCTTTCAGAGCTTGGGGGCTAAGTATTCCTCAAGACATTAATTTTCATAAAAGTTACAGTTTGCTGAGCTTTTGTTGTCATGATTTAATTGTCGTTCTCTTTTAGTGGTTTACTGGCCTGTGAGATGCACTCCAAAATCTCCACATTTGTTTCATCCATGGTCATTCTTTCACATTGGAATTCTTAAACATGACTGGAGATGGCGCCATGCCTCCTCCTGATTGGAACATTCATAGTGTAGGGCAGTGGTTCTCAAACTTTTCGGCTTGCAACCTACCTTGTGTAGGGTGCATCCCTAGCCCCCCATAAAACAAACACAACTGTTAAATGTATATTTTTTATCAAATGTGATAAAACTGGGGCCCTGGCACCATCTCGTGGCTCCCAGTTTGTGAACCACTGGTGTAGGGTAATGCTTAGTCTTAATATTTAGGCTATTTCTTTTTATTATAAAGAAATATACAATATATGTGACACTGCTACATTCAGAGTCAAGTCAGATTTAGTTTAACTGACACTGTTTTACAGAAAAAATATCACGTTTAAAAATAAAATAATTTCTGCTAAAAAAACCCGTGAGCACTGTGGATGTGGTAAATCATGTTTTTTTCAAACAGAATTTAACAAACTGATAATGGTGGTACTGCAATTGGAATTTATTAATATTGGCACTGTGTCTATTGTGATTCGCCCAAGTTATTGTTAAGTGCATAATCAATACTACAATAACGTGAATAGTCGTGATACATTTGACCTACAGTATAGCGTTGACATGCCGCTTACGCCAGCGTGTCAGCAGGAATGTCCGATAATCTACCCTTCCGAAAGTGCTTTAGTTTGCTAAAAGAGGCTCCCGTTGTGCATGCACCCGTACATCCCACACAAAGCTCCTCGATCCAAAAGTGGAGGTGAATTTGCACTCCGAGAACTGAGCCCTGTGTCTCTATTAATCTGAAGGGTATCGGGTTGTCTAATGAAGCTGCTGCATTGGGAAACGCGTTATTGAGGAGCTCAGCCTCTGGGAATCAGCCTGTAATTGACTGAGCTGCTTGGCGTCATTCATCCATAAACCGGACACTGGATGTTGTACGGTTACCCGTGATTTCACAAATGTGTTTATATGTTTATTTGTGTAACATTATTATTATTGTTTTTAATTCTACATTAAGATGTTATAGCTACATCTCAGTGACCATAAGGTTTATCAAAAGTCAGATTCTTTGGCGTTTTTCGACGAGGGGCGGGGCCTGCTGAGGCTTCAGGGTGATAAATTAATTATTGTTTTGTCTTTTTAAAATAATTTAAGTTAAAACATCATAAAGCAACATTTATCTTACTGTGTGGTCATTTTTATAACAAATAAACATATTTCTATTTATGCTTTAGGATATTTTATTGGGTAAATTGACAGTGGGGTGCCCATGTGTGGACAGTGGGCCTTTAAGTCAAAAGATTTGAGATCAACTATGACAAAAGTGTTTTCTTAGTTTTGTTGGTTGATTTTGATGCATTCGTTCTCTTAAATCAAAATTACATCATTATATTTGTATTGGTTAAAATGAACACATCACCAATACAATTTACTTGTTAGACGATTTTACTGTATGAAGATCAATCTCAACCGAAAGTGCAAGTTATTTTTTTGTGTGCTCGTATAAACTGTAACATTTTTTTTTATCACTTTGGACATTTCAATCTTAGACCCTTAATGCCACTTTTCCCTCACCAGGTCATTTAAAATGGTCCTGCGTTGTGACTGCTTATTAATAACTTTTTAATGGCAAAACCCAGTATCTCAGTGTGAGCTTATGAAAAAGCATGAAACCCCATTATTATACTACGCCAACTACCCTACGGTAAATATGCGTACATGCCTACATGTTTTGCTTCTGCATTGCAATTTGTGTTTTTATCAACTTTCCCCTTTGTGCTGCCTTCAGTGCTTTACAGGCGAGTCACAAGATCTCACCAAACTCAGGTTGCATGACGGGTTCACAGGTGTCATAGTGACCCCACTTATCTTAATATTCTGTCATATCCCCCTATTATAAAGTCTGCAGAGGCAAATCCACGCAGTTGTTCTTATTTCTTCCCTTTGATCAGTTCTCAAACCAAAACGAGCTTTCCAGTAGAGATCTGTAGATTTCCTTTACATAATCCCACACGCTTTGAACGCGGCGGCTGGTATCTCGGATCCTCTGCGAGTTATATTTACTCTCTCATACATCGGGAAATGATAATCATTTCGACAGCGGACACAAGGCTCTGAAAATGAGAAACCCGACACTGTCCCCGTTTAAGGAGTTCAGTGCACCCTGTACATCAAAGCAACTGTCCATCTGTGATAAGCATCATAGTGAAGTGCCGCTGTCTGACGAGCTCTCTATCTGTAACAAAAACCGAAAGAAATGTCTGTCTGTCTGTCTGTCTGTCTGTCTGTCTGTCTGTCTGTCTGTCTGTTCATATCACACGGTTAATTGTGTCTAGTCTGGGTGTGCTGAAACCGATATGAGAAACAACACTAAAACACCTGCACGACTCTATTCTGCCTATTGATTTATTGTATGGAAGTTTTTATGAGAACATGTTTTACGTTTGACTTTTCAATGAAGTTTGATTGTTAAATTTTGCCCTATATGGGACTTTGTTGCATCAACAAAATTACAAACAAAAAGTCCCGTATATATATATCTATATTATATAGTCAAAAGCGAGTTACAAATGAGAAAGCATTTTGCCCCACGAGCCGACAATAAGCACAGTTTATAAATCTTCGTTTATATGAATACAGAACATAATATGCACATTGGAGAGGTTTTAGGTTATATCAGATAAACGTTGTAATAAAAGAAACTTAAATTATCTTGCATTTAAGCGTAGTTGATAACTCATTCCTATTATTTTCGTTAAATTTGTTATGCCTTTGTATATATTAGTGCATAATTTTAGGAACTAAATATTTATTTTTATACTGTGATTGTTAAACCGTTTGCAATATTTACGTTTAAGTCCATGCTGAAAACAAATATCTGAAATAATTAAAAGATAATTGTATACAGAATTAATTACATATTTGATAATTATTTAGATAACACTTTATAATAAGCTAACATTATATAATGCTAAGTCAACCTTTTAATATATCGAATATTATGCATTTAAAGTTTAAATAATTATAAAGTTAATAATTGCAAAATTGTCTTTTATGTTATTTATAGTGTAATTTTGATATTTAATATGTTATTAAGACCTTATTGATAATTACTTTTGCATTTAGACTTCTTGTTTATAAAAATAGTATGCGGTTAAAGTTATTAACATTAGTTTATTATTTTTTATTTGAAGGCTTGTAACTTTCGGCTTCAAGCAGATATTTTAATGACTTATGCCACTTGTCCTGGCAAGTGAAATAGTTGCTGTATACGTGGGTGTTGATGTATGCGTTTCCGTACGTGGTTATTTACAAACATCTAAAGCAACAAAACAGGTACAATTTATGCCTAAAATAATCGAAAGAAATAAAATGTCTATACGAAATGATAACATGTATTTAATAGTCACATTGCGCCGATGTTAAAAATAAATAACGTCAATTGCTCAATTTCCACTACATATGGCTTTAAGTCTACTTTGTAAGTTTTATTTTGGATTGTGTTTATGTTGGTTTCTTGCAACACGGTATCACGACAATGCTCCGTTATAAGTCACATTGGATAAAAGCATCTGTTAAATGAATATATGTAAATGCAAATATAGCAAATACAAATTAACTCAAATTTATCAACATTTTCATTTTGTCCATGGTTCCATATTTTATGCACATTCTAGTACAGATTATTAAACAAGGAAATATCATGCACAGCATGTTATATAAAATTATGCACACGTAAGCTAGTCCTGGCTTCTATAGACCTTCGACACTTAGTGACAATGCGTGTGCATCCAAAAATTGTATTATCATAAACGAAGCTTTCTCCGCTTCATTGTAGGGCAAAATGCGTATATGATTTTTCTTGACAGTCAGATACTACTCCTACTACTCCTACTACATACGACTACTAATAATAAAAACAACGATGCAATAAAAATATTGTTCTGTTGTTAAAATACAGTTCCGCATTGTGCTTAAAGAATCTATCATGTAAAAGAGAGAAAACCGGTTTATTTTTCTATTTGAGAGAGAGAGAGAGAGAGAGAGAGAGAGAGAGAGAGAGAGAGAGAGATTTTGATTGACGTGAAGTGTGTCGGCTCCTTCATACAGCAGAAGTGTAGTGATAGGAGAGTTGGTTTATATAGCGTCGAGTCAGAACGCAGCGCGCACTCGCTGCATGAATGAGCGCGCGGAAGACACTGAAAACACTACCAGCGCAGCTCAGCTGCACAAGGATTTCAAAGCCCTTTAAACGAGATGTCTTTATAGAAAATACTCATATGTAAGAAGTTTCACACGACTTGTAGCGAATTAAAAACGCATTTTAGGAACGCGTCACATCCAGCTGAGGCTGTTTTATATTGGAACAGTATGCATTGTCAAGCAGAGTTGAGACTCGCGAGCAGCGCGCAACTGAAAGCGGCCAGACGACGATACAAGACTTTCATGATAGACGAGATCCTGTCCAAAGAAACATGTGATTACTTCGAGAAACTTTCTCTTTACTCGGTGTGTCCCTCTTTAATCGTCAGACCCAAACCTTTGCATTCATGCTCGGGTAAGTGACGCAAACATTTCTTTTTGCAAAAGGCAAATGTAACATGTTAATGCCCTCTTTTGAATGAACGTTGATACCGTTTACATTATTTTCTGCCTTTTCATTGTTTACACAATGTTTAATAATGTTTTCCCTACATGCAAGGTGTAACTTATAGGCATATTGTTAAGAAGCGCAATTGCAAAAATAAATTAAAATAAACCTCTCGTTGACATTGGCCTGCGGCAAGATTTATTTGTTGTGAATTAATCATTTTTTGCTGATCAAAATCACTGTTATCACTTTAAACAATAATGCTGACTCTTTTTTTGCCATGTGTCAACCCTATTGCGTATTGGTGTGGGAAATAACGTTTTACGCGTACAGTATAAATAGCCTAAACCAAATGCACTAATAAATTAGTGAATCAATGAATAACGTTGATTTTGAATTGGTATTCGGAGGTAAGGTTGTCTTTTACTTTCTTCTTTGTATCAAAAATAAGTTCATGCGCACTTTAGGCTACGCAGTTAACCACTGTATAATTAGGTTGTATTTATGTTATATTTTAAAATGTTTAATAACATATTTCTCAACATACTGACTGTCAAACACGTATGCAATACAGCCTTACAGTTCAGAGTCAAATATATAAAGTGTTATCTTAAATGCAAAATATTTAATGAGAGCTACGGCAGTACAGTTAATAGGCCTATTTAGTATTTTCATATTATTTTATTTATTTATTGTATTTATGTTAAATGTGAAATCACGTTTTTAATCAACATTAAAGTTTAATAGCATGTTTTCAACTCCAAAGCTGCATGGACTACACGAATGCGCCCTAACTTACACCAAAAATGTGTATTTTATTTTAGTTGTAAATACATTAAGCTTAGCCTACTATGTTGATGGAAATTCAGATTTCACCTTTGAGATTGTGTTTTATTTTTAATTTGTCACAGGAATAATGGTTATGGTTAGTTTTTATTTTTATTTTATAACCATGTGGTAGCTTTGCCTAATTTAGCTCAGGGTATTTCCCCACTGATGTTGTGTGCATGTTCGCTTAAAATGCATTTGTTTAGTTCAGTTTAAAATCTGATATTTCCTCTTCTCATATTACCCAATAGAGCAAAAACTCTTGGAAACACTGTTTAGAGCTCTGTTGCCCCATTTTTGACTGTGCAAAATATGAAGTCTGACAATTAACTTGAACCAACAGGTGCAATGCCGTTTCATTAATGAGAAGCATTGTGTGAAATTCACAGGTCATTTTAAAATGTTTCTGATGTGTTATAAATCCGAGTAGACATACATCAGGCATTATGGGGTGCATACAACATTGCTGACAGTCAAGACACTTAATCTGTTTCAGTTGATTGTGTCATAACAGCAATGCGCCACCATGACATCCAAAGTGGAAGATTGGTGGCAGTACCCGGAAGATTAGGTTTAAAGGATTGATTAGGTGTATTTGTGAATTCTTGCAGCGGCATTGTATTATCCACAGGTTTTAGCAAGTACTTAACTCCAAAGCCCATTTGTAGGCCCTTTTCTGTCGTTTAAATCTGCACTCACTGAAGAAAAAAAATTCACAGTAAATGTTGTGCCAAAGTTACATTATCATCTGCAGGAATAAGTTTGTTAGTTAATAGATTAAGAATTAAATAAACTGTAATTATAAAAAACAAACATTGCAATGTATTTTACATAAATGTTTCTATAGTAACAATTCATTACTCTAAAAACTAATCTTTATCATTTCTACATAACAGTGCAGGCCAACCACAAATTGTTGGGACAGTAAAAATTTACATTTAAATTATGCATTTATCCAAAACAACTTACAGTGCATTCAAGCTATACAGTTTATCAGTATGTGTGTTCACTGGGAATTGAGCCCAGGACCTTTGTGTTGCTAACACAATGCTCTACCAATTGAACAATGTTTCATTTTTTGGTAGGCAAGGCACGATAGATATAAACAAGTAAAGCCTTTTGTTCTTGTAAAACTGCTTATTGTTTTTAGGAAATGTCAGATTTTACAGCAAATCGTGATTTTCTTTAATATAAAGTTTTTTATTTCAAATAATGGGTTCGATACTTGCTTATACATATATAAATTTAATAAATCATTGTATAATGTATACATTTATTCATTAATTTAGTGTTTACATAAGAGAAACATTACACTCACACTGATTTATAATATAAAGGCAGGGTTACATTATAAATGCTGCAGTGCAGTTTAAATAAACTTCCTAGATGTTTATACAAAAATAAAATATAAAATCTTGAAAGCAACCAATATTTGCAATATTTGCAAGTTACTGGTAATATATTTAATTTAAAGTATTAAATTATTCAGTATGTTAACAATGTACCAGGTCAAAATATACCTGCTGGGCTGTTTCTGAAATCAGATATGCTTAGTGGATAAGGCCGCATGATAAAAATAGCTTCAGCAGTTCGCTCTCTTTATGAAAAACACATTCTTCGTCCACAAACACATACAAGCATATATGTGCATATTTGTTTATGCAACACATAAACCCGCGTATGCGAACATGTAGACGCATTTACACACTTCTTCTGTTCTCTGATTGTACAGTTTGTCCAGCTGTGAAGTAGAAGGCATGAAGGTTTTGGCAGGGTGGGCGGTGAGATAGAGTATCCAGCCCAAATATCAAAACCCCGCACACACAGTGTCTTTTCAAGTCAGAGGAGTGTGAGATATACTATATGCCAGCACATCAATGGATGGTCTGCTTAATATAGAATGTGGCTGGCATTAAGGTTGGCACTGCCACTGAATGAAAGGCCACTGACTCCAAACCCCCAGACAGCACTAAACTCTCATTCTTATTACTGCTGACACCACTAGGGGGCGGTGTATGACATGTCAAATCACAATAGGAACATCTTGCTTGTAAAATAATGTTTAAATAGAAAATAAATATATGCTTTTAGGAGGGCTATAGACAGAAGTTGGTGAGTCCAAAATGCATTGCTGTCTGCTTCCTTACCCAAACGTGTTTGAATTATACCGTGACTTCCGACAAACACATGCTGAAAAAAAACAATAGAAAGCATTACAGAAATTCTTATGGATTAATGGTTATAATGGAATTGTATTTGTTTTCATGGAAACGTAAATGTTATCCGTAGGTCTCAAATTGATTTTATTGGTGGATGGAAACATCATTAAATCAAAACACACCTACCTGAAATAAAATCTAGACACAAGACATTTTGTAATGGTTTAAATAGTAAAGAGGTGATGGTTCATAATGATATTTTTAATAATAATGAGCTTTATTTTGCAACATAATATCAATTATTCATTATTAGAGTTACGCTAAATTACTTGAAAACACATTACCAGCATCTCTGTTAAATTTAAACATATTATTTTATTCTGTAATATGCGTTATAATTCAGATTGGGGATGGATGTGGTCTACCGGTGCTTTGCTGACACATGTTGAGGTCTCTGTAAAATATTACCTTAGAGAGACGCACAGTGTAATAACAGGTTATAATATTTCGTTTGGAGACATGTCTTTCACCGTAAAGCGAGGAAAAGCTTTTAGAAGCATTTGTAAAGGAGGCAAAAGAGATAAAAATCTGCGATAACGTAATCTGCCATGACAGCTCGCTTAAAAACAAACTAATAGTAGAGACAGACAGAGAATGAAACAGATGAGCAAGAACTATACAGTACACACCTTAACATTTAACCCACTGGAGACAATAAAACCGGATACCTTTCATAAGACAAATGATTATGTTCACACACGTCTTTTGTTTTCAGAAATTAATGATTTATCTATCTATCTATCTATCTATCTATCTATCTATCTATCTATCTATCTATCTATCTATCTATCTATCTATCTATCTATCTATCTATCTATCTATCTATCTATCTATCTATCTATCTATGCGCACACCCACTGTGGCTACATGCATTATGCAAGTTTTATAGGAAAATATTAATGGTCAGAATATTCGAGATATTGATTGTGAGATATTCCTTAAGGCAGTTATGAAACTCAAACAATTCTCAGGGTTGCATTTCATGTTCAAACACTTACATAACACTTATGAGTAATACGATATACACACCACTAAATGTTTTTTAGACCCTAACAATTTTAGTATCTTAACAATTTACTGAGACCAACCAAAACCTTTTGTACATTTGGTGTAGATAACAGCAATTTGTGCCTTTAGGTCAAACAGAGCAAAATAATGATGACATGTCAACACCGCTTATCCGAAGTCCCATGCCTGAGTGAATTCAGCAAATAATCGTCTTGCAGCGAGGGACCATTGGTAAAATAAACATTTTTCATTCAATAGATGCAGCTAAACTCCATATTGTGCTGTATTCTCTCTTTTTTCAACCTGCTGGATTGGTTTAATAGCCATTGAGAGATAAAACTCAACAGTGATGAAGCACCTTAAAACCTGTCACCACACGGCCCAACCAAAACACTATGTACCGAGTTAAACAGAGTTCAAATGCGCATCGAGTGCCAAGTGAAGTCATCGCATTGGAATCCAATCAGTCAAGAGAAATAAGACAGCACTGAAAGAGAGCAATCAAGGGCTTAACGTTTGCTACTGTTTTTTTGGCCGTCAATTGGAAAGAAAGGTTCACTCCTTAATTGTGAATAATGAAAACATGACACCTCGTTCATAAGGTTTGAATGAACTCAAGGTGTTAAACTCAAAGTGTTCCTGATAGAGGGCATGCCACTACAAATGTGTTACACCAAATTAATTTCACTTATAATTGAATCGTAATGATTTTATTTTGACACACGAGGACTCAATTGGGAAAATATGGAATAAGGCCTTAGGAAAATTATAATGACACATGGGTGCTTGTTTTATTAGATGCTCTGCAGAGAACGAGAGACACATCATGTGTTTGTCTGCTGTGGTCAGGGAATCAGACGTTCGAGGTATATTAGTAAGAGACCGGTGATTCATATGGGTTTGAGATCGAGGTATGAAACCTTGTCTGACTTCAAATCAATGAAAAGGGCTGATTGGATCTTGACAGCTGCAAACTCTCGAAATCTCTCCTTTAAGCCCTGTTAGATCCTCATACTGATGTGGTCCAGTGACACGGGACTTTATAGAGAAAATTAAATAGATTGATAGACCTTAATATGAGGCTGTGGGGATAGATATTGAGGAAAGAAAAGTTATACAGCGAGAGAGTTCTGCCAGAGGCAATGTTTCATGCCTGGACGTGCTACATTAGTGGCGATGAGCTCATTTTAACTAGACTATGCGAGCATGCATGTTTATGCATTTGTACTGTATGTGCATGTGTGTGTGTGCGAGCATGGAAGAAGTTCTTCCTTTATCCCTTTTCCATCTATCTGTATCTTGCTTTCCAAAATTTCCATCTTGTCTTAAATTGTACAAATATAAACCTGCTGATGTTAATGTTTGCTTGAGGTCATAGTCAGTAAGGAAATTATTACAGAAATATTTGGTATTCTCCACCTGTAAGCAATCAAATGATGAGATATGACAAACATTATCCAAGATTAAATCTAAAAAAAAATGTTTGGTTAAAAGTGATTTTGTTGAATCCCGCCCTCTTCTGTTCGAGGTATGCAAAACTTTCTGATTCTGAATATAATAACGCTGACAGATTTAATGACGACTTCTGACATTTCTCTCAGATTTTTGCGCCTTAAACATAAGAACAAGAGTACCGTGTGAACCTAAACAATTGCAATCGAAAGAATTCAGATGTAATTTGTAGAGTAACTTTATCCTGTGAATGTGTCTAATTGTGTAGTTGTCGCTTCAGGGCGTGCTGTAAAAAAAAACCCGTCTTATTTTATTCATTATTTAAATATAAAGTGTGACATTTGTGCTTCCAAATAAGATCAAAATCTGTTCTTCTGGCCTGATTAACATGAACATAACAGTGCTGGATCAACCAATGAGAGCTCACTTTTTGTCCAGCCAAATACAAATAAAGGCAATGTTTATAATGATTTAAAGCAAACAGTTTCCATGTAAAAATGACTTACAGCTCCCCCATGTGGTTGAAAAGCGCAACAGTGCCTGATATCAGACACTCTTCTGCAGGCAGGGGGAGGGGCGGGGCTGTGTGCTCTGCCCTCCACCGCCACTTTCAGAGTGTGCTTGTAGCAGCTAGGAGGCTGCTCAGGTTGCAGCAACAGTACAATTTGTCCAATTAAAAGTTGTTCTATCACTGAAATAATTTTAGAGACATTATTTAAAGGTAAAAAAAACTACAGTGTTGCTTTAAAACTTTGATTTTGAAAATGTGTTTAGTGTTTGCTAGTGGCACAGACATTACATTCTTTACTTTTACTAAAAATAATACAAGCGAACCTAGGGTGGCCATTCATGCCAGTTCCGCCGGACACGTCCCAAACATGTTTTCGGGTTCGTTCTCCGGAAGTGGCGTTGCTCGACCGCATACGTCATCGAGGTTCTCACATTTCAGTTAAAATACATAAAAGAAATAAATCTTAATTTTCTTAAGATATACAATCATTGTAGTTTCATTCTTACCTTGAAATGTAACGGTTGCTTTTCTGAAATTAAACCCAAAATATTAAACCTTGATGATGTATGCGGTCGACCAACGCGACTTCCAGAGAACGAACCCAAAAACATGTTCGGGACGTGTCTGGCGGAACTGGCACGAATGGCCACCCTAAGCTAACCCCTTGGTTGCAAATCTCTTGGTTGCACATTGCAAACACTTAGTTTACTATGCTAATTAAGCATTTGCATGTAATATATATATATATATATATATATATTTTGCCTTTGTGCCTTTTCAAAACTACTTTACAATTCCTCTTTTATCAATAAATCAGGGGAATTTTTTGCTGGACGCTTTTCTCCAAGCAGTATAATATCTTCACAGCTTCGACCTCTCTCTCTCTGCTCAGAAGGGTCCACTGTAGCATTTTATGGACTCTGGCGTCTTGTTGATGTCTGAAAGAAAGGAGACGTAGAGAGAGCGAGAGAGAAGGTGAGAGGCTTTGGAGAATTAGAAATATTAAAACTGTTAGGGAGGGGGTGTGGATGCCCGATTTAAAATTATTACCCAAAGTGCATTGTGACTGCGATCATAGGAGAGTCATTATCTTCCCAGGGTTCAATGGGGTGATGTAAAACACCGGTTGCGTCATCGCCGCGGACATGCAGTTCAGGCACTTTACATCACTGAGGGCAAAACTTTTAACACTTACCTTCACCATTAGTGTGGGTGGGGCAAGACCATAACACGGTTTTAGTTCACTTGTACATGACGGCTGCTTCAACAAGCTATTAAAACCGAAGGTTAAAGTTGGCTCACTTTAACAGCCTGTAAAATAAATTTTACAGTGATGTGTGACTATTGCTAGACGTAGGCAGGCAACATTTATTTATTGTGACATTTACATTTATTAGGTTTGAAAAAGTGTTATATTTACATGATAAACTACATGAAAGTTACAACCTGAAACTTATTAAAACTAGAACGTATTGAAATGCATTGCATCAACACTGAAACTTAACAGAGTCAAAGATCAATTGAATAATATTTGATTTAATATCAGTACGACCATGTACCATTTTCTGGTCTTGTCTCCAAAAGAAAGTACTGCTTGTTTTCATACTGAAACTACTCTACATGTGATTTATGAAAAATGACAAAATCTGTGACATCAGTCCAATAAAAAACAACTCATAGTGGGTCTGTCTCAAAGGGTTTATTTATACTATATGAATAATATTTTTACTTCTGCAGTTTTGCTTTTGTACTACATTAACCAGGCCATTATCTCTGTTCATTTATGTGTCTCCCAGGCTCCGCCCCTTTAAGATCGTACCCTCTCCTCTCCGTGATCACGCATCAACCTCCCACTGGCATCCCACAGCTCTCTCAACCCTCTCCTCAGGGACGGGTCTCCAGTCTGCCCCTTCTCTCACCCCAGCATTCGTTCACCTCGGAGCCCACGCCCAGCGAGACGCCCGTCAGCATCAGCAGCGAATCAGAGACAGAGCACTCCACCCCACGACTGAAGAAACCACGCCGCAGTCGCACCATCTTTACTGAGCTCCAGCTCCTGGGCCTGGAAAAGAAATTTCAGAAACAGAAATATCTGTCCACTCCAGACAGGTCAGTAGTCATCAGTCCTGTAAGAAGTGTTTGCGGTTTTGCAGGTAGAGAGTTACACAAATGATGCCAAATTTAAGGGTTTAAACCCCAGGAAACACACAAAGTGTATATCATGAGTAGGTCGCTCTGCCAAATGTAAATCATTCAGCATTTTAGACAGTAATGGTTTATTTGAACAATTGTTCACAGCTACACTTAAAGGAGCAGTGTGTAAATTTTAGCGGCATCTAGTGGTGAAGTGCTGGTGAATTGCAACCAATGGCTCAGTCTACTGCTTACCCCTCTTGTTTTAATCACATAGAGAAGCTACGGTAGCCCCCACCGGACAATCATGTCATCGGAGACAACTTAGTAAAAAAACACTAGTGAAACCCCATCCCTAACCTTACCCCTAACGTCACAGGATAATAGCTAATCGTACAAAATTGTACAAATGTGGTCGTACAAATTAGCCATCTCGTAAAATACGTATGAATTGCCATGAGATAGCATTCACTTAATACTCACTTAACACCAAAGAGTGTCATCAAATACATTTTGTAGGGCTCGCTTATATGTTTCATGGTTAATTTCACATGTATGCAGTTTCACAGGTATATCATTATGGACATCATGGTGTTTATTGTGATGTTAATTCACAATCTCAGAGAAACAAAAGTTACGACGTTTGCAAAACCTGATGGTAAAAACTCCTTATTTATGCAACACCGCCTGTCACCCATTTACTTCTAAATGAATATATTATCTGTCAATAATTGAGTGGCATAACATACCAAAATAAAAACCAGGTGTTTTAGGGGAGTGGTTGACAAAAAGGGGAATTTGTACCGTCTGCTACAATGGTTTGTCGTGTTAGAGCCGGAGGAGGTTATTACATTTTGCTGAAAGATTATGAAGGCAAACAACATTGAAACAATGTGAAATAGGATGCACTTTACGCAGTAACATTCATTAAAAAGTAAACAGGCTCAATTTTGGTGTCACAGAGAAACTTTTTGATGTGTTTTAAATTAAAAGTCTCAGCGCATTAAAGACCCAAAACAAACACTTTTCATTTCAGCAACAAATTAAAAGCGCTGTTAGCTAAAGTATGACATGCACAATGTTTAAAGTAAGACGACAGTAACATTTTAGCCATGCTTTGAATTTCGTAAAGAAACACTACCCCATTCAAGACAACAGGGACGCAGGCCAAGAACAGCAAACAAAAGTGTACTACATTGATTCCGTGCCAATCATTGAAAACACATGCAGGTGTATTTAAAACACTTTGGAGCTTTGTACAATGAGATGAGGTCATCAACATGTCGTAGGTCTTCTCTCGTGGCCACATTTGTGACCATAACACATTTTCCATTTCATTTTAGGTTCCACTTATAGATTTGGTCAAAGTGGATGTATTTCCATTATGGCCCAGCGGGTGTATTTAAGTCCACGAAATCAGTCCTATCCCACCTACAAGGATTCTAAGCGTGTCTGCCACAAAAACAATTTTTAGAATTTTTTGTCATGCGCAGCCTTAAGACGGTTTCTGTCCTCCAGCAGCAAATAAGCTGTCAGAAATAATTGCCTGAACACTGTCAATGCCACCAGACATGCAAAACCAAGAGATGTTTCCCTCCAGCATTCCACTTTTATTAGTTTGGTTTACCGAGCGCTTCAAAATTGTTCAACATGTTGCCTTGCAATGGTCTTATGAAATGTTGCAGCGTTCATTTGATTCATTCTGGCCCGTCAATGAATCTCGTAACTCGATCCCACCCGCTCATAATACTGTCTAATTTTAAGACTCGTTTTATTTCGTCTCGGATTGATAGGACACAGACACACAAATTTGCAAACGCTCCGTCCTGCACAAAAAAAAAAAAAAAAAAACATATTTATTATAAGCATGCACCAATATACAGACATTTTGAGTTATCTGAATAGCTGAATATCATTATTTTACAATAAACAGTGTCCAAACTAGAATTTGATTAAATAAATTTTAATGTAGATCAGAAATTATTATGCTAAATTATGCTTTTTATCAATCTTCATTAAATATCAGGTAATTCAAATGGAAAATATATAAGTTAAAAGTTACAGTAAAAGTAGATTAAAGCTATAAAAGCTGTCACTGGGGTGATAACCTTTTATAAAGTAATTTTTTCTCTAAAAGGTGCAGATTAATACCTCAAACGTACATACAGGTACTTAGGTACAAATCGATACCTAAATGCTACATATCAGGACCTTTTAAAAGGGTACAGTGACAGCTTTTTTACTTTTTGTACTTTTTTATTTCCTTGATGTAAAACAAAAGATTTACCAGTCATCACAAACTTTCAAATCAATCATGAAATGTTCCTGAACGCAAACAGGTTTTTCGATTCGTGATCTCCTCTTAAGGTGCTGTGTAGGGTTTTGTCCATCAGTTCAGAGCTAGATCATAATTATAATTATTGGTTCAATTTTTAAGTACGTTACTTGGTTGCCTTAAAAGTTTGAATTAATTTAACTTAAAAATATTAGTTAACTCAAAAAAAGTTGAGTCAACTTATATTTTTAAGTTGAATTAATTATTAATTTAAGGCAGACAGATAACTTTCTTTTTTAAGTTAAAATAACTTTTTTTTTTACAAACGCCCTTATCAGTCTATACGCACACAATTGCAGACAAAAATACATAGAAGTGTATATGCACTATGGCCTGCAGCTCTGCTTCAGGAATTAACAAATTAATTCATGGCTGAAGCAAGAACAAAGACAAGGGAAATTCTTCATCTCCTGACAATTTGAGATCTGGGCCTCAAAGTGCCTCAGGTTTGTGTCGTATCAATCACACAGATGACCCGAAGGTCTTCTGCTGGTTTTGGCTCCTCCACCCAGGCCACACAATCAGAACATGAAAGCAATGAAAAACGTGTCGCAATTTAGCGCATAATGATTTATATCATCAAAAGTTAATGGTTTTTTATGAGGCAGTGATGATTATAATCTTCTTCATCATCATTATGAAGAAATGTCAGAAGTAAAACTGATCTTAGATTAGGGCCGTATCTGTAAGGAACGTGCCAGCATTGGAATGCTGTGTGTGTGTATATATATGCGTGTGTGTTTGTGTGTGGATTTTCTCTGAAGAATAATAAGCACAAACACAAAGGAGCTTCTCTTACCTGCAATTACAGCACAGAAAGGAGCTGCAAATAATAGACATCTAGATTGGTGATATTTTTAGAAAAGTACTAATTTACTACATCGCTTGCAGTTATACGTTCTGCTTAAACATAATTCTGTATACACTTATAAAAATGAATACATACATAGTTCAAATTTTACTCTGTCAGTTTGCAAATGTTTTTAAGTGATCCAAAAATAGTATTTAGAAAGTGTTGTCTTGGAGTGACATGTGAAAGCTATAAGTATATATGTATAGAAGTGTGTAAAAGTCTTTGATCACTATATGCCACCATAAGATTTGTTGTTTTTGCAATGATATTATGACCATCTATAATTATTTCTCAATCTCTTTATAAAAATGCAATCAGAAAATACAGGAAATTTGTATGCAGTATAATCATGTATACGTATACTTTATGCCATGTATTTAGTGTGATCCTCCGTTATTGAGTAATAGAACCTGCAGACTCTCTTAAGCCTAAATTTCTCTTCAAAAGAGTTTAAGATGTTTAGTGCCAGGAAAGATTACACTAAATACTGACTTTCACAGAAGATGACATTTTGTTGCAATTTTATATTTTGTGTAAATATTTCCTGTATTTCATGTTTGTATCTTAATAGAGAGATAAAGATAAACATGGATGATCTTTAAAACCATGCTAAAACAACAAAGCGGTGGCCTAATGCGGCGTTTACACCAACCGCGTTTCAGGCGTCAAAATCGCGTCTACCGTGTCTAGTTTGCCGCTTGAACAGTTTGAATACATTCGCGCATCTAGAGCAAAGTAGACACGCGGAAAAAGCAAGCATTTGATGCGCGTCAGAGGCAAAATCCGCTTCTTGTGGGAGGGACAAGTGCTATGCGGTTGTCTGTTTGCAAGATGACTGATGTTGATTGTGCATTTATCGAGAGCGTTACCGGTTATTATTTGGTAACCTTACTAAAGGGGGGAAATAAACGGCTCGGGTCGATAAACGTCACGTGACTCAAAAGTGAAATGTGTATTTACAACTTACCAGGTTTCCAAATGTCCTCACTGACACTCTTCCAAGCGAGGTCCTTTTTATTCCTGTCTCTATATAAATAAGAACTTGTGTCGTATAGCTCCGGGTGACTGCTTATGGACAATATCAAGAGTTCCTTCATGTTGAATGAGTGACTCCAGGCGGGCTGCAGCCACAGCAGCAAGCAGGCTGCTGATTGGTTAGCGCGGCGCGAAATTCCGTCAAAGTTCAAATTTTTCATCTCAGCCGGCAGCCGTCATTCGCGTCAAACGCAAAATGCACAAAAAGCACAATTCGCGCGTACCAGTGCCAGGTGCTCAATTTGCCATTCGCGCAAACTAGACGCACAAATGAGGCGGAATTGCGTCATCCGTGCCGGAAGACCTCCAGACGTGCATCAACGCGTCTTCACATTGACTTAGCATTGAAATCACTCGCGCTTCACGCCTCTACCGCGGCTGGTGTAAACGCAACATTAGACTTTTGCCCATTACTGTACATACTGTATGTATAGGCCTATACACCTAGGCAATCCACTGTCTATATATATATATATATATATATATATATATATATATATATATATATATATTTCTTGGTTCAACTTAAAAAGAAAGTTATCTGGTTGCCTTAAAAAATGTAGTTAATTGAATTAAAAAATATTAGTTAACTAAAAAAAGTAGAAAAAATTGTTGTGTCAACTAATATTTTTAAGTTGCCGTAAATTTTTAAGACAAACATGAAACTTAATTTTTTTTACCTTAAATAACCTTTTTTACATATCTGTCTCATAGACAAATCAGTCATAAATAAAGCAAAATGAAATTAGGCAATAAAGAGATTCAAAGACATTTAGCTAGTGGAGAAGAAGAAAGTCAAGGGCTTTTGAAGGCGAGTGTTAATCTGCTCATTTCCTAGAAGATCACTTCACCTCACATGGCCTTCTAAGAAGCCTGACACAAGAGGTGCGTAATCCTGTTTGGCCGGTGAGAGGAACTTTGAAAGCAGATGTAGCCGTAATCGGCGCAGTTTGTTTGATAGACTCGCACTCGCTCTCTTTCAAATCCCATCTCACATGTCCAATCATTCCTATCACATTACAATAAACCAATTGTTGCATTAGTCATGCAGCGTCTGCTGAAGTTGCTCAAAAAGAGTTTCTGTTAGCTTTGGGCAGGTCAGAAGCTCCATGCCTGGATTACCTTGTAATGTAGAGATAAACCAAGATGGCATTCCACGCGAGGTCTGCAATTACATTGGGCCTGGGAAGAATCTTCGGTTCAGAGCCTGGCAGAACCTTCTGATATGTCATGCCAGCTTTGGAAATTTTGCAGCGATTACATTTACATCTGCACTTTAGATGGCCACCCACTGGCTTTTATGTGTAAGACAACAGGTGACTTTGGGAATTCCAGTTCTGAAGTTTCTCTTTTTCTCATTATTTGCTTGTAGGCTTTGATGTACAGTGGTGTCCCAAAGTATGCTAGATTCTAGATTTTACTTATAAATACAAAATATTTCATAACAAAAATGTCATTTTTTTCAGATTGGACCTGGCTCAATCTTTGGGACTCACACAGCTGCAAGTGAAGACATGGTACCAAAACAGACGCATGAAGTGGAAGAAAATGGTGAGTCCAACCAACTTATTGGACGATTCGACACAATCTCAGTGCAGTACGTAAAATTTTTAAGAGGTGGCTAATTGAATTTGTTCGACCTCATTTGTACAATATAGTTTGATCTGCTTTCAGCCCTTACGAAAATTTAAATGGTTTTACTACATAAAAAACATGGTTACTGTAGTAAAACCTTAAAATAACCATGTTTTTGACAATCATGTTTTTCAAAAATTATTGTTAAACCATAGTTACTGTAGTAAAACCAGTAACCAAAAAATACATGGTTATTACACTTTTACCACAAAAAATCCTGGTTAATTTTCATAAGAAACCCCATTGCCTTGGGTATAGGGGTGGGGCTTCATTATTGTTTTTTTTTCTGATAATTGTTTCATAAAATAGTTTTTATGAGATTTGTTTGGAGTAATTCTTGTTCCACTTACATTTTTAAGTTTAATCAATTACAATTAATTTAAACTTTCTTGACTAATAAGGAGTTGCTATAAATTATAAAAAAAGGTTAAAATAACTTATGCTAGTTCGACTTTTATAATTTATAGCATCTTCTTAATAGTCAAGGAAGTTAAAATTAATTGTTAATTAAAAGTTAATTTTTTTTAAAAAACTTAAGTGCAACAAGGATTGTTTTGTACTATTATAAGGTATTTTTAGAGGGAAATTTGCTAAGAATAAATTGTGCCAAATGATGTACAGTTGATTTGCATGTGCTGTATGTGTTGTGTCTGCACTGACATATGCAAATCAAGCAACGGTGCAAAGATGTCCATGTTTTATATCAGATAACAATTTTCACATTGTAAATCTTACATTTCTGTCAATAGCAATTTTACAGTTTACAGTTGTAATCAAAACATTACATTGCGATTTAAGTAATCATCTATTTAATACCAGATTTATTTATGCAACAATATACAAAATTGTGAGAAGCTTCTTCAATCGGTCAAATATGGTAGATGTCAGTGGAGCATTTGCATTTTGTTTGCTTAAAATAACGTCAATGACTTAATTGAAATAGACACGGGCAGCCCTTGTAACATCTTAATATGTAATGCAAAACTATCAGCCTTCTGTTGTAAAATCTTAAATCCTTCTGTTTGGAAAAGGAAACTAGGAGACATATCATTAAAAATCCATTAGATGAGCCGTGAGCCACCCCTCTCAACGTTCAATGCAGTATCATCCATGACCCTGTTTGTGTATGACACTCATGAGTGATGATTTAAAGGCTTGTGCAGGTCTACGTCAGTGCCATCAGCCTCTTAAAAAGGAACAAAAGATCCACAGCGCGTTCACCTCCGAGATATACGAGCGTGTACGGCCGACCCCTTGTAGTCATACATCTTCTCTTAATCACTGTAATAACTACCTTCACCTTTGACCGAGCCCTACATTTTTCAGTGCTTAACTGCATGTGTTCATCCCTCTAGGTGCTTAAAGGAGGACACGAGGCTCCTACCAAGCCCAAAGGCAGACCAAAGAAAAACTCAATCCCGACCACAGAGGAGATCGAGGCGGAGGAACGGCTCGCGGCGCAGCTGGCAGACCAGGAGAGGTTACAAACCGAGCCGCAGCTTCAGGGGCAAGAGGACGTCTTCCAGTCTCAACCGCAGGATCTGAGTACTTCCGCTATACCTAGCAAGTCCATCTGCCTCTCTGGTTCAGAGACCCTGGGTCAAGAACAAGCCCCGCCTTCTCTGTCAGAAGCCATGGCGACCAGCTAAATGCTAACGCGTGCTAACGCGCAACCAAAGACTTTGCTACTGAACGACTTTGTGTTTCTGATGATCTGTGGACTTGAAGGGCTTAGCAAGCCTGTGTTTGTTTTGAATGCAGTGGCCACCAAAATAAATGAAACGAATACGCCGCACTTTCAAAGTTTTACGAATGTCATTGCATTAGAAAAACATAAAACGATACAGAAATTTGTGTTGCATTGTAATGCAATGGAGTTCATACATTTGTAAGCGTTGCTAAGTGGCCAAAGACTTTATGAGGCAACTGTATAAGGCGATGCAGTTATCCACGTTGTAATATTGCTTTAACTGTTCCTGTCAAACAGCTGCCTTCCTGAAATGTAGTCAGTATTTTATAACGTGTATATGTATATGGTTTAAAACCATTAATATGCTGCCAGACACACTTACATAAAGCCGAATCACACAGACTTACTTTCTCGCACCAGTACAAGCATGTTCTGTACGGACAAACAGTAAGTGTTTAGTTTATTCTGGATAAATTCCTCTTTCCCTGTAAATATTACGTGTTTAATTGCCCCTGTAGTTTACGGTGCACCTGTGTACTATAGTTTGGGATTCGGTGCCAAAACACATATTTCTAAGCAGCTAAAATGCCCTTTGAGGTAATTTTCGTTTTTTCCCCCCTTTCGTATTACACATCTATGAAGCTGCTGCCTTTAAAAGTTAATAGGACGGGTTAGTATGAATACCAGTGTAAACATGTACAAAGAGCTGGATTTTACATGAGAAACCGTGACTCTTTTCAAAAGCAGGATCGTCCAGTTTGGGTAAAGCTTAACTTTATTCATTAACATTTTAACGGACAAAGAAACTGTCAACTGAGAACAAACACACAAAAATGAATATTTGGAGAGCAATATTGATATAAGTACCGCTTTTAAAGTGCCCTCTCTCAAGCTAGCTGTAATGTTTTCTGTGTTTGCATTTCCATTGTTCGTTTCATGTGTGGCATGGATCAATTTTATTGTATCTAAACTGAATCGTGCATCAAATCACTTTTTGTGTATGCATAACCCTTGCACAGCTATAAGTACTAGGTTGAAACACATGATGTATGGGCTCCCATGAGCATGCTAGCTAGTGTAAGCTTCTTCCTTTTTTATTCCCATTGACAAAAATGAAAAATTGTCGAACCTTTTTTCCTCTGTGTGATATAACGCGGCTAAGTGCAGGCAGATTTTATTACTTTAAGAAAAACTACTTAATCTGTCAGAGACGCAAAGCAATTAATAAATCACCTCAGTGAAACCTGCAGAAAAACTGCCAAGAGATAAAATGTGTGAGACATGTGGAAGCCCGCAGGAGCTGTGTACATTCATACAAATCTGACTGACAGTCTACACATACATGCCACAAAAACTGATGATGTCCAACCGTTGCTGCCTTTTACTAAGACTTTATTTGTAAAGTTTTTTTTTTCAGTGTTTGGCTAACAAATATTCCTTCTTTGATACAAAACACTATTTTTGTGGTGTACATACTGAATTGTTTTGGGTGAGCGAATAATGCAGTTATTTTGTATCATTTTTATTTTTTTTGTAGAGAAGACTATAGATATATGATGAACGTCCCTTTTTCACCCAAGTGTTCTCTTAGTGTATGTGCGTGCCTGTTTGCATATTTAAAACATTTAATAAAGATGACATTAATTTTGGAGCTCTGTGTATTTGTTTATTTTTCACTGCACGAATAAAGAGATTTACTGCAGACATTTTAGTAGACAGACACGTAAGCTTCAGCGAGGGTCTTGTTCGAGACATTGCCCGAGGCTTGCCTCAGTCTGTGAAAAACTTGTTTAGCTATTTTATAGACTAGGATTAACTACAAGTCTATATAAAGTGAGTAGTTTTTGCAGTTAACCTTCAAAAAAAAAAAAAAACCTGCTATAAATTATGCAGATCTTTGAACTACACTGTAATACATTGTATGTTACTTTAAAGGAAAACACCACTGTTTTTCAATATTTTACTACTGTATGTTTTTACCTCAACTTAGATAAATTAATACATACCTATTTTTTTTCAATGGGCGCACTTTTAATATTTGTACAGCGCTTCTTAAATGTGTTAGCATTTAGCCTAGCCCCATTCATTCCTATGGCTCCAAAAAAAGTTTTATTTTGTGCCATGCTTACTCGTGTAACTACTCATGTAACAGTCTTTAAAAAGGAAAAACATGGAAGTGTTTGGTGGCTTCTAAATTCATCCCTGTTTGGATCCTAAGGAATGAATGGGCGCTGTACAAAGATCAAAAGTGCACTGAAAAAAGATAGGGATGTATTAATTTATCATCAAGTTCAGGTAAGAACATAGTAAAATATTGAAAACGGTGGTGTTTTCCTTTAACTTTACAAATTAAGCTAAACAATTTCAACTTGTTTTTATAAGTTATGTCAACTTATCACAACCAAAACTTAGTAGGTTGAATTGACATGGAAAACTTTTTTGTAGAGATTTTATAAAGCAAATATATTATTATATAATATATTATATTATTTTATATATGGATGCACAGATTTGTGACCATTCCTGTAAAAACCCAGTTAAGATAATTTGTTTGGTGATTTAGTCAGCCTACATAATGTAAAGTATATTCTGTGAAAATATAACTTTGATATCTTTAATATGGACTGAGTAAGGTGATGTCAAAGATTGAAAATAATGATAAAAAACAAGTCAACAAACAGCAAAACAAAAACCATATATTAATAACACATGATTTATTTATGCTGCAAAACATTTCAACAAATCACAAACATTCTTCAAAATAAAATGCAACTTCTATATAACCATATATGTATGCATATAAGCATACTTTATTTGTATGCAAAGCAATTCACATTTCTTATTATCTTAGCAAACTCCTGCATAAAATGTATAGCTGCTCTTTTACAGTTTGAGTAAACAAATATATTTGCAGTCATTGTTTGTCCTGTCTTAAGAAAAGTTTGTATGCGATAAGCGTCTGGTCCGAACTTTACCTCCGGCTAGTTGCTGAAACTGAACTCTTAAAGAAATACCTCGTCGAAAATAACAAATTTTGGGTTCCTATGTAATCTACGTGTTGTTTATTTTGCTTGTTATATAAATAAACTACTTTAAAAGAGCTTTGTTGTTATTTATTCTTCGCAGAGTTTAACGGAAGTTGTTTGTGTTGTTACTGCTAAAAACCGTCTATACACTGCGTTCCAAATTATTTACATGCCATTTTTGTTTATTTTTCCAATACAGTCAGTTTACACATTTTATTTGAGCCTCAAGGCATCAACATATATATGACAATGTGGATGTTATTCTATTTAAATGAAATACAAATGTCAAAAGATACTTAAATTCTTTGAAATAATAAAAATATGATCTGTCCATGCAGCACATTCGACAGATATCGGTTTTTTGATTATTTTAATCTATTATATCATTACAAATTTGGTAAATTCTGCATAATAATTTGGAACAGGATATTTTACATATTTTTCAAAATATTAAAGTATCTTTTGACATTTTGATTTTATTTAAATATAATAACATCCACATTGTCATATAACTGTTGAGGGTAAAATAAAATGTGTAAACTTATTGACTATATAAACAAAAATGGCATGTGCATAATAATTTGTAACGCTGTGTAATTATATAAATCGTTACATAACAAGTTAAAAACGAAGACACACAATTATGAAAATTGTCTTTTTAACTGAACACTTTCTTCATGTTGTACTGCACTTCAGTGACCCGCTCAAACAGGTTTCTTCTGTCAAGAGCATTTTTGTTAGTTTGTACCACACATTGATGAGAGCAAAGGTAAGCATCCTTGGCTGCAAGTGTGTTCATGCATGAATGAACATTATGCACGTGTGTGTGTGTGTGTGCAGCAAAGGGTCAGGGTCAAAGGTATCTTTAAACCCCAGGCAGTAAAAGAGGATTATAGCTGAGATTTGTCAAAACAGGAAATGCCAATGACTGAAGTGTCACTAACTATCAGTAAAGAGCAACAAATCATTGTGTTTTAACTTTTCAGGTCATGTAACAACACAACTCATACTGTAGACAACACTGTGTTTGCATCGACCTTACAAGAGTACAGTTATAACAGTACAACAGTAACAGGTCTATAGTATTTCGATTTGTCCTTTTCCTCTTATAATAAACACACAAACGCCAAAAGGCTGCAGTATACTAATGTTTTTTGTTTGTTACATTTTATTTATTTACGCATTGTGTAAAAATATCAGCATTGGCTTCCCATTACATTATTACTGTATATAAGCAACCCCTGCCTATTTTAAATTTATACATTTGGCATTTATACAAAGTGACATTACAAGCTATACATTATGTATTTATAGAGATATTTGCTAAAAAACAAGTGTAATATAATGTTAATGTAACACCTCTCAAACTCATAATTCTTGGCTATGATTTTTTATTTGATTCAAATTCTTCAAATTCATACCTTTCGAACTTCAGTTAACGTCATGTCATATTTTCATGAGCTATCTGTAAACCTTGGTGTCTTTATAATGAACACGTAGTTATCTGTCACCCGGAGTGACATCTGTTAAATCTCTTCTATCATGGCAGGTCACGGCAGGCCTGTTGCATTCTGGGTACCTGCTGTGTGGTACGGTCAGGTTAGAGAAACATCCAGAGGGTACGTCGCTCTAATTGAAGAGGCAATCATTTTCCTTCTCCTTGCCCCCAGGTTCACAATCAGGTCAATGGTGTCCGATAACCCAAGCGACGTCACTGCACCCCACTCCATACCTCATAACCTCCACCACTTAACCAACCTTTGTATCATCGCTCACCTGTCAGCGTAGCTTGTACTTCAGGGATTAGCATATTGCAAAAAAAAAACTTGTGCTAACATTCGTGTACTTGCTTTATATTTGTTGTGACAGGGGAGACGATTTCCACATACCAAGAGCAGAAACCACAACCTGTCCAGTAGAAAGGATCCACCCTTTCACTGTACGAACAATGGCCCTAGTTGTCTTCACCTACGGAGGACAACCTGTCATTATAAAGGGCATGTACATAAACTAACAGCAAATGCATTGCTCGGTATCTGTAATTCATCCTCTATCGCTCTGAAAGAAGATGTTTCACAATGATTACATGTTTTTAAAGCAATGCTGTTACTCTGCCCATTTTATGTACATTATGTACCGAACATTCATCAAAGGAGTGTTTATAAAACATTTGGGAACAAGTGGAATGCAGCATGATGTTCAGGACTAAACTGTACAAGTGTAAGCATATGTAAAAGAGAAAATTGCTTAACAAAACATAAGTTTGTGCTAAACCTAACCAGTGGGTCCTTAAAGCAGGTGCAAGTATAAATATTTACTGTTTGCGACACAAAGACCATGAATTCAACTGTTGAGAAACACATACTGTATACCTTGAATGCATAAATGTGTCTGCCAAATGCATAAATGTAATGTAAATGAATCATGTCTAAAGATGTCAGTCCTATTCATAACAAGAGACAATCACATGCTTCAACCTGTTGCAATAATACCTCATAATAACAGACAGAGACATACAGATGTCAAGATCCGAATGAATATTAATGAGATCGAATCAACGCATTCAATCCGAATGTAAGAATTTAAAACCATCTAAAACCAATCAGTCTTTATCATGTCACAACTTAATTCATAAATGGTCGTTCCATGGGGACATCCGGCTGGTGTTATTTCAGATACGCAGCAAATGTATTTACAATAGCAATTACCCTTCAGCAATCCACCCCCGCTAACTCATATACCGGTCAACAATCTGTCCAGCATCTGCGAGATGGCGCTGCCTCCTACACACACATAAAACACTCACTGCCTCATACACTCACATTACTCTGAATCACAACCAATCCCCTCAAATCTCCTCGAACCAGTGGCGAGGCCTGAAGTTTTAAATTGAGACCTCTGTGAAATAGGGTTTACCTCAGTGCCTACTCTCAAATTACATAATTTTACAATATAGTAGATGTTAAACACATCCCCTAACTTTTTTTTTTTTGAGTCATGGATCAGCAAAAAAGGGGAAATAAGGAAAATAAAATAAGAAGAAATTAAGAAATTATAAGCATATATAAAAAAAGGAAAAGAACAACGTTACAAATAAGTATAAAATTATTATTCAGGAACATAAATAAATGAATAAAAAGCACTTAGTCTTCTTCATTCTATAAATTAAATATAATTTATCTTTTTAAAGCCACATTAGTGTTTTGATTAACATAATGACACAAACATTAACAGATTTTTTTTTAGGGTACTGCCACTTTAAGACCGAATAAGCACGGATCCTTACAGTATACTGACGCACATCTGATTTCTTTCTGAACTGTTTGCGTTTACTTTAAGACATAACTGAATGAGAATATTTGCCAATAATTTTGCGTGTATGTGTCCTGTCAAGCGAATAAAGATTCTGTGTTTGCGTTCTTTTTTAAATGCACATCTTTGTGTGTGCGCTTGTGTGTTCATTTGAGTGTGTGTGTGTGTCTGTGCACACAGAAAACAGCTCACTGAAATCTCTTGCACTCAATTTGTTTAAAATGGCTTGAATTTTAAAGGGACACTCCACTTTTTTTTAGAAAATGTGCTAATTTTCCAGCTCCCCTAGAGTTAGACATTTGATTTTTACCATTTTGGAATCCATTCGGCTGAACTCCGGGTCTGGCGCTACCACTTTTAGCATAGCTTAGCATAATCCATTAAATCCGATTAGACCATTAGAATTGCGTTCAAAAAACCAAAGAGTTTTGATATTACTCTTCTGTAGTAACATCGTGTACAAAGACAGACTAAAAGTTACGATTTTCTAGGCCGATATGGCTAGGAACTATACTCTCATTCTGCCGTAATAATCAAGGACTTCCATAGGTGCAGCAGGCACAATGATATTCAATGTGCCCCAAAATAGTCCCCTCGGTTACTTTCAATAGCAGGGGACTTTTATCGGGCACTGCGTAATATCATTGCCCCTGCTGCAGTCATGGTACGGCAGCAAAGTCCTTAATTGTTAAACAGAATGAGCATATAGTCATAGCCACATCTGCCTAGAAAATCACAACTTTTAATTTTCTGGCGGTCTTAGTACATTATGTAACTACAGAAGAGTCCAGTTTAAAAAATTCAGGAAAAATATCAAAACTTTGTTTATTTTTCAGCATGATGCTAATGGTCTAATTGGATTTAATGGATTATGCTAAGCTATGCTAAAAGTGGTACCGCCAGACCCAGAGATCGGTTGAATTGATTCCAAAAACGTAAAAATCATATGTTTAACTCTAGGGGAGCTGAAAAATTTGCATATTTTTTAAAAAGATGGAGTGTCCCTTTAACTTTGCAAGGTTTAGACACACATGCAAATTATAAACTTTTAATATAAATAGTTATTTATTTTTGAATGAAGGGTTTTTAAAAGTGATTATCATTAAAGAAATTATAATCATTTATGCATGATTTCTTCAGCTTTTCCCACAAAAATATTTTGTGAATATCTTCTGACTGGGTGGGCCAGCCATCAATCTAAGTGGCCAGTGCCATCCTGTCCCTTATATAGTCTTGCCATTGCCTCAAACCAGTGCCCTGCCCACAAGTACCTTTACAGTTATGCATCTGGCAGATGCTTTTCTCTATAAAGTGACTTACAGTGCAATCAAACTATATTTGTTAATAGTTTGAGTAAACCCTGGGACTAATCCCATGATCTATGTAGAAAGATAACCGGCTCCAGTCCCCCACCGCTAACACCCAAACCCCTGTCGTCTCCCCGAGACATCCGCAGAGACATGAGTCAGACATGGCACAGATAGTGTGGAGTCCAAGGGACATGTGATCCCCCTGTTGTGGTGCCCAAACACCCCATTAAGAGTATGTAATGAGGACGGGTGGACAGTGAGGATGGAAGAGCCGGGCAGAGCGGTCACTGTCACCCAGCTGGTCAAGCTATAAGTCATCACTGGGCACAGCTGCGCACAAAATCTCCCAGAATCCACCAGCACAGCACAGCCTGGTCTGTTCAGGACTTTCCTTTCACCTTTTTTTCTCAACATGATCTAAGACTTCAGCAATGGCTGAGCCAAAGCACACTTTCATGCAAATTCTTTATGCTGGAAGTCAATTGCGATTGAAAATACAGGTTTTGTGCACACAAATGCATGTTTCACACTGTTTTAATAGGCTTGCTTTTCTTCCTCTGCTGGGAGTTATGCTCTTCTGTGCCAGACCTCAAGCGTTTGTTTCCTCTAATGGTAAAGAATGAATCTTAATTCACTTCATGAAACACATTTGCTAAAAGGCTTGTAATTCACATTTATACTGCGACTTGGATTCAAAAGAGAAGCTGCTTTCGGAGCCAACAAAAAACTTCAGTGAGAGCGAAGAGGACTGCCACGCTGCACGCTGTGTAATTCAGGATCAACTGCCTTTGGAAATTGCTGTGCAATTACGTATTTGTTGAAAGGCCATCGCAAGAGTGAATGTGTCTTATGGAAATGATATGCTTTAGAAGTCCATGAACAGAGTCAGGCTGTAAGGCTTAAATTCAGACTAACTGTTAAACATTTGAAATTCTGTCTCGCAAAGCAAGGAATTGATTCATTACTTTGGTGTGGACAATGGATGATGTACAGTCAATAACGGATGATGTACAATAACACTGAGCAGCTGGTTTGGAGCCCAGTGTTATTTAATCTGAAGTGATTTAACTGTTTGGAAAACAATTGCAAGCTCTGAAGAAAGTCAACGGGTGAATTTACTGAACAGTTGGGCCACTTCTGCACATGATGTTTTGGTGCAAAAATGTCTGTCAGTAATAGTTGGGTAAATTATAGACAAGTTAATTTGCACATATCGTCGCTGCCCGATGAAACTCACATATGTCCAAAACAGTTACTTTTTAGGAAGTGAAAAAAAAACACTGTATTTCAAAAGCAGTTGAATGTAGCGTTGTCATACAGGTACGGCATACATTTAACCATATTCTTGCAAGTGTAATGATATAATCCACATTTGACCAAAATTGAGTTTAAATGGACATACGAGCATATTTTACAGTAACGGTGGTCGATACGCTTTCTTCCGATCATTAATTAGAATGGCCAAGTCGCGTTTCCTATTGACAGATGAATACGCTCAGTTTATTAAATAGCATATGTCTTAGTTTATTAAATACGCTTAGTTTATTTAATATTAATTATCAATGTATTAAATGTCTCTTGCAAACTTTGAAGGGACAATGAATCAATACACTGACATGGTAATGCTAGACAGATACTTTGTTTGCACAGTCCTACCGTAATTTTG
The DNA here is from genome assembly GCF_027580225.2 of Misgurnus anguillicaudatus. Lineage (NCBI taxonomy): Eukaryota > Metazoa > Chordata > Actinopteri > Cypriniformes > Cobitidae > Misgurnus > Misgurnus anguillicaudatus. Next base: position 12,503,718 of record NC_073351.2, read on the forward strand.
TCACTCCTAGACGTACGTCTGGCGTCAGGGGGATATGTTTACCTCGATGAAGGAAAGTCAATGTCTCACCAGGCTATGTTTATTCGGCTATCCAGTGCTGAGATGAAACTTCACAAGACCGGCGAGATGCTTCCACCGGGCAGGAGATACGCGCCGTGATTGACAGCTTTGACACCAAATGGATATATGTGAAAATCAGATGACATGATTTCACAACTTTTCATTGGCCATTTAGATATGTGAAGCATACTGTATACGGAAATTAACCTGGACTTTCAATCCATCGCAAAATCTCAAAATCTGCTAAATGGACATACGTGGTTTTGATCAGACAGCGACAATATGCTCTAAAAATGTTGGGGGGTCTTAAACTAAACATATTAAACACCCCACATAGGTTCATTTTAACCCAACTGTTGCGTTTGTACATATTTTACCCAACATATTATCCATCCATCCATCCATCCATCCATCCATATATATTCATATGTAAGTTTTGGTACGATATGCCTTGACCCTTGTGACATTGGGGTTAGGGGTTCAGTTTCATTGTTGTTGTTTTTTCATGAGAATTGTACGATTTTTTATGATAACTTCGTATGAATTGATACGAATTAGCCAACTTGTAAAATATGTACGATATATCTATGTTGTCTTATGATCATATCTTTTATTTTGAAATACTATGTTGTCTCATGTTCATGTCTTTTATTTTGATATTGTTCACTCTCATGGTTTTCTATTGGTTCCCCTGTGTAATGTGTCATGTTCTCATTGGTCTCCTGTCCCATGTTGCCATTGTCCCTTATTGGTTATTGTAGAAGTGATGTGCTGTCATTTGAAACATTTGTTAATGTTTCTAGTAGTCATCATGTTTCATGCCATGGATTATGTAATTGGATTTATTAAACTTCACTATCTGCACTTAGATCCTGTGAACGTATACATTATTTACAGTTTTTCTCAGTCACTTTGCTACATTTCTTGAATCATCCTCGACATTTGCAAAACGATAAGTGCATTTCTCAAAAAAAAATTGTACAAATAGCAAAACACTATGGATAACCTGCAAAAGCCACTATCTTACTCAAAATCCTTAGTTTATCTCTCAAAAGTAAATATCTGTGTCAATGGACATGTCAGTGCCATCAGAATGACAAGTCATGGATAAGACAGTCAAATTGTTTGTCATGTTGTCATGTAGTCATGTAGTCATAGTAGCAGTTTCTCATTCCTTCCAACAAATTGCAAATGCTTTTGTACATGCATCAATTGCTTTCATACAATTCTCTGCTGTTTTATATCATTTGCTTATGTCATGTCAGTCAAAATTAACTATACTTGTGAATGCTGAATAGTCATTCCATATAAAACTAAAAGAAGTTTGCCTGGCCCACACGTATGCGCAGCTTACACACAACATTGTTCCGATGCTGGTAAGACGCGGCACGCTCCTTAAGCAGGGCATGTAATAGGCTGTTTAAGATCTAGGAATGGAGATGTAATGTAGTCCAATGCAGTTTTAGCAATGCATTAACATGCATTATACCGAACGTTTTTTTCCCTTATTGTTATCGATAAATGTGTTGCAACGGTAGCCTACATATCGATATCGTTTTATCGCCCATATCTTTTATTTTGAGGTACTATGTTGTCTCATGTTCATGTCTTTTATTTTGATATTGTTCACTGTCATGGTTTTCTATTGGTTCCCCTGTGAAATGTGTCATGTTCTCATAGATAGGTTGCACGGCGACGTCATTAACTGGTTGCGCGCGCAACCGAGAGGCAGAAAGAAGAGACGTGCATTGTGTTGTATGCTAGTAGCTGTGTCTGTAAGTCAAAATGCCAAGGAGTTGTTGCGTTGAAAATAGTACCAACAGAGTCAGTGCTGGGTGCCTGATGTTAACATACCAGTAGATACGACTATTACGTTACTAGCCTAACATTATAATTCATACATGTATCACAGTAACACTGCAAAAATAAAGACAGAAAAACAGATTCAACTAAAATCAAGTTTTATTTATATACAAACAATAAAGAAAGCTTCAATAATTAAGGTTGTTGCAGTAGCGGATCAGCTCACCAAGCGGGCTTTCTGCCTCCTGGATGCGCGCGCACCCTGTAATGTTTGTAAACTTGCAACCCATCTATTGGTCCCCTGTTCCGATATAAGCCCTCACGTTGCCATTTTCCTTTGTTGGTTATTGCAGAATTGGTGTGCTGTCATTTGAAACATTTGTTAATTTTTCTAGTATAGTCATCATATTTCATGGATTATGTTTGTTGGATTTATTAAACTTCACTATCTGCACTTAGATCCTGTTCTTCATATCATGTTTTGGACTGCTACATTACATGAACATGATTATTTACATAACATATTTTTTACAACAATAATAATAATAATAATAGTAATAATAATAATAATAATAATCTTAATTTATTTTAACTGCAGTTAACTTTATGTTATTGCATCACAGGGAAAGCAAAAGTAATTTTGTTTAAAATTTGTGTTTGTTTATCAATCTACAGAATCAATTCTCATCAATGATGGAGAACAACATTATTCTTGAGCATAGATCCAGAGTGTGGTGTTCTCAAAAACGTTGGCAGCATAAGGATCGCAGATTTGGAGCAATACTGTACCTGGTAAAGTCTGTCAGACAGAGAAAATGGGAAATTATTCTTTGCATATTGCGTTCAGCTCACATTTCATGGCCACAATCCCACTGTTACCTAAATGAAAAAATGTTTTACTAAATCCTGAAAAAAAAAATGCAGAATGGGTATGCAGTTAAAATGTGTTCAACTTCTATTCATAGTGGATTCCGACCTATAGGCTAACCTTTCCTCACCTTGCCTAATCCCTTTCTCTTACTTTCCTGTGTTGATAGACTGGATCTCCGACCTTTCATCTTAAATGCTCGTCACTATGGCCAAGTCTTTGAGAGGAGAATTTAAGGTATTAACGTCAGTCAGTGTGTTTATTTTTTTCATTTTTGTACGTTATGAACGAACATGCCGTGTTCCTTTGCAAAACATTTTCCAGCAAGCAGGAGAGGAAAAAAGAGGAAGCCCAGATTTACGAGTGGCAGGCGTTGAGAGGTCTATCCCATCACGGACAGTTTACTCTCACTTTTATCGAAAGCTGTGACAGAGTTGGATGTCAGAGCCGTTTCTGCAGGCACCTGCTTCCTCGAACTCCAGTTGTGTTGGAGGTCAGATCAGGGTCAGGAGAGAGTCATTGGGCGGGATTAGTTGTTTTTTGAGTGACAGCCTGTAATGCGGTATGTTAACACTGAAGCTCTAGCACGTGCAGGTCAGAAGAAAGAGACATGTCGAAAAGTTTAGACCACCTCCAACATAAACACAAAGTCATTGTGTGTAAAACCGATGACAGGAGACAAGCACATGCACACTGATGCACGCATGTCTCCATGTACAGTACGCACGTACATACATTTTTGCAAAGGCCTGAAAATTACACGTAACGTCAATGATGTTTAAATTACTAACCACAGAATTTTATATAAATGAATACTATTGAAAGAAAAACATAAGTTGTTCTTACCATGCCGTCGTCCGGACACGATTATCCAACTGATCACTGCAATTACATGGTTCATATATTTTTAATAGACCCCTGGCTCCTGCACCAGACCCTAAGACTCCTTCAAAAAGAGGAAAATGAGGAAAATATTACTGCAAAAAAAAAAAAAAAAAAAAACTTTCACGAGTCTACAGGTAGAAGTAAGTCACACTTTTCCAGCTTTGGGAGGTGAGCTGCATAAAAGGCTAAATGCATTAAAACACTACTTTTTATGCAAGCATCAGCTCTGTTTGGAAAGTTATTGCAAGTTTATTAAAGAGCAGCTGCTTTATATTAGATGACAGAATAGAAGTGACTCTTCAGCCAACTTTTATACATTTTTCATTTTTTTTTCTTATTTAACTTTCCTGAAACTAAAATTGTTTAGGGTGTTAAGCGATAGGTGACCAGATAAAGCAAGATTTCTGGTCATTGACTGAATACAGATTCAATACTAGAATGGAGAAAAACAAACCATACCATAAAATAACGGTTCACCTGTGCCATAGGTATATACACTAGATGTTGCCTTTGGGTTCTAAGCATGTGTCAAACCCATCACCATCATGAAACAGGGGTCTTGTCAAAGGAAATAGCTATGCAATGCTGCTATCTCCGCCTGTACTTTGAATTCATGGACGATGCTGGACTTTTTTGCTGCGTATGGATGTTAGGCTAAATACATGTCTGACTTTTGGAACGAAAAATAAAAAACCTAGAAAATCACATTCATGACAATTTATGGTGATTTTATTTCCGTTACACATTTGCCTACATTGACTCTGATGCATTAAAGGAATACTTCACCAATTTAGCATTCAGTAGAAACCTGGCAGTATTTCTGAATGACCGTGTTTCCCTACCTCATGTCCCCGTGAGAGGAGAGATATCTGTATTCTGGTTGTGCAAAAAAGTCCTCCGATGACGCAAAATGACGATTTTTGCGTCATCGGAGGAGATTTTGGCCAGAGGCAAAGACTACAGCCAGTATTAGGAGCTACATCCGCATGTTTTTTTCCCCGCCCATAGGGGTTGGACTGCGAGTCCATTCGGAAAAGCCCGAATCAAAACGAGAGTCAGCCATCTTTAATCTTCTCTAAGCTAAGCTAGCCTGGATCTTGCTTTGTGGAGAAAGCAGAGTAAACAAACCACGACGGCAGAGTGTAGTTTTGAAAACGGATGGCAGAAGGGGATTTTGTTGCTCAGGATGACCTGTTGCTCGAATCTGATGGTCGTGGTTACCTGTACGAGCCGCAATACAACGAGGAGCAGAACGGATGATCGAGGAACAAGAGGCTGCCACCGCGGCTGCTGTAGCCGAGGTGGGGCCAGTCTGGTGGTTTTACGTGCTCTCGCTGTGCGCCTCGCTGTTGCTCGAATCTGATGGTCGTGGTACCTGTACGAGCCGCAATACAACGAGGAACAGTTACGGATGATCGAGGAACAAGAGGCTGCCACCGCGGCTGCTGTAGCCGAGGTGGTGCCGGTCTGGTGGTGTGAGCGCTCTCGCTGTGCGCCTATGGACACCGAAAGAGAATTTCAGCGATGGCATTTTCTTCTTGAAGCCCGCAAGGAGAAACGGAGGCATGAGTATAAAGTGAGTATTTTGTTTTTCATGTCCGTCAGCTGAGCTATGGTTGTTATATTTACACCTATGTTAGCCTATTGTATGTGAAAATAGCTTGCATTGCTAACGTCATGCTTGCTGTTTTTAGACAATCGACTTACATCCTATCGTCATTTCTTGGAATGAGTTTTGCAAGGCGAAAGACTGGGGAAAGGACATCAACTTGTTTTACCTGCCTGTGTTCGTTGTCCAGGACATCAGACGTAGATATCCAGCTCCTCACGGACATTATAGCGACTATAAATAAACGGATGAAGCTCTGGATGAGCTATACGTGTGAATTGTTTATGTTTTTTAATAAAAAGTTAAAACTCACATTGATTGTGGTTCGCGTTATAGTCCTTATTGCTGCTACATTAGAGTGACTGCAATTTGAGGAAAGCATTCTTGCCTTTTTTTAAAAGTTTAAGTCTAAATTGTGTAACAAACATAATATTTGGCTTTATTTTTAACCCAAATGACTTTGTAAAGTAAGTAATGACAGCTAAATCACAGTAACAGTAATCATTGCGCCTCTACAAGTCTAATGTATAAATTTGGTGTACAAAAGACAGAGTTAGATGAAGATATTTATTTTCTATTATTCACAAAGGAAAAATATTGTGTCACCAGTGAAAAGCACACATTAAAATAAACAATGACATAATTTACATCTAAAAATGTCCTGCACAAAATAAAAACAAAGCAAAAATATATACAAAAACATTGTGTATATATACACACAGTATATAATAATATAAATATAAAGAGTGGTGGCAGCAGAATCTGATTAGATACAGCAATAGGACTCGGGGAAGAGGTGATTATTATTATTATTAGAAAGTGTCAGTCTCAGAAGCGACTTTTGAAAAGTCGTGGCAGCCTCCTTTGATGGTTTAGGCACTGGTGCAATGTTGGGTGGCAGCGCAGGCTGTGGCAGGGCAAGTGAGGAGGTTGGCACTTTGAACACAATGTTTGGATTGAGTCTTGTCAATGGCCTACTGGATGAGTTCGTCTACAAACTGTGTGGTGTGTGGTATGAAGCTTTTCTTCAAGACCCACTGCTTGGATTTCTTGCAGAACATTTGGTTGAACCGTGCTTCTCCTGTAAAGGGTAGGAAATTAGATTAGATTCAACGTTACTGTCATTATGCAGAGTACAAGTACAAAAAAAACAAAGTGTAATTTGTTTCCAACCAGAACTGCAAAAAAAATATAGTGCAGTATAGACAGTAGTATACTGTTTGTTTACAGAAGGTGGTTAGAGTAATATAAACAAAATATAAATGTGTGCAGTTTATTAGCTGTTACCTTGTAAGAGCAGAATAAATATGGATTTGTAATATGAAGCATGTATGAACAACATGTACAGATATGTGCGATTTAGTAGCAGTAACCTAATAGTAGTATAAATAATATTGATGTAGTGTATAAACAGAATATATTATAAGAAAAACACAATAAATATTCATATTCAGCAAGAACCATATAGATAAGATATGTACAGCTATGGGCAGTGTGGTACCATTGTAGAGCAGGAACTAACATTATAAGAGTAGTAATATAATATTATGTTTAATATATGGTGTAGAATGGACTTCCACCGGCATTTCAGTACCTGCATGAAAATATGATTATTATCAATAAGTCTAGAAAAATCTTTTTTCCTAAACAAAGAAACAAATCAGAATCAAATGTCTTACCTCGACGTCCCCCTTACTGGTTGCACAGGAAAACCACATATGATTTATGACAGACCTATGAAAGATAATACAATTAGTAACTTTGAACCTTGCAAACCAATGTAAAGTCTCCCACATTACAAACCAACACTGACCTGGTCCATGCAAGGAGGATTTCATTGTTCTTTTTGGTAACACTTTATTTTACGACCCGCAAAGTACCGCGTAATTAAACCGAATTTACAGTGTACCTATTTGTACCAACAGAGTACCTCTACAGTACGTACTTGTAGTTATAAGGGAACAATATTTTAAGTTTGGGGTAATAAGGGGGTAAGAATATATGGAAAATTATTCTCTAAGTATTTCTTAACTACAGGGTACCTATTGTAATATTACGTGGTATGTATGACTTACGTCTATGGGTAATATGGTCTATTAATTTTTTTGTTATATATATTTTTTTCATATGCTACTTGCCTGATGAAGTGTATTGTATAGCCTACAGTTGATGTCTACAGCCCACGTCGGCAAATAAAATATAACACACAATAAAAATAATAGCAACTTGTACCTCTTTGATCTGTATATGTATACAGGAGTTAAGAGGTAACTCTTATATTTGCGGGCTGTAAATTGAAGTGGTGCTTATTCCCCGCTTGTGCTGTGTATGTACCAGGTAACTCTCATATTTGCGGGCTGTAAACTAAAGTGGTGCTTTGTTCACCTCTTGTTATTAATGTTATAGGGTAAATACCATAAACATACAGAATATTGTTATTTTTATTTTAAAACAACTTATTTCAAAACATCTTTAAAACACAATAATTAAGCCAACACTTAACACTTAATTTTTATTATCACATAAATTTTATTTCAAATAAAAAGTCATGATAATTTTTCGTTGTTTTTGCGGCTTGGCTTCCTCTGTTGGTGTTCTTGTCCACTCGGATGATGAGTTGATGTCGTCTCACAAATGCTGTTCTGCATTACATATATAAAACATAAATGAAAGCCTTCAGTAAATGTTTCTTCACTGTGCCTTGACAGAAACTTTTCTGAGCCAGTTAATAACTTTAGGCTAACTTATGTGCTAGCTAACCTGCTGCTACTGTTAGCTGGCAACTTTCTACATTGTTTGAAATGCTTGAGTCATGTATTAACAAAACCAGTCACCTTATCCAGCATGCGGATCCTGCTGACATCACTCGCAGCCGTACTTCACAGGGTAGAAAGTTTTTAAAACCTCTTACAGAAATTTCACCTCAGGATCGCGTTCCAGCAAACCTCCTGCAGACGGCCCCGCGCTCTACACCTGCGCACTAGCCTACGCATGTAGTCGTCTTTTGCTTTAGCGGGAGCTGATATCTGCTGTTGTTTCATTCTGGTTTGCCATTGCATAAATTATATTTGGCTAAAATACTTATGTTTACACATGTTGCAAAGTTCAATTCTACCAATGATAACACCTATTAAAAATAAACAAATAGCGTGCTGCTTTGTGGTCATTATTGTGTCATTTGAAATAAAAGTAAATAAATAGCAAAGCACCACTTCAAATATGTCCGCAAATGTAAGAGTTTCCTGGTAAACAGGTATAAGTTGCTATTTTTATTGTACTTACCTTAAAAAAAGATAACCACATTAAATCAGCTGGACGTTTGTTATTAAAAGCAAGTAATATAGGCTACTAAAATAAAAGTGATGCGCTGTTATATTTATTTGCCGATGTGGCTTGTAGACATCGACTGTATACAACATTCAGTAGTCAATATGAAAAATTCACAATAAAATAAAATAAAAAAATAAAACATAATTTCCCCATAGACTTGACTAAGTCATACTTACCACGTAATATTACAATAGGTACCCTGTTGTTATAAAATACTTAGAGTATAAATAATTTATAATTCTTCATATTCTTACCCCCTTATTACACCAAACTTAAAATATTATTCCCTTATACCTACAAGTACGTACTGTAGAGGTACCCTGTTGTTACAAGTAGGTACGCTGTAAATTCGGTTTAATTACGCGGTACTTTGCGGGTCGTAAAATAAAGTGTTACCTTCTTTTTTCCCCTTCTCCTGCATCTTCTTCCGGAAACCTGTGAGTAAATGCAGAACAATACTTTTGCATTACTTTCACCAAAATAACAGCAGAAGTTTGACTTTGCATGTAGTTTTTAAATTTATCAACACCCTACCACCTTATCAATAAAGTCTGAATAAGAATATGGTACGTGTAGCAAGCATAAATATTATTGAATTAATAATGTACATCTCGCAAATGTATCTGCAGTTATCTCAAATAACTTTACAGCAACAGGCTTGCGTGGTAAAGTAAAACTCTAGAAGTAGCTCGGTAGCTAACAGTTGTTTTATGTTGAGAACAGCCAACTTATATGTTATTGTCTATCTAGCGTTACTTTGCTAACTTTACTGCTTACAACTGTATCACTATGTAAAGGCTACTGTGTGATCAGAAACGAGTATTAGCAAAAGTCTTACCTCTAACGTAGACGAATGCGTTTGATGCCAGATGGCCCCGGCTGTTCGTCGTGTCTGTGAAGGTACATATATAGACGGAATCGCAGTGTCCTTTAGCGTGTTTCGCTTCATTCCGAGTACATTGGGTTCGATATCTTCCAGCTTGAAATGGAGACTGCAAACCCTCAGGTATTTCAATTTTACCGCATCGTTGTCTTCTCTGAACTTTGCGTGGTTGATAGCCCGCAGCCATTGTTTACACCGCGGCAAATGATGAAAACTTACTGCTTGTCCTTTCTCGGTTTTGGTTGAACATCCCGTTACAACGCAACGTATCATCATTTCAATGTGGAAAAGGTAGTATTTATAATAATATATCAACTAAATCGTTGCAGACGTGTCTGTAAAAGTTGTATTTAGCCGAGTTGAATCTCCCTCCCTCCCTCCTGCCGTCTCGAACCGGTAGGCGTGACTAGGGAGTGGCCTCGTAGAGCAGCGAAGCAATGCATTCTGGGACTTGGTGTTTGTCATCCACATGAGCAAAAAAACACATTTTCTGACTTTTCTCGGCCTAGAAGGCACCAATTTCTAAAATAACTCCACAGTTCTACTACATAGGTGACACAATTTAATAATATATTCAAATTTCAATTGGATGAAGAATTCCTTTAAAGAGGAGGGGCTCCCCTGTTTCAAGATGGCAGCTCTATTTGACGCATTCATTTAAATTAACTGCCTTAGTCAAGGCGACATTTAGTGTACATATCTATGAACCTGTGCAGCAAAAGCAATTAGTAAACAATCTTCATGCATCCATGGCAACAGGTGTCAGTATAGAGTCCAAAACTACTTCTTTGTGCGTGTGTTTTAAAGGGCACCTATTATGCAAAATCCAATTTTGGACACAAATGTGTGTTTGAACATAACCACACAACAATGAAAATTTAGCCACTCATTTTTTAATCCCCATTAAACCAAAGCAGTCTCATTAGATGTGCTGTTTTAATTCTCTTGTTAATGTGATGTCACACGGATGAAGCTCCGCCCACAGCTACTGACTGACAGTCCTGCATTAGCATAGTTACTTTCCACCCTCAATGAGTTGTACCATATGCTGTCTGCCATATCTCAATAGTGAGATATTATTGTTTCAGACTGTATCAGATATATTCGAATCGAAAGTGCTCACGGTCTATTTTTGGTAATGGAGTGAGGAAAAGTAGCTCATTTGCATTTAAAGGTACACACATTAAAACAGGAATTGCATGTTCTTTGCTCCCATTTTGGACATGCTATAATAAATGATCTGTGGGGTATTTTGATCTGAAAATTCACAGAGCCCTTCACAAAGACATCTTGTAAAATTGGCATACAGTAATAGGTGACCTTTAGGATTATAATCAAACAGATTAATGGTATAATTATACGAATAATATGTTTCACACTTTACATATCTACTGTGGGTAACTTATAAATACTGGGTAGTCAAGTTTGTCATTTTTAATTATTTTCCTCAGACACAGAAAATGAACCGAGCATGTTAAAGCTTCTATGATACAGTGCATGAATGTGAAACACAGTTTATGATTTGTTTGTCTGCTGCTCAACAACATTCCAGTATGCCATTGTTTGACACGGTATACCTTTGACACTGCTATTTGGGAATTTACCTTTTTCAAAATGAAAAGTGTACAATCTTGCATTAGCCAGAGTTAATAAACTGTCCCTAATGACAGATAAGCACATGACAGGCCGGTTCAAAAAACTTAAGTCAGAACAGCCTGGGTTTGGTGGATGTAAAGTAGCTTGAAAACTCTGCAATGAGATAAAGTCTTAAAAGTTGGTTTTGATTAGAAGTACACATAATGCACCTTTCATTCAGGCTAATGATTCGCATATAAATGTACACAGAAATCTGTACGACTCAATATTAATTTGTCCTTATGCCAATCCAAAAGAAAAAAAAGTGCTATTGTTTTCATAAAACTGAATGCAATATTCACAGGTACTTGTGTCAGTGACATTCATTACATAATTGAAAAATGATTGCGGTTGCTAAGAGTTTTGAAGTGGTTGCTAGGTGGATGAAAAAATGTTCTGAATGGTTGCCAGGACATTTCTGAGCATTTGCAAGGTGTTCTAGGTGCAACCATGATATGTCAAGTATGATATCATAACAAATTGTTTTGCTAACATGATTAATAATTAAAATGTTCTGACTCTGTTATTACAGAATCCACAGTTATAGAGCATTACTGTTGTCTAACGTTTACAATCTTACAGCATAATCAGTCCTTACTCAAATAAAACATTTACAGGCAATTGCACATTTCTGTAAGTGACAGTAATTATATGTAAATATGTGACACTAATTGCATCCTTTTGTATGCAGATTTCTTCCTGGCCGACCCACAACAAAATGGACCCAGAGGGTGGATCCGTGCATGTCAACGAGGCCAACCGTGTCCATTGGGTTGAATCCTCCTGGGGGTATGAGTCTGCCAACCCAATCCCTAGAAAATGACTGAAGGTAAGAGAACCTAAACTACCAACAGCAGTGACGGGAGGATATAGGCTTCAAATACAAGAGTAGAGGTTAGGTATATAACAACATGCGAAACCATCTATACTATGTACAGTAGTGTTTTAGGCGACCCGAGACTCGTGGTCCTGCTCCTTCCCCCCTAAAAGTTTATGTAATGTTCTCCACAGTACTGTCAAAATAAAATGCCTTCTCCTATGTATATATATATATATATATATATATATATATATATATATATATATATATATATATATATATATATATATATGTATATATGTATATATATATATATATGTGTGTGTTTGTGTATATATATATATATATATATATATATATATATATATATATATATATATATATATATATATATATATATATATATAATCTAGGAAATACTGGTTAGGCTGAATAAGTTGTTCAGGTATACTGTAATGCCTGTGGTAATACTGTTAAACAATGAGGCCATTATCTCAAAGGCAAACACAACAAGCTCAATTGACTCAGGTGACTTCAAATCTTCTGCTAGAGCTGTCAAAGCCGTCAGAAACCACGATCCCATAAAGAACGATGCCAGCATTCCTCTGCCAACAATCCGTGTCTGTTGCTCCTCGTTGCTATAAACATTTAGGTAATTTACATTGACTCTGTGATACTGTAATATTTCCTTCGAGATGTTATCTGACAAAGATTGGCAAGCTGCCACACATTCAAGGATCCGATGTGCCTCCGTTCTTGACAAGGTGAGTGCTTCAGCGCCCAAAGGCTAGGGCTGCATTGCTGTTCAATGAAGCAGTATGCGTGGCACAGAGCCAACATTTTTTCGAGAGCACAACCAGCAATATAGGTTTCTCCCTAGTCGACCTAACAAACAATAATGCGCTGTTTTTAGTTAGCGAGAGAAAAGTTCAAGTTGAAGATTGGTCATCTGCATACTAGCCATTCGGGAGCTTAGCGGCAATCTTTTTGCAGACGCATTAGCGCACTGCCAAGTTTATCTTTCCTTCAGTGTGGGAGGTAATGATTTGATTTCCACCGCAGTTACTGAAGACGTTTCCTCATTAGACTGCAGACTAAAAGGAATCTGTCCACCCCGCTGTTTATTAATGATGAGCGAGAGATGCAATTCTGGAGTTAATTTATAAAATTCAGTCAGGAGGTTCCCCGCAGATGTGATAAAGATCAAATCACGTAGATGATGTAGAAAAATGATCGTATAAGTCACCCTGTCAACAGATGCATTAGGGATTAAACAAGTGGCGTTCTCTGTAATCCTGAAGAGCCTTGTGCTCACCCGTACACAGCTACACTTGCTGTAAATCATCCATGCACCCTTATCTGCCGATTGAATGATGTAGTTTGAAAAATTTGGGGTGCATATATGCTTCCAATATGAGATATGGCAAGAAACATACATAGCAAATGGCTAAAAAAACAAACAAATAAAAATTACTGAAAAGAAAATGTGCAATGGTAGAGTATATAGTAAGCCTTAGATATGCCGTGGATGAGTCACTTGGAGTGTGCACAAAGGCTAATTGTTCTCCAATTGCCTCTGAGACATTTCATGTTAATTTTAATTACACAGTCAAGACATGCTTAACTTGAGTCATTAAAACAATGGCGTGTACTGTATGTTTCGAAAAATAAAGAGGCCCAGCACAAAATCAATCGGTGACGAAATCTAACAGAATTAAATGAAGAATGTCTGCAATTGTGTAACGCACAGGTTGGGAAATTACCTGTAGATTCTGAAGGCTCTTGAATGTGTGCATACCTGAATACACTCCTATTCTTATGACCAGACACACACACATGCACGCGATAAAAATGCGTTACATTATAGTTACTTTGAAAGCAGAACAGACTATTTGTCACTGTAACAATGATCCTCACAAGGGAGTGTTGACACAATGCATATTATAGATATTTCACCAAAATCCAATTAATCTGTTTTGAAAGCTGTTTGTCTGGGAAAAATGACTTCTAGCTTAAAGATCAATAGCATTTTTAGCATCATGAGTTTTTTTCTCAAAAATCCCTGACTACAAGTATCAAGACATTGTAACTTTGCTTGAGGAGTGCACTTTGTTAAGTTATGACGTAAGGAATACCTACTCTAAAAAATGGCTGGGTTATTTTTGACCCCTAATGGATAAATATTGGACAGAACACATGCTGGGTTAAAAATTACCCTGTGCTGGGTTAAAACAACCCAGCATTGGGTAAATATTTAACCCAGCATGTGTTTTGTCCAATATTTACCCATTAAATAACCCAGCCATTTTTAGAGTGCTGTCCCGGGTCCAAGCCTTAACTCATTTCAATAGAGGATATTATTAAACAGCCATTTATTAGCACTTTTTATTAAATCACACATTAAAGAGACACATTTCATTAACTCATAGTATACACTGCAGTCTCCAGGATCACTGACAGCAATATATTAATAATTTGTACAAAATCCACGTCCATGAGCCCATGTTTGGACCTGGAAGCGGTGCATGATGTTATACTTAACAAGCGGATAGAGAGCTGCACGGGTAACGTATTTTTGGCCAACCTGGAAGGTAGATTTGCATGGGATACCTCAACAAAAAGTCAACAGGATCAACAAAAGTTTATGATACTTGCACGTTTTGTCCATTAAGATATGAAGAGTTTGGTTCCAAAACGTGATGAACGGCATTAAAAAAAAAGTATGAAAGTATTGTATCTGGTCAGTATTAAAAAGTAAATTTTGAATTTTATGCAAAATCTGATATCCGCAGTGTTATTATCTCATCTTTTTTCCCTATGTTTCCAAAACGCAATAAACGCCACTTCTCCTTCTCTGCAGAATGCAATAAATCCGCTCAACAAATCACAGTGCACCATTCCATGCATTGTAAACAATAATGGCTGCAGGTTGATAACACACAGAAGCCTAGTTTTCCTCATCTACTTTGTACTTTGTGATTAACAAACAAACAAAAACAAAATAATACTTTTGATGGCATTGACATACCTGTGGTGGTTTTCTGTGACGGGGAAGAACATTAAGCCATCAAAATCGAATAATTTATGCAAGAGGCACTAGGGAGACGGAAAAATGCCGGCTGTTGCTTGTTCTCACACGACAGCATCAAGCTTCTGTCATGCTAACACATTGACCCCAGAGGATCTTATGAAAAACTTTCCATTATTTTATGTGAAGTCAACGAAAATTGAGCAGGAACAAAATATTTTACAGCTTATCGCTGTCAAAAAAGTTAAGCGACGACGTCCCAAGGATGACAGCAGCAATGACAGTGCTCTTGATATGACAAAATCAAAAAGTGTTTTGATTAATGCCATTAATGTTTATTTATTTTTTAATCAGTGTATACCACTAGTCAACTAAATTAATAAAACATACACATTTATATGTTGATTCAATAGATTTATAGCATTTGGGAAAAAAACTTGGATTTATTTAATTTTGTGGAAAAAAAGACTCTGTTTATATAATCTTTGAAATGTATTTGTATTTTTGAGATTTTCATGCGTGATAATGTTTGTAGTACCATTTAGTATTTTTTTTAGCACTTTCTTTTTAAGGACATGTGAGTGGGGGTATTACTGGTGTTTTATGTAAAATATGAAAATATCTTTATCTGTTTAAGGAGGTTTTAGGAGGCATCAATACTTTTGTTTAGGTTTTATAAAAGCGACAGGCTGTAATTGATACATCAGCATGTATTCAAGTAAGTCTTATGGAAAGCACAAGGTTTCAACCTTTATTAAATTCATGATTTGGATGTTTAAATTTAACAAGTGACGGGTTCAATGAGGAGGTTAATTATTACGCTTAACATCTGGGATTTAACATGACTGAACAATCATAACAGACAGCAATTAATCGGATCGATGGAGAAATGAATCACTTTTCAAACATCCTCGGGCAAAACATGATCTAATTCTGCTCTTATCATACAGGTTTAATAAGAAATTTCATATAGCTCTCTTACAACATTGCTTATAGTCATTGGCAGTTGAAGTGTTCGCTGTATTCATTTTATCTCAGAACATTACAGAGAACCCCACACACCTTTTCAAAGAAGGATCTTCTCGTCTTCTCTGTGGTTATTAGATCTACGTTACAAATTCTTCGTTTTATTGAGGTGATAAATCCATCAACTCTTCCACACTATGATTTTTGCTTCCTTTGTGAACAGATGTGTGACATAAATAAACAACTATAGTTTCTGCTTCTCATATTTCATAATCGCTTTATAATCAGCGTGTTTGTTATTGGGGTGGGGGGCTTTGTGCCTCCGTGATGTACTCTGTCAAGATGTACACACTTCTCCTGGTGACAGTAATCCTAGCAGATCTGTCAGTGTGTTTGTGTGTTGAAAACAGACTGTTGTGCGTTATATACAGCGTGTCAACCAAAAACACATCCTGATGATTTCGACAGAGGCCCATTAATGCCTCCTTAAGCCCCGCTCGCAACAGCAATTTCGGGTGACGAGTGACAGCGACCGTTGGCGAATGGTCATGTGATATGGGTGTGTCCAGGGACAAAGGTGAGAAATGTTTAATTTATGCAAATAGTGATGTAATTCAGCAGCTATAATGAAAGTATATACATACAGTGAATGTGATGATCTACCGTGAGATACGTGTGCCCTTTCCCGAATTAATTGCGGTCCCTCCGCCAAGTTCACACGTTTACGTCTTGAATTAAAAGTAGTTTGCATGAGATCCCTTTTGTTTGGTTCGTCCTCCTCTCTAGTATTTTGAGTATGAGCTAGAGGAATAATTGAAAGTTGAATTCCTGAGATGTTAGAACAATCCCTTATTTGGAAATGCATTTATGAAGCACACTGAATAAAAGCATGCATTTGACAGCCTAAGTTTTTCAGTGCACAGTACAGTAGCGACAGCAGTGCCCATTTTTTTCCCTTCTGCAGACATCGGGAAACCAAAGTAAATGTGTGTGTCTGTGTTTTAAACGCGGCCAGTTTGTTCCTGTTACACTCCCACACATACAAGCAGGTTTCCACTAGCTCATCTGAAGAACTCAATCCATCCCGAATTACAGGGAGATTTAAGTAGATTATCCAGGGTCCTCGCCCGCTGAGAAAACCAGGCCCGACGCAGCGACGCTGGGCCAGCACCTGTTACACCGCAGCTGCTCTCTACAACAGTGATAGATATAGATGAAGAGAGAGTGTGAGACATTTATGATGAAATGTAATTCATCAATTTTGAAATAAATGTTTTCTTTCCACTGCAATTATTAGGGTTAATTCAGAAAAACGGTTCTGAATAATGTTAAAAATATATATGTTTATAGCTCTCATGGTTGCCAAGTATGAATACATCATAATGTAAGTATAAAATGATATAATAATAAAAACAAATAACCTTCATTACCTAAACACAGTCAACAGGCCGATGTCGTAACGAAGAGAATTCGGTTACAGGATTATGGTAAAATCATGGCTGTAATAAAAAGCTGCAATTTTATGTAAACCCAAACAGAACAGAACAGGTGCTATTCATTCAAATGATCACGTCTGAGACTCTACAACCTCACCATGTCGCTAAAATCACATTACACTAAGAATAAGGCATTTAACCATGTTTAAGCATGTTATCCTATGTTATAAAACAATATAGCTTTGTATTGGTATTAACTAGCATTAACAAAGAATAATAAATGCTGTAAAATATTGATTAATGTTAGTAGTAATGCATAAAAAAATTTCATCAATGATACCTTATTGTAAAGTGTTACCAATCTATTGTATTTTAATGAATATAAAATATTTGTATTTTTATTTTAATTAAATTACACTGTAAAAAAATACTTGTTGAATCAACTCGAATTTACAAGTAATTTCAACTTACTATTAATTATCTTCACTAGAGATGAGTTGTAATAACTACAGGTGAGTTGTTATAACTAATTAATTAAGTTGACTTCTCTTAACTATATTGTATAAGTTGGGACTACTCATCTCTGTTGACATGACTTGTAAATCTGAGTTGATTTAACAAAAAATTTGGAGGCAGCAAAGTATTTTTAACAGTGTACACCAGGGTTCCCCAAATCTTACCCTGAGCCAAAGCACTGCAGAGTTTAGCCCCAGCGCTGATCAAACACACCTGAGCAAGCTAATCAAGGTCTTCATGATCACTAGAAAATCACAGGTGGGTAAGTTTGATTAGGGTTGGACCTAAACTCTGTATTGATCCGGCCCTCCAGAGTAAGATTTGGGGAACACTGATGTACACTTACTTTAATTTCTATAATATTTTGTACTTTTAAAAAAAATATATATTTCTAAATCACATAGCAGAGAATTCTTTAAATTTTTGAGATGATCATTTCTCTTGATGTTCAGTTTTTTGCAATCTCTTACTGTAAACGCCCTTTATTCAACACACATACAGTCTGTTTTCGGCTAAAGTTTAGATTGATTACTTTTCATCATAATCCTGTTTAATCCCTTTGAAGATTTCCCAGTGACCACACCTACAACTCATCTCCAAAACTACATGTAGTTACTTGAGAGTTGCAAGAATATAATCATTAACTAATGACAATTTTGGTTAATAAAGGCTAAAATAGTGCATAAAGACTTGCATATTGATTTGCTTTACACGCAGTCATTTGCAAGACGTTGAAGACATGGTTTCAAACGCTTTTATTCGAGGCTTTATTTCCAGTCTAAACACCGTGGCTTCAAAGCGTTGGTCCAGGTGGGGAAAAAAGGCCATGATGTCATAGTCAAAGATGTAATGTCTGGCTGTCTCATACCTCAAAGTTATTTGGTCATAAATAATTAGAAATGATAGCTAATTTACAACGCTTGTTAGGTGAGAACACAAGTGGACTAATAACTGAGGTTAGTGAAAAACGAAAGAAGCCGCAAAATGTTAACCGAACGCAGAAACATGTTGCTAGGAGTCGGGTAAACAAACATTGTTGCGAGCAATGGGTGTTGTTTCAATGGGCCTGAGGGGACATGGTCAAAACGCCCGAGGAGCCTGTTTCACAGGATACAAAGCCAAGTATCATTCATGCCACATTCCGTTCAACTAATTGTTTTTCTTTTCAACTCTTTCAGTTCACCTTTGAGACACTTTTCAACCACTGATTCAAGAACCTATGGTTAAAATATCAGTAAAAGTGTGATAATCCATTCATTAAATCATGTTATAATATTTAGGAAGAACTATAGAGTATTGTCTGAAACAAGATCTGGGTGTGATATGCAGTATAATGGGTCTCATAGGTGTGTGCATACTTAAGCAGGTAACAGTCGGTGCTTTAAACATAAAACATATGTAAACAGAAACAGAGATTTCAACAGAAAACATAATAAATCATCATTATTTTAGGTAAAACTTCAGATTATATTTATGAAAGGAAAACATTTCAGCAATGTATCTAGATTACACAACTGCTTTATAAGGGCATTGCACTGAATGCAAAGGTGCATTGGGAAAAATGATGTATAAATTCAATTTAAATGAATAAATTATATGTTCACTGTCTTGTACAGCAATAGGCACATTTTACAAACAGGTGCAGTTGGTAACAAACTGTTGAATCTTATGAGAGATAGACAAGTTACTTGGGTTTATCACCAACAAGAGCGACTGTTTAAGTCTAACAGTGAATAACTGTAATAATAACAACCCCTTTAATAATGATTCCATGTCAAATGAACACAGTTTGGTGTCAATAAAGAGACTGTGAGGGTACATTAAAGGCTGTTAATGGGGTGAGCTGTTAAGGGGAGACAAAATAAGATTTCCATATACGATTTCCATATTTGTAATAGTCATACCTGTCAACATTGGGATTTGAAAATAAGGAAAATTTCCCAAACCCTAACACCATACCCCACACACTCCCACCCCATTATCACTACCACGCAAGGGAATGGATGGGTACACTGCAAAAAATGACTTTATTACTTAGTATTTTTGTCATTTTTGTCAGTACAAATATCGAACAAATCTTAAGTCAATATGTATTTTAAGAAAATTGTTTTTAGACAAAAAAATATAAAATTTAAGTGAATTTGTGGTTAAAACAAGCAATAAAAAAAACTGCCGACGGGGTAAAAAAAGAAATTCTTGAAATAAGCTGAATAACTTGAAACTTTTTTCTTAAACACTTAATTCAAGAAATATGAATGTAACCTTTTCATACCTCATTGGCAGATTTTTTTTGCTTGTTTTAATCACAAAATCACTAAGATTTCTTTGTCTAAACACTAGACTTATTTTTTTAGGTCATTTTAATCATCAAGCAAATGCATCGTGATCTAAGAATTTTTAGATATTTGTACTGAAAACAATACAAAAATACTAAGAAAGTCATTTTTTTTTGCAGCGTATACCTTCTATCATTGTTTATATGGCTCTCTTGCATCTGCAAGTGACATTGCATTCCTTAACACCTTTTGAGTTAAGCAGTAAAACATAAATAGCAGTTTCCCAACATGCAAAGTTATAAGAATTGCACACCCCGCCACACGCATCAGCCCGCACATCCAAATCTGTGATTTTGTGTACGCTGGCAGGTGGACGTGCGTGTGGCGGTTGTAGCTTTGCACGCGGCTCATCATCTTCCCTCTTCATCCTCTGTAAGATTTTCTTCTTCTTGTTTTATTGGCGGGTGTTGTTTGAACGATATATTACCAACCTGTATATTACAGATATACTGCCGCCTGCTTTACCGGAGGCGGAAGTATTTCTGTAGCAAACATAAAATACGGCAAGTGGAATTTTTTTATAGAAAGACTATGATGGTGGGAAAGAATGGTAAAATACGGGAGAATTCTGGGAAAAATTGGATGATTGACAGGTATGGTAATAGCCTCCAAATGCCATGCAATTTTCTGCATACATATAAAATGTTTCCCAATATACATTAGACTCCAGTAAAATAAACAAAATCTAATGAGGTAATGCTTTTAACTTTTATGTGGATCTTATCATATGCTGATATTTATAATTAACTTGCATATGGAAATTAAACATGAAGTTACCATGTTTTACTGCTGTGGGGTAGAAACTTGCCTGTGCATGTGCCTCTTCCTTATGTTTCATGAATTTAAATACTCACTGTCTGACCCCTGCTGACCCCAGACCTTCCTACTCTCTCTTTATGTCTGTATGTCAATGGCGCGCTTGCAGAGCAACATGTGAGCTTAATAAAATTTTCTTCTAAAATATATAAACATATATATAATGAATATAAATATATATATATAATGAAAGAAAAGACCCTCTGCTTTTAAACAATCAAAACGGGGAAAAACGTTTCATCATATCTTTCTCTGTTTATAAACTCTTAAATATGGGTATTTTTTCTAAAAAAAAACACAAAATTTTTAGCAAAAAGCTGAAATAATTGCATTTTTTTAAAGGAATTTTGTTAGAGATCCGATTCAGAACGATTATCAAAACATACAGTGTGTAAAATAAAAAAAAAATTGCTTCAGTTTTTTTATAAATCTAGTTGATAATCGCTACATTACAGATCACCATAAAAACTCACCAGGAACATGTTTTTCATGCAGATGTTTTCTCTTAATTGATGAGATAACTCCTCAATGGCGGGGAATGAGTTAATATTAAAAAAGACAAATGCATCCAAAACACTATGATGACACGCTGGATGCACATTTTTAGATTTGGTTATGAGACATATAAGAACCAACCAAGGGGATTAAAACTGGGATTAAAACTTGCATGACACATGTTGTCACATTTTACATTATATACATTACATTTATACATTTGACAGACGCTTTTATACAAAACAACTTACAGCGTAATATAAGATATACTTGTTATCAGTATTTGTGCTTTTTGGGAATTGAACCCATGCTGCTAATACAATGCTACATATTAAGCTACAGGAACATTTGATCAGGTGATTATGCGCAATTTTTACACGCTGAAGGCTTGATTCTGATTGGGCAGTGGCGATATTCAGATGTTTATTATTCCCAGATAACAACTGCCTGACACTAATAACACAGCCTTATCCGGGTACTGCGATCCATCTTGACAGGTGCAGTTTAATACTTACAAATAGTTCAATATAAACATGCATAATTAATAACATATGATATCTTTTTTTGAATTTTTTTCATGATATTTACAAATGATTTAAACCAAATGCATGTTTGTCTTGTTTAAACTTCAAATCTGTTTGAACTTGTCTTTGCTTAAAGCCGCTAGGAAACATATTTTTACCTTTTGGAAGGATTGCATTTATTTACAAATCAATATTTGTCCATCATGTGGCAAGCAGCCATGTAATAAGCAGAATAATGTATAACCAGCGCAGAATTCAGATGTACATGATCACTTACACATCATATGAGATTATTTAAGTTAAAAAAGTCTTGCAATTCTGAAGATTTCACAAATTCTGCAAGGTTGTTTTTAACCCATTGCTGGGTAAATATTAAGCAGAGCACATGTTGGGTTATAAATAAACCTATGCTGGGTTATTGTTAACCCAGCATTGCATTGAAACAACCCAGCATAGGTTTATTTAATAACCCAGCATGTGTTCTATATTTACCCAGAATTTGGTTAAAACAACCCAGCAGAATTCAGAGTGTTGAAACCTAGATGGGTCGCACATGGACTGCTTTAAATTTTTGGTAGTTTCGGAACACCCAATCATCATCCAGTTGAACGTTCTATATACGTTTTGTTTGGGGTTCTGCAGAACCCAAGAAACTCATACAGTTTTTTGGGGGGTGAAGTTTGTCTTCAAAGTCTACTGCTGAACGCCTGCAAAAGAAAATGTAAGGCTTGATCGGTATGCGGCCTACTGGAAACATTCAGTATTCTGTAGGTGATACTTACACTTCGGTTTCGGTGCTCAACCGGGCAGACCAGCACATTCCAAAGCAATGCAGAAAACACTCCCATGTATAAATGCATTAATGTTAACCTGGCTAACAAGATGCACACACACACACACATGCCTGCAGAGAGCATCTTGGATTAGCCGAAACCATGCATATGACAAGGTAATCGCACAAAACAATGTGTGTTTGTGTGTAAGCGCTCTCAAGCTTTGTCTTAAGACCTCTTGCTGGTCGGCTGCCCGCACACACGCCCAGTTCTATCAATCACTGTGCATTCTGAAAATGATTTAACCATTCAGTAATAAAGCCCAGCGGACACATTCAGACTTGCTTATAGAACCCGAGAAACCCAATGCTGCTCTGAAGGACATACTTGCTTTTCAGCGAGCCACTCTTTCACACCATTTGGAAAACGCAATGCTGAAATGGTTTACAATAGACGTGGCGCTCAGGGAAGGACCACAGGTAGAGTTACACCAAGCATTCTGGGACTTCGTGCCAGCAGGGCATAGCTTTTTTCGAGATCCGACAGCATTAGGGTTTAAAAAAAACCTGCTTTGAAATCTTAATTACGGGCTCATTTATCTATGTTCGACATCTGAAAGAGATATACGGTTGAATTAAACTTGTGATGTCTACACAGGCTCCCAAAGCATCGAGCTGGAGCGCAGCCGCATGGAGTCACGTATCCCTTGCCGTGGACGTGTTGGCAGGCATCGGTAATTGCAGCTGCCGGCGATGTCACTCGGCACCCGGCGAATGCCGACGTGAGCTAATGGCCCTCGTGTTGCTTCATCACACGGTTAAGTGCTGCTCCAATTTAAGTGAGGCTAAAATGACTGCACAGGCACTAATAAACCCATTCGGCGCAGCCCTCTTCCCTTGAGAACACTATGCATGTGTCTGTGTATGTGCAAGGCCAAGTGCATGACCCAGGTGCGACCATGAACCACGACTATATTGCGGTTAGCTGTAAGTGTCTTGCAGGTGCACTATACTTTCTAGAGTATCTGGTTATTCCCTGGGGTTTTGCATGAATAAGATGCCACTAATCCTCTATTACTTTATTAAATCTTCAATTATTGACTTTCCAGGAAGCATCTTTCAGTGGTTGATTTAGGGACGTGTGCTGGAAAAACTATTACAGAACTTCCATGCAGTCATTTTTCCAAAATAGTTTTTTACATTCAGTTTGGAGATTACGTAAGAGTAGGATAAGTGGAGTTAAAGTAATTATATTTTATTAAAATCATCAAAACTATGACCATGGAAGTTCTTTTTCCTTTAGCTCTCCCAACAAACTGGTTAAACTGGTAAGCTGCTGTTATACAGGCCCCTTTATAAACCAGGTGTTTAAGTTAATCATAGTTTCTGAATGAAAGCCATTTGATAAACTTGTGTTCTATATACTCTTCAAAAATGCTGGGTTATTTTTTTTTAGCTGTCTTAACTTAAATCAGCTTGCACTGACTTATCTTAAAATATAACAGTGTCAATGTTTTGTCTCAAGATGGACACTAATAATGATTTTTGTTATGTATGGTTGTAAAAAAATAGTTTAAATTCATAATTTAACTAAGGCATATTGGGATAGTTTACCCAACAATTTAAATTCTGTCATCATTTACTCACTTTCATGTTGTAACAAACCTGTATACATTTCTTTGTTATGATGACCACAAAGGAAAATAATATGAGGAATGTTTGAAACCAAAGCAATCATGGACCCAATTTTTATATTATTTTTTTCTACAATGTAAGTCAATGGGGCCTTTGAATGGTTGAAAGTAACCTAGAGTGTATTGTCTTATATTATTGCTGCTATATTTCCAAATCTGAAAATGAGCAAAATCACACAAAAGCACAACCTGAACCTGCCAGCAATGCTTTCCAAAAATTAGGTAATGTCTGCACTCTGCTGTCACTATTAAGACTTTTTAATTTTTTTATTGGTTTTTATTAAATAAATGCTCACTCATTTCATGTTTATCAAAACCTAAAAAGTGGAAAGTAAAAATGAACACAATTCTTTTAGCATTTACATTAAAAGTGAAGTAAATTTGTGGTCTTAGCCCACTTTTTACTCAGTTATACTATTTTGGTTGTCAAGTTGAATGTTATGTAAGGAATAATTGATGACGGGCCATTAAATTATTCGGGGAAAAAAATGCACATCCAAGATGGTTACACTATTATTTGCCTTATTGTGCATTATTTGCGGATAATTCAAAGGACCAGAGTCAATTATTGACCATGGTACACCACAGACATTGCTAAGACATGATTCTGATGGTTATTTTAATACATTTGACAGGTCAGGTGTGTGTTTATTGAAAAAATAATGCATACCCATTCAACATTTCTCAGCGAATCGGAATAAAGCATTCAACAGCCCTGTGGTATAATGTAACATAACGCTAAGCTGTGTTGGGTGTAACTAGTTACTAAGTAATTAGTTACTGTAATTTAATTAATTTTTCCTTTAAAAAGTAAAGTAGGGGATTGCTCTTATTTTCCCAGTAATTATAGTTACTTCTGATGTAATTGAACTAAATACTGTGTAGAGCAATTATATATTGATGGTTTCATCAGACGCACATGCATTGTCACGGTGATGCGTTTGGGCCGAACTTCAGGTCTCTGTTTGTTGAATGGTCTTGCTACAGTAGTGGTTAAACTGAGTTTTGGGACAAGTATCTTGTCAAAAATAACAAATGTACATTATATACATTATTACATAGTACACATTTTACACAGTAACGTAACTAGGTGTAGTTTTTGATTTGTAGTTTCCTTTACTGTAGCTATGATTTGAACTAATTAGGGTTGGGTACCGTTCACATTTTTTCTGGTACCGGTTCCGATACCGGTACCTGGAATTTGATACCGGTACCCAGCGGTACCTTTTTCGGTACTTTACTCTGACTTTAGTGACTTTCAGTGGCCATAATAAGCCCAAACCTCTCATTTTCAACATTTTGTTATTTATTTTGAAATGTTCAATAATACACACAATCTTTTCTAAAAAAAATCTTTACAACATCCAGGGCATATATCTTACATATAAATAAAATATATAAGTAAGACAAGTGATCAAAGAACATAAACGCCATAAAAGCAACATATAAGTATACTTTTATGTAGAAAACATAACTAGCAGTTGTTTTTTTAGAAAAATCAGCATGTCAACTTTCTTAGGTAAAAGCCGTACCTGTCTTGACTGGTTTGCAGGAGTGAGGAAGTGAGGACGCAAGTGCAGAGTTTGTTGACTGAATAAACAACATTTAATAAATAAACGGGAAACAAAACACGGGAATCAAAATAACAGCAGGTAAGTAAAATACAGGAACAGATGAACAATGAACAGGGTACAAACATGGCAGCAACGACAATGATCCAGCAGTGAGCAAACAGAAGACAGAGGTATATATACACACAGACTAAATGACAAACAGGTGTGATGAGGCAGGTAATTAATCAATGAATGTCCAGGTGATAACAATCGGAACAGAGACAAGACATGACACAGATTAACCGTGACATTACCCCCCCTTTAGGAGTGGCTCCCAGACACTCCAACATAAACAACCAAAAGTCTGAGAGGGAGGATCTGGGGGAGGGACGGAGGGCTTGGAGACCAAGGTGAAGCCGGCAGGGCGGGCGCTGGAATGAAGCCGGCAGGGCAGGAAGCCGGGGCGAACCCGGCAGTGCAGGGAGCAGGGATGAAGCCGGCAGGGGAGGAAGCCGGAAAAACCAGAGCAGCCATCTCGGGGACCGACCCAGATGACTCGACCCTCCTGGGAACCGACGAGGATCCGATCAACCCGGGAGTCGACTCTCACCATCTCAGGAAAACGGGCTCATGCACGGTAGCGACCACCCCGGGGAAATAATCGGGCGTGGCGTCCGTTGAGAACCCTGAATTGAGCATGGTGGTGGACCTCCCAGGAACCGTACCAGACGACTCCAACAGCAGGGGAACCAACTGATTCGACCCTCGCAGGAACAGGCTCGTGTGTCGCGGCAACCACCCCGGGGAATGAATCGGGCGTGGTGACCGCTAGCTTGAGCCTGTCCTGGAGTTCCGAGTGATCCCTCTCGGTCAGCTCCAAGGGACATCGGGGTTTTGAAGCTTGCGGGGCACGATGTCCAGTACTCCCCCTCAAAAAAATATATGGGGAAGCACTCCTCCGCAAACTCGCTGCGTCCTTTGATGGCTGGATCATTCTGTCATGACTGGTTTGCAGGAGTGAGGAAGTGAGGACGCAAGTGCAGAGTTTGTAGATTGAATAAATAACATTTAATAAATAACTGGGAAACAAAACATGGGATTCAAAATAACCGCAGGTAAGTAAAACACAGGAACAGATGAACATGGAACAGAGTACAAACATGGTAGCAACGACAATGATCCAGCAGTGAGCAAACAGAAGACAGAGGTATGTATACACACAGACTAAATGACAAACAGGTGTGATGAGGAAGGTAATTAATCAATGAATGTCCAGGTGATAACAATCGGAACAGAGACAAGACATGACACGGATTAACCGTGACAGTACCTGCTCCACGCTCACTGTGTCCCCTGCTGTAGAGAACACTCGCTCCGAGGATGTAGAAGAGGACACAGAGATACTTTTTTGGTCTGCATGTGGTTGATTGAATGTGTTCGAACAGTCACACAGACCGCCTTCTCTCCGCTTATTTATGTAAGCTGTGGTACTGAGCACAAAGTTTTACGTCTTTTCTGACTTTTAGCATGAACACAGCGCTTTCTTTAGCCTTTCATTGATAAAACTAAAGTGGCCGATCTCCGCGTAGTTTCATTTTGCGAGCGCGTGAAAGTTGCGCGATCTTATTTCATTAATTGCACTGAAAAATCAGAAAGCTCCGACATATTCATGTACAAAACAATGTGCAGCATGTTTACTTACAGCACAAGAAGCGCCATAGTATTAGTAAACCCGTCATTACTCCAGCTCGCGTTAAAACAAAAGCAGAGGGACTTCTCCGCAGTCTCCACGGACCAACACTCAAAGTAATCAGGACAGAAGCGGTTAAAGTGGACAAAAGAGACAGACTGGTATTGATAAATACCAGGTGTAAACAAAATGTGTCTCTCTCCTCCACTTGTGATCCGATCGACGAAAACACATCTTAATAAGCACTCCTGTGCTTTTAATTACACATTGTGTTTAAATAAGTGCTTCCTCAGGTTGAATGTATTACCACTGCCTGCCTTGCACTTACTGTTACAAATATTGCAGGTAGCATTGTCTGCATCATCCTTTGTGAAATGTAACCACAGGTTAGAGCGCTTTCTGTAAGCCACTGAGCAAGTTGCAAAGGGGCTCACTTCCCACACGATCTCTCTCTAGCGCGCGCGCACACACTTTCGCTACGTACCAGACTCACGTGGCGCGCTGACGTGTTCTCTCAGGTACCGAAATTGAGCACCGATTGATTTTATGTGAATCGATACTCGGTAGTACCGAGGCAATTCGGTCGGTGCCTATAAAAGTACCAAGTTCAGTGCCCATCCCTAGAACTAATGTAATCTTCTTGTTATTTATTTAGCTTATTATCAGAAATAAACTCTGAAAGGACTAGGCACTTATTGAATATTTGCAGACATTTACTTTGAAAGCCGTTTGTTTATGTTGTTACTGCTGAAACCGTCTAGAATTCAATATGGATTTAACATCATAACTTAAAGTCTAACATTAAAATGCATGTTTTTTTTATATTTCCTTCTTACTTTAAATACTTTGGTTTAATAAGAACACTGAAAAAAGTGATTCATTGAATTTAATCAATTTTGTTAAGGTAAGTGGTTGCAATCAATTTATTTAAGCTACATTTAAACAAAAAAGATTATTAATGTAAAATAAAATATAAAACTTTTGTTTAAATGTAGCTTAAATAAATTGATTGCAACCACTTACCTTAAATAAATTGATTAAATTCAAAGAATATTTTTTTCAGTGAATAATGGTAACACTCAATGTCGTTTCCAATTCTCACTATTAACTGGTTGGTTATTGACATTATTACTGATATATTGGCTGTTTATTAAATGCACATATTAATGCCTGATTCTGAAAAACCTTATTCTACATCCTTAATCCAATTCCTACCAATACTTAAACGTAACAACTACTTTAATAAGTATTATTAAGCAGTAAGTACTATATTGAGGCAAAAGTAATTAGTAGTTAGTTGCATTGCATTAATATTGAGAATTGGACCTTAAAAAATGTGACCAGAATTATTTATTTACTTTTATGTGATTTAATCGATTTCAAGACTATATTTGTATTATTTACTAAATAGGATTTAGAAAGTATTTATTAACTTTTTGGAGAGAGTAATGTACATTAATCTAATTACATTATTAAAAATGTAATTTGTAACTAAAAACTTCCACAATACTGATGCTAAGATATTAACTCTTTCCCCACCATTGACAGGTTATTAAAACATCTTCCTGCCAACTTTGATCCAAAAAACAAACATTACATTTTAGGAATACACTACAACAATATTGTGGTGCATGTACTCTAGGAATCAAACCCATGACCTTTGCGCTGCTGCAATGCTCTACCAGTTGAGCTACAATACAAGATATTGCACAGATAAAGTGATTCACAGTTATTGTGAAACCACTGAAAAGATGATATCCTGCAAATATAATGATACAACACAGCCACATTGCTATAAAACATAGAGCTCATGCAGGCTATGTATTTCTTAAATGAAATCTTTGCCTCTATATAATAAAGAATAAAACATTTTTATCTCCATTTTTACTGTGTGTAGCCAAATGACTTTTTTAAGCTAAAGTAACATATGTGTTGATTTGACAAAATGCTTCGTATTTTTTTCAGTGTGTGTGTGATATATAATGTAGTGAAGCAATGCTAAATGACCCAGGCATACAATGTTACAGTTTTTTTAACATAAGACTTAGTTATTTTGCAACTTTAGCAGATTGATTGGTTGGATCTTTTTAAAGATCAGGCATAAGGCGTGTGCACTAAATTCATTCATCCTTTAAAAACTCTGTATGCATCATATCCGTCCATCAGTGGATCTGAGACATAAGTAATGTTGCTTCCCCTCGGAGCAGATACTGACAGCAGTTTGGCATCAGTTGGATGGGAGCAGGGCTGGTGTCAGGGCTTGCCCTGGGTGAGCCTGGTATTGTGGTACCAGGGCATCTGTAAAATAGTGGGATATAAACAAGCTGTCTGTCTCTTGAGCAGAATAGGCCATCTATTCATTTGTCAAGAATAGCACAGTGTGGAGGTTAATCACTTAAAAACATGAAGATTACTTCTTGTTTTACTGCTGTCAGGTTCATTTAAATGTCAACTGAGTCAGAATGCCATTAAATAAAACTTAAACCTCTATTAAATGTGATGAAAACTTGATAGACATCTCTTGATGATATATGATTAGGTTTATAAATTTATATACAGTACATTAACATTCCTTTCTATAATCAAAACACTGGATGAAACCATTCTCACATTTAGGGTTCGTACATTTTATACTGGGTAAGTATTGGACAGAACACATGCTGGGTTAAAATCGACCCAATGTTGGGTTGTTTTATCCCAACTGCTGGGTTATTATAACCCATAGTTGTGTAACAACAATCCAACACTTGGTCAAGCCAACGAGTTACGATACGCATTACCGGAACCAAGATTATTCTTTTATATGTACTTTTATAACACATTTTTAAGGAAAACATTAACAGAAACAAATAAAAATAAAATGACTTTCTCACTTCAAAAGCATAACTTTTCAAACTCTTTACGAACCCAGGTCGACATGCACGAAAGCACGTGTACGCAACGGTAACTTAGTTGGATCACTCTTAAAAAATGCCAGTGCTAAGCACTGCGTATCCAAACACCTCTGCCAGTCGATTGTGCAAGCATCTGCCTCATTTGCTCGGAGGCAATGCAACACTATAAATTCGAAACAATTATAGGGCTGGATTAATGTTGGGTTGTTTGTGGACTGAATGTGCCTGCTGCATCTCGATCTCCGCCTGTCATTCGTGATATACGATGAGTCCTAGGTGTGAACAGAAACATGTAAATCAATTTTCGGCCTAGCGGCAAAACGCTTGTCTACAAAAACATGACCCACTCACAAACCTGCCCGTATGATACAAAGACCTTCTTTTATGAAAGTAACACTTTCTACATAAACAAAAAATATTGTTTAAATACCACATATTTAGCATCAGGTGCAGATATTCTCCATTAAACTCTTTTATGTTTCACCTTGACAGCATGACGATTCATGGCAAGGAATCTCTAGCATGACAATCTGTCATTGGGCATTAACTGTTTTCCATGTTTGCTGTAAGAGCCCATAGATGCCCGTGGCTCAGGATGAAACATGCATTCCTGTTTTGTTTAAGTGGGTGAAAAGTTGAGTTTTGTAATATAAAGCAGCTCTGCACGGCCGTACCTTCAGCAACAATCAACGCTCCATTTGAGAGCTTGTTTACATGTCAGATGCACTCAAGAGCAAGAAAGGATTAAAGATCTGTTCCTGGGAAACAACTTGTAATAATAACGCAATTATTTTATGACAGCCACAATTTAAACAGATGACGGCATGACAAGAGGGTACGAGCCAGTTTACCTGAAAGAAACGTGCTTTGTTTGGAGACGACACCTCCTATCAAAATGTAATTTTGCATTCACATTACATAATTAGTTTTGGCAGAATTTAACTTAGTGATTCACAAACAAAAAAGGGAAGTTGCACGTTGTATTAGTGGCTGTTGCAAAATGCATACAAAAACTTTAATCTAAAGCAAAAAAAGTCTATATGTAGGTATAACTTTTTGAATTGCTTTAAAGGAGCTGTATGTAACATTGATTTCAAATGGTTAAACTTGGTACCGCAGTCCAATTTTCCTGTATGCCAGACCCATACAGGAGTGCAACTAATGAGGGAAAGCATCAGTTTATCTGCTCATTTTTACTTTTGCGATGTTTTCTGTTGTTGGCAAATTACAAAACCGTGTGGATTTTTATAACTCAATATGTGGCCCATTGTGGAGGTTGCATTTTATGGGCTATTGTGGTCTCATTTAAGCAACCACCAAGCTGTCGAAATACACTATTGGGTGACTTGGCAGTCTAATAATCAACTTAAACCAACCTTAAAAAAAAACTAATGTGATCAAAATAACAAACACCAACATAGAGAATAACTTATTTAAGTGTAATTAGATTTTTTTCACGTTTGGCTCACTGTTTACATGGAGAGGGCAAAGTGTATTTTAGGATATTATTTTTCAGGACATGTGTGGCATCCCTGGTTGGAACAGAGGGTCAGGGTGGACATTAAAGGGTCTTTGGTTGAGAGGATTCTTCCAAAAGTTGATATAGTCTGGTTGATCGCCCTAAAACTTATTTGTCCAATCCAGAACAATTATCTTAAAATACAACACTACGGTTAGTTAGTAGTAGACAGTATGCAGTACTGTAAGTGACCCATCTTATTAAATTCTAATGCCCTTTTATTTAATTGGTTCAGGATTGTACATATTGGGTGATGTTTGCAGGTCCAAAATGTAAAGTCTATTATCAATTATTTTGTATTTTTGGAGCTTTGGTGTGCAGACGTATATATTCTTCTGCTTTATTAATTTCCAGTGATCTACGTGCTTTTGTTTTGTTGATGTTTGCAGTTGAAGTAATTTCCAACAGCCTTTATAGATCAGACAGGTTGACAATCTATGGGCCGTTTACACGATAAAATTTCAGCTATAAAATTTGAAAACCGTTTATTAGTTTTGGCCATTTATTTACATAACAACAGCATTTTGTGGCGTATGAAAAGCAAACTTTTGAAAACTGGATTCAAAGTTTTTAAAGAACACAATTATCGTCCAAGTAAACTACAACACATTCTGTGAAAACGGTGATGTCATGTGTACAATATGTGCATTATGTGTTCATGTGCCATTCCAACTACTGGCTTACAGTAGCTTGTGTAATACAACTACCAGTCTTACAAGGTTTCGTGATATAGTCACTAAAATTTGTATTTTTTTTTTGTGATATTAAAAAGAATTTCCGCGTTTTTTCGTGATCTTTTAACGAATTCCTATTTTTGTGTGATTATCACGTATTGGTTACTTAACTGCTTTTTCCTTTTTTCAAACCATTGTCACCTCGGTTTAGGGTTAGATTTCGTGCTTGCATAAGAATGTCACTTTATGTATTGGTTTATACTATTTTTTCTGATTTATTTCTTTATATGTCGCCTGGCGTTAAGGTTAGATTTGTGTTTGGGTAGGGATGTCATTTTATGTAAATCTAAAACCGAAGCCACAATGGTAAGAAAATAGGACAAAACAGTTGAGTAACCAATAGGCCTACGTGATAATCACACGAAAACAGGAATTCATTATACGATCACAAAAAACGTGGGAATTCATGATAAGATCACAAAAAAATAATCAAAAATTTATGTGACTATATAACAAAATTTCGTGAGACTGGGCTACTACACTTTTATTATTTAGTTTTTACGGATCCCTTAAAAAAATGAATAAAAAATAAAAAGTTAATTTTCAGCACATCGTTGTACATCACGTAAGCGTACACTAAAATAAATGATTGATAATGGTTTTGAATCTGATCTCTTACAAAATTCCTTCAAAAACATGCAATTATTTCAGCTTTTTGCTAAAAAAATATTTTTAAAGAAAAATACCCATATTTAAGAGTTTATAAGCAAAGAAAAAAAAAATAGATAGGATGAAACGGGTTTCCCCCATTTTGTTTGTTTATTGTTTGTTTGTCTTTCATTTGATATATTTGATATATTTGTATGTTTATATGTTTTTTTAGAAATTCCTGGAAGGCATTTTGTGAAACTTTTTTGAAAGTCACAAAAAATATTGGCGGGGCTACTTTTCAATAAATGGCTGGCCAGGAATGAGTTAATACAGAAGTTTTTTTTTGCTAAAAACACTTTTATTTAATAAAGGTTTTAATTGTTTATTTTAGAATATCCAGTCATTATATGCAGCCATTAGAGGCGCGCAATGAATCTTGGGATAACCTTGGCTGTGAAGTATTCATTCGTTCTATCCTTAACAGCGCAGAGAAATAAGGACTTTTTGAGGCTTCATTTTAAGCATCCTTCGAATTGGGACGGCCTTACTAGCCTTTAGTCATGCTGCTGTGATGCAGTCAGTCTTAGAATACGCCCTTAGAAGGTCGTAGCCTTCGAAGTTGACACAGCTTTAGATTAGGGTTAGTGCAGACGGTACAAATAGTGACAAATAAAATACATTGCAAATAGTGATGCATGCAACTGACCTGCTGGAAGAGTGAAACCCTTTAGAGTCCTTATTTCATATAAACTCAGATAGAGAGATATAAAGTGTCCTGAAGACAATTTATAAAACACAGAATTACTATAAAAATCGCTAATGATTAGTGACTGAGTATTATTTTCTCCTGACATTAATTAAATTATAAAGCGCCAAAGGCTTAATTGCAATATAGCTTTTTAGACCTTTACTATCTGAAGCTATATATGCCGAATCGCGCTTAACTTTGCCTCAAACTTCTACACAGTGCAAGGGCAGAGCAGCCGTTAGCCCGGAGGGACAAGATAACCAACAAGGAAATGCAGAAAAGGAGACATTTATGAGCTTTTAAGCGGCTCCTCTTCCTGCGAGACTGATTTGTTGATAGACTTATTTGCTGTGAGTAACAGAAAGGAGGCCATCTTTCAACTCCATATTTCCAAGCCTATAGCAAAGTGTTTATTTGGGGGTGATGCCTAGTTAGGCAGCTAGCAGTTTTCTTAATGATCATAGTGTGAACATACACTATGAGATTTAATAAGACATGCAGTAAAATTAGAAAACAGTACGGTAGCTTTCCATTGATAAACTTTTGAAAAGTATTCAGTAGGCAAAATATATATTCACAGTGCAACTTTATGAAAGGCCAACATTGTTAGATTTTTATTGTATATATATGCGGTAACTCACTGGCAACGTGTTGCCAGTGAGCTACTGTAAATGCCCCATTACAGTAACATAACTGTACATGTTTTTACAGTATGATGCCTTTACTGCAGTTCCATTTTAAATTATAATACCCTTACTGTAACCTAGTATTAAAAAATGCATTGCCTCAAAGGGAAAATCGAACCCAGGTCATATAGGGCCGTAACACTACCACAGTGCCACAGAGTCACTTTATAAAAGTACTTGCTACGCTGCCTCTTCTGTCACTCTCCCGACACTCTGAGGAGCGAAATCTTGGCGTCACTAGTGTTTTGAAGTCTTGAGGTCAAATTTAAATCTGACGGTCAAGCATTTATCTATAATCACTCTCTTGAATCTGCAATTCTCAATAAATTATTTACACTGCTGAAAAACAATTCACATTTTGAAATTTGCTTCACTGCTAAAAGCATAACAAATAAAATGTATTTCATTTTATGAATATATTTTATTTTTCCATTTTATATGCTCTTATAACACTGTTTTATTCAATTGCAGTAGCACTACTGCTGTTGTTTTACAGCAGTCTACCGCAAATTCAAAACATACAGTAAATCACTGTAAATTAAATGTCAATACCCATAATGCAATGCATATTACAGTAATGAACTGGAAAAGAAAATAATGATATTTTACTGTCCATTTTGTGGTAAGTAACTGTAGAAATTACAGTTAAGTCTAAAAGTGAATATATTTAAATGAAATCAAGTCAGTTAAACAAAACCATATTTGTCTATAATTGTCTATGGTAACTGGGGAGACAACATAAAGTAAAATGTATTAATACACATGTGAAACTGCACTGTAAAAAGTAACTCTGGTTTTACATCGCAAGCGGGAGCAGCGCATGAAGAGAGCGTTTGCCAAGCATGGCCATTGTGCTTTCACACCGGCTGCGTTTGTAGCGCATACTGTGCAGTTTAATAACAGTATAAAAATCTAAAGTTCACATTACTTTATTTTACATGCTTTCATGAGCAAAACCTCTTTAATACGCTTTTTGAAGGTCAGTGTAATTTATATAACTGTGATTTGTTTAATGCACATTGTTTTCGTGCTGTTCTGGTCCATGTAATAACGACACAATACACAATTATAGACATAAAAAGCTCATGGCACATTATTAAATCTGTTTCTCTGAAGTAAAATAGATTTCACTCAGTGATTGACAGCATAATGCAATTGATCGTGTTTTCCTTCAACAGTATAAGCATAAGATTTAGATTTATAGATGTATCTGTTTCTCTGAAGATTATTAAGATAGATGAGAAATCATTTAGCGCTGGGCAGAGAGTGAATGACAGTGCAGTCTTTTGGCAACAGATATACTTTTTTATACAGTATATCTCAATGTTTTTTGTTTTTTTTTGCTCAAAGTCATGACTGTTTAAACACACTTGGCATCACATTCATGATTTTATGGTAAAATTACACTATTGGCGTCATTTTAAGATTATTTAACTATAAACAATGCTCTGTCACTTTAGTTGAGCTTGAGCAGTGCAGCAAAAATAGAGCCGACACTGAAACAATCGCAGCACTGCGCTTCAGCGCCGCTCTTGTTACGCGAGCACGTGCTGCCAGTGGGCCTACAGGAACGGTGAAACCAAACAAATTTAAGCTTTATCAACTATATCACTTAAGTTAAAGCGAGAAGACTTAAGTTAAGGGATTACCAATTTAAGTATTTTTTAAGTTAATCCAACTTTTACTTTTTACAGTAGCGAACGATGGTCTAAGCTTGACTGGTTGCATGGCAGCGTGCACAAGATAATGAGCAAAAATAACAACAACAATGTGATGTTTTGTAATGCTACACCACGACTTGAGGTAAAAAATAACTTGTTCCTGGAAGGGGTTCAGTATATTTCAGTTACAGTCACGCTACTGAAAAATCTTGTTATGTTAGTTACATTGCTACTTTTAATTATTACTCAAAATAAGTTGCGCCAGCTGAGCATGACAGTACCACTACAATCAAAATGGAAATTTTACTCCTACAGAAAGGTGTAATGAATAACAAAACTTCAGATACATAAAAAGGGATGTAATGCATGCATTTGGTGAACTTGAACGAGCCGAATCAACCTGGCATGTGTCCAGTGAACACAATGTAGAGACTGGCAGCATTCGTAAAACTTGTATTTCCTTGTGTTCAGCAGGTGAAACATAACAACCCGATTTATTTCACGTGTACCTGTCATCATGACCCCATGTGATGTTCTTATGTAATCCATCCTCAATTCCAACCATCCACATGTAGTCCATCCAAGATCACTGAATAGTTAAGATTAATGTCGATCAATTATAAATCATACGTAGGAGAAATGTTTACATAAGCTACATTGACACATAAGCTACGTTTTCAAGCAAACATCTAGTGCACAAACTGAGTCATTGTGTTGATATACAACAGTTTACAGAGTAACCAGGTGTGTATTCGCTTACGAACCATTCGGCCACCCACCTATTGAAAGTCCTGTTTATTCTGTGCAGGCCACTGAAACCGCTGCGCCTAATTCTGATTATGTGATTAATTAGGCATAAAGCTGCAAAGCAAACAGCTTCAAAGGGGAATCAAAACAAAGTAATCCTGGTGAGATCAATTATGGTAACGATTACAGGGTATGCATAGTTCGGCATGGTGGATTTGATAGGTATGCATATGCAAACAGCGTGTTGAAAGATGCACAACAACACCCATGAACGGACAAAACATTCAGATTTCGCACACACACACACAAACGCACATGGTTAAAGTAAACTAAGGCTAGGGCTGAATGTGTTAACTGCTAAAATATGTAGATACTGATTGATGAGCAGAGCTTAAATTCAGATTTATTTACGATCTATAAAAGTGATGAATCTTTCAAAAGAACAAGCATTTATGAGACTAGATGATGAAGTGAAGGAACCTACTGTTTAATATTCCCAACACACCCACAAAAATTTCAGCTTGTATTGATCCATTGAAAATGATTACTTGGTGGTAGACGTTTGTAACTATACATACGTTACTTAATATTTAAAGTTGCATTTCTGTAGTTTTAGTTTCATTAAAGCCAATGTTCAGTATTTCTTCTATATACCAGATATTCAGAATTGGAATACTAACTTTATGTCAGAAATGTTTTTCAAATTGTCCTTTTGCTGTCACTTGGGCAGTAGGGGAGAGCAGGGGTGAAAGTAACACGCTGGTGGGTCAAAAGTAACACAACAAAACAAGATAGATTTTTGTGTTACACTTGTTTTAAGTAAATATACATAACTATGAGCTTGTCATTTATCTTTGTAAAAAATTATGAAATTACATTTTTATTTTAAATTTCAGTTTCATCAAATGTTTCAAAAGCAACCAACAGTGCAAACTTAAATTGTTGAGAATTAAAAAAAAATTCAACAGTTTGAAAATTTTATTAAATCAAATTAGAATAATATCAATTTTCAAGATATACACTGAAAAAAGTGCACAAAGCATGTCATTACTCTAAAGAAGTTGTTATATTTGATCTAACTCAAAAAAATAAATTTTCTATCCAGCCATCAGTTTTATGTAAAGAATGTGTTTTATTTAAATTAAAAGTAAGTCTTGTTGGTGTAAAGTAAATACATTTCTGTAAATTAAATTAAAAATATTAGTTTCCATTGTCACGTGACTTCTAACGTCATCCGTGGTCGTGCGTGAGGACGTTCAGCTCAGATTCAGCTTTCCGCCATCTTGTTACACTACAACGCATGGATGAACTCGGCATGGTACAACGGGAATCAAGAAAATTGGTAAGTAATTTTAAACATACATTTTGGCGTATTATTAACTTTACACATGTGTGATTGTACTGTTGTTTTACATACGGTTAATATTACTTAGTGGTGTACCGCATTGCAGCATGACAGTTCGGCTCGCATGCGATTCGCAGATTAATGCGCAAATTTAAATAGGAAACGTTTTTTCAACATATACAACGGTATTAGCAGCGGGACAAGGAACTCCTGACATTTATACCCAATTTACTTTTATTTTTAATTACTCTGTGAAGTCAAACTTCAGGATGTGTTAGAGCACTAAATAACCTGCAGATTGATCAGTATTATAACACATGAAACGAGAAACACAAATGACCGCTTTAGGAATTTACTTATTATGGTTGAAAACACTTTTCTGGATCTACACGTGGAAAACGGTGAGTAAATAATGCGATATTTGTCAGCTCTGTCAAGGGTTGCGTGCTAAAGATGCTTTCATAGTTTGGGATGCAAATGTTATCAGGGCTCGGAGAAAATCGTTTTGTTACTTTCGTCTCACGTTACTTACACCCGGTTCTCCCCTTTAAAATGTCCTAATATATACCAATTAGGTACAGATATGCATAAATTTGGTATCTTTGAGGTACTAACATGCTCTCTTTATTTATGAATTTATTATTATAAATAAATTATAATAATATTGAAAGTAAAAAAGCCTTGCTAGATCACAATAACTTAAATGTATTAAACAAATACACAGTTTTATGAACTACTTAGGTTCCAAAGTGTTTTTGAAAGGGTACTGCCTCAGTGACAGCAAGGGGGCATTTTTTCTAAATGTGTACCCAACTATTATTTGAAACAACAAGAAATTGAGTCTTAAAGGTGCAGTGTGTAAATTTTAACGGCATCTAGTGGTGAGGTTGCGAATTGCAACCAACTGCTTAGTCCACTGCTCACCCCTTGCTTTGGAAACACATACAGTAGAGAAGCTACATTAGCTGCCACCAGACAAACATGTCATCGTTGAAGACAACTTAGTAATAATAATTGTCTGTTAAGGGCTTCTGTAGAAAAATGGCAGCACAAAATGGCGACTTCCATGTTAGGGGACCCTCTTTGTATGTCGATAAAAAGGTCTCGTTCTAAGGGAATAAACACATAACGGTTCATTATGAAAGGTCTTTATACACCCCTGATAATATAGTTTTGTATATTATTTTGCATTTATGTCAAGAGAACCTTCTAAAAGTTACACATTGCACCTTTAAAGCGATAGTTCACCAAAAATGAAAATTCTGTCATCATCTAATTTCACAGTATTGACTTAGGAAAAATAATAATATGAAAGTGAATGGTGCCACTGATCTATCTGGTTACAAATATTATTTAAACCATTTTTCTTTGTGTTTTGCAAAACAACGACATTTATATAGTTTTAAAACAACTTAAGGTATTTTTCTGTAAACTATCCCTTTAATATCTGGTATATTAAGTTGGAAATATTGAAAACTGGCTTTAAATAAGCAGTAATGGAAATAATTTGTTAAATCCCCAACATATAATAAAACACGTATGCCAGAAGGAAAAAAACAACAACCTTCACTGTAAAAAATGTCTGTAATTTGAACAGTAAAATACCGTATAAATGATACAGTATAAAACCGTATTTCACAAAACATGTGATAACCGTAGGATTCACTGTGAAAAACTTTAATTAGTTTTACAGACTAAGACCTTACATTTAACAGTAAAAAACATATAAAAATATGGTTTATTGCAGTAAAATTAACAAGATACTGTATTACCATAAAAATGAAAAAAAAAAAAATTATTGAGCAATATCAGCGTAATAGATATGGCATTATGCGTTATTGATGTAACATTAAAACTTTGAGAGAATATATTTGTTACCAATATACTGAACCATCTGTTTATATTTTACTAAATCCTTGTTGATAGAGTTTAAAAATTAGAATAATATCAGTCTGCACTATAGTGGTCATCATGCAGGCATTTGTCATCAAGTTCCTAATTTTATCACACTAAAATTACTTTTAAACATAAAATTACAATTATTTTCTAAACATGGACGATAAGTTTACAACTGCTGTCAAAACAAGATAAAAGTGCTCAACTATTCCAGCATCCACACACGTGATTTAGTAGACAAATATTCTTTCTGACGTGATGTAATCACAAGTCAAATGGATATTTTCCACCAAATTTATCCCATTAAATCTCCAGTTTGTGTTTGTTTAAAGGGGACATATTATGAGATTTTTTTTAAGATGAAAACTACACTGTAAAAAAAGTCCGTAAAAATTTCAATGTTATTGCAGCTGGGTTGCCGGTAATTTACCGTAGATTTACATTTATGTTATTTACTGGCAATAGTTTGTTCAAAGTTAAATAAATTTTAAATATTAACAAGTCTTTATCTTTACAGAATAAAACTATACAATAACAGCCTCATGCAAAGCATTCTGGGAACCAGAAATCATCATCAACCTTTTTTTGGTTTTTGCTTCAGATTTTGTTTCCCAGAATGTTTTGCTTGATGCTTTTTTTTAGTTTTGCTCTGTAAAGACAAAGACTTGTTAATGTTTAATGTTCATTTAACTTTGAACATAATGTTGCCAGTGAATAACATACATTTAAATCTACGGTAAATTACCGGCAACTCAGCTGCAATTCCTACGGATTTTTTTTACAGTGTAAGTCTAAAATAGGTCTGAGCAAAAGTGTGCCGTTTTGGGTGTGTCATTTAAAATGCAAATGAGCGGATGAAGCGCAACATCTGATCACAATGATGGTGGTTTGTTGCTATTGAAACTCAATTGTGCTGTGAAATATTTTATCTCTCTCTTTCTCTCCCTACTGAATGGTTGTGCTGTGGTTGGATAGTGCAGATAAAGGGGGCGGTATTACCTTATTCTGACATCACAATAAGGGCCAAATTACAATGACCTATTTTTCACATGCTTGCAGAAAATGGTTTACCAAAACTAAGTTATTGGGTTGATCTTTTTAATATTTTCTAGGTTGATAGAAGCACTGGGGACACAATTATAGCACTTAAAC
This sequence comes from Misgurnus anguillicaudatus, assembly GCF_027580225.2. NCBI lineage: Eukaryota > Metazoa > Chordata > Actinopteri > Cypriniformes > Cobitidae > Misgurnus > Misgurnus anguillicaudatus. The sequence continues at coordinate 12,545,410 of NC_073351.2, forward strand.
ATGGAAAAAGTCTGATTTTCATAATATGTCCCCTTTAAGATTCATTTGAAGTCACCATTATTGTGATTAGTGTTTCCTTTAGTTAGGCATTTGTCCTTGTAACCTTCACTGACCTAACTCTCCTCTTTTAGCAACAGTGCTTTATCAAGATCACTTGTTTATTGCTAGAGGGTGTAGGAAAAACTATCATGTGATCTATTAATTGCTTGTATTTCATGCATATAATTTTATATGCATAAAATTTTATAAATATTTTATGAACATGAAATGATAAAAGAACAATAAAGATATAAAGCACAAAAAAGTGATGCTCAGTTGAAAAAAGGACACTGCTTTGAACAAGACTGCTGTAATGCTTTAGTTAGTTTCTTTTTTTTGCTTCAGAGAGACATCAACACTTTGGATACAAATCTCAATGATGGTGACAGTAAATGGTAAGAAAGTTGCACAATTTTGTCATGTCACAATGCATGATGGGAGTTATGAATGAGTTTTCTACAATCCTGGTACCCAGCATGCATTGCAGCGTGAAGCTTTGTTGTTGAATGTCACCATTGTTGCGTTTCATAGGCGGATTAAAGTGTCTGTAAAGACTACGGAGAATACTGTAAATTTACAGTATTTTAAAGGAATTAAAGGAAATGTCTATAAACATAATGGAAATAGTACTGGTAATCTATTTTAAAGATTTTTTTACAGTGTAGCATTTAAATTAGACAGTTCTGAGCTGTAAAATAGATGGTACTGAACCGTCATTTGTACAACATAAACCTTTACAATAAATAGTTTTGAGCTGTAAAAATGGTAATGAAGCATAAATATTACAATGTTAACCCTTGAATTTGACAGATATAAACTGTTTTAGCAACATAAACATGTTAAATAGACAGTTATAAACTGTAAAAAAAACATTTAAAATTTGTAAAATATACAGTACAATGGGTGCAATCCCGTAAAACCAATAACATTGCTACCGTATTTTTGACGGTAAAGATCTGGCAACCACAGCTGCCGGTTTTCTACCGTAAAATGTACGGTTTATTTTTAACAGTGTTGTGCCAATTTAATAAAGCTATGCCTGTCACTGGTTGTGTAAAGGTTTATTCACTGCAGTATGTGACAAACTATTCAGGGTTACTCTGGAAACCGTCGGATGACAAGAACAAACAGATTAGAAAATTCTCAGGTTAAAGTTAACACGGGTTAAATTACTACCTATATGAACTGTGAACGCATAACACAAGAACTATGTGATTTAATGTACAAATGTTAGCAGAGTACAGTCCAAAGTCTTAAACCAGTTTCTGATTCACATACTCATGTTCTCATAACTCACATGAGAAGATCCTGGGCAGCATTCAGGCAAAACACTATCATTTATGAAGCAGATCGTAAAGAGATTGGATTGGTCACAGAGAAGAGTACTTAAAATGCCTGGAAATCACACATCACTGGAGTAATTGCATTAGGCCACCACTTTCATTGAGCTAAAAATAATGTTTGCTTTTCAATTACACACTAATAGCCATCACATATCATTCCAGAATTCGTAATCGTGTTTCTCTTGGATTAAAACGCCATTTAAATTTCGACTTAATATGTGATTGCTAGGGAAAAGAAGGACCGACCGTGAACTAGTTCTGTGCAAAGTCTTTTAAACAGCTCAGCCAAGGTACAGCGATTTAAACGTTTGAAAAGTACCAAAGCAAATAAACCATCAAATGTACATCAAAAGAATCCGAATTGTTTGTGGGAAACAAAGTAACACACATATTTAACATCATATAATGATTTATGAATATATATTTGATGTCTTATCAAACACCAAATCTCTCGACGTGGTATTAAAAGAATGGGTGTCAAATGTCTACACTCACACACTGACTTTGCAAACATTTCAAGCATTAAGACACATGGAATGTAAGAGTTTAATAATAGCTCTCTTTTTCCTTTACATCAATTTAAAATTATATATATTATTAAATATAAATTAAATATATACAGAAAGGCCACCTTCAAGGATGGCACAGAACTGTTGTGACCTAATAGTTGTAAAATGCCAAATTAAACTTATGGGCACCATTTGCCATGTAGCTTTAAGCCTGTGGCCCTCAATGAATCATTGTTATGAAGCGATGAGGTCATGAAACCGACTGACTCGTCCTACCATCCTCTCTTACAGTAATTGGAAGGAAATTATTAATTGTTTTTTTCCTATAGTACATGATGTCATCTCTATTTGCTATCTGAAGGGGTTTGCCTTTGGGCTTTTTTGTCCTTTTGATAATATATTAATTGTCAATCAAATTATTTTCATAATTAAATTTCTCACTTGAACCTTTGAAGCAGGAAAAGAAAACATTACTGATTTTTTATTTTTTTTTTTCAAAACATGCAGACAAACAGTAATGCTAATCACACCTTTGTGGGTATGAAAAATGTTGGAGAGGGTAAAATTATCCAAAACATATAAAGACATTAAGCAAATTTATATAAGTAAATTAGAGACTTTGTAATTGACTATGATAGCAGAGCACTACTGCGGCTATGACAAAATTGCTATGCTGGCATACACTGCAATCAGCTAAAACATATGAAAATAATATATGTGAATATGCTTGAGTACATAATTATATGATTGCTTTCATAACACCCTACCTATATGAGAAATGAAACAAATATTTTTTCTCAAATGGAAATCTCGAACGAAACGGTTTGGTCGGTTGCCTAGCCCTGAAATGAGATACGCGTGTAACATATTTCACATAGATTCTTATCATGTGGCAGGTATTAATTAGCCATGAAGATAATATATCAGTTATGTTTTGGTATTCTGTTCCCCCCTCACTCTCTGTTGTGACAGCTTGCATAAGATACATCTTTATATATCATTTCCTCTTAACTAAGCATTTAGAAAACTAAATATAAGCCTTAGATTTAGATTTGTTGGTTCAACTTAATAAAGTAGGTTTTGTGGTTGATTAAACTTACAAATATTAGTTAACACAAAAAAAGTTGTTTAAAAACATTATGATCTTCGCTGTAGAAACCTAACTAAAGTAGTTTTTATTTTGTGTGATTTGTTGTTTTTAATATAACTCATCCTACATGATGTAAAGAACATTCTGTGAAAATATAACACTGATATCTTTATTACTGACTAAGACCATGTCAAAGATTGAAATCATAGTTAAAATAATAGGTAAGGTGACCAAACGTCCCATTTTTCCGGGACGCGTCCTGGCCAGGATTTCCAGTACGTCTTCCGGAAGTCGTATTTGTCGATCGCATACATCATCGACGTTTATTATTTCTGGTTCTATTTCAGAAAAGCAACTATTACATTTCAAGGTAAGAATGAAACTACGTTGTATATGTTTTTAACTGAAATGTGAGAACCTCGATGACATATGCGACAAATACGACATCCGTCACCCTAATAATAGGTGAAATCAAACTTTGATGCTTGTAATCTCACAATTAAATTTTTTGACTTTAGCCTGGTTTTCACAGGGAGGGTCACATACTGTGTCAAGTACTATTTTAAGTCAAATAACAAACAATTTTAAGGCAACTACTGTACTGTAGGTGACTTTTTTGTTCAGTTGAATCAACTTTTTACACTGTTTCTATCTGCATTCTTTAATATATAGAGAGTCTTAGTTTATAATTTGACATCAGTTTAAATTAAATAGTACATTCCTTAAAATCTAAAATTTATTTAATAACATCGCACATTTACTAAAAATTCATCATTCGAAAGTGTAAATGACAATGATTCTGAATCTTTGAACGACTTTCAAAGCATGCTGGGATATCATGGCCCATCAATTGCACACTTATAATGTCAATGCAGCTCATTAAAAGGATAGATACAAAAATCTGTCATAATTTTCTTACCACAAGTTGTTCCAAACCTGTATAAATTTCTTTGTTCTGCTGAACACAAAATTATTTATTTTAAGCAATGTTTGGACAAGTTTTAGAGCTTTATTGACCTCCACAATCTTCCTACTATATTTTCCTGCTTGGTTACAAATAGGGATGCACAATCTTGATTTTTCATGGCTGTTTTTTATACCGATTTTCTTAACAAGCAAATTGGCCGATTCCGAGCCGATTTCTGATTTTTTTCTTATCAAGCAACAAACAAGAAAGAATGAAAGTATACATAAACAATATGTTTATTTGGTATTTAACAGGCTAAACTTGGTTTGGCTATTGAAAACAATAACTGTAACCATCTAAAATTAACAGCAGTATCTGTGCAGTAGGCTACATTCAATACAAACATAAGTGCTTAAATGAGACCATGACATGGATGGTTGAGTGAGGGTTGAATGTCTTGCCTGTTTTGCATTATCAACAGACTACTTATTGTGTTCTATCAGGCGATTAACTTAAATGTCTGACCAAGTTTGTTGTGGTGAATGCAGGGCTCTCAAGCTTTATTTAAAAGTTTGTAGTGAGATAACATCTGTTAGGGGAGAGACCCTCTGCCCCACCAAATTCTCAGGTTTTTGCTAGCAGTTGAATGTTACCTTTATTCATAACTGACCAGCACAAATATAAATTATAACAATTGGTATGTCTGATAAAAGACAAACAAATTACAAACAAATTTATCCAAATTAAATAAATTGCTCTACATATCAAAAAATACAAATGTATCAAAATTAAAATTAAATCTGTATTATATACAGTAGGATTGCAGCACTTTCCATCAGCGTGTATTTTAAGCTGTGTTTAAGAGAGAGATAAGGTCACATGTTCAGTACTACATGGCAATAATAATGAAATACATCTCCAGTCCCTTCATTAATTTCAGGAAGCAGTTTCAGGTAAGCTAAAGCTTCTGATTGCAAAGCAGTTGGAGAGTTTTTTAATATATCAAGCATATTTAACACGTATTTTCAAGAAACCTGCGTTATTTACAGCATTTATCGGATCTTGCTCTTCTAACTTTCACTCTGTGCATGCACGCACCGCGCATCCACGTGATTGACATCAGATGAGCGCGAGAAAAACTCGAGACAGCTAAACTCGACAGATAACTTCCCTGCGCCTCATCCATTAATTGTATATAGCAGGAAAAGTTATCAGTCTCTTAGAAATACAAGGTGTGAGTGTGTAAACTGACTGAAATGCGTGTATCTCACAGTGATGTGTGAGACTTGAGAGCCCTGCGAATGTACTGTTGTTAATCTCCGCGATTAACTTGTCCTTTACAGACATTGCAGCTTGCAATGTTAATGTCCTGCGCACAGATTTCGAAATGCTTTTACACAAAAGACATGTTTGCGAATGATAAAAATGTAGTCTTTGCACGCGGTTGCATTTCCGAAAAAATACAAAAAACGTCCGGTTGCCGATCGCGCAAAAACCGTCTGGTTCCGATCTCTGGCCGGTCAACCGGTGCATCCCTAGTTACAAATATCTTCCTTTAGTTCAGTAGGACAAATAAATAATTTATATAGGCTTGAAACTACTTGATGGTGAGTAAATCATAACAGATGATTTCATTTTTGTGCGAACCATCCCTTTAAAGCAAAAGTGGGTTATATTAATAAATATCCCAAAAGTAATCATTATTTTTCACTATAAATTTTTCACTATAAATTTCACCACAATGGATGTTATACAGTAATACGAAGTCACCACCAGTACTGCCAGACATGACCATGAGCACACATATGCACACACGCGCGCACACGCACACACAAACTATTTCTCTATTGTGGTGGGGGCTTTCCGTTGACTAATGTTGCTTTTAACTGCGCTAATGAAATTTTCTATCCCCTAACCCTAAATTAACTCAGATACAAACCCTTCTGGAATTACATTTTCATTAGAACGTTATAGGATATGTTTATTAAACCAATTTCCTCATATGTACGGTTAGCTTAGACCTTTGATCCACAATGCGGTTACAATCTGAATCTCCCACACACTGACTGTTTACAACTTGCTTACACAACCAATACATGTTTTAGAAAACACATCTTACCTTAATGACATTGCTAACATATTGACTGTAAGTATTGCTCCTTTGATGTAAGATCACCCCCTGCTGTTTAACAAGATATGTGATTTTCTACTGTAGGTTTAAGTTTTTTTTTTGTCATTTCAAGCACTCAAACATTACTTTTTAAATGTTATTATAAATATGAATGTGTAGGTGTTTTCCTACTTATTTACAAGCTTTTTTAAACACTCATCCACCTATCCACAAACAGTATAAATCAGTGATTTTCAAACTGGGGGCCGCGAGATGGTGCCAGGGGGGCCCCAGTTTTATGAAATACATTCATTTATCTTGAATTCTGTGTAATTAAACCTAAAAAAATAAGGCTACTAACCAAAAGCTCTATTTTTTGTATAAATTAATGTTTTTTTTATTAAAATGTTGAGTTTTTGAACAGATTTTTGTCACAAATTTTCTTTCGGGGGCCGCAAAGGAATGCACCGTACACAAGGGGGGCCGCACACTGAAAAAGTTTGTAAACCACTGGTATAAATAATAAAAAAGACTTTGAATAATAATTATTTAATTACAAGTAAATGTTTCTCTGAACAGATTTATCGTTTTTACTAAAACTGTATTATTAATTTAACAATAAATTAATCAAATTATAATCTAAATGATTAAATTATAATCAAACACACACACACACACACACACACACACACACGCACGCACGCACGCACGCACAGATGACTATTGTTTTGGTTATTTAAAAAATATATATAACCTAACCCACTCTAGAAAACTTTCTGCATATTAACAATACATATTTATAAACAAATAAACTTTTTACTATATTTTTATAACATTTTTTAATTTAAAGTGAAGACGTCCCCAAAGGGAGGTTTTGCTCAAGTCTGTCAGGTTTTGCACACTTTTGGGTACAAATCTGTCTTTAAAATATAGTAAAGTAGGTACACACACATACTGTACACGCACACACACACACACACACGATAAAATAATATTGGTATTGTCTTTTCTTGTACGAGACAGGTTTTTCCATCTGCTGTAACGTTTCAGACTGAAGTGTAAGTAGACAAAACAGTGAGAGAGTCATGCTTTAATGTAAAACAAACTCCGCTCTGGTATCCGTGTGTGTGCGCTACTGTTGCCAGACTGCTGTAAAGATCCCCTGTGATCAGTATAACTGAGTTAAACTCTCCCTTCGTCTTTATAACGTGCCTCTCTTTCTTTCTAAGCAGCAGAGAGGGGACAGTAGTTGCCGCTGGCAGGGCTCACACCGCGGCTCTTCTAAATCTCGTCCCTTGTCGGTGGCAGGCTCCGTCGCCGTGGCGTCGTGTGACATTCTTTCCCACAGGCAGGCACATAGTTGCAGCCTCTCCTCATGCACGAGGGCCTGGGACCCGCCAACAGGCGCGGGTCACTTCAAAGCCGGGCAAACTCACAGCTGCAGCCTGTCGGCCCTGCTGGCCCGCTCCAGTTTGTAATCAATATTAAAGGATTGACCCCGGAGGCATCTCTGCTGCTGTTCACACATCACGGCCCACTGGGGACCACAGAGACTCTCCTCTCAAGATGACTTCAGTTGCCCTGCACCCTAAATGGACCGGGTGCCCGGGGGATAGTGGGGAGAGATTGGAGATGCTCAGTGCTAACATAAGAGCTGTACTCTGTACCTCCGCACATACATCACTTAGTATTTTTCTGCGTTAGTATCAAGGTGGAGGATATTTGGAAATGTTTATGAATTCATCTCATCTTACTGTATGCTGAAAATGTGAACATGCAATAAGGACGACAGCTAGCATGATCTTGTATCAAAGATGCAGACAATATTAGCCGTCTAGATAACCTAAACTCTTATTAAAGGACCAATTACATTCCTGAAACATTCGATAAGACGCCACAGGGAAACAGCAGCGCTATAAGAGAATAAACAGCGTTTCGCTTCAGGCGTTTCCATTTAGACTTGCATAAACCGACTGCGCTGCTAACCACCTGGACTAGCATTTGTGTTGTTGCTGTAGGCGGCACTGTAAATTTGTCAATACTCTGATTCTCACAGTATCTGCCACAACAAGACTGAGTCATTCATAACAACCATGTTTTTTTATTACAGATCTCTGCTTTCTGAATAACAGTCATTAGCAATGCTGTACTCCTGTCAAAGCCATCAACAAATTAGCCAGCTGGCAAATTTCATATCGGGGATGCTATAAGCTACAGGCTATAGTTTATTTCCTTTTTCTATTAGAGTGAAATGTGTTGAAGTGATGTAACATCCTTTAGTCACTAAAACAACGGGTGCTAGATGACACCTGCCCGGCGAGGAAAGGTGTGCTATTCTCTTTTCCAGGTGTTGTGCTGTAGTTATTTTGTGCAGAGCATTCGATAACCATTCATTAAATATTCCGTTATCCGCAGGGAATGCCAGTGATTTCCTCCCATGCTTTTGTTTGCACACAGACAATACGTTTACAATACCGCTGAGCTAATGTTGCTTTATAATGATAAATCGGTTTATTTTTAAATAGTTATATAAGCTAATGTGATGATGGGGATATAAAAAGGTTTAAACATATAAACAATCCAAGAAATAAAATCTGTTCAGCCTGATCTCTGAAATCCATAACTATTTTACGATGTGGCTAATTTGTATGAATTCGAATGATGTGTATTGACAAATGGTCTGTATTAGATTTTGCACATATTCAAGATTCCGACTGATCTCACGGAAAGTCGTGTTATCCACCTGTTTCTTGACGTAAATGTGGACGCCGCCATCTTTGAGCTTTCCGGTTTATGACTTCCGGTGAGCCACTTAACCTAATGGTAGTCTATTGCGAAGGATACAAGTGTGCCGTTTTGACTGGCTGTTTAATGTTTATTATGAAGTTCAAGAAGACCGACATAATTAGTGCAGTTAGGGGTTGCCATAATAGCTAATACAGATGCACTAAATCTCTACAAAACATTTGTTTTAACCCCATGCACAAGAACTGAATGTGTATGTGGCGCACATGCACTCATGATCTGTATTTACAAATCCATCCAGTAAAACCTTTCATAGAAATTGCCAGTAAACAATCAATACAATAATTGTTTAAAAACAACTAATATTATATAAAAATATGCTGATTTAGCTGATTTATTTATTCTGCTACTATATATTATTACAAAAATGCGATTACAATATATACGACATAATCTGCTTAGTTAATGTTTATAATAGTTCTTAAGAAGCGTACTTTTGTTATGTTTTAAATGAAAAAGCAAATACTTTCATAAGCTCAACCTGCGTAAGAAGAAATGTAATAATATTTTCACAAAACGAAAACAATACTCAATACATGGAGTAGTTTAATATGTTTATTATGATTTTTTCAAATAACTTATAATGTGTTGAATGATACTGCTGACTGTGTCGGACCGCATGAAGTTCGACGTGTCGCCATAAAGTTGTGACATTTTAAACCAGCACCTAAAAAGTTAAAAACACTCAACTGACTTTCCCATTGTAAAGATACTGGTATGTCTCTGTGCTTTTATATTTGCGCATTGAAGACCTGTCACCTCCGATCAACAACACAAAATGATTATATCTGCATATATCAAGCCATTTCTTAATTTCATCCTCACACTGGTTCATACATGGCAGGTTTAGTAAATATGAACTGTTTAAATCATGTTTTATGCGTGCTCCCACTACACTGTTTTCTACCGGCTGGCTATTGAAACGGAAGTCTCGGACCGGAAAGGAAATACATCACATCACTTACTTTCGCGTTCGAGAAACAGGTGGATAATCAAATAAAAATTTGATTAATTTATTTGTGTCTAGGGCACGAAATTCAGCTTTTTTTTAGGCCTTGAGCGCAAATGTCTTTTTCGTGTCAATCGCAAACATTTCTATAAATAGTTTTTCGTGTCCATGGCACAACTTTCTTTTTCGTTTTATTTTATGTATTGTTTTCTCATTGTTTTTTCCTATTATCTTACCATTGTCACTTGGGGTTGGGGTTAGAATTACTTTCTCAAACCCGAACTCTTACCCCAACTCCAGGCACGAATAGTTTTAAAAGCGTAGAAACCAATACATAAAAGTAAATCCTAACCCAAACCCCAAATCTAACCACAACCCCAAGTGACAATGATTTAAAAATAGAAAAAAAGAGAAAATAATACATAAAATTACACGAAGAGAAAGTCAAGTGACAGACACGAAAAACTATTTATAGAAATTTGTGTGAGTGACACACACCTGCTCAAGGTACAAAAAAGATGAATTTCTTGCCATGGACACGAATAAATTAATCAAATTTTTTTGTGACTACAACATTTATCATGCTGTCTAGATTGTACAGTGTGGGTGTAAAGACTTTTGCAGTAAAATGTGCACACTGTTTGTCAAATCAACGTAAATTTGTATGCTACCTTAACTTAAAAAATAAGTTTAATAATTTAAACTGGTTTTCATAAGTTATGTAAACTATGCATGGACCAAAACTTAACCGTATTTTCCGGACTATAAGTCGCTTCGGAATATAAGTCCCATCAATTAAAAATGCGTCATGAAGATGTTAAAAGATACATATGCCGCAGTGGACTATACGTCGCATTTATTTAGAAAATTATTTCACAAAATCCAAGCCAAAGAACAGACATTAAATCTGGAAAGGCAAGTTATACAACTAAACAATAGCACACAGCAGGCTAAATAGATGTCCGTACGTTAACGTAATACAAACAGTTATTAACACGGTACACAATAGCATACTGAACATACCTGGAAGGCTGAGTAGGCTAAATGAACAGAACAAGCCAAAGTGCATCAAGTTCGCAGGCTCATCAATCCACATCACAGAATTCATTGAATTTCATAAATACAGGAGCAGCATACAGTATAGCGGACTCGCGTGGCTGTAGAGGGTAATGTTGTCTCTTGGTTCATATATGTCGCAGGGCCAGCCAAACTATAAAAAAGTGTAAAATATGGTAGTACTGTATGTTGAATTGATTTGCAAAACTTGTTTTTTTTACAGTTCAGGTAAACACAGTACAAAGCCTTTAGACTGTAGCTCAGTTGATCCATATGTAATCTGTATTAAAGTGTGTGTGTGTTAAGACCATTGTGACATGTTTAAACAGACACCACACACGTTTTGATCAGCACCTTTCTATTATCGATTTGTTTATTCTCGGTTCCTGTTTGACCATTTGCCCTCTTGACTTGCCGGCGCTAAACATAACTGAACAGTAGCACATAATGGAAAGGGTGGAAGAGACCCCCAACTTCACTCCCCACTCAATCTTCAAGTGCGGTGGTCTCTGATTCTCAAGCCTCACACACTTAACAAGTTCCTTTGCATGTTGGCTTTTGCCTTGACCCTGTGTGCTTTTAAATCACACGCACAAATCAAAGCAGAAACGACATCAGCATCACTGATCTGTAACACAGCGTGTAATTCAATCAAGACTTTGTGTAAGCTATTCTTTGAATCCAGTGTGGTATAAATACTCACACATTACACACACATTACGCTAGGATCAGTTTTAGTGGGTTGCAGCCGTCAATGCTCTGAGTCATTTTGTAATTTTAAATAAACACTTATGACGGCTTTTGCTACAATGTATTAAAGCCTTGTGCTTGGTTACACAACATACCGTAGTTAAATGTACAGTTAGGCTGTGATATGTATGATGTTTTAAGGATAAGGACAGATCTGGACAACACGCGTATTATTCGTGTTACATTTAACTAAATATTTCTTACAGACTATTTTTGAAAATGATTACTGTAATGGAAAAATAAGTAATTTCACATCACGGCATGCAATTTGGCATGATAGGAAAAACAATATTTGGGGAATAAAAATGACAAATGATCTAAATCAATAACAGTTTTATTCAAGTTGTTTGAAATAAACACACAAAACAAGCAGCATTTGCATAAGTGCTTAAATGTCAAAACCTCGGCCAGTGTCCCAAAACCCTCAGACCCCACGGGGTTAAGATGTAATCGCTTTTCTTTGTGACAACTAACTTTCCCAATTTGTAGAACTTCATATGATGCAATACTGTAGAAATGTAATATTTTAGATGTGTCGCTCAGCATTTTAATAATTGTACAAAGTACATCTCGTTCAGTTCAAGTATTTATAATTAGTCACAGACACACCTTTGAAACTAATATGAAGAGTGTTCCATTTGAAATAGTACGTGTTATTCTTGAACCATTGTGTGAGTGTATTAGATGGCGCTCATGTGACTTATACAGCTGCCCACCTCTCCAGACTGCTCAAAGAGATAAAAATTCATGTGTTGTTTTATGAGCTGAGGCCTGACGGGACCTGATAAATATTTCCACTATTAAATCTGGAACAGGAAGAGTTATGCTGCCATACACTAATGTTTTATTTCCCAAGTAATTTGAACCTGCCAAAAATATCATGGGCTGGATCCACGAGACAAACCAAAAAACCACACAATGCAAATTGCTCTACACTATAACAGCACATCTTCCACTTGTACAATAAATTACATCTGTGGACTGTATAAATCACATTTATGACAGATTCTTTAATAAGGTGATGTTTTTTTTTCATTGTTTATATAAAAACATAAAAAAGAGAAATTACAGTATAAGCTTTCTATTACTATTTGCTAATTGAATTCACTGTCACTAAATTTAATTTTACACACAGATTATGGAAAAAAAAAACAGGATAATGTGTCTGCGATTTGTCCTGGGATTGTTGGATTTTGGTTTAATTTACATTGCAAATTAATTTTGTTTTCTGATTTGATCATGAACTAGTGAATCACCTACCCTTCCATTAAGCTGGGGAATGATCTCAGCTTCAGATTGTTCCAGTTTGTAGACATTTTCTTTTCAAGATTGATCTGTATTTAAAATTCCTGTGTCAGATAGCTGGACGACAACTATGTTGTTGAGACGACACATGCGTCCTCACTAGGACACCCTCTCAGCAAGCAAAAACCAAGACGTTGAAATGAAGGCTAATTAAAGACCCAATTTAGTCCAACTATGAGTAACCCACTTCTGCTCTAAATAACCTTGAATTTGGTTAAATGCCATTTTTTGCCATAATAACTTGAAAATGTATGAAATTCCAACACGTACAGCAAAGTCAACAGGTGTTCAAGGTGTTTGCTTTCATTTCTTTTAAACGCATACCTATTGTCTATTCTTGATGTCCCCTCCACCAAACTTCACTGTTGGGATAATGTTTTGATGTTGGTAAGCTGTGGCTTTTTTGTGCCATAGAATATTTGCTGACCAATTCCACTTTTGTTTCATCAGTCGATAAAATATTTTCCCAGTTACACTGTAAAAAAATCCAATTAATCAAATGTTGGACGGGCAAAAATATATAAGTTAAACCAATTTTCTTATTTGGGCTAAGTTGAGTAGACATATTATTTTAAGTCTTCTTAAATCTGTGTTAAAAACATTAAATTAATGGTTATTTTCAAATTAAGTCAACATTCAGAATGGCTATGTTGACTGAACTAATTAAGACAAATCTGGTCAATAAGTGGACTTATGACTATGTTTCCTGACAACAACATGCTCATAATATGTTATTTGGTCACAAAATGTAATTGTAAGAGTTGTTCAGGCGTGAATGTATGTGCTTTAAGTTTAAATATGCGGTCCGTTAATAAAGATAGCGTCTATTTAAAAATGTGCTCGGACACTTTCGGACGGAGAAGAGCTCGAGAGAATAACCGGCGCTTAAGCGCTCACATGCCGCCCAGCGCAGCCTCGCCTCGCCAAGCCCATCAGAAATCGACTGCTGGCTCTGATATCTCTGTGGCGTTTAAACACGTGATTTAATTCATTTTAATTTCTTATACTTAATAATAAAAGGGTTATGTTTTAAATCATATTTTAGGATTGCACTTAATTGATATCGCTGTTGAATGATGTTTCATATCTTTCAAATTTGCGAATTTGAACTTCAGAGCTGAAGGAGCGAGTGGAGAAATAGTCCCAATATCATAACAATGTAAAATAAAACTTCTAAATATACCCATGTGTGTACCCGTGGGCATGCGTGTGTGTGTGCGCGCCACGCGCACGCTGACGTGTGTGCATGTATGTATGTGCGTGCGTGCGTTTGTGTGTGTGTGTTTTGAATTTAAAATGTCTTAATTCGGAAGGATCTGGATCACAGCTCATTTCATCTGAGATCAATGTTAATTTTAGAATATATTAATCTGCAAAGACGCAAATACTCGACATTTTTGTAATGATTTTTTGTAAAGATATATTTAATGGTGTGTTATGTTATGTGTCCGAAGTAAAGTGGAGCTATTTTAGTTAAGATAGCCTGGATATAGAGTTGGTTTACCGGACAGGTTTAGGACTCGGTCTTAATTATAATTGGGACATTTTTACAAACAAACCTTATAAAATACAATACTGCCGTGCATTTTGAGACAAAACAATAGCACTAATATGTTAAGAGATGTCAGTATTTTAGTCAGTGATAAGCCCTGTCCGAGAAAACCGCCCAATAGTGTTACGTGTGATGTTTGAGGGAAATTTTGCCTAACGTTAACGTTATTTTACTTTTACCGTAAAGCTTTATTATATTAAACATGTATTTATGCATGTGTGTGTGTGTTTATATTTATCTGTTTATCAAACCAGAGCGGTGATGATGTGGAGAGGCAGACCAGAGGGATACATGGCGAGACTTTCGTCTCTTGTTACCAGCTGAAGTTCTCCTAAATGACCCTGCAGATGTTCTGAGTGACTTTGGAGTGCTTTTTGGACTGTTTTATGCCCTCTATTTAGAGAAGACTTAATTCTGTATGTTCAGTCTGTATGATAAGTGAATAAGTGAATTAAAAGCTTTTGTTTTATATGTGACTGAAGTTAATTATTTGCATAAATTATTTGATACATCATTTAAAAATGTTATAAAAAATCCCAAATAATAAATATTAATTGAAGTAACACATAAAACATTGAGTAAATACTTAAATTTTAATTGACAGAGTCTTTGCTGTAAGTTTTTAAAGATTCAACTGATTAAAACATTTTAGTTGAATGAACTATAAAGCTAGTTGAGCAAACATACTTTTTTATATTTGAGTCAAGTTTGGGCCAACTAAAAAACAACAATCCAGGTAACACTTTGGAGACAGAAATTGAGTGAACGTAAAATTTCTGTGGAACTAGTTACTAAAAAATAATTCATTGAGCCAACATTTATTTTTTACAGTGTACACTGGGGTTAATTGCCAAGGTGCTCTTTTGTAAACTTCAGGCTTACAGCAATGTTTTTCGGGAGAGCAGCGGCTTCCTCCATGGTGTTCTGCCATAGACACTGTGCATGTTCAAAGATTTACGTATAGTAGACTCATGAACAGAGATCTGGGCCAGTTCCAATGATGTCTTCAAGCCTTTAGTTGTTACTCGTGTGTTCTTCTTTACTTTATTGAGTATTTTGCGTTGTGCCTTAGAAGTCATAATGGTTGTGCGCCCACTTCTAGGAAGGGTAGCTACAGTCTAACTGTATAACTAATTTGTCTAACTGTAGAATGATGGATGTCTAAACATTTTTAGATTGTTTTGTATCCCTTTTCAGCCTTATGGAGTGCAACAACTCTTGATCGGATATCTTGATCAGAGAGGCATGATTTATAAGAGCTGATGCTTCTTAAGGACAGCAATCTAACAATGTTTGAGTGTCTTTGTATCAAAGTTGCAGTAGACCACACCTTTAAACTCATTTTATTAACTGGACTCCAGTTTGCCAGCTTTTGACACAAATTAGCTTTCATTAAAGTAATTCATCTATGGGTTCACTTACATTTTCCCCCAGCATTGTGAATGTTTAATGGGTGTTTCCAAAAAAGACACAAGAAGCTAGAATTATTTATGTGTTGTCAGCTTATGCACATCGTCTTTGACTATTGTTGTGACCTAGATGAGGATCAAATCACATTTTATGGCAAATCACTGTAGAAAACCAGTTTATTCCTAGGGGTTCACATACTTTTCCTTGCCACTGTATAAAATAGAAACCAAAGAGCACACGAGCAGCACGCACTTATCTCTTGACTACATCCCCTTGATGTTCATTTTAACCTTTCAACTCATTTAGAAGTGGAGTTGTATTTCCAATATACAAACTCTGTTTGCATTATGTTAAGTGGCAGCACACTGCATGACATACAATTCAGATTTCACTGTTGTCTTTAAGCAACCTTTTAATGTTCCTCTAATTAAGGCATAAACCAAAGTCCCTCCATCAGCGGAACCTAAGAACCAGCCTTCCATGCACCGTATCCATCCACTCTTCCTGGGCAACAGCTGCCGTGTAATCTGCCCCCTCGACCCTAGAAATCGCTTTAGACGCCATCTATCCAAATACCATTAAGACCTATATGCAGACCGCTGTCGTGCTTTCAGTCTTTGACTTAATTACTTTGACCGGCGTTGCTTCGAGTCAGAGCTGCGTCCCAGAACGTGGCCCTGTCACTCGCGGCCCATCATCTTGTCATTGCTCCAACACTTACGCTCCACCAGGGACTTCCAGGGCCTTGCGGCACAAGCTTTGGCTCGCTAAGACAGAGGGGTTTGGGTATCAAGGAGAGCGGGACAATAGCAACAACTGCACGTCTAATTTAGCCCCTTGTTTACCGCAAAGCTGTAACAGGATCTGTTGGGACAATGTCAGGGAGCACAATGGGAGCTGATCAGGGAGATATTGTTTTCAGGTTAATTGAACATTGCTCATGTCTTCTCTCCCTCAGAGGTGCGGTATGGACTGCTATAAGAGGAGTCCGGTGCTCCGAAAGAAAACCTTACAAGTCCATGGCATTTAGGACCACGTCGCATGGTTCCCTGGTGAACACTCCAGTGGGCTCGATACTTCAGTACAAACGGTACAGCGTGTGGGGAGAAGACCTGGCAGTTGTCTGTGCTGTCAGGGAGATTTAAAAAATGGCTTCTTAATCTTTGTTGGTATTGCCAATTTAGTTTGTCCAGTGTATGACATTCACACAAAACTCAGAGGGGATGAAAGAGGTGCTTAAACAGAGCCCTGGCCTTACACAAAGAGAATTGCAAATATTTGGTTCATTACCATGCCTAAAATACAACCATTTAGATGGCGTAAACAGTCTTTTAATTGCTCTATTTTTGACCAAAAGATTTTCACTAATGATAATGTCATAAGCATTTGGTGCACTTTATTGTCTCATTATCACACACTAAAATCAAGATGAAACTGTTGACATCTTACAGTATAAGAAATAAAAGAAACACAAAACAAGACTAAAACTGTGGTTAAAAGAAAAAAAAATGAAAATAAAATGATAAGCAATAAAAATAAATAGTGTGTTTCTTGGTCATCTTCCCAGGTTGTCTGATGACTGGGGCTTGTGAAATCTGCCAAATCTAATATCAGTGGTTGGCTGATACTCGGCATCTGGCAGTCAAGGATGTCTGAGTTTTTATCAGTCTGCCAGGAAACAAAGTTTGATTTACTAGTTAATAGGCTGCTACTATTAGTCACTGGATATTTTGGATATGCGAAAATTTATGGCATCTATTCTTTATAAGACAGTCTCTAACCTGCATAGAAAAATGTTTGCATTTTAAATGTCTTTAATATTTGACTATTTTAATGTTCTGTCAGTTTTAAACTGTCAGTTTTAAACTAATTAAAAGAGGAAAGAGAGACACAGACTATTTCCTCAAGAGTCAAATAAATAAATACATAAATAGATCAAATATTGCTTTGAAATGAAAACTTGTTTTAACACACCTACAGTATAAAGCACTTACACAATTGCAAAATAATGTGTTTGATATTGAAGTGCATGTAACAGAAAATTAAATGAATCAGGTTTGTAGTTTGTGGTGGGAGGGGGTAGTAGATCAAATGAAAAAATATGTGGAATTTGTTTATTTTGTAACAATAATTTTGTAAAAAATAAATCAGACAAAAAATACTCCCCCTCTATTGAACCGATTGGTGATGCCCAACAATTGTGTCACACTATCTATCTATCTATCTATCTATCTATCTATCTATCTATCTATCTATCTATCTATCTATCTATCTATCTATCTATCTATCTATCTATCTATCTATAGTGCCGATCTTTCCTATACGCAAATTATGCAATTTCATAGGGCCCCGCACCACTAGGGGGCCCCCTTGATCTCAAGATAATTTAAAACCATTATACCAAATCAAAACGATTATTATGTTTAATGAAAACAAGACGCTATAATTTAAATAATTTGCAAACATGCAGATTTATGCGGGTTTTTAAAAATACTTACTGAGTTCTTTATTCACTGATATGTACTCGGACAACATGCAGGCCGTTTCTTAATCTGGAGGCTGCAGCAGAATATTAACAATTATAAAGTTGATTATTATTCTTAGTTAACAGTTAATTGTTATATTATGCTTATAACTTGCAAATGAAATGCTTATTTAACTTAAATAAACCAAGCTAGATGACGTGCAGCACGCATATGCGACCTCCGGAGATTGCAGCCTTCGCATTGAGAAACGGCCTCGTGCATGAAGCAGGGAATTGATGTGCTAACGATGCGCATATAATTATGCCCACCAATGCTTTAAAACGAAACTACCCGTCTGGAGCAGAATAAAGGAAAAAACGTGAAGCGAGGGAACAAGAGGAAGGTACGTGTTTGTAATATTTTAAAGTCTTGTTAGTATCGCCAAACAAATCAGTGTAATCTTTTCAAAATAATAGCCTACTCCAGTACAGAATTCCAAATTCAAATTTCCAAATTGTTCTGTTTGCACTTTATAGGTAATTTTCAGTAATTAATAATTTGTCAGTAAATAAAGTTAACCACATTTATGGACTTTAATGTGTTTGTTTAGGTTTGGTAAATGGGTAACGTTTTAAATTGTTATTTTTTACTGTATTAACAGTATGTATTTATATTTAATTTAATTCGTTAAATTAATTTAAATTTAAATCAGATTTATTTTTTTGTGCTTCTCATAACACATTTTAAATCAAAAAATCAAATACATGTTTCATGTTATAATCAGCAAGTTTATCAGTCAGGGTTTCAAAGTAATGTGCATGGAAAACAGCTGTAAGATAATACACTATGTGGTTAGTTAACAAATAACTAACCGCAACATTGAATGGTTTTTAAAAATGCACTGACAAGACGGCCCGTCACAAAGGTTTGCTTAGGGCCCCCCTGCATCTAGGACCGGCACTGTCTATCTATCTATCTATCTATCTATAATGCATTTATAATTAATATATGATTTAATTAAATGCATCTGTAAAAACAAAAAGACTTACTCAATATTTATTTATTACATTCACTTGCTGACCACCAGTATCAATGTCCTAACTTTTACTACTGTATTGGAATTAAAATGGAATGCATCCAGCTAAACAAAGTAAAAATAAAGTAAAATGTGAATTTGAAGATGGTATTTAAATTACTTAGAATACACAAATGGACTTGTTATAATACAAAATGTGACCCTGTCTGTGAAATCATGGCTTATGTCTCATAATCTCATTATAAGATTTGGAGCATCAAAATGTTATTTTACTCATTGATTTCAATCTTTCAAATGATCTTAATTACCAATATTAAATATATCAAGGTTAAATTTTCACAGAATGGTCTTTATATATTATATTGGTTGATTTTAATCAAAATGATTTTAGCTGGGTTTTCAGCACTGCAGGGTCACAAATGACAAATATGCAAAAAAAAGAAAAAAAAGTAGGAAATGAATCAATCAGTGCCACTTATTACACTAAGTGAAAAATGTCATGATCTTTATTCTGGTTGGCCATAAATCGTCTCACTTTTCTGGTAATACATCAAGCTTCCAGGCTGTTGATTGATATTTTCAACACATGCATCAACCCTGTGTGGCAGAGAAAGCAAAAGTTACACTCAAGTCGTTATGGAAACAACCTCTAAGCTCTTGGCATTAACTCTTGAACTCTGACAGGTGGAGCCGCTGTCTCACGAGCGGACCGGGGGAGTGTGAGGGTCTGCCACCCTGCCCTCTCAGCTCCGGGGAAAAATATTATGGTTTGTGGAGGATGAGTTTTGGATGGGACCGATACAGCAGCATGTGGGGTCAGTGGAACATGTGCCAGGGTGTGAAGGCCGTGCGTCGCCTTTCTCCAACCTCCCAGACAGAGAGACAATCCACCGAGACAAATAACTAAGCAGCTGTCATTCTCATACAGCAGCAACATGCTTAGAAGTATCACTATTAAAAAATGTTTAATATAATGCATTTTATTTTTTTAAATCTTAATTTTATACTGTACACTGTAAAATTCCTTGTTGCACTTTTATGTTTAATCAAATTGAATTTACAATTCATTTCAACTTTCTTGACTAGTGAAGAGTTGCCATAATTTATAAAAATAAAGTTGAAATAACTTAAGGTATTTTTATAATTTATAGCAACTCCTCACTAAACACAACAAGTTGAAATGAATTGTAAATTCAAGTTGATTAAACTTAAACATGTATTTTTACAGTGCACATGGACTTTTAGCCTATACATATATTTGTATTTAGAAATATTAGAATTTCTATTACATTAATTGATATTGCAGTAACATTTAAAAGGCGTATAAATAAATATCAAAACAATACACATTCATATTAGATGAATTAATTGCAATAGCCTGTTGTATTTTACATGGAGCAGGCCATGTCATTGGAACCACCATGTTAAAATCCCATGACCAGCTTTTTGAATCACAGCTGACTGCAATGGCATCAGTAAGTTAAAATGATACAGGTACACTGCTAGGTGTTAGTACACATATCTGTGCAACATTAAAATATAACCTGGACACAAGCAGTAAAAATACTGTTGTAAACTTTACTATTAACTATTGTACATACTATAATGTGTTTGAACCATTCAATGGTAAATATTTGTAAAATTAGGAGTACAACAGCTACTACTAGTTTATCAATTGACTATAGTTATATTATTAGTTATATTAGTACACTACAGAATATTATAGTATGTGTTAATAAAGTCTTGTAATTACCATAAGATACTATTCTTGCTGCCAGAATTCTGAAACGAGCCAAAATATCTGAGCGTATCACCCCAGTCCTCAGATCCGTGCATTCTCAGAAAACATGCAAGTACAATGGAGTTGTACCCTTTCAAAAATCCACCTTTGTGCCTATACTGAACATATATTTTGTTGGTTTTAATGAAAAATATTTGTTTCTATGTGTATCACATGTGTTTAAAGTGCCCATATGAAAAACAAAATTTTTCTGGGTTTTGGGATGTTATTTTGTGTCTCTGATGCTTCCACACGCATACAAACTTGGAAAAAATCCATCCATGCTGTTTTGAGTGAGATACAGGTTTCTGAATGTCCTCTGCCTTGAGTCTCAGATTGCACGAGTTCAAACTCAGCTCCGAAGTGACATAACTAGCCGTTTCGTCACATTCCGTTTGAATTTGCTGTATATTCGCGAGCAAGTTTGGTGGTACAAAATAAAACGTAGCGCTTTTCTAAGCGGATTTAAAAGAGGAACTATATTTTATGGCGTAATAGCACTTTTGGGAGTACTTCGACTCGGCGCAGTAACACCCTCCCTCTCCCATTATGAGAGTGAGAAGGGGAGCGGACTTTTCAGGCGAGTCGAAGTACTCCCAAAAGTGCTATTACGCCATAAAATATAGTTCCTCTTTTAAATCTGCTTAGAAAAGCGCTACTTTTTATTTTGTACCACCAAACTTGCTCGTATAACTACTCGTCTTAAATAGGAAAAACGTTGATGTGTTTGGTCACTTCTAACTTTATCTCTAAATGGTACAATTGAATGAATGGGACAAGCTAAATGCTATCGAAGCGTCGCAGCACGCTCCAGCGCCCACACGCACGCACACAGATGATAGAGGGATGCATCAACAACTCCCAGTTAAGGTAACAACACACTTCAATATTGAAAATGAGTAGACTATTCCCTTAATTTGGGTTTTTGCTCTTTGCTGATCCAGGCAGTTTTTGCTGTTGTTGTTATAAAAGATGTTTTTCGTTTTGTGGCTCTGTGCAAGTTGTCAATTCACCAGAAAAGTTTGCCATTCTCCCTCTGTTTACAGACGAGAGGTGAGCGCACGTGAACGCGCCGATGACGTATGGTGACTGCGTGGACTCGCTGCGCGGTGGCATTCAAATTACGCTTACGGATGAGGGACAAAAAAGGCAACGTCCGTTCGGAACGAGATCTATGATTGGTTGAACATTTTTTGGTCCTACGCCTTTCACAGATGACATCAATTTCTACAAATACATTTAAACAACTTAACACAGTGATTGCTATCAGGATGTGAGGAGACTTTTAACCAGCATAACTAAAATGTTTCTGGATCAAATTAGATACCATGCCTTTAATGTTTAGTCATTTGTTATATAAGTATTTGAAAGTGTTTCTGTCTTGTTGTTCTGTGTTTACCTTTGTGCTGACTTCTCATTGACGTATATCAGTTAATCAGTGTTGTTTTGTTCCGAAAGTGTAACTGTAAAAGCATTTACATTGAAAATGTATTAGATTTTGTTTCTGTAGAGTATTAGTTATGGTTAGCTTGCTAATGTGTGCTTAGTTCTTTCTGATCTTGCAAAGCGATGAGACACAAGTGGTCCTGAGGGACCCCCATCGCCTGACGTAACTGATGATAATCAAGCTTGTGCTAGGAAGGTCAATTCCAGTTCTTCTGCTCTGGTTGACCAGGGCCATGTGCTCAATCGTCCCCAGTGCAGCCTGCTATCCCCAGAATGCGACTGTGTGGCGTCGGTGGAGTTTCTCTCATCTGATCTCAGCACAGCGGCAATTCTGTAATGGGAGGAGACCAAATTGACCAAATGCTCCCGCTCGTACGGTTGGCAATGGTCCATCTCTTTACAAATGGGGGGTTGAAAAAATGCAAAAGCCTCGAATCGTGTACATAAGCTGATTGAAGTCACAGCTCTTTTTTGTCAAATTTATGACTAAGGTGATAAAAATAATTTCTTTGGTGTTTCTATTTCTAGGCCTGACAGCAGCAGTCGGCTATAGGGAAGACAAAAACATCTCGTAAAGCTGCTTTGACCGTATTGTACATCCCACTAGGATGGTTGTATCCATAATTGTTATATGGATGGAGCCACTGTTACTATAATTGTTGACAGTTAATATCTGAAGGGATTTGTTAATGTTATGTTGAACTGAAATGACCAGCGAGCATTGTCTGTCAGAAGGACGGTGTAGCAAAAGTCTTAATGCCTGCAAATTAACACTTGCCAAGCATCAGATGCCAGTAAACTAAAATAAAGTTACTCAACAGTGGCAGCTACATGACATGCTTAAATCAAACTGTGAGAATGATAATCTGATCTTTGTTGATGTGACGCTAGTGTTT
The DNA here is from genome assembly GCF_027580225.2 of Misgurnus anguillicaudatus. Classification (NCBI taxonomy): domain Eukaryota; kingdom Metazoa; phylum Chordata; class Actinopteri; order Cypriniformes; family Cobitidae; genus Misgurnus; species Misgurnus anguillicaudatus. Next base: position 12,568,858 of record NC_073351.2, read on the forward strand.
GAAATTAGACATACATCTGCTAAAGAAAGACTTGCGCCTCTAATACATTTAAAATCAGTGGAACATTAACTGTACTGTCAGATGTTTATCTGGGATTATCTGAATACTTTTTCCCTCAGAACCTAATGTGGTGACATACCTAATGTGTGAATAATACAATCAGAAAAGTTTAAGCATTATAGTTTAATGCTACACATCTGTTTAAGATTTTTGTTCAAATACAATTGCAATGCATAATACTGACATAAAGGTAACTCTTTGACACAACACATTATTTTAAGAAGCTTATCTGATTTATTAGTTTACTTGATTAAGATGAGTTACTTAATTTTATTATGGAGACATGTTATTGTTTGTTATTCTGTAATGTTGAAACTCATAGGTTTTCTGTTATGTATAAGTTTTTGGGGGGTCACCATAATGGTAAAGTGTCACTTAGGTTTTTAGGTTTGTTTCACTTAAGCCCAGGATACACTGCAAGATTTTTGGCTGTCCCAGCAAACAGATTGCCACCGTGAAACAATGGTCGCGATTTCTGTGATCATGGCTCTTCATCAGTGGTTCCAAGTCATACAATGAGAGAAGTTCAAAGACAGACGGTCTTGTGTCCAGAGATAGCCTATGATAGCTTTTTGAAATAGTGTCAGAAATTCAGCATGATCAATGCACATTGTTTTCACTGCTACGACCATTTGTTTACCACTAGCGCATGCTCGTGACGTTGCGCTAACGTGTGACGCAGCAGTCGAAGCCTCCGTGTCATCATCGTACAGGCTACATGCTTGTCGTACCCAAGTTTAAACCAACACCAAAGAGTTTTTTTTAACCTTAAAATAACGTTTCCAAAAAGGTTTCAGTTGCTCATCCACTCGAAACAGGGTGAACGGGACTTTCACATTCGCTTTGCAGCTCTCTATCGGCCAAAACCGCACTAAAGAAGTTTCCAACCGTCGGGTTGCTGTCCCAGTGAAAACTACAAAAACTTGCTTTACGGCAGACCTACAATCCAATCCAGCTATGCTGCAGTATTTACGACGGTGGTAATGGACAATTCCGCTTCTAACCTGTAGGGGGAGCAAAGAGCAAAAATTCTTTAGTGTTGCTTTAAAATGTGATAAGCTTTACTCAATTAGTAAATCATTTGCAAATAATCATGCATTAAACTTACTGGTGCTTCCTGTCAGCACCATTCATTATGGTAAAAAAATAAAGAAATATTTATTTTTTAAAAATTGTCCAAGTTGGCTCAACACAAATAAATTTAAACAAAATAAATTAAGTGAACTTCATTTTTACTTGTAAGTACAATTCCCACAAATTATGTTCAGATAAATCAATTTAATTGTGTGGAAATAGGTGTCATAATTTAACTACTAATTAAACCAACAAGCTAGTTTTTTTGTGTATATTGTGTTTTTTTGTGATGAAGATTAGCTAACATTTGATGCAAAGTAGCAGTAGCTGTGTTTCCCCTCAAATTGCACAAATTGAAATTGCGAATTGAAAATTCATCTTATGGAAACTCACAAATTTTGTAAAATATATAACAAAACCTTTCCCTTACATGACAAAGTTTTTCAAGCAATATTGCAAAACTGCAATGGAAACTTTTCTTTTTTTTTTTTTTTTGCATTTACAGGTCCTTTGAAATGCAAGCAAAGTCACATGATTATTCTTTAAAGATGCATAATCGCATAGAAACATTTCACACATGGCTGCTACCAATGTAATCTTTAAAGGAAAGCAGTCACTAGATAAACAGCCAAATTAACATACTGGTGTTAAGAATTTTTTTTAGCATGCTTAAAAATAATGCAGTTTCAAACTTATAGTTATTGATATTATTATTGTATTTTTTAATAATTTTGTAAATGTATTGTAAATTTTAATATTGTAAATTTTATTAATTTATTTTAGTTTGATTTAATTTACCGGGGTGTGGTAGAATTTTTTTTGGATTTATGACACACCTACAAGTCTTCATGTTGCATTGTCGTAGCAAAATGATGTCAAACCAAAGCCTTTACAATGATATAAAATATTTAAAATTATTAAAATATTAATTATAAAATAGCATTACAAATTACAAATCATAACTGCATTGTTTTATTAAATATTTATATCTTAAGGCAGAAAATGTCCACTCTAGTTTTAACCTTACAACTTTTACTATCTATCATATAAATTATTTTAATTCTAACAATCATATGATTTTCTGACACATGTTTAAGTTCCTCCTTCTGTATAGAGACACAGACGTGAGAAAATCTCAAACTGGTCCCCTGATGCCATCTAGTGAACATGTGTTGTAACACATTCAGCCGTGCTCATCACAGCACAGTCATTGGAGTTGTTTTGGAGAAGAGGGCCTCCTTAACACATACTTGCACACTAGAAACCGATACCTTGAGCTGTTCTTAATAGGATTAAGGTCTTCGCTGATGGACCCATTTGTCATCACGGCACACAGGCCACACCATTTGGCCTCTTTCTTTCATTCACATCTACTCTGTTCACTGGAGTGTGTCCTCTGTTATGGAAAAAGACTAATTGGCCTACTTATGGCCCACAGAGTAAGTTTGTCATTCGCTGGCTATTGGGAAGCCTAGTTGCAGTCTGCTTGCTCTCTCAGCTGCTCAGACAATCCATCTGCTTAAACTTACAGTCTTTAACCAATTTTATTTGACCAACCTCCCTCGCCACTACCACAAATCCACTCAAACCTGTAGTACCTGCTAGACATTTATAGTAATGCCGCATCTAAATTGACAAATATTGTGTTTAAAGCAGTATGCAATATTGCAGTAATTCTAACAGACTCAGTCTGTGAAGACCCAGTGTGAGCATATCAGTGAACACCCCTGACCACTCGGGGAGTTTCACGTCTTTGTAAACGAAAGTTTAATGCATTTTAGGAAGGATTGTTCCAGTGCACCTATACAGCCATTATAGAGGTGGGAGGTGATACAAGAAACAACCAACACATGATCACCCATGATCAACGCAAGTCTACATATTATAATAACAAGGAGCTATGCTCTTAACAACAGGTGAAGAGTTGTTGTTCCAACGACACAACTTTGCGATGCAGTTTGCGAATGTCCGCTGGAACAATGGTTTCAGGAAACACCTGCATCGGTGAACTATGCTGAAACGATGGAACTTGCGACCGCAGTTGGCTGACGATGCTTTCGGGGAACGCGCCCCAGCATAACCTAATGGGCATCTCTCCAAAAATGTAACAGGTGTCAATTCTATGCAGATCGCAAGCGCTGTGATTGGTCTACTAAAACCCCTCCCACTGGTCAAAAAATCCATCCTATTTCCTCATAATCATTTCTGATTGCCTCTGTAAAAACAAAGATGGACCAAGTTGAGAAGCATTATATAACAATTAAAAAAATTGCAAATGTATATTTACCTCCATCACTGCTGAGACTTCTCGAATAACGTACACAACAACAGAGGTGTCATGCCCATTCAAAAGGAGGTGGGCACTTGCTTTTTGAGCAACCACTTACCTTAAAAATTGAGTAAACTGAAGGAATAATTTTTTGCCCCTACTATAGATCTGCATAATTGTATGTCGACGCGAACAATGATGCGGAAGTATAAATGAAAAATTATGCGTATCCTACATCCTCCTATAACTACTAAATTGTGTGAAAGTGCTCTCTGATGAAGAGCTTGATTTTGACTGAACATCCGCGTAACCTCTGATTGGGTCGGTCCATCTCGGGACCGGGCAGACTTTTGCCAACCGGGTTATATGCTAAACATTTATTATTAATATTATTATTATTTTTTTAACCAAAGTGATAAAAACCCATCTTATATCTGAATGGCCCTCATAAAAAAATGGTCCAGCCCCTCTGGCATTTCCCTGAATTGCCAGACGGCCAATCCGTCCTTGCCTAGGGCATAGAGGCTATGACGTAGGTCCTATGCAGAAGTTTAAATCAGCCTTTAACATGAATTTCACAGATTATAGTACATTCTGGATGGTACGGATGGGTGCAAATATTTCATTATATTAGCAGATGTTTTTCCAGTGCCCAATTGAAGTGTTTTTGGTGGCACAAAATAGACATATTTCCCCTATCTACTACCTTTGATGTCACATCTAAGGGGCCAATCACACCAAAAGCGTTTATGGCAGTTGCAGGTGCCTTTTTTGAATGATATTCTATGGGCAGGGTACGTTTGCGCGCTGTTTATGTGCGCCGAGCGCCTTGCGGTTTTTGCCGCCTGCCACGCACGCGTTTTTGAAGGAGCGCTGAGAGCGGAGAAGCGCCCTACGTCATTCGCGTCTTTCCATTGTCCAATTGAATGAGGGGAGAGGCCTTACGTTGTGGTGAGGGAAGTTTACAGTTGCTTTGAAGAACCGGACTCCACTCGCTCACTCTCTCCTGTGTGTTTGTGCACCTCTTACCTTCAAACAAGGTCAGAGCAAGTGCCCTCTTTTTAAAGTTTCTGCTAATATGTCAGTTAACAGTAAAAGAACGCTCACGCTTCAATATTTGATTGACAAGACAGCTGACTCTGTGGTTGCCTAGCAATATAAAAATCTGCGTCCCACTGCTCTTTTAAAAAAAGGCAGTGCGTCGTGCCTTGCGTTTCCAAGCGTTTAAAGCGCTTTTGGTGTGATAAGCCCCTCAAAGCTTTTGAGTGAGCATGCCATCAGCCGATCAGCTCCAGTAGGTCTTGTGTCCTTCAAGAAGTGCACGTGCCAGCTGAACAACTGCTGTTTAGATAATGCAATGCTAATGGATAGATCTTGACATGTTTATACTTTTCAGAAAGTCTGAACACTTTAAATTGGGAAAAAATTGGAATAACATCTTGATATAGATAACCAGACCACATTATTCATAACTCCAGAAAAACAAGCAGCAAAACAAGTCATGTTTTCTGTGATAATATCGAGGACTATGAGCCATTCTGTTTTACTTGCTTCAATCTCTGTAAATAATTTAGAGAGCGGTGCATCCACCGAAAAGCATAAACAAGCTTTGAGAAATAAGGCTGGTACACCAGCGAGGAGCAAATGAATTTGGTCATGAAGACGTGATCATTAGTGTATTTTATAATATACAGCAGTAATCTCATCTGCGCACTGTTGACTGAACACATATAATTATGATCAACAGATGTGCTGTATTTACACCTGAGCAGCTTAATTGAAAATATACACTGCCTGCACTAGCAAACACATACGCTGTTATGGTCTAATATATTTATATTTCTTTGCTTCAGCGCTTTCATTGAAACCCAAGAGCATAACGTTAAACGCAATGATGGTATGTTGGGACTTTGTAAACACATATTTTAAAACTTTCTTTACTTGTGTCATAAGAGCAATAGGGTTTTTAAAATAACATTATCATGCTGTTATTTCTGATGTCACAACCGAAATCAGTTTTTCCCCGTCTATGTCTCGGTTACAATAAAGAAAAATCCTGTTAATGTCTGGAAAATCCAATTTAGCATTATGATGTAATAGATGAGTAATTTCCTGTGTATTACATCGAGCTTAACACTTTAAAATCCTCCTGGATCCAAGACAGTTGGGGTAAAATAAAAAGGGTAGCAGAGAACAATTTTTACTGCCCTAAAATCTCTTGTGAACTATAGTATGTGGTTTTGTGTTGTTTATCTGCTGTATGGATCGGCCCTGTTAAGCTAACCAACTACATCTCTATCCTTTCTCCGGCTTGTGTTGGATACAAGAGGAGATGAAGGGGATATCACAGGTCTGACTGATCGTTTTGGCGAATCTTGGCATGTTGAGTTTCACCACAGACACAAAAGGCAGACAACATTAGCGTAGAACTGGCAACCACCTAGTGCTGCTATAGCTTAAGTGAGACAACTAAAACTTTTTTCAGGGTGACACTGAAGATAACAGGAGCACTATTACAAGAACATAATGGGCCTCATTTATAAAACACATTCATTATATATTATTTTAGACAAACTGATGACCATTATGCATTATACATTTAATGAGTGCCCTGTCTTTTTTCATTTTTTTACTCTTTAACTTTAACTTTTTACTCTAAAAACACAGAGCTCTTCACTGTCAAAGCCGTCCAATCAAAATAGAGGAGGGGCGGGACAAACACTATATTGACCAACCATCCTATAAGATCCTAGTAACATATCATGGATATTTCAAAATACAGCAACGTATTGCCGCATTCCTTAACTCACACTGACAGTATTTCTCTTTGCAAACGGCAAGATCTCTTACCAGCGCTCCATCTGTTTTTCTGAAGCCAAAATATTTCCACACCCATAACTTGACGCCGACTGGAGTGTGTAATATTTCACTTTCATTGTCAGCTCGCCCTGATGGTTGCATCGCTTTTAAAAGACTTAACAATGTGTGTGAACAACAGACTGAAACGTAAATAACGCGTCTGAAGTGGTGTGACGTAGAAGATAATGATGAGGTTAGTTAGCGTCACACGCAGCTTAAGAGTAGGTTGTACGCATATGTCTGAGCGAATGCTGAAAATAGACAGGCGAGCAGACAGGCGGCAGAATAAACACATTAATCGATCCTCTTGCGGACGCATCGATACATCGAATCGGCGCTTGTATAATCGATGCATCGATAAGAATCGATGAATCGTTACAACCCTAGTGTGGACTAGGCCTAAGTTTGCCGTTTAGTTTCATCCCCATCATCATCATCACCTGTTGTTCATTTGGTTAATTATTGTCTTCAACTGTCCCTTGTTAGCCATCCTCATGTATTTATTTAAACCCTAGCTGTGTCCCAATTCAAAGGCTGCAACCTTCTAAGGACGTATTTTAAGGCTTATTGCGTCACAGCAGCGCGACTTGAAGCTAGTATGCCGTCCCAATTCAAAGGATGCTTTAGAATAAAGCCTCAAAATGCGTCCTTATTTCTCCGCGCTGTTAAGGATAGAACGAATGGATCCTCAACAGCCGAGGATATCCCAAGAGTCATTGCGCGCCTGCAATGGCTGCATATAATTGCTGGATATTTTAAAATGAACAATTAAAACCTTTATTAAATAAAAGTGTGTATTTATCAGAAAACATTTTTTCTTGTCACTGTTTTAGTGTTATGAGTTATGTTTTGTGTTAATATTATTCTGTTTATATTGCATATGTTTCTAAGGCTGATTAATTTGATATACTGTTGAATAGTTTAATCTACATCAACGTGTCATATTTTCTAAAATAAATTATTATTTGATTCCATATTTATTTTAATAAGTCAGAAACGTCTCCGCTGTGTCCTGCTGACAGGCGCGGTGGGCAGGCACAGCACGTGACGCCAATTATGAGTCCTCCGAAGGTTAGACTGAGTGCTCACTTTTTAGGGTTGCATGCTTATAAGTTTGCAGCCCCTTGAATTGGGACACAGCTTCTGTATGCTCCCTTTGTCTCTGTCCGATCTCATCTATTTACCATTTTGTGGAAGTCAGTGATATATGTTACTTTGCTCGTCATTTAAAAGATTTTTTAAAAACACTTTGGAAAAGTCAGGCCGAGTACGAAAACACGCTTGTAGCCTAACAGCAGTAAGGGGCGTGTCTACGAACCGACATTGTTGCCTGGGTTGCGTATGTGTGGGGCGGGTCTATCAAAAGAAGGTCCAGATTCTATTGGAGTACGGCCATGTTTGTTTAGGTGATTTCAAATATCAACATTGGCTTTCAGAGATCATGCACCCCACCTTTAAGTTTATTTTGTTATTCTAATCAAAGATATATATATATACCTTGTACTCCTCGTGTGAGTGTAGAGGCAGGGACTATGCTAATTATGAATGAGCCCTGCTTACAAATGATTGGAATTCATTAACACAAACACATTTTATTATCAAATCTTACGTTTACGAAGGCTGCGTCCAAAAACTTAGGCCATTTAATTAACACACACACACACACACATGGAATTGTGGGACAAGATGATGAAGGTATCTTAGGAGTCAGGAAGTAAACCAGACATTGGATTCGAACGTGCCTTGATGCCTTTATGCCTTGGAATGCTGCCTCCGAAAGTTTATTTTAGAACTTATGGATGCAGCTGAAGGATTTGTGGATCCGGAGGAAAGATTTCGGGAAGGTCAGTTTTATGCAAAAATTACTCAGAATTTTCTACTACATTTACGAAGGATCCATGAGGCCCCATAAGTCTGTTTTTAAAATTTTGATTGTTTTCATGTTGAGAGATGCAGTTTGCAGTTATGAAGAATACAAGATAATATGTTAAAGTTACAGCTTGTATTTTACTTTTTTAAGTTTATTTTAATTAGTGTATTTACTAATCTGTGGAGTGGTTGTTAATCCTGTGTCAGCATATGTTTGCTTTAGTAAATCAACAAACACAAGATGTTTCTCATTAATTGCATACATGTATTAAATTATAAAGAATAGCAAGCATTAAATGCTGAAACACAGCTGCTCCTTCCCTACAAGGCAGAATAATAACAAACCCTATCACATAGAAAGCAACAGCGCAGTTCTGTCTGTTACCAGCAGATGACAGTATTGATGCATTGGCTTGCCGTAGTTCGATCTTCAGTCAGTGATAGGTTTCTGAAGTATTCACTGCTTTATTTGGAGTAGATGTTCAGGTACAGAGAAGCCGGAGTAAGTAGGATATGCAAAGCAGCTTTTTGCTCAAATCTCACGCTAACAAGATTTATCAGTCTTCTGCGAGAAGCAAGAAAAGTTATCCATTCAAAAGCGTTTCTCGTCACTCTCCTGAATGCTTCATCAATGCCGTGCACTTAACAAACAAACACCTCATTTTCCCACCAAATTGCTCCTTTTTCATAAATCATTGCTGAGATGAATTTGCATAAGACTCAAAACACTGTGTGTTCATTGTAGGCATTTCTAAGCGTTTTAAACGACTGCTTAACGCTTTCAACAGAAAAGACAAATTTGTTTGTCACGGTTGTACTGTAGGATGAAGGAAGTGATGCGTTTGTACATTGAAAAATGGTTTATTCAATCCAAGTGCCTCATTTTAGGCAATGCTCGCTCAATAAAATACAAAATAAGAGACGGTAAAACAAAAGCGGAAAGACGGGAAGAAAACATTTCTTCCTCAGAGCCATGTCGTGTCAGACACGAACGGGCCTTGGTAGTTATTTGCTGCAAAACGAGGCATGTTTTGTTGTGTGATTCTTGCATCTCTTATTGGATATGCGGCACTGGGGTACAATGAGCTGCAACCTTCACATTCTGATTGAAAAGATTTCTTTTCTGCACTTTTCAATTACTGTGCTTGCTGCTCTGAGACAGAGCCGAATGCCACCTTCTCTCCAACAACCCCCCCCAGTCCTCGCTCGCCTGCCGTGTCTCATACCAAAACAAGGCTGAAACACATGAGAAAATAAAGAAATTTGTCCTGCAGAGAATGAAGAATGCCAGCCTAAATATTTTCCAAGACATCACGCTAATAAATAGAAGGGATTGAAATGACGTCTGGTTGACTGCAGGTGTGTGTTATTACTGACTGTAGGTGATACGTGTTTTTTTATGTAAATATAACTTTTTTATATGGCTGTGTTTGAATACTATCTTGCCTCAATCCATTTTCTATTAGCTACCAAAAAGAATGCAATGAAAAGCATTTCTAATGATCTATGTCATATTTGAAAAAAGTCTCAGAAATTGATATTTATATTCACTTTTTTGGAACTATTTGATCAAATAATGGCCATAATTGCTTCCAGTTAATTGTCACGTTGGAAATAAAAGCTAAGTGCATGGCACTGTGGGATACTGCATATTTTTGGAAATTTCAGTGGGTCTTGAAAGTCTTTTATGCATGCTTAAAGGGTTAGTTCACTCAAGAATGAAAATGTTGTCATTAATTACTCACCCTCATGCAGTTCGAGACCCAGAAGACTTTCGTTCATCTTCGGGAGACAAATTTAGATATTTTTGAGGAAATCCTAGAGCTTTCTGAGCCCTTTTAGACAGCAACGCACTTACAACTTTCAATGCCCAGAAAGGCAGTAAAGACATCATTAACTCTTTCCCCGCCATTGACGAATAAACTCGAAAGAGCGCCACCTGGTGGATAATAGCGGAAATACGGATTGCAGGAATAACTCGTCAATTAAGAGAAATGCTTCTCTGCCAATTACGTATTTCCGCTATTATCCACCAAGTGGCGCTTTTACCCAACTTATAAAACACGGAAGTATTCCCTTAGGGCAAACAGTTCAAACTCCGTGCATGTTTTGAGGATTGCTTTGAATCTGATCTCTATTAAAAGTCCTTCAAAAAAAAATGGAATTATCTCAGTTTTTTGCTCAAAATTTTTTATTTTTGAAGAAACCTACCCATATTTGAAAGGTGATAAAAATAGAACAAATTAAGGTGGGGTGAAATGTTTGTGTATTATATGTTTATATTAGGGCTGTCAAAAGACTATTTGCAATTATTCGTATACAAAATAAAAGTTTGTTTGCATAATAATTGTATGTGTCTTGTGTTTAATTATTGTGTATATATATCTACACATATACATGTTGTCAGGAGTGGCAAGGCGGATGAACCCAAGCGCAGACACTGATAGAAAACTAACCAATTTATTGAACAAAAAACAAGAACACAAAAACCCACGAGGGGGTAAACAAGACAATATACACAGGACCGGATAAACACTAAACTGGACTAGACTATGACATTAAACTAGACTTTGACTGACTTAAACACTAATAACATACAACGAACAGACAATAAACTTGGCTTACTCAATATAAATACAGACAGGAACAGAGCTTGATAACACAGTACGATCACAGACAGAACACTGGGCACAAAGACTTTAAATAGGGAGAAAATAACGAGGGGAACAGGTGATAATGATAACCAGGTAAGGGAGTGTGTAAAAAGTGATGAGACACAGGAAATATGTGGTCTAGTATAATCAATACAGACCACGTATTCCCCACATAAAACATTGTACTGTCAGAACCCTGCCATACTGGACTAAATACTAAAACAGGACAAGGTTCCGGCAGAATCCTGACACATGTATAGACCGTTTCAGCAGTAACAACATAAACAAGCGGCTGTCGCGGTCCGCACGTAACTTCCCGTAAACTCCGCTAAGAATAAATAACAACAAAGTTTTTTAAACATAGTTTAATTATATAACAAGCAAAAAAACAACACATAGATTACCTAGGAAACCAAAACATTTATTATTTTCGACGAGGCATTTGTTCAAGAGATCAGTTTAGCAACTAGTCAGACCATTAAAAAAACGATATATATATATCAAAATCTGAATTTAATATTTTGTATATATATATATATATATGTAAACAAAAGTTTGTCTTTCAGAAAATGTTCTTCTTTAAATATATAAACTAGGGCTGTCAAAAGATTAAACACGATTAATCGCATACAAAAAAAGTGCAGTATTATTTGTATATATATTGTATATGTATATATATATATTACAATATATCATTATTTGTATATTGTAATATATATTACAATATACAAATGATGCTGCACATATATGTTTTTTTTTTGTATGCGATTAATCGTGTTTAATCTTTTGACAGCCCTAGTTTATATATTTAAAGAAGAACATTTTCTGAAAGACATTACACTTTGATAAAAATCATAAAAAATGCTTGCGCTGGCAACTTTTTTTTAAAGCTGGCGGGGAAAGAGTTAAAAACAAAGTTCATGTGACTACAGTGGTTCAATCTTTAAGAAGCTCAAAAACTCTGACACGCATTCATGAAAGCAGCACTGACACTTTTGTTTGTGTACTGTACCCATTTTCATCTATGCATTTGACAGATGTGTTTTATCCAAAGCAACATAATGTTCAGTGCATACAAGGTACAGTATGTCGCTCGAGCAGATTTTGCCAAGTAAGAGATGTCAGGGCAACATACTGTGTTGAACCAAGGACAACATTTTTGTAAATAAAACCTATACCTACCCCAAACCCCAACCCTAACCATAAGTGAACCCTAAAATCAGAGGGATATGATAAGTGAAAAACAATGTTAAATTTAAAACAAACTGCAAACTTAATTCTGAAATCTGATTGGTTAATTGAAATGTTGTCCCAGGGTCAACATAATGTTGCTCTGAGGACATCAACCACTTGTAGGGGACCCAGAGTGGGTCATCAGCAGGCTTGTGCGTGTTTTTGAGCAGTAGCCATCATTGACAAGCACACATCTTAAATTAATCTTAATTCTTAGATTCGAATATCTTGTCATTAGTATGTGAACCCACTACATTTGAACTGCTAACACAATGCTCTACCCATTAAAGGGATACTCTATCTTTTTAGGCTCATTTTCCAGCTCCCCTAGAGTTAAACATTTGATTTTTACCGTTTTGGAATCCATTCAGCTGATTTCCAGGTCTGGCAGTACCACTTTTAGCATAGCTTAGCATAATCCATTGAATCTGATTAGACCATTAGCATCGCGCTAAAAATAACCAAAGAGTTTGGATATTTTTTCTAGTTAAACTTGACTCTTCTGTAGTTACATCTTGTACTAAAACAGACGGAAAATTAAAAGTTGTGATTTTTTAGGCTGATATGACTAGGAACTATACTCTCATTCTGGCGTAATAATCAAGGACTTTGCTGCTGTAACATGGCAGCAGGACGCTCAATGATATTATGCAGTGCCCAAAAATAGTCCCCTGCTATTGAAAGTAACCAAAGGGACTATTTTCGGGCTCTGCTTAATATCATTGTGCCTGCTACAGACATGTTAAATAGGAAAAATGTTGTAACTCTTTGCTCATTTTTAGCGCTATGCTAATGGTCTAATCAGATTCAATGGATTATGCTAAGCTATGCTAAAAGTGGTACCGCCACCCCTGAAGATCAGCTGAATGGATTCCAAAATGGTAAAAATCAAATGTTTCACTCTAGGGGAGCTGGAAAATGAGCCTATTTTTTGGAGTGGAGTGTCCCTTTAAGCTATAGGAACACATAAACAGTACATTTTATGTATTGCACCAGCTGTATGCTGTTTTAAGTATGGCCCTTAATATTGGTATATATACAGTTTATGGATGTTGTACTTGGTTAAAATAACAGGTGGGCCACAGAACTATAAATGTCCATCTTTCTGTACCATAAACCATTCGAGGCTTAGATGTACTGGCTGATGGGTGTAGGAATAAAGTCAATGTGATTTCAGACCCCAGATGGAGGTCCCCTCTGTTTCCTCACCAGTATCACTGACGGCAGCCTGCCATTTCCCACAGACTTTGTGTGTGTGCGATTACATACAGTGCGCAAGTGTCTCGCTGTTTCTTCTTCTCACAAATGGCAACACTTTGCTTTATTTGCTATCTAAAGGGACTTCAGAAAACGTCCCGCATCAAGCTGGCACTGCTCTGTTCAGTCAAGGTTGTTTCTCCTCTTCGTTCACGCTTTCCCTTCAGGTCATTTGGTAAAGTCAGCAGGAACCCAGAGGGAGAAAATAAGAAAAGCTCAAGGTCTTCAAAGAACATGAGAATTATGCTGCTAATAAACGCACCCATTTCAAAGCATCGCCAAGACCACCTTTGCTCCTCACGTGGCTTAACTTCATATTTTAGCTTTATTTCCTGCACTATGTGCCAGTTTCTCAAGATGCCTTTCGCAACAGAAAATATTCCTCTGGTGCTCTTTCTTTAATAGTCCTGCTCTCTTTCACCAAGACCATAACATTGTAATTTAAAGCTCTCCGATGAAGTGATACACATCCCACACCTTGGCTCTCTCACTTTGGACTTCAGCCATATGGTTGGAGGATTGCGGGCCTCTAAATGCACACATTTATAGATTTCAATTTCTGCCACGGTCCTTCACGAGTCAAAGGTGCCTCCATAAGCCTTTAAATCAGAGCTGGTGAGGAGTACGGGCGCAGCTGTAGACGTCTAATGCCGCTCGCAGGGGACGTTCGGTGACAGACTCCAGACAGCTCTCTGTGTTCGGAGCTTCAGACTCTGAGATATAATTATGACAATCTGCCATCTGCTTTGAGCCAGACAGAATCCCGATTGAGACGGCACAGTAATGTTAGGGGAGAGAAATGGAGGATAGGGTTTCTGAGTGAAAGAGCGTCGAGCGCTCCATCAAAAGACTGTGTCAGAAGCGGATCTGTGAGATCGAGCAATAAGGGTGAACAATACGAGTGGAGGCCAGACGGAGGTCGTTTCCGAGCTGTTTGGTGCTGAAGATGATAAAAAATGAGTCTGTCTGTCGTTTGTGTCGGCTTGACTTGAAGGCCGACCTTGGCTCCTCGCATGGACAGCAAAGTTTGATACTGAGGCAACCCTGCTGTCGAATGACTGAAGTTAAAATGTTGTAAACAACATGTTTGACTTATGCTGATGTGTTTTCATTTATCATTTAATTATTTTATTGAGGCAGTAATGGTAAGCAAATTGATTTTTTGATTACGAGTACACTTTTAAAAATAAAGGTTACTGAAAGTTTCTATGTTGGATGTTAGTGATGGGGACGAGACCGCCTATGCCGAGTCAGAGTCAAGACCGAGTCTTTAAAGGGTTAAGACCGAGTCGAGACCGAGTCTGTTGGTTTTCAAATACAGTCGAGTCTGAGTCAAGACCGAGTCTTTGAGGAGTCGAGACCGATTCGAGACCAAGACCATAAAAACATTTCAGTTTTCATATTCATGATTTAATATAATCAACAGTTAGGCCTACAGAATAAGCTAGATTGGGAATTGTTTAGAGGTTCAGTCTTAGTATGGACTATGCTTTTACTATCATTAGAAAATCCCTACTACATGCATCATCTTCTGCCTATTTTTCTAGAGATAAATAAACGCTCTGATGGCAGTACATTTGCACTGCACCATGGGATGTCATTTTCAAATAATGCCTGTCAACATTGCATTTTAGGGGCTGTCCACACGGAGACGCGTATCACTGTATACGTATAAATTTGTTATCGTATTGGCGTTTCATCCACACGGATCCGGCGTTTTGGGAGACTGAATCCGCTATTTTTGAAACCGGGTCCTAAAGTGGTTAAATCTGAAACCGACACCCTTGCGGTTTCGTCTGTACAGCCAATCGTATATTTTGTGAAGCGAAAACGTCATCACATCACGTGTCGGAAGCGTCACACGTAACAGCAACAACAATAACGGCGGACTACGTGATTGTGTCCATGCTACAGAAGCTACTAAAGCCTACTAGCTATATTACAGCAAAAT
Source organism: Misgurnus anguillicaudatus (assembly GCF_027580225.2). Classification (NCBI taxonomy): domain Eukaryota; kingdom Metazoa; phylum Chordata; class Actinopteri; order Cypriniformes; family Cobitidae; genus Misgurnus; species Misgurnus anguillicaudatus. The sequence goes on from NC_073351.2 coordinate 12,584,084, forward strand.
CTATTGCTTCTATGCAATTGTGGTGACCAACAAGCGATAATGGACAACACCATATGTTGGTTATGCGCATGCTCAAAGTCTTCTTCTCCGTGTATAGTGTATATCTGTGGCAGGATTACAGCGCCCCATACTGGTCCGGCATATATACTACACCGCTTTCAGTTGGTTTCAGTGGTTTCGTATTTACAGATTATTTTTTTAGAGCAAGGAAAAAAAATGATCGGATAGGGAATGCACCGGCTTCGTGTGGACATAGCCTTGGTTTTATTGTTAAGTCTTGTGTGTTTTTTTATATGAACATAAAAAAATGCGTTGGTCTCGAGGACTCGGTCTGAAACTCCGAGACCGGACTCGAGTACTACATCACTATTGGATGTATTGATTCACGAATAACCTTTAACAATACTCAATTCCTTTTCCTGTTCTAGTTTTATTGTAGTGGACCAAGGTTAACAGACCGCAAAAAGGTAAAGACTTTTGACAAAAACTTTATTTACAAGACCAATGCTGGGTTGTTTTAACCCGTTGATGGTTCAAGAGGAACAAAAAATGTCCTTCTACGGCATCACTGAGAAGAACCATTTCTAGAACCTTAGTTGGCACAGTTGTATTTAACCCTAGATATTTATTTACATTTAAACTTGATGAGCTGCTTTAGTAACAAGCTCCAATAAGCAGGAACAGGAGAGAAAATCTTTCTCTTTACAAACACTCTGCCCCTCCCTCCTTCCTCCTTTCACTCTTTCTCATTGCGCCTGGTTTTTGTTTTACAAGCCTAATGAGGTGTGCAGGGTAATTAGTAGCAACAGCAGCCACAACTGCTACTACTCTTGTCTTCTCTTTATATGTCTACAGTATTATTCATGTGGTCCAAGAGAGGGCACTGGAGACTCATACAGAGGTTATCGTCTTTAGTGTCCATAAAGCAGATAAATGGCATGTGGGGGGTAGATATAGAGAGAGATGACCTGACACTGATTGATTGACACAGAGAGAAAGAAGAAGAAGAGGGTACTATCACTGGGCACTAGACTCAAACGTTAGTAGAAAAGGAAAATGCCAGTTGATAAGAACATGATGAAATCTGCCGTAATCTGAGCGATATCTATAAAACAGGCTTTCCTCCCCCTTCGTGACACAGAGACAAAATCAGATATATTTTCTTAACACTGCAATATATACCAAGTGTGCAAATATTTAACCCTGTGAGCCAAGCAAACATGGCTTTGTTTTCTGCCAAATGTCAAGTTGATTTATTTATCAATTATGGATGTAGATTTCTGTTTTGGTAACATTTTACAATAGACGTATTCGTTAATGGTAACACTTTAGCTAAGGGTCCAATTCTCACTATTAGCGTATTAACATACAATCACTCAGATATTGGCTTTATTAATACTTACAACGCACACTTTAATGTCTTATTCTGCATAACTATATTCTTCATCCCTTTATCCCAACCAATACCTTAGCATTAGCTAACATGCATTAGCAACAATCTTTGTTAATGTTAATGTATACCAATACAATTGTTCATTGTGCATTACCCAATTAATGATTTAAAAATGTATTAGTAAATTCTAATATTAACATTAACAAACAATAATAAATGAAGAGTTTCCAAAAAGCGATAAACGTCTTTAAAAAAATACTTTAAATACTTCTACACTGTAAAAAAATCTGTAGAAATTTGCAGCTGGGTTGCCGGTAAATTACCTTAGATTTAAATGTATTTTATTTACTGGCAACATTTTGTTCAAAGTTAAATGAACATTAAACATTTACAAGTCTTTGTCTTTACAGAATAAAACTAGAAAAACAGCATCAAGCAAAACATTCTGGGAAACTAAATCTGAAGCAAAAAACAGAAAAAGGTTGATGATGATTTCTGGTTCCCAGAATGCTTTGCATGAGGCTTTTATTGTATAGTTTTATTCTGTAAAGATAAAGACTTGTTAATATTTAAAATTTATTTAACTTTGAACAAACTCTTGCCAGTAAATAACATAAATTTAAATCTACGGTTATTTACCGGCAACCCAGCTGCAATAACATTGTAATTTGTACAGATTTTTTTACAGTGTACAATTACCACCAAAATCAGTATTGTATCTGGTCAGTATTAAAAAGTAAATTCTTGATTTTATGCAAATCCGATATCTGCCGTGTTATTCTGTCATCTTTTTTCCTTTTTTTTTTCCAAAACGCGACAACTGGCAGTCCTCCTCCTCTGCAGAATGCAATAAATCCACTCAACGAATCAGCGCACCATTTCATGCATTGTAAAAAATAATGGTTGCGCGTTGAATACACACTGAATCCTAGTTTTCTTTATCTACTTTGTACTTCGTGATTAACAAACAAACAAAAACAAAAAAATACTTTTGATGGCATTGATAAACCTGTGGTGGTTTTCTGTGGCGGGAAAGAAACTCCAATAATTTACATTAGAGGCACTTGGGAGACGGAAAAATGCAGGCTGTTGCTTGTTCTAAAACATTGACCCCAGGGGATCTTATGAAAAACTTTCCATTATTTTACTCAAAGCAAAAAAAATCGAGCAGGACCAAAACATTTTACAGCTGATCGCTGTCAAAAAAGTTCAGCGACAACGTCCCAAGGATGACTGCACTTTACATTGATAAAAACAAGACAAATTCCAGAAAAATCAGAGGACAACAAAAGTACAGTGGCTAAGATTAAACTAGTTAACTATATTCATATAATGTATATGTGGCATGACACACCGAGGGCTGATAGGATATATATAGCGACTACGCCACCCTGGCACTTGGCCAGAGATAATAACTTGCACTTAGGCAACACAGGTTCCTGTACTAAAGAATTGGTAGAAGACGTGGGTAAAATGAGTATGAAATTTTATTAAATACAAAAAAGAATATTATGCACACAATGAAATCACAACACAATCAATTTAATAGGATGTACTACGGGTGACCTCCATCCTCAAATACCTCTATGGGTGTAAAAGCAGGAGCCGAGGCGTGACAGCAGGGATTAAGGGCACTAATAGGCCTCCACAGCACCGCACAATTTTGGCTACACCTGTGTGGAAACACTCACACACACACACACACGCACACCACTGCACGCAGCACAGCACTCGTGAAGCAATACCACCACCAAAATCCACCCCGCCTTCGGCACTCAGCTCCTGTAACAATAAGATAGTATATTACACTTAAGAATGGTCACAAAGTCACTGGTAGGATCACAACACACTATGAGTGTCAACACAGAGGATGAGGGGTGCACCTTTAACTTCTCACTGTGCCCTTTTCACATAAGCACATCAATTAAGTCAAAACAAACCAAAAACAAACAGGAAAAGAGGGATATTAATATCCCTCTTCAATAAACAAAATAACTCAATAAATTAGAGTTAATAAAATACAAAAATAAATCAAAAAAAACATTAAACAAAAAGAAACAACAACCTTTAGCACTCGAATATCACAGTAAAAGAAAAGCAACAAAACTAAAGAAACAATCACGTTCAATAAGCTTCAATCACACACACACACACACACACACACTAAATTACAGGCAAAGCAACAGCGCCTCTGGACGTTACTTCCCACGAAGCCCTGACTGCACAAATATTAATCGCCCATAGACGCAACAAGTCTGTAATGAAGTTAAAAATAGAACACATTAAACAGTGTACATGCAAAATGTTTATTACGCTTTAAAAACACGTACCGGTTGAATGAGCGATCCGGAAGCACAGATAAATTCAAGGATAAGGCAGAAAGCTGCAGGCTCGTTCTGTCAATCTGGGATTAATGTGTACAGGGAAACAGGAGCCGCTGATACGAGACAACACGATCTATAATAGAATTAACAGTATCATACAACCTACCATTTGGAACTATAGCACGGTTAAACTCTAAAACCACGTACCGTATGTGTGCGATCTCCCCACAAATCACGTCACAGCCCTCTGTGCACCCGTGGGCTCACTCAAATAAAGAGATCTCACAGCACACAACGGCACCGGGTAACATCAGGCAGCGGTCGGTACTGTTAAAGTCTCCCGCAGACTCACTTCAAACGATACACAAACAGACGCCTTCTAATTACACATGCAGTCTTTACACGAAAACGCATTATAGCGGTTTCACTTACCTATCGAGAGGGAACACGTCAACCAAGCTCCAGTCGCAAGGTGTGTCCAAATAAACCACTCTAGACAAGGAAAATACTAATAAGACACAACACACTACAAACCCTCAACCAACTTAACCAACACATACCTGACCGGCGACTCGAGATGACGCAGAAAGGGGGCGTAACGCATAACACCATACTGCTTCACAGTCAAATTTATACATCCCCCTGCCCAGTGATAGGCTGATCAATGAACACAACGACCAACCAATCCAAGAGCAGGACGGGCTTTGCCAATCCTGTCACAATCTCCCCATCTCAGACACTAAAACCCATAAATCTCCCAGTTCAGACTCCTCAGGTGCCTGCTCATCCTGCGCCGATACGGCCTCAGTGACAGGATCCTGAGCAGGTACGTCGCCAGAATCTTGTTGGATTCTAATTTTCAATAAGGAGCGATGTACTTGCCTTACCTTATCCAAATCACCCACCGGGGCAATAGAGTACACTGAGCCTCCTTTTGTAGGGGCTCTCACAACTTGGTACACCACTGGGCTCCACAGATCTTGGATTTTTGACCGACCTCTCACGCCAAAATCGCGGAGATAAACCAGTTGACCCTCCCCCAGTGGTGCATCTCGCACTTGTGAGTCATGCCGTGCCTTGCGGCGTTCCGCATGAACTCTCAAGTGTTCACGGGCCCCCTCGAAAGCAACCTGCAACCGAGTTTGGTGCTCCACAACCCATTCATGCACCTTTCCCACAGCAGTCCCCTCTACCTTACCTAACAGAAAGTCAACGGGTAACCGAGGCTCTGGGCCAAACATCAAATAGTATGGTGACTCACCAGTTGATTGGTGGGGGGTAGTGTTGTAACTAAACAGGACCTGCGGAAGACATGCAGCCCAATCCCGTTTACTCGATGGAGGCAAGGTGCGTAAAAGGTTATGCAGAGTCCTGTTAAACCTTTCACACTGACCATTCCCTGAGGGATGGTAGGGTGTCGTTCGCGACTTCTCCACCCCATACAAACCACAAAGCTGCTGTATTAGTAAGGATTCGAAATTGCGGCCCTGGTCAGAGTGTTTACGACCGGGGACCCCAAACTTACAGAACCACTCCACCACTAACACTTGGGCTACTGTCTCTGCTCGTTGATCCCGTGTAGGAACCGCCAGGGTATATTTGGTGAACACATCTGTGATCACCAAGACATTCTCCAAACCTGAACTGGTCGGCTCCAACACGGTAAAATCCACAGCCAAGATCTCATTTGGCCTAGAGGCCAACAAGTGCCCCATAAAACTAGAGGCCACTGGCTGCACACCCTTGGCGGACTGACAACGTTCACATTCTTTACACCATCTGGCCACCTCACCGGACATACCAGGCCAGTAGCAACGCTGCCGGGCCAGCTCGGTTGTGCGTTCAATGCCCTGGTGTCCATGCTCCTGGTGTAACCCCCTTAAGACCTCAGCTCTTAACACAGACGGCAAAAGAACTTGAAGGATTTCCTCTCTCCCATCGGGGCGGAATACCCGACGATAAAGAACTCCTTCTCGTTCTACCAGTCGATCCCACTGACGGAGCAAAATGAGACTATTCTTAGACAATACTTTCCGTTCCTCTGGACCTGGAAAGTTTTTACTGCGCCAGAGACACCCCACACCCCCAATGTCTGGATCAGCTTCCTGCAGTGCCCTGAGATCAGCAGCAGAATAGCTCGGGAAAACCTTCAGGGCAGCTTGAGTTGCCTGATACATATGCCCCATTCCTGCAGCTTGTTGTATCGATGCAGGAAGCACAGTAACTGGTACAAACTGCCCTACTTCCCCACTGTCGATTGGAAACTGTCTCGAAAGGGCGTCAGCATTACCATTACTCTTACCAGGCCTGTACCGAATTTCAAAGTCAAAAACAGCAAGCTGGGCAGCCCAACGCTGTTCTGTGGCTCCCAGCTTTGCTGACGTCAAATGGCTCAGGGGATTGTTATCTGTAAAAACAATGCATTTCTGCCCTAGTAAATACTCCCTGAATTTTTCGGTCATCGCCCACTTAAGCGCCAAAAACTCCAATTTCATAGAGCTATAATTTGCAGAATTGCGCTCAGTGGGCCGCAGGCTACGACTGGCAAAAGCAATAGGTCGAACTCTTCCCTCCTGTTCCTGAGACAGAACAGCACCCAACCCTTGAAAACTTGCGTCTACCTCAAGAACAAAGGGCAAAGAAAAGTCTGCATATGCCAAAATAGGGGAAGTGGTAAGCTTCTCCCTTAAGGTGTCAAAACTCTTTTGACATGATTCAGTCCAGGCATCGGCAAACCCCTGACCAACTACCTTTTTACGCTTGCCCCCAGCAAACTCTGCCACCAGCTTATGTAAGGGGGCTGCCAACTTGGCGAACCCCTCCACGAAGCGGCGGTAATAGCTGGCAAACCCTAAAAAAGAACGAAGCTCTGTTACACTTGCTGGACAGGCCCAACTAGCCACTACCTCCACCTTACTTGGATCCGTGGCTACTCCCTGAGAGGATACCACATGACCCAAATACTTTACCTGTTCCTGGAAAAACACACACTTCTCCAGCTTGGCTTTAAGCCCTTCCCGCTTCAATCGACCCAAGACTAACTCCAACCGTTCCAGATGTTGAGTCACTGAGGAGGAGAAAACCACAATGTCGTCCAGGTATAAAAGCAAGGACTGATGCCGTTGGTCCCCAAACAACCTTTCCATCAAACGCTGGAAAGTGCTGGGAGCATTACAAAGCCCAAACGGCATCCTGTTCCACTCAAATAATCCAAATGGAGTACAGAAGGCTGTTTTGGACTTATCCCCCTCAGTGACTGGAACTTGGTTGTACCCGCTGGCCAAATCCAAGGTGGAGAACCAGCGGGCCCCGGTCAATGCATCTAACGTTTCCTCGATGCGAGGCAGCGGAAACGCGTCCTTCCTGGTCTTCGAATTCAACTGACGGTAGTCTACGCACATGCGTAGACTACCGTCTTTCTTTTTTACAAGGACGATAGGGGATGCATACGGGCTACAGCTTTCTCTAATTACCTGAGCATCAAGAAGCTGGTTAATGTGTGTTTTCACTACATCATATTCTGAGGGTGGCAAGCGCCTGTACCGCTGCCGAACCGGAACGTCATCAGTAAGGGGAATGTCATGAGAAATCAAGTCTGTACAGCCCAAATCACTTTCGTGCGCTGAAAACACAGACTGATACCTCTGCAACAGGGCCCTAACCCTATCCTGCTCCCTACTCTCCAGGGCTGATAAATCAATAGTGTCGATCCTCTGCTGCAACGGAGGTTCTAACACACACTCTTGAGCACCTACCATTGCAACAGTCTCCTTCACTTCAATGACCCCTGGAGGCAAACTCACCACAAACACACCATGTAGGGAACCCAACAGTGTATTTGGATAGAGTACCACATCTAACACCCCTACATTTACAATTGGAATGTAAACTGTACCCCGAACTGATGGCACCAATGCAGGCGAGGCCAGAAGGCCAGCCGGGAGTCCCGACTCAAGTTGCTCGAACAACACTTTACCCTGAGAGTACTGCTAAGAACAGGTGGCAGCCACAAACTTCATGTTGCCACCTGGGATATGACACTGATGACTTCCTCGCACCTTTACTCGCCCTACCTGTCCAAGTCCTGGTTGACGTGTATCCTTGTGACACTGCTGCAAAGCCTGCATCACAAAATCAGGAACCTCTACTACGGGTGGAGAGTCAAACAAGGCTGGGCCATGTCGACCAAACAGCTCCTGGTAACACCGGCTCAACACATTCATTCCCAGTATTCCTGGGACCTGAGCACACGTATTACCAGGGGGATCCTTTACTACCAATATCCCACACCCTGACACTATCTTACCACACAACTCAACATCCAATTCCAGATAACCAAGATATGGAATAGCGAGCCCATTAGCCGCCCGTAGTTGGAGCCATTGGCAAAGTTTTAGGCGCTCCTGACCCCAAGGTTCAAAATGGCTTAAAAAGCAGCTCTCGGTTATAGTGGAAACCATAGAGCCTGTGTCAATCAAACAAGTCACCCCAACTCCCCCAATCTTGACCACCAGTTGTGGGCAGCCAGACATTAAATGAGACATCGAGCCCCTAATTACCCCAGCCGAGCTGTGGCTCAACAGCCCGGCGGGCACTAGTTTTCCGACGGCTGGCTTGGGTGACGTTGTCCCCTCCCTAATAATGCCGGGGTATGGTCATAACGCAAAGGATTAGAAGATGACTCAGAAGCCGAATTGGCAGGCCGTGACAAATTACACTCCCTCGCAAAATGCCCAGGTTGATGGCACCGCCTACAAACCACCGGTCCATAACGTGGGGAATGACTACGCGAACGTGCGCCTTGAAATTGGGTGAAACTTTGAGTCAACTGATTCAACTGATTTTGTTGAGCTTTTAACATTTCTCGTAATTCGCTCAATTCGGATGACGAAGACTCATTAGCAACGGAGCGCTGATTCCCCTGTACACCATATTGAATCCCATACGAAAACGGGACAGACTGGCTACGAGCCCGCGCACCCCCTGGCAAACCCTCCTGTTCCCACCGTATCGCCTCACTGCGTACTTCTAATAGTGTGATATTTGGTTGACGGCGAACTAACTGCTTGAGTTCACGCCGGAGAGCATTATCACCAACATGCTCCGCAAACTGGTCACGCAGCAATATTGGAGCATTTGAAACCGCCCCAGGAAACCGCTGTTTAACTTTTTCCATAAGACCCATCAGAGCAAGGGAAAACTCCAATAGGCTCTCCCCCTCCAACTGTCGTCTGGAAAAAACGCTTCCTGCAATGCTACGTGGGACTGTGAGCAGCCAAAAACCTCGCGCAACGCAGAAAAAATCTTTTCTGGATCCCCTCGTTCAGCATCCGAACGATATCGGATCTCGTCACGGGCCTCCCCCTCTAGATGGTCAAATAGAAAGAACGCCTGCTCGCCTACTGACAAATGACGGGTCCGAATACAGGCCTGTGCCTCCTCAATCCATTCGCTGATGCCAATACCAGACCGACCATTGAACCGTGGACACTTCCGGTCACGAGGTACAAACACAAATCTTTCTGACAGATTGGCACCAGCAACAGCTGGAGGAGGCACAACCGGCTCTGGATCGGGCACATGAGAAGATGAAGTGCTGGAGCCAGGCAACGCGAGAGCACTCTCTTGACGCAACCGCTCATTGTCTGCCCTCAACTGCACCACCAATTCTCTTAGTTCCCTAAGTTCTTCTTCCATTATTTAAATCACAACTTACCACCACGACGGGGGTCACAAAAATAGAGAAAGCTGCTCACCGCAATCCAACAGACGCTGTTGCTTTGCCTAAAACACTAAACACAAATTAATAAAGAAACACAGAACAATTCACCTTAACAAAAAAACTACTAAATACCCACGTCTTCGCCTAGATAAGCACAATCCTGCCGACTACGCCAGAATGTGGCATGACACACCGAGGGTTGATAGGATATATATAGCGACTACGCCACCCTGGCACTTGGCCAGAGATAATAACTTGCACTTAGGCAACACAGGTTCCTGTACTAAAGAATTGGTAGAAGACGTGGGTAACATAAGTATGAAATTTTATTAAATACAAAAAAGAATATTATGCACACAATGAAATCACAACACAATCAATTTAATAGGATGTACTACGGGTGACCTCCATCCTCAAATACCTCTATGGGTGTAAAAGCAGGAGCCGAGGCGTGACAGCAGGGATTAAGGGCACTGTGGAAGCGCACTAATAGGCCTCCACAGCACCGCACAATTTTGGCTACACCTGTGTGGAAACACTCACACACACACACACACGCACACCACTGCACGCAGCACAGCACTCGTGAAGCAATACCACCACCAAAATCCACCCCGCCTTCGGCACTCAGCTCCTGTAACAATAAGATAGTATATTACACTTAAGAATGGTCACAAAGTCACTGGTAGGATCACAACACACTATGAGTGTCAACACAGAGGATGAGGGGGGCACCTTTAACTTCTCACTGTGCCCTTTTCACATAAGCACATCAATTAAGTCAAAACAAACCAAAAACAAAAAGGAAAAGAAGGATATTAATATCCCTCTTCAATGAACAAAATAACTCAATAAATTAGAGTTAAGAAAATACAAAAATAAATCAAAAAAAACATTAAACAAAAAGAAACAACAACCTTTAGCACTCGAATATCACAGTAAAAGAAAAGCAACAAAACTAAAGAAACAATCACTTTCAATAAGCTTCAATCACACACACACACACACACACACACTAAATTACAGGCAAAGCAACAGCGCCTCTGGACGATACTTCCCACGAAGCCCTGACTGCACAAATATTAATCGCCCATAGACGCAACAAGTCTGTAATGAAGTTAAAAATAGAACACATTAAACAGTGTACATGCAAAATGTTTATTACGCTTTAAAAACACGTACCGGTTGAATGAGCGATCCGGAAGCACAGATAAATTCAAGGATAAGGCAGAAAGCTGCAGGCTCGTTCTGTCAATCTGGGATTAATGTGTACAGGGAAACAGGAGCCGCTGATACGAGACAACACGATCTATAATAGAATTAACAGTATCATACAACCTACCATTTGGAACTATAGCACGGTTAAACTCTAAAACCACGTACCGTATGTGTGCGATCTCCCCACAAATCACGTCACAGCCCTCTGTGCACCCGTGGGCTCACTCAAATAAAGAGATCTCACAGCACACAACGGCACCGGGTAACATCAGGCAGCGGTCGGTACTGTTAAAGTCTCCCGCAGACTCACTTCAAACGATACACAAACAGACGCCTTCTAATTACACATGCAGTCTTTACACGAAAACGCATTATAGCGGTTTCACTTACCTATCGAGAGGGAACACGTCAACCAAGCTCCAGTCGCAAGGTGTGTCCAAATAAACCACTCTAGACAAGGAAAATACTAATAAGACACAACACACTACAAACCCTCAACCAACTTAACCAACACATACCTGACCGGCGACTCGAGATGACGCAGAAAGGGGGCGTAACGCATAACACCATACTGCTTCACAGTCAAATTTATACATCCCCCTGCCCAGTGATAGGCTGATCAATGAACACAACGACCAACCAATCCAAGAGCAGGACGGGCTTTGCCAATCCTGTCACATATAGAAAAAAGATCTAAGTGAAGCTGTCAGCTGCTTCGCAAAGGGGTTGAAAAAACTCCTATGAGAAACCCCCTGTGGTAAAAAAGTCCTAGGTAGAAAAAAAAACTTGAAAGAGAGAGACCGACCTAGCAGATCCTTTAAAAAATATACTATATATTAAATACTATATTATATGATTTTATAGGAACTACATTTTAATTTAAAAATTAAAGGAAAGCTGTTGTGGTTGTTACTGGGCAGGCATCAACTTGGCATCACAATGATGGCAGGCAAGTAAATCAGTGGTGTGATGAGCGTTACGGCATCTGGAAGTGGGTCTGTTAGTTTCATGTGTAATGGTTGTATGCTTGATCGGTTCTGGACAAGCTAACTATTGCGGCATAAGTATGTTTATGGGACAAATTACATGAATGCACTACAGCAAATGTATAAATAAACACTTTATTAAATGTCACATTGTTCCTGATCACATTTTTTAAACCCTAGTTAGTGTGTTATGTTGCTATATTGGCATAAATAATACCTGTAAAATGATAAAGCTAAAAGTTCACTGCCAGGCGATATATTTTCTTTAATAGAATTCACCTTTCAAAGCCTACAGCGAATGGCCGGTTTGGACTACAGCCCTCTACTTCCTGCTTTAATGACGTCAGTAAAACAGTTTGTTGACTAAACTCCGCCCACAGGAATACATCAGTCACCAGCTAAGCTAACGGGGAGCAAAGCTGCTATCGAATCACAACACACTAAACTACACAATCAGAACTCGATACGTATTTCTGAAGGAGGAACTTCATAGAACAAGGAAGACATCCGCCGTTTTTAGGACGTTGAAAACAGCGCTATAGATAAGTAAATTGTGTTAAAAATAATTAGTTTTTTTTACACACGAAACATAAACACATGTTATATTGCACACTATAAACACAATCAAAGCTTCAAAAACACAGAAAGAACGGGACCTTTAAACTCTTTTAAAAACTTTTATTGTTATGCCCTGCAGCTTGCATCAAACTCAGCATCCCATATCTCTGTGGTTAGACATACTGTAAGTTTGCAGATACTGTAGATAAACTTTATCCCGACAGGCTTATCTCAACTGCTTTACACTGGGTTAGTCATTGAGCGTATGACCAATGCGAAATTGTGTAAACACGAAGGCAAAGCTTATATTTGCACCCGACCAGACACTTTGAAATCCATTTTCATATCCCACCAGACACCGACTCGTTCTCTCACCTCTCAAAGGGCACAGTGTGCAGCGGTTAATGTTCTGGATGGGAGATGACTGATAGGTTTACATCTACACTCTCACCGGAAGATGACTCTTTGTCACTCTGTGACTCCCCCATACATTAACATATATAACACCTAACTCTGTCACAGAGCTTACTTTCCTCTGTTGTTTCTCACCCAGCCTGAAACCACAGCCTGAGTCTTTTAGATGCCACATGTGTCACTCTGACAGCATATCCCATGATTCATCACTCATAGGAAATGAGGCCTGCGTTCTCAGAAAGCTGTGATATGCATGATGATTTCCATGTGTGGGATGTCGCATAATCGAGTACACGTTATGAACCGTCAGAAAAACCCTCAGTCTGCACAACATTGAGGTAATTTCTTGAACCTGGAAATGTGCTTCTGTACCGTGTGTCCTTTTCAAAATCACCTACAAAAAAATCAAGCTACCTAATACAAAATAAATCACCTTATGTGTATGATTTAAAAATGAAGATGTCGAAAAAGACGGAAACACCGGTTTTGTGGGTGTGCATGGAAAATATATTATTTCTGGAATTAGAGAGAACAATTCGTGCTGTGTTGTCGGAATTCTGTAGGGAATGCAGTACATTTGTGGATGATGTTTTTCATAATTATCACCAATACAGATATAGTTTTGACATGAATGTCTGGGGTGAGACACACACAATTGCATATAGAGCATCTATAATTTATTATTTATGAAGCTAGCAGAGCCAAACTGGGAACTGAGGAATTTTTTGCTGATGTTTGACTGCAGCTTCATGGTCTGAATTGATAACCAGTATCTAACAATATTTATAACTGCAGTAGTATCTAGCTACCAGCAACAAATAAGGCCATGAGTACACATTTTTAAAATAAAACATTTAACATTGGGGTATTTAAAAAAAATAATTGCATTCACAAGGCAATATTTCCGAACGAACCAGACTTTGTTAATCCACATAAAGTCACATGCGAGTAAACTCTCCATTAATTGGTCAGAGTGCATGTGTTTATTTTACGTGATTCCACTCAAATACAGCAGCTTTACTGTATTATTCTGTGGCTTTTTTGGTAACTACTGTTTTATTATTTAATATTGGGAGTAGGAATCAAAACTTAGGTGGGACATTATTGTTACAATGTACCTATTGCGGAGAATAGCAGTTAGAATATATTTTATAAGAAACAGGTGCACTTTGGTTTTGAATGGTGTTGACTTGCTCACCAGAATTCATGACCAAAGATTTATCAGGTATGTTCATGGTTAATAAAGCAATAAGACAGCCTGTTCATTGGTCCGTTGGGTCGGATTGCTTTTAGGCTTATAGCGAACCACTCAACAGTTCGTTTGCAATCGTGCCGAGACCATCTTGTTCAGGTGTTCTAGGAGCGGTTGTTTTGGTGCGGATCCTAGGGTGATTGCCATGTTGACATATTCCTAAACTAACCGTACCAAGGGAGAAAACACACTAGGTTCCGAAACAAAGGCTCAGGTCTGAAAACACCCTTAAACAACCTTATAGATGAAACCATTTTTGGCTTTAGGGTCATTTTATGAAAATGGTGGCTTTTTGAACAGACAACTTTTTAAAAATGGAATTCTTTTTTTATACCAAAACTTATAGTCAGATTGCACACTCACTGTGTGCTTTTCAAAACAACCATGCCTATAGTGAATGTTTGACCCAGGAAGAAGTTGGCAAGGATGCTGATTTTTTTTCAAAGTGGTGGTTTTTATAAATTGTAACACCAGTGACATGAAATTGGGGGACATGTATTCCCTTTAAATTATTTATAATATTTAGTTGATATTTTAGTTTTTTAAGTAGTCTACTAAATAACTGTACTACTTCCCTTTGTATTATGACATTTAAAGGCACACCGCAGAACTTTTTGGCCACTAGGGGGTGCAAGACATGTATTTTTCAAGCCTAGCACCCCTAGAGGCCACAAGCGCCGCAGCACTGTCGCAAAGGAAAAGAACTGGCCAACCTTAAAACTAAACTAAAAACAAAACCTTTAAAACGCTAAACGATCGACATTTTGAGGCATCAGGGAGAAACGCAGTCATGTTAATACAACTTTCTGATGAGGAACTCGTGGCAGAAGCCATTTATCAATCTGAAGGTTGCAGCCTCCGGATGTCGTATTTTTAAGCTGCATACGTCATCAAGACTGTCTTATTTCAGAACATTAACAATTATAAAGTTGACTGTTATACTTAGTTAATCGTAAATTTTTGCAGTATGCTTACGACTTGCGAATGTAATGCTCAGTTTACCTTAATAAACCAGGCTTGATGACGTATGCAGCCTGCATATTTGACCTCCGGAGGCTGCAGCCTTCCAATTGAGAAACAACCAGAACTATTTCCTTGCCTTTTTCGAAACACATATTGTTGCATCGTCCCCCTCTCCCTCGCCACCAGGATTTTCCGCAATGGCGCTCGTTATTCCTCTCTTTTGTGTGAAAATTGTCGCTCCAAATCCAAGTAAACCGATGTGTTTAGGTCTTTGTAATACGTCACGCGAGTGACAGCGGAACGCAGCAAATGAGGAAGAGAGAAGAGAGAAACTCTCGGATCTGATTGGTGAATGAATAGGGTTTGGTTTTACACTGTGTGAGTTTGAGCAAGTTGGACTGCTATAGCATCCTGGATTGTAATGTAAATACAGACAGTAAAAGAAAGGTAAATACATGAACACAGCATCTGAATACAGGGAACTATATGCAAGATAATCGCCGTCATTTATAAAGAAGATCGCATTTATGTATGAATCAAGATCGTGAGTTTATATAAAAAATTGCCTTAAAGGGGAATCAAACCCAGGTCGCCCATGTCATAGGTCCACAACACTAATACAGTGCCACAGAGTCACATAAAAGAAGTTACTTTCTACATTCCTTAAGTAGCCTCCAGCAAAATTCACGTTAAAAAAAATTGTGTGGAGGAAGTGACGTATGCCGTAAAGCAGTCGAATTTTGTAGTTTTTTTTTTTGCTCTGGTTACTACCAGAAACCCTAAGTTTTAAAGTACGAGTAAAAGCGATACAGACCCCGTCAGGCTATGGTAGACATGTCATTCAACCTGTTTAAAGTTGATGTACTATCACAAGGGTCTTGAAAATGTATTATGAAGGTTGAAAAATTACATGGTGTCGCTTGAAAGGGGGAGAATAATATATTTTTTTACAATATATACAATATATATAAAAAATGGTTTGCAATATAACTGTCTTACATATGTTTTATTAATAATAAAACACTTCAATTAAAGCAAAAAAACATATATTTTGTGTCATTATCTGACAATTTTAAAGGAATAGTCTACTCATTTTCAATATTAAAATATGTTATTACCTTAACTAAGAAGAGTTGATACATCCCTCTATCATCTTAGTGCGTGCACGTAAGCGCTGGGGTGCGCTGCGACACTTCGATAGCATTTAGCTTAGCCCCATTCATTCAATGGTACCACTCAGAGATAAAGTTAGAAGTGACCAAACACATCAAGGTTTTTCCTATTTAAGACGAGTAGTTATACGAGCAAGTTTGGTGGTACAAAATAAAACGTAACGCTTTTCTAAGCGGATTTAAAAGAGGAACTATATTTTATGGCGTAATAGCACTTTTGGGAGTACTTCAACTCGCCTAAAAAATCCGCTCCCCTTCTCCCTCTCATAATGGGAGAGGGAGAGTGTTACTGCGCCGAGTCGAAGTACTCCCAAAAGTGCTATTACGCCATAAAATATAGTTCCTCTTTTAAATCCGCTTACACTGTCAAAAATAAAGGTACGAAGCTGTCACTGGGGCAGTACCCTTTAAAAAAGGTCCTAATATGTACCATTTAGGTACAAATATGTTCCTTTAAAAGTACATTTTGGCAGTTCAAAGTACTAATATGCACTCTTTGGGTACAAAGGTGTACCGTTTTGAAAGGGTACTGTCCCAGTGACAACTTTTGTACCTTTATTTCTGAGAGTGTAGAAAAGCGCTACGTTTTATTTTTGTACCACCAAACTTGCTCGTATAACTACTCGTCTTAAATAGGAAAAACGTTGATGTGTTTGGTCACTTCTAACTTTATCTCTGAGTGGTACCATTGAATGAATGGGGCTAAGCTTAATGCTATCGAAGTGTAGCAGCGCGCTCCAGCGCTTACGTGCACACACTAAGATGATAGAGGGATGTATCAACTCTTCTTAGTTAAGGTAATAACATATTTTAATATTGAAAATGAGTAGACTATTCCTTTAAGTGTTTTTCCTGGTGGTTGGGGCTGGGACTGGAAAGCCACCATTTTCATAGAATGACCCTTTATGGTTCTATAGAGCAGTGATTCTCAAACTGGGGTCCGGGGACCCCAGGGGGGCCGCGAGATGGTCCCAGGGGGGCCCCAGTTTTATGAGATTTTATAAAATACATTAATTTATCATGAATTCGGTGTAATTAAACCTAAAAAAAAATAAGACTAACCAACAGCACTACTTTGTATAACTTAATATGTTTTGTTTAATTAAAATGTTACATTTTAGAACAGTTTTTTGTCATAAATTTTCTTTGGGGGGGCCGCGAAGGAATGCACCGTACACAAGGGGGGCCACATGCGGAAAAAGTTTAAGAACCACTGCTATAGAGAACCTTTAAAGGTCCACTGTCTAGATTTTTAGTTACATCTAGTGGTGAGATTGTGAATTGCAACCGACGGCTCAGTCCACAGCTCGCTCCTCCCTTTCGAAACGCATGTAAAAACATAGCTGTGCAAAAAATGCCGACTTCCATGTAACGGTACATTCACAAGCATTAACGCTTCCCATTCACTTTTAATGGGTGACGTCAAGGGTTGGCGAACTGAATTGTGGATCCGTCGGCGCCGCGTCACTGCCATTGCTCGCAGCAGAAGTTGAACATTTCTCAACTTTTCGAGTGGCAACGTGTGCGTCAGCCAATCAGATTGCCTTATGCAAATAACCTAGGCAGAACCAGCCAATTACGTTTATGGAAGACCGGAGCATGTGTTGCGGCCACCGTGATTGGCCATTGACCTCAGTAAGAACCTTTAGTAGTACAGGTTCCTTTTTTCTTTTTAAGTGTAAGCATATTAGTTCTGTCAAATATTTTTGTTTTAGTAGAGAAAGTTTCATCTTTTAACAATTTGTTATTATCAAGAGCTTAACCAAGAGAGAAATAGTTTCATGAACAAAAACACTTCAAGGAGTTTTATGATGTATTCGCATATGGGGATGGGGCACATAAAGCACAATATTAATGAAAGGCAGTAAATGAAAAAAGGATTTTTCCTCCCTCTGTCCAGGCCTACATAAAAAGTTAGAAAGCGTTCCATATCTAAAGCGCAAATCTTTAACTACCCACACTAAATGTCAAACATGAGACCCTTTATCATTTCTATATTATAGCTCCCATGTTTGTATTAAAAAAAACGATGACAGTTGTATTAAAAAACAATGACAAAAATGTCCTCAGGCGGAGCTCTAAAGATATGCACTCTCTCCCTATTTGTTCTTATTTTTATTCTCTCTCTCAAACACTGTGCTTGTCCTTCCTGCTTGAGAGCACATATCTCTGGCTGTTGCTATTTATGATGGCCGGCATTCATCTTAAGAGCATTCACTCCTACACAAATGTCAGAGGGCTAGTAGGCATCTTATTAAAGTGCGCTCCAGAGGGAGTATGCATTAATTATTACTTTCTCAATAAGAACTTGGGTGTGTTTGGTCAATATGTCTGGAAGTCACCTTTAAACAAATCACTGTATAATAAATATAGACACTTTAGTGCACCTGTTTTATATGCAGCTAGAGTAAGTCCCCCTGTGGTAAAAATCAAGTTTATATTGCTGTTTATTTGTCTATGTGGTGTTTTTAATATGCTTCAAGACAAGCCATGAGCAAACTCATCATTTAACACCATTGCGGAGCATTTTCACCATAAAACTAGAGTTTTCCAAAGAAGTTGTTCTCGGTTTCATACATCACAAACATTTAACCAATCACCAATTTTTGTTGAAACATGTTTATTATTATGTTATCATGTTTTATTATGTTTTATTGTGGTACTTAACTACTAAAATGGAGTTATCTCGTTTCGGAACCAAACTCTTCTATTACAAATATATCTATTAGGGCTGGGTAAAAATATTGATTCAGCAATGCTTTACAATGATTTGTTTCTCAATTCAATATCGATTCATCAAATCCTATGAATCAATTTAGCCCACGGGCCAGTGGCGGCGCTGTGGGCAACACTCTAGCGGGAGCGTTCAGCACTGTACAAGACGCGCTTTACCAAAACAGCAAGATGGCAAACAGCAGCTGCACTCCGTTCAAGCCTGCACCACCAATTTGTTCTTAAACATTGGTAATACTGCACACATTATTTAAAAATATACTCAGGTACTTAATTACTTGTGTATTTACTTATTATTGAATCGATACAGAAGCAAATAATTCAATACCGAATCGAACGAAGCATTAAGAATCGAAATTGAATCGAATTGTGAAATTCCTAACAATAACCAGCCCTAATATCTATGGTTCGCGCTGCGCTATTGAGTAAAGGTGGGGACTAATTTGCATATTAATAGATCCGCATATACAAAATGAGGCAAGGATGTAGAGTTGCAATCGAGCTGTTTTAAAGCATGAACAACTTTCACATATTCTATTATGATGCTTGTGAGTTTTAAAGGTGCAGTGTGTACATTTTAGAAGGATCTTTTGACAGCAATGCAATATAATATAGATAACGGTGTTTTCAGTGGTTTATAAAGGACCTTACATAATCATTATTTACACACAGCGTGGATTCTCTTACATGGAAGCCGCCATTTTGTGCCATCATGTTCGTACAGTAGCCCTAAATGGACAAACTGTTCTATAGAGCACGTTTGTCACTACTTTGTCTTAGACGATGACATGTTTGTCCTGTGATGGCTACCATAGCTTCTCTATGTGCTTCGAAAGTGAGGGGTGCAATGCGCAACCTTACCACTAGATTCAGCTAAAATCTACACACTGCACCTTTAAAGGGGCCATGGCATGAAAATCTAACTTTTTCCATGTTGAAGTGCTATGATTGGGTCCCCAGTGCTTCTATCAACCTAGAAAATGTGAAAAAGATCAACCCAGTAACTTACCCCAGATTTCCACCAACTGCGGAGCGGCTGCAGATCGGCTCTGCTGCGTTACGGTTCCGCACTCCGCCGTCCGCCAATACCCACCAGTTCCGTATTTGTTGCAGAGCGGCTGCGTGCTGAAGCGACGAGGACCCATGAGGTCTTGCAAATTCACGTGATGATGGCGCGATATCTGGTTCTGTCTCCGCCCATATGACGTTAAATTATGACGTTTTGCTGGACCAGCCCAGATAACAACACGAGATCTCGCGAATTCAGGTATGATCACGCGATATAGTCATGGCGCCGCATGGCATGTCCGGCATCCGTCAAAAATAGAAGCTCTGCGTATTTGTTCCGGAGGGCTGTGGATGGCCGGAGCTGTGACAGATTCGGAACGCAGTCAGTCGTACACACATTGACTTGAATGGAAATTGATTGACTCTGCTGCCTTTCCGCAGCGTATTCGCAGCCGTTCCGCAGTCAGTCGAAATCCGGGGATAGTTTTGGTAAACCATTCTCTATAAGCGCATGAAAAAATAGGTCGTTAAAATGTGGCTCTCCTTATGATGTCATAGGGAGCTCTTATTATAATACCACCCCTTAATCTGCACTATCCAACCACAGCACTGCCATTTAATGCAGATAAAGAGAGAGAGAGAGAGAGAGAGAGAGAAGCTGTGTCTGAAACCGCTCCCTATCCACTATATAGTGCACTATATCGGGTGTCGGCCATTTTGTAGTGGTGTCCGAAACCTGAGTGAACAACTTCATTCCCTACATGCATTCACTACTTTTTACCCACAATGCACTCCGATTTTGAGTGTAGATTCGATGTACACTCGTTCACTCATATTTCCCATGATGCAACAAGAGACGAACGCGTAACTTGAATCAGCTGAAGGATGACAGTAAACACCAAACATTTTCTTGTTGTCAGTTATTTTCTACTTTTTGAAAATAAACAAATGAAAAATAATTGCGTCATCTTTTATTTAAAATCGAATACACATTTTTATTAAACAATAAATAAACAGCAGTAAATAAATATTATAAGCAGTTGTTTTGTATCAACTAATACAATAAACATGACAAATGTGAAAAACAGTAAGAAAGTAAACTTTACCATTTCACAGCACAATCAATAAAGCCACACAGGTGTTTTTGATGAATCTCTGCGACAGCTCATTGACGCATGATATTTGCGTCAGTGTCTGAAATCGCTCACTCATTTTCATTTGCTTCTTCCCCATATAGTGGACTCAACTGTCATTCCCCATATAGGGAATAGTGAATGAGTGAACGGTTTCAGACACAGCTAGAGAGAGAGAGAGAGAGAGAGAGAGAGAGAGAGAGAGAAAATAATTCACAGCACAATTGAGTTCCAATTGCAACAAACCACCATCATTGTGATCAGTGTTTGCACTTCATCAGCTCATTTGCATTTTAAAGGACACACGCAAAACGGCACATTTTTGCACACACCTACAAAGTGGCAATTTTAACATGCTATAATAAATGATCTATATGGTATTTTGAGCTAAAAATTCAAATATTTGCTCTCGGGACACCAAAGATTTATTTGACATCTTAAAAAAGTATTGTGCCATGGCCCCTTTAAGTGATAAAATTATTGACTACAGGGGGACTTTAACAAAACCCTGCAAACTTGTTTCTTATGATCGACCTACTGTATTTGATCATGTCTGTGAAATCCAGTCTGAAGTCTAATAATCTAATTATGAGTATCAAAGTTTGATTTGACATTGATTTCAATCTTTGACATGACCTTACTCAGTCAATATTAAATATATTATGATTATATTTTCATAGAATGTTCTTTACATTATCTATGATGATTTTATGTAGTATGCCATAAAATCGATAGTACAATGGGACAGTGGCATCCTGACCCCAACAGGCCAGTTATACAGTACACTGCTGAATTAGCAGGAATTTCACTGGCTTGTTAGACCTGTAGCCCAGCGGGAATGTTAAAGTGCATGTGGATTGACAGGGCTAGATGAATTTAACACAGGCTCGTGTGATGCTGTTTTGGGTCACCGAATATCCTGGGATATGTGGTCAGTAAATCTTACAGAGTGGTGACAAGCGCACAGGGAATGCAGCGAGCGAGGGGTCTTTCAAGTGACACGTGTGAGTCCAGCTTGACTGACTGCTTACAAGACATGCCAGTGACCGGGGAGTATATTGGGCCAACATTTACAGTATATTTCATCTCCAGGTCATGTCAATACAGAATTTTGATTTGCTACTGGTTAGTTTAACAACCACACTGTTCTTAAATGTGCCGAATAGCACACTAGAGTTGGATATTGTGAACCGCTTCTTATACAGAACTATAACCGAAAGGTTTTCCCTGTTCACCTCGGTTCTTCAGCGTCTACATTCTGCATTCATTCTTTTAAATCAGTTGAAGCTGTTACTGAATTAACATCTGACTCATTTACTGAACCACATGCCATTATTATTCTCATGTTCGACTTGAAATGAAGCGAGAACTGTTACTGTGTTATGTGTTCCTAAGGCTTGTGAGACTTAAATCTGCATAATTAGTGATTGCTTAGGAGAGCATGTAGCTAAAGATAAACAACTTTATTATTTATTTCCTTTGTAATAAGTTGTAACTAAGATGTTTAGCGTTAATGTTTGATGTAGTTAGGAGCAATTCTTATTTGCTTGTTCTAATTGCAAAATGATCATTAATATGTGGAAAAGTGGAGACTACAGTATAATCTAATAAGAATAATTAAATTCATTACGATTTAAAATTTTAATAATTTCTTCTCTAAATTTTACAAACAACAAAGGTGGCTTTGCTTTTATACGTGTGTGTTGGGTTTATAAGTGTTTTTGTGCAATCGTATTTGGAGGGTACTCACCAGTAGGCTGCTCATCAACATACCAATTATTCCAATCACCCTCCCGGGGCAAATCGTGAGGGTTGTAAGCTTGATTTGCCCCAGCAGGTCAAAGTGCCTGTGCCACTTCATCGTCATTGATTCAAAAATACCAGGCAGAACCCAGTGAAGACGCCAATCAAACAAAAGCCTCGTGGTCTTCACACTGATAAGTTTGGATCAGTTTTAAAAGACCTTAATACAAACAAAAGAAGCTTTTGCAGTACTGATCGAGTCATATGTCACATTTTATCCACTGCAAACTTTTGTGCCAAAGTTAAGGAAGACTGGATAGTTTGATGGGGTCAAGATAAAATGTCGTTCAAGGATGCCGAGCGACTAGCCAATACATTTCTTTTCAAGTTGTATATTGCGTTTTCTTTCTAGTTTTGTGTGGCTTTATTTTTGGCTGAAATTGAAAAAGGTGAAGTAGGTCACAGAGAACTGAAAAGATGTGCAGTGCTGTGGAGGGATAAGGTTGAACTTCAGGTTGAGACAGGGTCTAAAGCGCTTTGTAATCCTGCCTGTCTCCAGCGGAATGGAAACAAGAGCTGCCTTCGCTACTAGGTAAGGCGTAATAAATAAGGGCGGTAATGTTAAGTCATCCAGAGATCCCAAAGTAGTAAACTCAAAATTAGGAAAAACATTTATTTTACGTCAGTGGTAATCTAAAATTTTCTTTGTACCTATTCAAAACCCATTTGATGTTATTGCTTTAACCCGCTGTTTTGCCTAAAATGATTGGACGGGAAACTGGCATGCCACAATACGGACTACCGGCACATCCGGGAACTTGACTGTAAATTTCGTCACCGCCCCTTTTTGGGGGATAAACAAGCAGACCTTCCATTGGCTTCCATTCAAAATAGCGGAACAAAGCAATGTTTTTACACAGCCGGCAGGCGTAAATACCTTATGAAATCACTCAGATTAAACATGTCGAGTATTTATCTGTCCACCCTGCCTGCCATAGAGCCCGAAAGATACATTAACACATTTAATTTGGTCAATATAAAAACATGTCCCTTTCATTCTCACAGCATCAAATTAGTGTAACAACGCCATCCAGTGATTGCTGGAAATATCGCTAAGCCAGTTAGTTGTATGGCTGGACGGAAAAGTGCAATCAGTACTCTTAATATAAAGACATAATAAATAAATACGAAGTAACTTTCAAATACGAAGTATAATCATTTACTGTCATCCCTGTTGACTCGATGAGGTACGAGTAAATGTCTGGGTAAGACACCTCTGGCCAATAGGGAGCGTTGTTACACAAATTTGACGCTGCGAGAATGAAAGAGACATGTTTTTATATTGACCAAATAAAATATGTTAATGTATCTTTCGCGCTCTATGGCAGGCAGGGTGGACAGATAATTACTCAACATGTTTAATCTGAGTGATTTCATAAGTTATTTACGCCTGCCGGCTGTGTACGAAGGTTGCTTTGTTCCGCTATTTTGAATGGAAGCCAATGGAAGGTCTAGTCTGATTTCCCCCAAAAGTGGGCGTGAACCTGTTCAGAGACATTCTATGACGTTGCGCCGGTTGTGCGTATATGTAAAATTTCCCAATGAAAATATACAAATATCACTTGGACATTGTTATATATGTGTACTTACAACTATCCCACGTGTTTTCAACGATATTGGAGTTTAAAGAATTCTGTCTTTGGTAGCATAGCATGAGTGTCTGAACCATTATTAGTGGGTGGGATTAGACCCACCTTGCCTGGGTGCCAAACCCCTCTGCACACCAGTTATCCATCCTCATCGTCTTTCCTCGTCTTTAGCAAATCGAAACATTGTATTTTCGACAAGGTATTTGTTTCAGAAATTAGTTTAGCCACTACAAAGATAAATAAATACAGACCAGAAGTTTACTTCGGTTCAGGCACATAACCGCGACAAACACACATGCGTCCGAAACCGTATATACATGCAAAAAATGCATACTGTGCAGAAAGTTTGCAAAATTGATTTTTGATTTTTGTTTGACTTCTGTTTTTGTAATATTTTTCATAAAGGATATTTTCAGGTTAATGTTTTAAAGCAGAACATGAAATATGATGATTTAATAAAGAAAAATAGATAAATATTGGAATCGCAGCGCAAATAAGTTCTGGGTGGCAAATAAGCAGAGAACCACAGACATTCCAGCAGAAAATTTGGGGTGTGAAATCCCAACTCATAGTACAATGAAAAGAGCAGAAGAACAAAAAAAGGTTTACAAGAAGTTTTGAAATGCCTGGTATTGTGTGACTTCTCCTAGTGACTACTATTTTATTTACTTCAGCAAATATAAAAAATAACATGATTTGGCAAACAATATTTTTGAATAATATGTTGGTCTGGCATTTCAAATAAACAGTTACACCTTAAAAAAAATCTGCCTTTTATCACGCGTTCTCTGCTCTTTGGGGCTGTTTACACTTGGTATTAAGATGTGTTTTCATCGATCGGATCACAAGTGGATGAGAGAGACACATTTCGTTTACATTTGGTATTTAAATCCGTCTCTTTTGTCCATTTTCGACTGCTTCTGTCCTGAGTACTGTGAGGGGGTGGTCTGTCGAGACGGTGGGCGAGTCTCTGTGCTGTCATTAAAACGCGAGCGGTAACCATGAGTTTATATGTACACAAACTAATATTATGTGTGAGTCCGCTGCTTGTGTATTAAGTAAAAATGCTGCACAGTGTTTTGTACATGTATATGTTAGAGCTTTCTCTGAATTTTTGGCGCAATTGCTGAAATAGGGTCGCGCAACTTTCACACGCTTGCAAAATGAAACTGCGGAGATCAGCTGCTTTAGTTTTATCAATGAAAGGCTAAAAATAGCGCTGTACACCGTGGTTCGCGCCAGAAGTCAGAAGCGATTTAAAACATTGTTTTCTGTATCTCAGATTAGATAAATGAGTGGAGAGAAGGCGGTCATGTGTGGCTGTTCAAACACATTCAACCACATGTGCGTTTACAATAAAAAAGCAATCCGATCGAAAGTGGTTTCGACTACCTCTGAATGTGGTTGAAAGTGGTCGAAAGTGGACGAGCTCAAAACGATTTGAACACCTTTTACACCTGCCATTAACATCGTCCATTTGTGATCCGATTGACAAAAATGCATGTTAATGCCAAGTGTAAACAGCCCCTTTGTGATGCCTCTTCTTTTAGCAACAATTGCAGACATTTCAAGCTCGAAATTATTGAAGACATGCTTTTTTGGCTTTTCATTACACACACGCAAACATTAGTAAATCGAGTTGCATGAATCATTTAATTAATCTCCCCCCATAAATTTTGCGTCTGAAAGGGAAACTCCTAGAAATGCATAGGTCAGTCGCAAAAATAACTAGACCAAACCTTTTCAGCCCTTATTATCCACTGCGCGTCTTTAGTAAATCCAGACAGTCGTTATTTAACGCCAAAATTATGGTTTGCGCTGGCGCAAGCTTTTAGTACCTGTGTCAGTTTCTCACCCAGATATGCATGCATGCAAAAACATTCATAGACAATTGCATGGTCTTGAAATTTGTTTTTTTATTGTTGTGATACAGAGCAACAGCTCAAGGCAGCATTCAGACATCCCACATAAAGAGACAAATTTCAGAATCATAAAAAAATGATTCAGGTCATGTAATTTCTCCTGGCACATCACTGTAGCCTTCAGAAACTCAATGCTTAAAAATGTACTGTTTACAAACACCATGCAGTGCTTGGAGAGAGTCAGATGGAAAAACCTGTAATTGTTTAGGTGTCACTTTAGTTTTCCTTTGTTAGTGTTGACTTGGAGACTTTGGTAATTAGCATTGATGCACTTGAATGGATTCACCAGTAGCACAGTCGAACATCGGCCCTTACATTCACATTTATACAATTATCTGAAACTGTTCCTGTAATTACAAGTTCCTCAGAAAGACATGCAATCCCCAATGTGCTGACATTTATTCATAGGCTCGGAATCATTACCAGTAATAATAAATAGCAATTTTTTATATTTATAAATGTCACTAAGGTTAAACTAATGGCCAATCAGTCATTTAAGCATTTATGTATCTATTTTAATTGCATTTTCTCCATTACATTAATTAAAAGTTGCCAGTCTGAAGAATCATATTCATGAAGAATGTAATGATTCTGGCTTGTGGAGTAAAACTCAAGGTCTGTGTGGTCACCGTGTCCTTGTAAACCTGCTTAAGTCCTCTTCTCAGGTATTGATTACTTTCCCTGACCTCGTGAAGGTGATTCTGCAGAGACAACATTATTTTTCTTTATTGGGGGATTTTTGTGAAGGTGGAGTAAAGGAAGGTTGAAACAAAGAGAAAAAGTCTTTGGAGTCTATTCTGGCCTAGACCATCTATTTAGATATGAGAGACACCTGATGTTAAGTGATGATGCTATTTCTTTTGTTACCTTTTGAGTCTACGTGGAATAATAACACAAGAGAAAACAAATATTCAAATAATTGCACATTCATTCTGTCTGTCTGAAAGTATAAAGTACTGATATCACAAAGAAATTGTATAAAACGTACATTTAGATTTATTCATTAGGCAGAAAGGTTTTATACTTATGTGTATGTCCTGGGATTAAACCCACAATTATCTATCAGTGAGTTACAGGAACAAGTATCTAAAGACTTTTTTTGCTAATACACACGCAAGTGATGCTGCTGCAATGTTAGACACAATATCCTGTAAACAGATCTAGACAGGCGGTGCTTGGGGTGGAGGTGGGTGATTGTTAGAGATCTGATTTTGCCATACTGCTTAGAGCACTTACCAGACTATTTAAATGTAGAGGGAGAAGTAGGGGTGGGCGATAAACCTGATAAACAGCTAGAAATGTGTCAACCAGTAGAGATTTTGGACTAGCGTCTCTATCAAGGTTACATGCTTATGTCACATAGATGTGCGTGTGGTCACAAAAACTTAACGTTTGCACACATATTGAAGTACTTCAGTTTAAAAACGAGTGCATTTAAGCCGTCATAGCATGAACATTTGGGGAAGGTGTCAACAATTACTTTCAGTGAGATACACTTAAGCAATATCGCTCGAGTAGGAGTGTGATATAGCTCTATATCATCACGGCTGTGATTAGGCCAGAGGCACGAGGCCATAGGCGAGTGATATTGCTTTTATACAACAGTTCGACGGCACACGTTTGAAAAACGAAAACTAGAAAACAACAACGGAGTAATTTTAAAAGCCTCTTTGTTTGAGAACTACTTCTTCCGCCACAGATTTGAGGGCGGCCAGAATGACAGGTAACACTTTCGGCTGCTTTGAATCTCATATTAACTCAATGGAGGGATTCGCCGTTTTTAAATATTACAATTTCTTGGTCACAAAGTGTAGTTTTAAGATTAGTTCAGTCGAGAATATATATGTATTATATTTAAATCTACAGTCGATTAGTAAAGATAGCGCCTGTTTAAACGTTTGCTTAGTGAGATTCGGTACGTATGAGAACCAAAGCATGAGCGGACGTCAGTGTTCACTCGCCCCGCTGACCACCGCCCTCTCTGGGCTACATCTCTGACAGGGATTCCCTGGCTCTCATGTTGGCCTGATGGTCAAAAAATAGATCAAATCACCAGTATTTGGGTCATGATGAAACTATTACTTGTGTTCTTATTCATATTTAGTGTCTTTTGTGTTGTTATTGTTTTGGCGCGAGGTAAAAGTTAATAAAACTATACTTCTATAATGTTACTATTGGTTTACCATTTCATCTTAACGCGATACGAGCACTCGGTTATTATTAGACTTCGTTCTTGTCAGTACTATATAAAACTGTTTTTTATAAGTGTCAGAGAGATGTTTTTGCATGCTTCTTATAAATATACCAGTGGCGATATCTCATAACATGTTTTAATAGTCACGTCACGATTAAATAAATGATCAATGTCCACATTTAAAAGCTGCGGTGCTTACCTGCAGTTCCACTGTGTTTTCGCGTTCTGATAAGAGATATAGCTCCAGAAAAAAATGAGTGTTTACATTCCTCTTTCCAAGTGTTAATCGTCCACACGATGTGACAAGACATAACTCCCATTAACTTTAACATAACATCCAAGAGCGCTGATCTTTGACGGAATAATAACTTCCGATTGGGGATTCACAGACTGATTTATGAGCTAGTGAACTAATGAGACACACGGAGAGTGATTCAAAACAGCGCGGTTGTGTGTGTATGCAGTTTTTTCATTCAGAGATGAGCCTGTTTAGAGGACCTCCATTCACTAGGTGGCGGAATGATACGAAAGGTGAAGCGGTTACTGTGCCGTTATCAGTACAATATTGCACGCCTCTTAGCCAATCAGATTCGAGAACCAGAAAGAACTGTTGTATAAAATATGTATATACTGCAGAGAGTCCTGATGTATTTGGTGTTTTTAACATCTAACACCACCTGAACGTCTCTACATATAAACCTCTCTCTATTTGCTGTTTGCTTTACTCTCTTTCAGTTTCTCAGGAGATCATAGAGTCCATAGATTAGCTGTATTGAACTTTCAAGTTTTCTTTTCACCTTACAGTATTGGCCTCGGTCCATTCCGAACTGAATGAGCCACCAGGTGAGACTTTGATAGTGTCGCTCATGAGATATTGGATTTTCTCCCAAGAAAACTACATTTTGTTATTGAACAAAAGTGCAATAAAACTTTATCAACTTCAGATTTTGTGTGCACATTTCTCTGGGTGTCAGTAATAATAGAGTAGACAACTATTGAAACCCAGACAAATGGTTAGATCTTTTAATCTCTGACACAGAAATTATTAAATCAAAAGTGGAAAAAAAAGAAAAGAAGACATGAAAACAATTCCCGATTTTTATTTCGTTCATGTCAGCCAATGGCAATTTATAGGTAAGCAAAGAAAATGTGTTATCATTAATAAGCCTACAATAATTGTTATACACTTAAAAATAACACTGTAATGATGTCTTCTGGCTAGAAAATATATTACAGATGTGTCAGTAACTGAGGTGTCTGTGCGTTCAGGTAACCTTTAATATTGCCACAAACACAACCCCACCCACACACATGTGCTGGCTATGTGTGTTATATATTTTATTGCTATATTTATACAAAATATAAGCACAAAAGTTTAAAAAGTCTTTTAATTAGACATAATATTGTTTAATTAAAATGTTGTGAAAGTTACTTTATTCTGAAAAGTGTAAAATAAATTTTTAATAAAAGTAATTTAATGCATGCTGTCCATCGCAGTATACACGTTTGTAAAGTACAACCAATACAATAATATTACCTAAACATTTTAAATCTAATTCTACTGTCATTCTTGAAAAAGATTTGATTATTTAGTTATTGGCATGGTGCAGTACTTTCACCTGCCATGTTGCAAAATTAATATGAAGAAAACTTATTAAAATAGTCGCAAAATAATGGGTAAGTTTAAAGGTCAAAGGTTATTAACTACATTGCTATAGATCAAACCTAAATCAGTGGTCTCCTACATGGTGCCCGCATTCTTCCTTGGCTTCTTTTATGTATGTTAGCATTTTCAACAATGATAAAACATATCAACAAGTAAAATAATATAAAATTAAAAAGTAAAACAAAAACGTTTTGTGTAGACTATATAAAAAAGTATAGCCCTCCAGACCCATTGTGGTAGCCCTTGCTTTCAAAAAGGTTGGAGACCCCTGCCCTAAATGGTTCATCATGGCTCAATGCAATGTAATGTACACCATGCATCACAGGAATAACATTGTCTTCATGGTTGCAATATCCCATGACTATTTGTATTCTGTGCTGCAGTTGTTTACAGACCTTTCTGGAGATTTTCTAGAGAATTGTTTGTAGAGCTGAGATATTTTACATTAGTGCTACTTTGATCTGATACAACCGGGGATTGCAGGGCAATGCATAGAGATTGATATTGCTGTGTATTGACTGAACGCTAGTATACATTTCTCAATTTTTACCTTTGTGCTCTGTAAATGGAGAAAATGTGCGCACAAATAGAATAAGAACCGCCTCCGCTCCAGCCAATGTGCTGTGGTATTGATGGGACTTCAGGTCGGGCTGACAAATCCATTTCACCAAAGGTCAAAATGGCAAATATAGTTCAGACATGGGTACACAGATGGAAAGCGGAGTTTTATTTCCAGACATCAGACTTGACGAAAGCAGACCTTGGGTTGAGTCTGGTTTGGTAAAGTTCTTTTAGAAAGTTTGGAGATGTATATAAGAAGATGTTGGAGACAATGACTGATATAAGCATCAAAATACAAAGAAATGAGACGGTGTGATTTTACATTACATCTCTTCATTCATTTGAATGTGTTACATGCAAGTGTTAGTGCTTATTAGTGTTCCTAGTGTTTCTGTCAGCACTGAAGCACAGGCTTTCAAAAATTGCACCCTTTTCACCTTCTCATTAACCCAGCAAATGAACAGAAACTAAATGGGTTGTTTGCAAATTAGGAACGTATAGCTGTATCTATTTCACAACATGAGTTTACACTCAGTTTGAATTTAGTGACCTAGCTGGCCTAAATGGTGGTGATGGTGGCCTAAAACTTTTGCACAGTACTGTATGTGACAAAATGATGGCAAAATGAGTCAGTATGAGCACATTTTCAAAAATTAGTTATTGATATTTTGACTTGAGCTGCATCTGTTTGAAGTTGACAGAGTCAACAAAGTCAGTTTTGAGAAAAATCGAGTTGAGGGTTCAAAAGCAAAGTCATCGCATCCATACTTTAAAATCACAGGTAAAACTAATAGATTTAGCACATACAACATTAAAAACAATACTATAGGGAAAATATATGTTCAACATTTTCCTTTCTTTTATTGTTTGACATTGAGACAGACAGCTTTACTGTAATGCAAGGATTTAATATAATGCTACACATCAGATATTTTTCCTCAACACTTAACCAAATATTCACTTAAGACATAACAGATTATATCTGCATGAAATCTTGTCAAAACAGCATGAGGACGATAGTTTTTTATGTCTATCGCTCTTAATAACTTTTTTAACATCAGGTCCCGAACTTTATTTCTCTTAATAACTCTTTTAACATTAAGCAAGTCCTGCACTTTATTTTCTGATCACTGCATGCTTTAAACCAAAAGTTCACGCATGTGGATGCACGCATCTTTGTATTGGATTAAGCATTTAGGGCGGTATACCCATTGGGCCGGTGCGCACCTCGTGTCCACAACACACCCTGACAGAGCTCAGCTCCGTCACACCTCTCAGAAAACATACAAATAAAGATCATTTTAGATGCTTAAGGACTATTTAGAGAATTGGGATCGCTAGATTAGGGCTTAATTTACTTATTTTTATGAAAACCTCAATTTCGACCAAAATCAACATTTATAATTTCTTTTGCCTCTAGCTCAAAATCAGATGGTGCCCATTGCGACTCATTTTGCTAGCACGGGTCACATATGACTTATACTGTAGGTCAGTGGTCTCCAACATGGTGCCCGCGGGCACCACGTTGCATGCACAGAGTCTGTGAATTGCCGCCCAAAGCACATTCTATTAATAGCCTCAATTTTAATATTTATTTATTACATATCTTTATATTAGCTTGGCTTCATTAATGCATGTTAACATTTTAAACAATGATAAAACATATCAAAATCAAATAAATTAAATAAATCAATTAAAGTTTTGAGTAGACTATATCAAAAAAGTTGCCCTCCAGACTGTTTTATTCATTGTGGTAGCCCTTTCACACAAAAAGGTTGAAGACCCCTGCTGTAGGTACAACAGCCTCATTGACAGCTGATATACATATTTTGACATTTTTTCTGACTCTTTAGAGCAGCGTGTTTGATAATGGCAAATATAATAACAGTAACCAAAATTATCTTGACGTTGTCAAGGAAATGTTTAAAAGCACCCTTTACAAGACGGAAATTCAGGTACTGTATTAAACCCCTATTAAGTTCGAGGGACTGCGAGATATCCATCAACAATTAATTCCACTAAATACAAGTTTATAGATGCTGCGGTAATCATTCACACATTAGCTCAGTAGCTGCTGTACCTTTTAGTCTTTCTCTCATCTGTCTTGTCTACTCACAACATCTCATAAATATTCACCTAATTGGTCTGAGGTGCCTTTGAATTACAGCTTTTACATTTGCAATGCATGTATGCATTAGGGTAGATGCTTTTATCCAACTTACAGTGCACTCAAGGTATGCATTTTTTTATTATGTGTCTTCCTTGGAATTCAAACCCATGACCTTTGCTCTGCCAATGCAATGCTCTACCAATTGAGCTACAGGAATACTTTGAATTAAAAGTGCCTTAATGTTTTTAAAACAACATTGCTAAAATTCAATGAATAAAACAATATTTCGCAGATAATC
The DNA here is from genome assembly GCF_027580225.2 of Misgurnus anguillicaudatus. Classification (NCBI taxonomy): domain Eukaryota; kingdom Metazoa; phylum Chordata; class Actinopteri; order Cypriniformes; family Cobitidae; genus Misgurnus; species Misgurnus anguillicaudatus. The sequence continues at coordinate 12,617,103 of NC_073351.2, forward strand.
CTTCATTAAAATTGAATCAAAATCAAAAGAGTCTTGCAACCGGTGCACATGCTGATATAATTCTCAAGCTTCAGTTTTCGGCAGGTCAAATTACGGTCTTCTTGCAGCAGGCTATTTTCTAGTATTTTACATCTTTATACATTTTCTTTCATGTTGATAATACGATCATGCTGATGAAAGACAAATCTGCAGCTTGATGCTTCAGTGCTGCCCCATTTTCCCCGAAGCTGAGCTTCATTACAGGTAACATTTCAGCTTTGTTGCTCACTTGTCACTTTGAAATTTTGTTAAAATGCTAAATGACCACAAAAAACTTCTCCTGCATCACAGCCCATGCTGTTCTGTTTTTAAGAAAACTCCAGACAAGTTTTCATAGTGCTATATGAGTAATGGCCTAATTTGTGTCACCCTCCCATGTGGCTTTTCTCACAAGACTTCAAGTTCTCACAGAGAGTTTTGAGGGATAACCTCATCTAGGCAGTCTGGGTGGTTTGATGTACTTTCAACTTCCTGTTAATTGAACTAACAGCACCCGCTGGGACCTCTAAACAAAAATATGATACGGCTCCTTTAATGAATTACCGTTGGAAAACTATTGTATGGCGACTGTGTTCTCATTAGCGCAGCTGTTTTTAAACTATTTAAACTCTCACTGCGCAACACAACACTTTAAACAATACTTGTGCTTGTGAAATATTGATGTATTTTGGGTCTCATTTTCATCCAAGGTACAATAAAGACTCTGAATCATAAATGAGTCATTTATTCTGATAAAGTTAAAACTAGTCTTGATTAACCAGTGTGCGTTTGCATTTTCCATTTCTCTTTCAATTAGCTCTAAAATGGAAGGGGAGACTACACAGCTTACAAAATTTCTTTTTAAAGTGGTGCTAACACATATGCAAGCCAATGCATACAGTATAAGGTCTTTGACACACTAGACGATTTTCAAATCTTAACTGATTTTAAAAACGTGGGAGATCGCATAAATAAAGAACCAAATTAACCAATTTTTTACATTGTTACCCTCTGAACGCACATGCTAGATGATTCTGCAAGATCACAGATAGAATGCAAAATCACTGTGACCAAATGTTACCAGAAGAAAAAAAAACAAATATGGAGGATGATCGTTTAGTCATCTGTTGTGATAGCTCCTGCACAACACATTTTTTGGTGACAAAACGTATCATTTTTGGACAAAATGTCAATTACAGCAAGCCTCGAATGGGGCCTCGCCCCCAGATCATTGAAGGGTGCAAATCGAGCGCAAATATAGGCTTAAAGGGCCAGTGTTTTTTTTTACCGGCATCTAGTGGTGAGATTGTGAATTGCAACCAGCCTCAATTTTGATTTTTGTTATATAAAATGACATCCTAACCCAAACCCCAACTCTAACCCCAACTCCAAGCGACCATGGCTTAAATATGGACAAAAACATGGAGAAACCTGTATATTAAATAACCTCATTAAGCAAATCTGAAATCTGACCCTAAACCCAAGTGAAAATGGTTTAAAAAACAGAAAAAAATAAGAAACCAATAAATAGAACGCCATTTAAGTGAATGGGAAGGACTTGCGTATCATATGCACGCCAAAGTGGATTTTGGTGCTATTTATACGCATCTACGTTAGACTGGGTTGGAGACAAGGTAGGGACGAAACGCGCTCTGTAGAGGAGTTTGTTTATTTAGGGCTACTGTAAAAACATGGCGGTGACTTCCATGCAAGGGGACCTAAAAGATAAAAACAGCTCATTCTAAAGCAATAAAAACAATAAGGTTCATTATGTAAGGTCTTAATACACCACTGATAATATAGTCATGTTATATTGCATTTCTGTCAAGAGATCCTTCTAAAAGTTGCACAGTGCACCTTTAAATCTTCATGCAATTTTGCACAAAAAAATAAGCTAAATATTCTTGATACACTAACACTAGGGTGACCAGACGTCCCGAAAAATTCGGGACAGTCCCGAAATCTAAGCTGCTGTCCCGAATCCCGAATCCTGCTCTAATTGTCCCGAAAATCATACTGAAGCTAAATCTTAATCCGAATCCCGCTTTAACTTCCCCGAAAATTATACTAAAGCAAAATCTTGAGTAGTAGTTGTCTGATAAAACATGAGCGAGGAGGTTAAGTCATCCTGCAGCCAGCCCCGCCGGCTGCCCATTGGCTGCAGCCAGCCGCCGCCGGCTGCCCATTGGCTCCAGCCAGCCGCCGCCGGCTGCTCATTGGCTGCAGCATCTTGTTTTTATACTGTAGGCTCTCATTGTGCTGGCAGCAGTTAAAACCTCCGCGAAATATGCTGACGTTGTATTGTTTCCATTAATGTATCTTATTCATCTATATGCACAAAGACAATAGGACCTTTTTGTTTTATAGAGTTGATTAAGAGAGCGAAAGTTGAAGCAACCGCGAGGACAGTTGGAAGTGCAGGCAGTGACAGTCAGTCGCGTGAAGGAGTCAGATTGGGCAGGCAAGGCACTTTGTTAAAAAAATACTTCTATACGTATTATATAAATTTATATGTACTTATATTAATAAAAATATGATTAGTTCAGTACTTCAGTTTGAAATTCCTTATTTTTATTATAAAATAAAAACTATTATTGTATGAACTATTATTGTATAAAGTATAAAATACTGTACGTTTTATATCAATTTATTTATATGCATATGTACTTATGTTAATATGATTGATTCCGTTTGAAATTCATTGTCTTTTATTATTAAATAAAATTAATAAATAAAACTATTATTGGATGAACCCCCGTTACGTCTGCAAACCCCCCCCCCCCCCGTCCCGTCCCGAATTTCAGCCAATCTCATCTGGTCACCCTAACTAACACAAGGGTTCAATGTTAAATGGTTTTCAAACATAAATCAATGACTACAGAATAATGTAATCCTAATTCTTTAAAAATTAAATGATTCTGTTGTTTGGTTAAATGCTAGAACAATTGGAATTTGTCTGCATAGAAATATAAGACTTACGATGTTGGTCGAACTTACAGTTGGTAAAATAAGTGTGTTCCAAAAACAGGTTTGGCCACAGGAGGGCAATAATGATGCATATAAAGCTTTAACCTCGACACTGAAAAAATGATGGGAAGATTACATTGTTTTTCTAACGTATATAAGTAAAACTAATTCACATGCAGTATAAAAGTGCCTGTGTGTCTCGCTGCTCTCTACAACAAGAGCTCTCGCACTGCTGTGAATCCTCCAGCACACATCAGTCAAATTACGGACTCCAACAGTCAGTAAACCCTCAAGCCAGCAGGACTACAGCACACTGCAGAGAGAAAAAGAGACTGATATTTCAAGAGCCATGGAGGTAAGCTGAATCCATTGTTAAATAAAGACAGTCTTCAACTGTGCACAAACAACACAATGTTTAGAATTATTACTGCCTAACGATGAACCCAATCTTCATGTACACAAATGAAGACACAAATGAAGGCACAAAAAATACTAGAAGAAATCTGCTAAACATTTAAAGGTGCCTTGTGTAACACTTGGAGGGATCTCTTGACTATATTACTATATTAATGAACAATAATTAAGCAAGCAGTTTGCTGAGATAATCCATCCGTTGTGGCATACAGGTGTGGCATATCAAGATGCTGATTAGACTGTATGATTATTGCACAGGTTTGCCTTAGGCTACCCACAATAATAGGCCACTCTAGAATCTCAGGAAAAATTAGGTGCTGACTTACAGATTTAGACAGATTTGAGAACAATATTTAAAAAGGAATAGGCCTTTTTAGTACTTTGAGTTCAGATTATGATAAATGGGGGCAAAACAAAAGTGTTGCATTTATTTAGGTCCTTACAAAATGAAGTGTATTGTTTTTATTATCTTAGGATGAGACGTTTTTATCTACATTATCTCCTTACATGGAAGTCATCGTCATGTTAATACAGTAGCCCTAAATGGACAAACTGTTCTACAGAGCAGGTTTCGTCACTACATTGAGTGTTTCTTAAATAAGGAACTTCCTAGTACACTCCTTTTGACAGTTTGTGGTTAGAGTCCTTCACAACTTTAAACGCTTGAATTGATCTTGTTACAAAAACTTTAAAGTGAGAAGTAAATGCAATGTATCACCACAAAAAGTTATTACAACTTTTCATGAATTCAGTACTGTGAATGAGAATTAACTATTTGTGGTTTCCCAGTTCTATACAGAATTTACAGAGTTTAACATTGTGATCAATTTACAAAAAAAATCAAGGAAAACATAAATGTCTTTGTGAGTAAAACTTATTTTCATCATAAATGTCATACTGAATGTGCCCACTCGTGTCCTACCCAATTGTTTGGCTTAGACTTTTTAATGAAATTGGGTTACAAAAGTGTTTTCAAAGGATTGTGGGTGATTTGAGGACACAAATGATACAGTTAATGCATTCTTTAAAAGTGGCCGAATGATGGGCACGAAACAGAGGCTGCCTTCAAAGCATCCTTCAGATTGAGATGTCTTTCAACGATGCATGATGACGTGGCAGCAGAGATATTCAGCCTTCCTAGGATGCACCCTTTGTTTGATAAACACCAGTTGTCTCACATGATGTAGCGGCTACCATGCATTTCGAAATGAAGGGCTAAAGTCCAATTTTTAGTCGTGCATAAGGTCTACACCAAAGCTACACTGTAGATTATCCATAGCCTCTGCATAGCTGTGTAGCCAGACCTGCACGTCAACAAATTTTTAACTGCGTGTCAGTTCTTTGCAGACCGCAAGTGCTGTGACTGGTCCACTAGAACCCCTCCGTTAGGTAAAACAAACTGTGTCATAAGTATTTCTGTTTGCGATGGTGAGAACAAAGATGGGCCAAGTTGAGGAGTGATTTAGCTGAAACTGTAACAAAAGTGGCTGTTTATTTACTTCCATCATTGCTGGTCTTCTTAAATCATATACAACAAGCTGCTGTTTCTTCTTCTATGTTTGTGGGATAAACTGACCAAGCTGCTTCTTGATGGTTGATGGTCACGCTGCTACTGTGGTTAAACGCGTGGATACTGCCTACCAGCGGTCTGTGTGTTTGCGTGTCAAGTATATATGAAAAACAACGCCGCGGCTACGCCGTAGGACGTAAGGACAACTTTAATGAGCCCTTAAGCTGTGGACTGAGCCGTTAGTTGTAATTCACAGTTTCACCTCTATATGCCGTTAAAATCTACACACTGATCCTTTAAATGGTAATGAAAAGTTTCTAACTTTCAGGACAGACCAAACTTTAATCGCAGTGTCAGGCATGCGGTCACACTAACAAACAAAATAATTGAGAACATTAACTACAATGATTCATGATTACAGAAGAGAATGTTTTTGTTTAGTGCAGGGGTAACCAATCCTCCTCCTGGAGGGCCTAATGCTGCATTCCAGGTAGGTTTTTGAGGCCGTGAATTACGACTTCAAAACCACGTCTCACGACTCTATGCGTTCCAGGCAGCATGTAACCCGTGTTTTTGCAACCTTCTACCTGTGAAAGTGCACTGGAACGGCAGTCAAACCCGTGACTTCCCACCCGTGAACCCGTACTAGATCGATGTACTCCCAGTTCAGAGTCGTGAGTCGTGGTTTTGAAGTCATGATTTACGGGTTACAGGTTGCCTGGAACGCAGCATAAGTGTCTGCAGAATTAATCAAACACACCTGATCCAGCTAATCAAGGTCTTTCTAGGCAGACTAGAAACTTTCTGGCAGGTGTGTTGAGGGACATTTCAGTTAAACTCTGCAGGACACTGGCCCTCAAGGACCGAGTTAGGACACCCCTGGTTTATTGGGTGCTTTTCCATAGCTTGGGAGATTTGATGTAGTAGAGAAAGAAATAACCACCTTCCCCTTTACTTAAAAAAAAAAACTTGGTTTGTTTCCAGAGAAAACAATGATAGAGGCTATCTCTTTGCTAAGCTGCTAGAACAAATACAATGCTGAAAAATATTCCATCAATTAAGCATCAGTTCATGTCCCACAACATCAGCATTTGATGCTAAGCTGTTGATGTCTTTATCTGAGTATCTACACATGACCAACGTAAGCAGGTTCTCAGTTAAAGGTTATTGTGTTTGTCATCTTTGACTCAATAGATTCTGGACTCGTACTGTACTGTCCGCTCGCTCAGCCACACCTCTTTAACCTCTATGTCGATAAGTCGATATCGCTGGGCCACAATGCAATTAAGACATTATTAAACTCTTCAGTGGTCCCCTCTGCACTCCAAACTCACCCCGCAGACTCACAGCAATCTGCTCTCATGAAAGAAATGCCCGTCTGTCTGATAATCCTTGGCCGAGCTCCATGAATCCGTGACCCTCCACTTCTCTTGCCAGGCGGTGCCCGGCGGGTGTGGATGTGCCAGGGTGAGAGAGTTAGAATCTGACAGATGTGGACGGGTAGTCATGTGGGCAGACGGACCTCATCTGCCACCACTGAGGGGTGAAAACGTGGCTGTCCGGTGTGCCAAAGTGATGAGACAGATTGTTATTTTTGGTGTGTGTGTGCCGGTGTATTAGTGGAGTCTTCTATACAGTATGAATGAATCACTCTCACACTGACTCATATTTTTCGTCCTTGTAGCCAACACTGATGGCTTTTCTTTGTTCTTTGCTCAGAAGGAGAAAGAGGTCTGAAAAGCTTTTGTGCTGGTTTGTGCAACAACAACAACAACAACTGCTATACATACATCTAACAGGTGCGATTTGGTTATGACACATCGACATACATTGAATCATACAGTATGTGAGGCATTCAGTCACTGCTGATCAAATCAAAGAACTTCAGATTGTATTGAGCTGTAAATGTCACGGGGTGATTTAAGAGCGGAACTAAAAGTGGCAACTAATGGTTCCGCCCGGACGAGAATCCGTGATGCACCAATACTTCCTGGTTACTCTGGGCAACCGAATTTGGGCTTCATTGCATGCAGGTGTGGAAATAAGCGTGGCGATCGATGATTGGGTGAATCAAGGAAGGGGTAGAGTATAAAAAGAGCATTGAAGGAACAGGAAAAGGCAGTTGTTATTCCGTTTGAGATGGGCGGTGAGACGGAGCAGCGAGTGGGCAGAGAAAGAGAAAGAGAAAAAGTACTAAGACGTACTAAGGATATTGTGGATTTGTTAGTACACACGAAGAGGAATTAAAGGAGTAGTGAGTTCCACATGTAAGAAGTCTTCATTGCAATCTTGTGTTTACATGCACTGCTTGCTCTTCAGTGTCCCGTATTGATCATCGGCGTCATTGAAGGATGCATTGGGAAGGATAAGGAGAAGGGAATTGTCGTGGATCAACGAACCTGTGAGTACGCATTGTTACAGCTCTTGGAATGTTTGTATGAGCGGTGTCTGCTAGCACGACTTGAAACAGAGCAGCTGTGTGGATTACGGTCGCGGGGTGACACCTATCCAACCGTCCTTCACGTCAGCCTTTCTGTCTGCCATCTTGGGTCTACTCCCAGCTCTTGTGGCGGTGCGGCCTTAAAGTGACACTTCACCCATTTGCATTAAGCTTTGTATAGTTTTTGAATGGTTTTTGTTTTTGAATGGTCATGCATAATTTTCTCAGTTGCCACTGAGACGGGAGAAATACAGATTTCAGTGTTTCACTTCCTCCTTTCAATGATGTAAAAAATCATCATTTTGCATCATTGAAAGAAGTCCAATATCTTTGTTGAGGGAGTGAGACTACAAACACCCCTTTTCTCGGTTAAATAGGCACCAAATTCTAAATGAATGTTAAATTTGACCTACAAATATAAGACACTTTCAATAAAGATTAATGTTTCTATGGGTGAAATGCTCCTTTACGTCACCGTGAGTGTGTGGATTGCTGTGGGTGAGTCTTGTCATTGCTGTGTTTACACTTGAAGATTTGCGTGCAGTGGTGTGTAAATGTTGTCAGCACTCGCCCCTTAGGCCGAAGAGGAAGCTCTGGATGAAAGAGAGCTGGTGTCGTTGGATGACTGTTACCCTTATACATACCCAGACGGCGATCTATAATCCATCCCTTCCAACTGTTGGTGCTGTGAACTCTGTAATGAGAGGAGTTCGCTGTGATTATTGTGTGAAGTACTAAGGCGTAAAAATTGGATCAACTACTGTGTGGAGAAGTGGACGTGCTGTATTGTGTGTGATTACACGCTGTGAGTGTTTCAGATGCCCGCCCCATCTAGATCTCTGGTCACGCTGTGGAAGAGAGGAGAGGGAAGCGTTAGGCCGACTCATATAGTACATCCTTGGTGCGGTGCTTCAATCTGGGATACCCGCCTGAGAGATCCTACCTGTGGCCGTATGAGGCCCGACGTTCAGCAACCTGCCTTGTACTTCCACCTGCTCCCTTGGGCCGAGTCCACTGGTGATGTATTTGTATTTATCTGCTCACTGAAGTATTTTCATCACTTATAAAGCTCTGTGTGTGTTGCTGCAAATCCTTAGTTTCGAGCCAAGGGCTTTGCATCGACGAGGGACTGTCACGATACATTGGGAGTCCCTGTCTAAGTGTGTGGCCACCAGGAATCCGTCCCAGTAAGGAGGATCTGCTCAGTGTGTGTGAAACTACGTTCTCTCTCGGGGTTGAAGGTCTGGAGACTCAAGTCGTACCCCCGCCGTCTCCGGGTTGGTGAGTCGTATCCGAAGTCTGAAGTTACTTCCCTTTTATACTTAGCTGTGCATTCAAGCTACGAGCCCAGTGCAATTGCCCCTTGACACCAACATGTATAACCAAACTACGAGCCCAGTGTAATTGCCCCTTGACACATACCTGTGCATCCAAGCTACGAGCCCAGTGCATTGCCCCATTACGCTTACCTGTGCATCCAAGATACAAGCCCAGTGTATCGCCCCTTTATACTTACCTGTGCATCCAAGCTACGAGTTCGGTGCATTGCCCCTTTACACTAATCTGAGTATCCACGCTACAAGTTCAGTGTACTTATCTGGTTCTCCTGTGTTATTGTTTGAAGTTGTGAACTCTGAGTAATACCTTCTATACTTACCTGTAGAAGTCCCCCTGACGTCTGGAGATGGAACGTTGGACCCTTTGTACTCTCCTAAACAGCCGAATACTCACCTGTGTGTTTTCTAGGCTGACCCCTGGGACCCCACCGATTCACTGGACATCTCCGTATACGACCGCAGCATACGTATCTGTTGGACTAAACCACCCCAGGTACCTGTTCTCTCCCATACTTACCTTCATACTTACCTGTGTGCGTCCTTTCCATCCATGAGCCAGGAGTGAAGGAATTGGGCTGCAACGGCTGTGGCCAAAAAGGAAAAACTTGATTAGGAATACCCACTGCAAGTCACGGACGGATACGAGCTGAGAAAGCGGAGGGACTTACTCCCTGTCCCCGTGAGAATCTAGGGATCAAAGATCTGTGTAAAAGAAGTTTAAGAAACACATAAGTTAAGTCAGATGACAGGGTCCCCTGCACTTTGATTGGCAGGTAAAGCTTGCCAATAATGTTTACTCATGGAAATAGATGGATTTATTGGAGTAACCAATTCACATCTCTTTCAGTCACATCTACAAATCTTTGAGTTATCCGGTTTTGCGACAGTTTATAGTTCCAAATCCATAAGATTTGAACTTTGTAACAATGTAAATATTTAATGATGCAGAAACATGAATCAACATTGGAAAAACAAAACCGAGTCGTTGCTTCATTGTAAAAGTCCACCACCCTCCACTGATTTTTTGTGTCTTTACCCACTCTTACCTACCCACTCATACAAACACATAAAAGTCATCCAGCAACCAATATAAACTTCAATCAAGGCACCATGGAGCTGTTGTGCGAATGTCACGCTGTGATAAACACAACTACGGTACAATAACTTTTTATTTGTTTTCTTCTCGCATGACAAAAAGGAGACTTTAAATCACAGCGGTCTTTAAAGAAAGTGATTATGATAAAGTGAGGAAAAATTTCCTCCATATCCTCACAAAGGTGCTAAAGGGAGTCTCGTTAATCCTTTGTGTTTTTAGTCTCAGATGTAAGTGTTCAGAGGACTTCAGAAGATGTCTACAGCTGGACTCCAAGTCCACACACGACTCACTGAATCCCACTGTCGAAGTTAAGACAATCCGAAAGGACTTTTTTGATCCCCTTGAGGTGGCAAATTCATCTTGGCATTCATCAACATATTGTTTGTTGTTTGTCAAAAGCGTCACACAAAAGAATTCTTGAAGCTCATCACCAAGCACTCACATAGTTGCGTTCATAAAAGGATCTGCAGTCTTTAAAATCCCATTTCACTCTTCAAGGGAAAAAGCAATTTGAAGAAGCCAACCTTTTGAAAGGAGCTTTCTTAGTTGAAGTGCAAACGCAACCTTAATTAGCAAATGATAATTGTATGCGGCGCACTTTACTTTGCAATCTGCGGCTCATTGTTGGAACTCTTCCTCATGGAAATTGCAAACCCACTCCCCACGACATTTACAAAATGTCAATACATTCACAAACAGTAAATTACAAGCAAATCCAGTTGAGGGCATTTGTTACGTCAATAGTTTGATAGCACTTGATTAACCGGACAACACTTTTGTCTCTATGAGTCATTTATTTTGAAATCGGGACATCCAGACTTAAACTTTCTTGCCTAATCTGTCAAGCTAAAAGTGATTGAAAATGTAATTAATATTTTTCATTCTCCTGCTCTAAATATTCTCTTTTTACCTCAAAAAAAATATTGATTTAATTTTGTTTTTCCATTTCAGATCACAATGAGTTTTTTTTTTTTTTGTGAAAATGTCTTGTGAATCAATTTGCCAATGAATCCCTGGTAGAATGGTAGGCTATTAGTTCAATCTTCTCCAGACCCTTGAAAACTATAATTGTGATGCTTCACAATGACACTTCCAAGATGAATAAAAAATTGTGTAGTTCAACCCCCCCAAAAAAATATAATTTTGTAACAATTTAATAACTTATGTTGTTCCAAACCTGACACGAAATGTGATTTTATAAAAAAAAACTCATATTTTTATGTAATAAGAGTGAATGGGTACTACAGTATGGCTGTTATGCTCCAAGATTACAAAAATGCATCATTAAAGTGTCATTAAAGTTGCCCATACAATTTAAACACAACCACATTCACATCCTTTCTCCTAACAGCCCAGGGGTTACCTGAGCCTCTTAGCATTGGACCACAAAACCAGTAAGTACCATAGGGAAAATGTTTAAAAAAAGTAAAAAAAAAACAGCAATTGATCAAAATTATAGATTTTGTTTTATGCCAGAAATCATTAGTATAATATGTAAAGATCATGTTCCATGAAGATATTTTGTAAAATTCTCACTGTAAATATATACAAACTTTATTGGTTTGAGTGGCTGCACCACAATCGCGATCAAAGTTGGGCAGAAACTCACCTACAAACTTTGCTTTGCTACCCTATCCTATGGGATTTCCCATTCAAGTTTGGTTTATGTAAAAGTTTATAATTTTCCCCATTCAGTCAACAAGGTCATTACAGCAATAAGCCAGTAGACAGTGCTAAACAAACATCTTTATCATTAATATGCATGGTAAAGATGAAAAAAGCGATTTCTCAATATTTAGATTTTTTTGGTACTCTACAGTTTCAGATTTTTAAATCATTGTATCTCTGCAAGGTATTGTCCAATCCTAAGAAACCATACATCAATGGAAAGCTAATAATACCCTTACGACTGGTTTTGTGGTCCAGGGTAGAGCCCGACCGATAAAGGATTTTGAAGGCCGATACCGATACAAATGTTTGTTGGTTTTAAAATCCGATATTCCGATATGTCGACCAATATTTTTAAATCTTTTTTATTTCAGAAACGTGCAACAAAACATTAACAAATTTCCCTAACATTAGTTATTTGTAGTTTATTTATGAGTTTTAACTAAAATTATATGATAAAGCATTTTAAAAAGAAACTTGTTTCTTTTATTGTCACAATATATTAAAGTTCTGATAAATAAAATGTATAAAAATACAAACTTAAGATATGAAACGTAAAGGCCTTTGAACAAAAATACAAAAACAACAACAACCAAATCAAAGTTACCAGTTTTAAAAGACTTGGTTCATAAATATAACTTTGAATAGGACTGGAGACAAATTCTGTTAAGTTCTGATAAATAACAACATGGTTGAAGGCTGTTTCGTTTGTTTTTAAAAAAATATTCATCGGCCATTATGAATGCCGATTCCGATGCCTAATAAAATGCCTAATATTGGCCTGCCGATATATCGGTCGGGCTCTAGTCCAGGGTCACATATAATAATAAATAAACATATCATTATTTATATTATTATTAAACTTAATTTTAGTGCATGCTTGTTGCACTTAATCATCTTTTAAATGCATAAATGAAAATAAAAATATGCAGGCAGATAATATTGCAAATGCCATAGATTATTTGTGCTTTGCCAATTATACTTATAAATGTAAATTCCAGCAATGCACGCATTTCTGCATGTTTATTCCTTTAGTAAAATGTTAACAAGCAAATGTTTACTTTTACCAGCTTTCTTATTGTAAATGTAAGATATGAACATCTTGCCTCAGCTAAAACTAAAATAATAGCAAATAACAGATTTGATATAAGTAATGAACAAATAATTAATTTACAAGTCTTCCCCGTTAGATATACCCAAAACGAAATTGATACATCAGAAACAGCTGCAAATTTCAGAAGGACTGAGATGAGGCTACTCTCTGTGGGCACACAAGTGCTGACAACCTGCTGATCGTCTGGAACTCATCCTGTATATATTCTTGCCTAAACATCTCTTAAAGCTATATTATGTGACACATTAACAGTAAACAGCAGTAATATTTATGCAGTTTTCTGCTTAATTGCCATTACCGTGAAACAATGGCATTTCTGAGAATCTTGGCTGAGAAGCTTGGCTGTCATATGCCTTATTCAGCCTGCCGCCATGTTGATTCCGAAACGAGGCTGTGAGGGATGGACATCCAGAGTGTGCACTTAAAATGTATTGTTTTGTACCGGGATGCTGGTTTTCCAGCCATTAAAACACAGAAAATACATTATTTTACAAATTTCCAAAGAAGAACCTCAAGAATCATGGATTGTTAAAATGAGAAGGGACATATGACCTAATTTTGAGATAAGAACAGTGCAATGTGTATATAAAATCTGTACTCATACATAACTCTAATTCGTACAGATAACAAAAACGCAAGGCATAAATATGTTCCTCAGAAGTTTTTAAGCACATTGACCGGAATCAACAGAAGCAGGATTCATTTCTAACTAAATAACATTTGTAAGTTAGTTGTTAGTTGTTGTCATAAAATATTGTATTGTTGTACTATATTGGTGTTTTTTTTTAAAAGTAAACATGGTTACAACATTAGAAATTAGCGATTAGCCAACAGGCTAATAACCAAAATAGATATTATGTACACAATGCGCTATACACATCGCAAATATGTCCCTTCTTATTTTAACAATCCATCTGAGGCTCTTTGAAATTTGTAAAATGATGTATTTTCTGTGTTAATGGCTGAATGACCATCTCGGTACAAAACAATACGTTTAAAGCGCATGCTTTGGGCGTCTATCACTCACAGCCTCGTTTTGGAATCCACATGGCGGCAGGCTGAATAAGGCGTATAGGTCCACACAAACCTGCTGAAAATAACAATAAAACCATTACAGAAAATTATTTCCATTAAAATACCAATAGGAACCATTAGCTTTTACCATTAAAACCTGTAGTACACTGTAGTGTGTTTTGGGCCATATTTCATTAGAACCAATAAAATTCCCAATAAAACCAATACAATTTCTGTGATGGTGTCTATTGTTTTTTTAGCAGGGAAGTCACCTCCCCATACATCCTTAATAAAAAGGCAGACCACATATGGGATTTTATGTGAACTTGGCTTGATGTGAACTTTGACGCAGAAAACAGTACACAAAAATCACAAAAAATACTTCAGCTGGGTTTAGTAGATTTTTCCTCATCGCTTCTCTACATCACCTGTCTAAATTAGACAAACTCTGGCTGGTTATAAACAGTCTAATGTGGAAAGCTAGTGTTTGATCAATCGCACTGTCTATAGTGCGAGTTAAGTCAACATTACCGAAGCAAACAAGAGAAAACCTTAAACTAAAGAAAGGTCATCAGATCAATAATCCATTTAAGATGCTCTGTTGGATTCTGACAGAACATCGCTGGCAATCAAGAGGGAGGGATTTATCTTTACCTAACATTTAATCCTCAGTCTTGAAGACGCTATAGTGAATAAGACATTCGATTTTCACTGCCCTCCTAAAACCAGGACCCATTTTGCGAGAGTGATTTAGAGTTTGTATTGTGTCTCTTACCAGGTAGCTGTTATACCTTTGGACTGACATGACTGAGATTGAGTTAAGATGGAAAACAGTTGCACTTCTAAATGGGGGAAAATCTGCTGATTCCCTTCCAAGCTGTTCACAACAGTGGCACTAAATGACCCCCTTTGTGTGCAGTTTTAGCAGGATAAGCGCTAATCTAAAATTCATATATTAGCAAAGACAGATGTTCGGTGTCTTTAACAAGCTTTTGCTGAAACAGCTGTGTTTAAATGAATGGCAACAAATGAGGATGTTTTATAAACCTTTAAAACATGATCTTAGTTAAGCATTGTTAAAGGTGATGCTATTTAAAGAGTAACTAAACCCCTGGTCAGAGCCTGACTCCACCCACTGGCAATATTTGAAAAATGCAAGAAAAGTGGGCAGACCCCAATGGAGATAGAGGGGACAAACTAAGCTCGTACCAAGTGTGTGGTGAGCTTGAACCTGTTTACGTAGGATCGTACCACTTACATCATATGGTACCACAACATCCAACAGGAAAATTCAACTGCAGAAGCCACCGTTCAACCTGAAGAGGGAAGCACTCAGATGTTTTAAACCATACACTCACCTAAATATTATTAGGAACACCTGTTCAATTTCTCATTAATGCAATTATCTATTCAACCAATCACATGGCAGTTGCTTCAATGCATTAGGGGTTTGGTCCTACTGGTCAAGACAATCTCCTGAACTCCAAACTGAATGTCAGAATGGGAAAGAAAGATGATTTAAGCAATTTTTAATGCGGCATGGTTGTTGGTGCCAGACGGGCCAGTCTGAGTATTTCACACTCTGCTTAGTTACTGGGATTTTCAAGCACAACAATTTCTAGGGTTTACAAAGAATGGTGTGAAAAGGGAAAACATCTAGTATGCGGCAGTCCTGTGGGTGAAAATGCCTTGTTGATGCTAGACATCAGAGCAGAATGGGCCGATAGAAGAGCAACTTTGACTGAAATAACCACTCGTTACAACTGAGGTATGCAGCAAAGCATTTGTGAAGCCACAACACACACAACCTTAAGGCGGATGGGCTACAACAGCAGAAGACCCCACCGGGTACCACTCATCTCCACTACAAATAGGAAAGAGAGGCTAAAATTTGCACGAGCTCACTAAAATTGGACAGTTGAAGACTGGAAAAATGTTTCCTGGTCTAATGAGTCTCGATTTCTGTTGAGACATTCAGATGGTAGAGTCAGAATGAGAACATGAATCCATCATGCCTTGTTACCACTGTGCAGGCTACTGGTTGTGGTGTTATGGTGTGGGGCATGTTTTCTTGGGACACTTTAGGCCCCTTGCCACGGCCTACCTGAGCATTGTTTATGACCATGTCCATCCCTTGATGATCCGTTGATGGTTATTTCCAGCAGGATAATGCACCATGTCACAAAGCTCGAATCATTTCAAATTGAATTCTTGAACATGAGAAAGAGTTCAATGTACTAAAATGGCCCGGACAGTCACCAGATCTCAACCCAATAGAGCATCTTTGGGATGTGGTAGAAAGGAAGCTTCGTACCCTGGATGTGCATCCCACAAATCTCCATCAACTGCCAGATGCTATCCTATCAATATGGGCCAACATTTCTAAAGAATGCTTTCAGCACCTTGTTAAATCAATGGCACGTAGAATTAAGGCAGTTCTGAAGGCGAAAGGGGGTCAAACACAGTATTAGTATGGTGTTCCTAATAATCCTTTAGGTGAGTGTGTAGCATTGAAACACTTTATACCCAAAAGTCAAAAAAGTTACCAAAATCAATGAACAGCACCAAAAAAGCCCTATTCTTACAAATCATTAACTAAAAAAAGTTGGTTTAGGGTTTAGTTACTCTTTAAGGGGCGGTTTCCTGGACAGGGATTAGACTAGTCCTAGACTAAAATAAATGTGAGAGCTGTATATCTCAAAATACATCATATCTCAAAATACATCAGTGCCATTTGTTTTGCCTTAAAAAGCACACAAGTAATGTTTTTAGTAAGGCATGTTTGTTCAAACTAGTAATATTTCCTAATTAAACTAAGCCCTAGTCCTGTCTTAAGATAATCCCTGTTCCCGAAACCACCCCTAAAAGTAAAAACTTTTATGTGGATAGAGTTTTGCAGTTTTAGACTTAGTGAGAAGAGAATAACCAAAATCAAAACATTGCTCAGATAAATTGAGCAGCCCACCATAGCAAGACTGACTCAGTGTCAGGACTATAAATCTGTTTGTCTGACTACTGGGAGACACAAAGTAAACTTCACTTTTAATTTCTGTAGTTCTGTGATTTAAAAATGTTTGTGACAAAT
Source organism: Misgurnus anguillicaudatus (assembly GCF_027580225.2). Lineage (NCBI taxonomy): Eukaryota > Metazoa > Chordata > Actinopteri > Cypriniformes > Cobitidae > Misgurnus > Misgurnus anguillicaudatus. The sequence continues at coordinate 12,633,766 of NC_073351.2, forward strand.
AAATAACATCTTTTAGTTGTTCTGTTGTAACCTTATGAAAACTGACAAATATACTGTAAGCAGAAACATCTCACGGTGTGATAAGGACAAACACAAAGCCCTCAGATTGAATCTGGGTACTCTGGAGATAATTCTTTAATGCTGTTATATAGGTCTTCCTTCTGCAGCAAATGTGTGCCTTTTGTCAAATTAAATTTGAAATCCAATTATCGGGCAAACTAAATTTTATCAGAGAGAGGTGAGAGAAAGAAACACATCTTTTTCTTCTTGCTCATTTGGATGACTGTGGGAATTTTCACACTTAAAGTCCTTTTAAAAAAATCCAACTCAAACCTATTAAAGAGGTTATGGAAAAACAACTGAAGTGACTTCAAACAAATCAATGGCCTCATTTTTATTGTTATTATATTACTATGTGACTGCAAAATCTGTAATGCTAACTTTCTCTTCACATCCATTACCACTGGCTGTAATTCAACCAAGCCCGTGTTATCCATCAATCCCAGATCAACAGAGAATACAGCATTTACAAGTCCATCTGTCCAAATATTTTAACTGAGCTACGCATAACTGATTTGCCAACATTTGAATGTTAATATTGACTGATGCCGAGAATGCTCATAGCAGCCCAGTCCAGAATGGTCCAGAACTTTGAACTGTGGGAGAAAATTGGAATACCCGGAGTAAACACTGACACAGGGAGAACATACAAACTCCATACAGAAAGGCCACACGCCCCTCGAAGTGGGGATCTTCTTGCCGTGAGGCAACAGTGCTAACCACTGTCCCGCCCCCCTAGAAATTAGAGTAAAAATAGAAAGTTTGAAACATGAACAAAACTTTGCTGTAAAAAAATAATACGAAACACAGATTTACATTAAACAACTTTAATAATGTGTTTTATGAATTATTAAAGAATTTAATAGATATTAATGTACTTAAAGGGATAGTTCACCAAAAAATAAAACTGTGTCATTATTTACTCACTCTCATATTACAAATCTGTATATATTTATCTCTTCTTATAATCCCAAAGGAAGATATTTTGAGGAAATTGACAGCAACTTTTGTTGCAACTTGAGGTGCTAAATATTGCCTAAATTGGTTTATCGCAAGTGGAAAAGCATATGATTTAGTGCGATGCTATACATCACAGGATTTTTGTTCTAATAGACCAATCAAAGCACTTGTGGTTCACGTAGAATTAATGTGTTGTAACATTTTTGGAGTGGTGTGCATCAACCTAAGCGGTGCTATGCACAGCTTACAGCATAGCTAGGGTGTAGGTCTGACGCAGAAGTATAATTCAGGCTTTAGTCCAAGACTAAAATGCAGAGCTGTCTTAATTGATAACAACATTCATATATTAAAGTATGTCAGTGCCATGGATTTGTCTTAAGATCAATGTGATCTCACAAAGTTCCGTGGTATAGTCACGGAATATTTTGTACCATTGTCCATATCATGGACTTTCTTTTCCGTGTCAGTTTCACGTTTTGGTTTATATTTTTTTTCCAGATTTTCAAACGAATGTCGCCTGACGTTAGGGTTAGAGTTGGGTTTGGGTTAGGATGTCATTTTATGTAACAGAAAGTCATTCTAACCTCAAACCCAAGCGACAATGGTAAGAAAATAGGAAAAAACAAGTGAGTAACCAATACGTGAAACTGACACGAAAAAGAAAGTCGGTTGTATGGACATGGGAAAATGAGCAAAATATTCTGTGACTATAACACGGAAATTCGTGAGATTAGGGGCCTCATTTATAAAGCGTTTTTACACACAGATTTGATCTTAGACCGTGCGTACGCTCAAATCCACTCCAACGCTGAGATTTATAAAACACATCTTTGACGTGGAAAAGTACTACATCAGTTTCCGACTTGACATACGCATGTTTTCTTGTGGCAATATTGCAGTATTGGAGGTATGCATATTCAGAACTTTTACAGCATCAACATCATCTGTATTAGATTGGGCCAAAAAAAACCAAGCCCGACCCTACCGAAGCCCCTGCACGCCGTGTCCAAGCTCGGCACGACCAACGCATTAACTGTAATTATGAGCCCGAGACCAATTTAAACACTACAATGTTTTAATGGTGTGCCGTGATCTCAACTACAATTCAGAGTTGTTTGAACTACAGAAATCTGTTCAAAATTATCTTAATGAACGCAACAAGGATGAAGCATGTAAACTGCGCTGTTTGTTTATTCAGAATGGAAATGTAAAAAAGCATGCAACAATGATGCACACAGAAAATAAACAAGAATGAATCGTGGATGGCCTATAGGAGAAGGCCCTAAGTGATTTAACAAGGTTTTAGAATCTATATTAACACTTTCGCCGCCATTGACGAGATATCCCGTCAATTAAGAGAAAACGCTTCCCCGCCAATGACGAGATTTTCCATCTTTCCGCAATACCGCTATTATACAATACCGCAACTTATACAACCCGGAAGTAGCGCCTCACGTGAAAGAACTCCATGTATATTTTAAAGATCGTTCTGCATCTGATCTCTATCAAAAGTCCTTCGCAAAAATGGAATTATCTCGTCTTTTTGCCCAAAATTGGGTGTTTTTGAAGAAACCTACCCATGTTTGAGAGGTGATTAAGAGAACTAATGAAGGTAGGATGAAACGTTTTTTTTTGTTTGAAAGCAGAGGGTCTGTTCTTCATCTGATATATTGTTTGTTTATATATTTAAAGAAGAACATTTTCTGGAAGGCATTAAACTTTTGTGAAAATCATGAACAACTGGCTGGCAACTTTTTTTAAAAACGCTGGGGGGGAAGAGTTAAACAAAATATGTTGGCCTATTTTGATATTTTAAAATGTAGGCTTATTCTGATGCAAAAAGGTGGTGCCCAAGCTATAGGTTCAGGAAACAATTTTCTAGTTCGTCATCTTTTAAAAAAATAATTTAAAATCTAGCAAAATTGTTTCGCGGTGTTTAACACACATATAAATGTTACAGAACATGTGCTTTATTGAATGAAAGTAAAAACACAAATTCAATGATTAAAACGACATGAACGGAACTAAATTTTAAAGCTTCGGTGTACAATAAGAGTGGTGGGTATTAAAAAAATGAATATAAATTATTAATATATTTATAAATGAGGCCCCAGGTTGCTTAAGATGCACATCAGTAATGTTTTTATAAGTCACATTCATAAAAGCTCATAAAATTTTCCTTATTTAACTAAGCGCCTATGTGTTAAATACTTTTATATCCACACACACACACAGGTTCAAATAAAGACAAAAGTCCCAATTCTTTTTGCAACGATTTTCAATTTTCTTTCAGAAATATACAGAGCCAAAGCATCATAAGATCACACACCATTACAGGTAAAGTACATCTTGTTAATGCTTTTACCGATAGAGAGAGTCACTGCAAGAAAATAGTGGTTAACCTTTTTTATAACCGTGGTACATTACTAATTTGAGTTACTCTACGTCTGTGTACACACCCTCTCTGTTACAACAATAGCATGAAAAAAAAGAACAAAATATAGTCTTATGGCAACCCATTATAAATAAATACAAATTTGATGTAAAAAAGTGCTTGGGACATATACAAAAGATTCAACATTTTGGAAAGAAACACTCGTTAATGTACATATATGATAAAACGGTCCCCAGTATGTTTTCTAGATTGAAATTGAGCTAAATTTTACAAATCACAGATGCAGTCTGTCCACCGGGTACAAAAATTATTACACAATAATATACCTATCTAGACTGTGACAGTTTCTCCGTCCAGGAATGAAGATGCCTATATAAACCAGAATCATCAAATAGGGAATTCACAGCATCTCATCAGCTAGTAGCCCACCAGGCTGTGCTGAAATGTCAGGGGAGAACTGAATACTCATAAATGCAGTCTGCTGTCTGTGGCTGGCAATGACCCTGGCCTATCATCTGGAGTGGTATTTGTTCATCTGTTTGGTTTGGTTGTAAGTGTAAAACCATCCAGCGCCTGAGGCGGGTGAGAACCTGTGGTCCAAAAGCTATTGAAATTCACCAGGGCTGGATGATAAGAGCATACACATCCTACAAAAGAGTTGTGAGTGCTAGCCAAACACAGAACAACAGCCTATAATCCAATATTTGCGTACTGTCTCCATGTTGATTCTAGCACATGGTTAAAACTACTTTGTGAATTGTGACTACAGAAGACTCAACTCGTATTAAGGAGTTACAATGCTCTCGTGAAATGTTTTAAGATTGTATCAGCTTATATAAACCAGTCCATATGGTGTTGTTCGAAATCACATATGTTAATGCCAAAGAATAAATATCCATATGGTTCGGTTAAGATTGCAAAGTGAAACTTACTGCAGCGGCAGAAGGGGAGCCAAATAAGTCATTGTTTAGAAGTTACTGGTCATATCCCACTAATTTGACATTAACATATGACATTATTCACAAATTGTGTTTGAAACAATTCAAGATTTTGGATTGTAACAGTATAAAGGGAGTTAGGAGTGATTTCAGTACCTTCCAAACCTAGAAGAGTTCCCAAGGGCATTGGCAACCTGGCATATTAGAAATTTTGTGATTTTCCAATTCTGGAAAAGTCACTGATATTATTAAATCTTTGTGATGGGAGTTTCAAAACTAGAGTACAGAGTATCACAGTAAGTTGCATGTGTACACTCAATTTTCATAGCCAAAGTAAGCTTTACTGGCCATGCACCCAACAGCAAAGAAAAAATGTAAGAGCAATCGAATGTAGTTTCAATGTTGCGATACGCTTCCTGCCCATTACGACTTAAATTGACTAAAGAACAAAGTAAAATAACTGTATTTTTACACATGGAGAGCATACGAGATTTATATACAGTGTAGCAACGACCATGAGCTGCATTATCAGCACTGAAACAGGCCTTGTCGAGCTTAAGCCCCACAATGGGCACCAATCCATTTGTAAAATTAGACTCATCCAGTAGCACTCATGTATGAAACCCATTGAAATGCTACAAATATAATCACACATAAAGTGCTTACAGGAGCGACTGACTCGGTAGCGTCACTCCCCCAGTGATTCTTCTACTAGGACAGATGGGAGGAATTGTCAGGTTGGTACAAATCAAACTTTGTCCTCTGGGTTTAAACTTAAAGATCTTTGCAATTAAAGTGAGAGACGTCACAGTTCATCCTTATTTATATGAGGGAAAGCCTCTTTATTATCATAGAAAAATGGGAGATTACTTGAGGATGAGATAAAACTGTGGAGTGTCTGAAGCATTGATAACTAAAACACTCTTATAGCTTTCACATTTAATGCACAGAGTAAGACTACTGTATATGGTTTAGTAACCTAAATGTAGATTCAGAGCTTAATAACCCAGACAGACTTTGGCAGCAAGTGAAGTGTTAGTATCATGTGATGTAAGTACAGTTGGCGCTCATACTGGGATGAGTCTGAACCTTGTCATAACAGGTCAGTGGCAAATTCATACAATTATACCACTTAATGTATTATCACAGATAATGGCTGTTCTCTCTTCTGAATGACTTCAAGCTGTTTTTTTTTGTCTGGCTGAATATTTCTTTTGCAGGAGTACAAAAAACAAAGCGTTGAATGATTTGAGATATTATATGTGCCCATTGCAAATAGCCCAAATTTGGCAAATGGACCAAAATTACTGGAATTGTGGCCAAAGTCGCCTTTCCACTGCACACGACAAACGCAACCGATAAACCGGAAGTCATTTATGTCCTATGGAGAGTCGCAAAGGGGCTGCGTGAGGAGTTAAAAATTTTTAACTTATGCGACTACACTACATACAATTCAGCGTATTCCAATCAAAACATTATGCGAGGTAAAAATTATTTAATCTTTTTTGTTTAACTTTTTCAGTAACACTTGAATCCTTAAAAAAAACTTGATTACTGATAAGTAATACATTAATTACATGTATAAATAATAATTTTAATCTTGTCTCCATATGTTATTTTCAAAAATATTGTCTTTGTCATATATGCATAGCTGTTTATTGTTTCATTCATTTGCATCCATTTATTTATTACACTATGGTAAACATTAGAATGAAGCCTCTTGCTCTGGAATGAGCTTCCCTCCGAAGAAACGATTAAACTGAAACTCCGACAATCGCTTCTGAATGTCGTGTGCAGTAGAAAGGCGGCATTAGGGTACGTTTACACATCGATCTACTTCTCAACATTGTCAAAAAAATCCTTGTTTACACTGCTACAGAATGCGAAAACAACTAAAATGCTGTATTATGCATGCCTGACCAGTAGTTGGCGATATCACGATGTCAGAACACGTAATGCGCGTGACATCACTGTTTTAACAAATTTGTGTTTTTGTAGTTTACACAAAGATGATAATGGTATCATTTTTAAAAACTTTCACTTTAAAATCTGTTTTCAAAAGTTTGTGTTTTCAGGCCCCAACCGTGTAAAAAAAGTTTTCAGTTTTTTGTTGATAACAGTGTCATGTAAACAGCCCCTTGGAACTGCAAATTAGTACTGATAATAGTGTGCTGCAGGGGTGACGTATTTTTGTAGGCCAACCTGGAAGTTAACGGGACAAAAAGCACATTAATTTTTCCCAAAGACTTTTGGATTATCGCAAAAAATAAGCTCAGCGTTTAACAAAAGTCAAAGACACAACTTTTATGAATTTCAGTGTCTAAATGCGTTTACTAGAAATTTAAAGCTAATATAACCTTAGGCTTCAAGTAAACTACATCATGGCCCCTTGACCTCAATATCATCACCACCAAGCTCTTTAAAACTTTATTAAAAACACATTCCCAGTTAAGGAAATACTGTGATGATGAATCGTTGTTGGGAATTGTGCCCATTTTGCGTTTTTAAAATCTTCATGGATGATAACGTTTAAAGTGCCCGATAATGTCTGTCGTCCCATGTAGCAACTATGCTTTTAAAAAAAACGTAAAAGCTTTAAAATTCATGAGGGTATTACTGGTTTGTTTTATGTTGTGGAATAAAACCTGAAAATATCTTGGGTTTACACAAGCCCAAGATATTTTCAAGATATTTTATCTTTTTTAGGCCTTTAACCAAAATCACTTTAAAAAAACTCATTGACTTCGGGATGTTGGAACCAAAAGTGCTAAAAACTCCCTTCAGGTATTGCCTAGAAAAATACGTCATCCCTGTGGCACTCCATTGGATGAATCTTCATTGGTTCTCGAAAAGTTGCAAAATGTTAAAGGTTCTCTAAGCGAATTAACGCGTTTTAGACGATACATTTTTTTGTTACATACAGCAAACATCTCCTCACTATCTGCTTGCTTTCTGTCCGCTGATCAAACTGTAAAAAAACGCGATCTCTGTAGACACCCCAGCCTCCACAAACTGCAATAATAACAAACTGGCCAAACCTACACCAGAAACCATAACAAAGTGTTCTAACCAATAAACGCCAAGAAGGATTTGGGGGTTGGGTTTGGGCGCGTTCATGTCTGCACATCCCAAATAGAATGCAATGCTAGCTTGATTTCATTACACTGATTTGGAAGTAAGAGCGATTTTACTTAACAAGTGTAGAAGTGCATGAGTCATCAGTAGTGTCGTAGATTGCAAATTCAGTTCTTTAGACTAAAATATTATAAAAAAGGAACAACAGAAACAGAAAAAACAACATCCATTTACATTAAACATGAATGCCCCTTCCCCATTCAAAAATGTACACAAACTGCTCACTTATAACAGTGAGAGAACACAACGCAGTGCAGTCCAATGTCAACCACATGAACAGTACACAGATCATCTAATCAGATCTTCATTAACTAAATTTGTGTCTTGCAAGACAGAAGCAATTCGAAAATATATCTAGCACAAGTTTAAATGGCATTTTATGTATTGAAAGGCTGATTTTGAAGCAGTATAATTTGACTTCACATAGACGGGACATAGTGTTTCTTTGTTTAAATGCGAACATCATCGCGCTCCCATTAGTTGTTCCCCAGTGCATTATGCACACCAAACCAAATTCTGTCAGAAATAATAGCATTTAAAGCTTAAGTGTGTAATGTAAAAACATTTTCTTAATATCCAAAGACCAACATAAGCCATTTGCAACTTGACTGTGTCTCTGTGGTGCTATCAACATATTGCTGTACACATTACATCCAAACCATCCTGACACAGCACAACTGGCTCAATCAATGGCCTGAGCTTTTGATCCAATGAATGACTCTAGTGGTGCAAAACAAAATACACCAGGGATCTCCATAACCAATCAAACACAACTGAACCAACTAATCAAGTTCTTCAGGGTTACTTGGAAATTACAGGCAGGTGTGTTGGAGCAGGGTTGGAGATCCCTGAATTACACACTTTAGCTTTAAAAAAGTGGGAAAAGTCTCAGTGCACTCAAGGCAAAAATTAAGCAGATAAAAGCTTCCATAACCCCAATTCGAATCCAGCAGGTAATGAATTCAAACTATAAGGTTAAGATGTTGAACATCAAGAATGTTCAGGAAGAAATAAAGAAGGAAAGATTATCACAGAACACAAATATATCTTATCTTTGAATCATAAACCAACAGCTTAGGATCATTCAAGTACAATTATCACATTTTTGTCAGAAGAACCTTTGTCAGAAGTGCCAGAATCCACCAGTTCTGTCTGTTGTTAGTTACTTCATTGTCAATTTTTTTGTCCTTTTGTTCTGATTTCCTTTTGTTTATCTAGCTGTGGTAAAGAAGTGACATTGAGAAATCGTACGTACAACTTTGACAGTTGTGCTTAAATGTACAGGAGCACAAGAGTATTGTCCTCTAGTGCAGATGAGTGCTTGTAGCCTTCATCAGCTCTCTTCAAAGACTCCAACTATGGCATTTTTCGCAATCCCTGTTGCTATGCGTTTTTATTCATTCGGAGCCGATTCAAGTCATTGGAACTCCAAGCAAGGACACTGGTTGAGTTCACATCCTTTTTACTTTCTATGTTGGCAAGTAACATCACTGTGGCACACGGAAGTTTTTGGCCTAGACGTTTAGAGCATTGGGAAAGTCACTAGGCTCAAAAATACGGTAAGGCTTCTCAGAGCTGTTAAATAACATTTAGACAAATATGAATTATATATTAAGCAAAAAAGTGGGGGGAAATAAAATGGTGTGCTAGATGTGCTTGAACTAGTTCCTGATTTGTGTCTCGGAGGGTGTCAATCCCTTTTGGCCAAACCCATGATATTCTGATATTCTTCTGTCCATCTCCAGGCAGCCCAGGTCAGACATGGGTCTGCATGCGTTTCTGCAGCGGCCGTGTGAGGTCTGAGTTCTGGGATGAAGATTGAGAGTAATGGGATGAAGACGAAGCAGAGGCCTTGCTGTCCTTGTCAAACTGCACGTAGCCGTCCTGCTTGCTGTAACTGCTCACGCTGCTGTCGCACTGCGTGTCCAGGAATGAGCTGGAGTCGCTCATCGATCCCCGCTGGAACTCTCGCTCGCACAGCTCGATGGAACTGCTGCCCATGCCCAACACGAACCGCTGGCTGTAGTCGTACAGGCGGTTGGGCCCAGCACCCAAGGTAGAGTAGATGTTGGTAAAGGACATTCCTGTGGGAACCCGCTGCTTGCCGGTGGTGGCTGTGCCTGGATCTCGGCGAATCTCTGTGGTCTGGTTTCCTGCCAGATTGATGGTTGGAGTGCCATGATGCTCCTTGAAGGTGTTGACACTGTAGTATCCATTAGTAGGATCCTATGAAGAAAAAGCAATTAACATGAAATGTCAATTACTACTGGTTTAATCACTATTATTTAATAATAGTTATGCATTTAATAAAGCAAAATAGTTGAAGAAGGGTGGTATTAAGCAATCTGTCCAAACCAAACTGAAGTCACTTATTTTTAGTTAGACATTTGGTTCAGTCCCTCTCAATGTGAATGCCACCCCAAATCAAAAGAGCTTTTGCAGCTGTTTGCAGCCAAACATGTATTAATAATCTGTAACGGTGGACACCAACCCTGTTTCTGGAGATCAAGACTGTGTCCAAAACCGCCTACTTCCATACTATATAGTAGGCGAAAAGCAGTAGGCGAGGTGAATTGTATGTCCAAATTCAAAGTATTCTAAAAACAGTAGTGCGAAAAGTACCCTGATATACCGACTACTTCCGGCAAGATCCATAAGGGTGTACTCACACTATCCAAACCGCGCTCGGGCTGCATTTGACCCCCAAAGCCTGGTTCGTTTGACTACTGTGATCGCTCTGTACTGCGACCGGGCGCGGTTCACTTGGGCTTATGATCCAAAAGGTGAAGACGTCAATTGCGCCACCATTACCTTCATCTGCCTCCATAAAAACCTTTTGATGCGCAGCAGGGTTACGTAAATGTCCGAGCTGCACACGTGACAGATCAACTAAGCAATATGATGACATGTGAGAGGGCTGTCTGTAATCATGCACCAAACAACTTTCGAATAAAAAACACAGACTTAACGTTACAATGGGTTCCAGTGTTAAGAGAGCGCTTTCCTTCCTGCTTTTTTCAAAACAATCACATCTTAATGACGAAAGCGTGCCTGGGCTCGGATTGATAAAAATACAGTGTGAGTGGGTGCTTCTGGGGGAGTAAGGAGGGGTGACAATCGTGCTGGGGCATGGTTTTGTTTTGTTTGGCTAATTTGAGTGCGCCCTAAGTGTTCATTCGATGGACTCTTTACTATCCCGTGACCCCCCGGGAGGGGAGTTGTCCAACGAAGAAGAAGAAGGAGTTGTTTTGTTAAAAAGTGGTAATGCAGCTCTATTTAAATGTAAATACATATATTAAACAGCTATGCATGCTTAGATCATAAACTAGCGTGCACTGTTTCGATTAAGCTGATGAATGATCTTTCTTGCCTTTATTTCACACATGACATGTTCTGGTACTGATCCCATGCAATGTTACGATGTCACCATCCCGGGGACATGTTTGCATTCACACAGAAGATTCTCTAGCAATTTTATGCCACCTTTGTACTGTCCAGCATGTGTATCTGTAATGTGCCTGTTTAATCTTTATGAATGCTGATATAATTAAGAATAAGAAAAGAAACACGCCTTCAGAAAGCAAAAGTTTGTCTCATGCATCAAAGTAAAAATGCCATGTATAATAGTAACATCAAAATGTTATTCAACCAAAGGCTTATTAAGCAACCATTCCTTATACACAATCTCATATAACAGCGATAGCAATTAGTCTGTACTTTCCATCTTTAATTAGATTTTTTTATTTCTATTCAGAATAGAAAAAATAATCAAGAGAAACAACTTGATGCCATGGCTGCTGTGGTTGTCTGGGTGCTATCTAGGCATGGTTGCCAAGAAGCAGAACAGACGCCCTGGCGTGGACGCGAATGCCATTTTGAGCAAGCCAGATCTCACAGGGGAGAGACTATAATCACTGTTAGGTGACTTCTCAATGACAGCTCGAGAAAGGTGTGTTTTATTAGACGACAGGGATTGTGTGTTCTCTGTATCTGTGCAGGGATGTCCATCTTCACACCGCTCATTTTATGCACTTATCTACATGTGGGGTGCGAATCTGGCTCATAGAGAACAGACTTTAGGAACTGAGTTGGCATGGATATAAAATTTAGTTCTTTCAACAATTCAAATTTGGTAGGATCATAAAAATGATAACACTTAACATAAGTTAATGTAGTAACTAACTTGAACAATACATTTGTTACAGTCTTTATTAATCTTTTTTAATAAAGCTTTTAATTGTTTGTTCATGTTAGTTCACAGGACATTAACTAATGTTAACAAGATTTTAATAAAGTATTAGTAATTGTTGAAATTAAGATTAACAAAGATTAATAAATGCTGTATAAGTGCAGTACATTATTAGTTTGTGTGAACTAATGTAGTTAACTAATGTTAACTAATGAACCTTATGTAGTGTTACCAAATTATGTATATGTTACGATAACTAGTTGTTTGTGATCACAATAAAATTGGTTGATTTGTAAATTTGTATCAGAACACTTACAGTATTTGATAATAAGTCCAAATGTTTAGAGAGTAATTATACCTGTCAATAAGATTTTAATGAATTTTGTTTTGAAATAAATAATTGGTTTTGGCTGACAATTTTAATATTAATCTTCTAAGCAATTTTCTGACAAATTAAAAACCCTCATTATAAAACCATAACAGCTTCTGCTACTGTAATTCATAGCTGAATGTTAAAATTAAATGCTTTTTCTATAAGCTTAAGCATTTATAAAGCAGTCTGCTGTCTTTCTTATCACAACAATTTCACTTCGAAAACAATTTCATTTTTAATTGATTTAATAGCAACATAGTAAGCAGATTGATCATCATTGTAAATAAAACATTATTTGAACTATCTTAAAGTATACCTTAAACCAGTAGTTCTCAAATTTTTTCACTGTGCGCCCCCCCTTGTATAGGGTGCATCCCTTCGAGGCCCCCCCAAGAAAATGTATGACATAAAACATTCCAAACATAAAATTTGAATTCAACAAAACATATAAAATTATTCAATGTAGTGCTGTTGTTTAATAGCCTTATTTTCTGACATTTAATTACAAATAATTTATAATAAATTAATTTAAAAAAAAATGTTTTTTTAATCAAATGTTATTAACTCTTTCCCCCCATTAAGAGAAAAAAAATCCCTGCCAATGACGCTTTCCTGACGAGTTTTTATGGTAATCTGTAATTCCGCTATTATCCACTAGATGTTGGTCTTACACAATATATAAAAAGCTGGAGAAATAAGCCCTCCGCTTCACGTCGGGTCCTGATCAGACTGTCGGGGCTCTTTTCACAATAACAAACAACTGCCTGTACATTATCCCGCTTATTACACTGCTATTTACCTTTTAAGTAATGTAAGGCGCATTAAATATTGATTTGAAATATTTTATTTACCCATTTTTAACAAATACAGACCTTCCCTGAGGAAAACACGTTTACTTTCGTGCAAATGTCACAAACACACTATTTCTTTTAATCATTTGTAAATATAATGCTGATTATGTTATGTTAAAATTATTTTTATTTTTGTGTAATATTAAACTCCTGTCAAAATGATTAGCAGCACCCAGGTTACAGTGTGTTATTAGTTTTGAGTGGTAGTTATCTGAAATGAACTAACCTTGGGACGTTGCGACTGGCCAATCAAGATCTAGCATTTCAGAGAGCCGTGTAATAAAGTAGTATAATGAAGGTTTCAGATATACCGTATCAAATATTTGATGATCTTACATCACTTTCTGTAACTTTTATGGAGGTCCACAATACCTTGATGTGCTGATACTCCTTCTCCTCTTCCTGAAGGACCTCCAGTTGTTTCAGGACTGACTCCTGCTGAAACTCTCCCCGCTCAATCTGTTCAAAACAACACAGCTTTGGATTACTCTCTCTCTCTTCCCAATCTCCCTTTGCAGCTTTACTCCAAAACAGCTTAATGATATTCCACCGAATTGACTTTAACTGGGGCAATTTTCAATGAATATTTTTCATGTCATTAGCAAAAATTTGCAAGGCAACCCTATTTATATTTGTGCCCAACTTCCTTGTCTTGAGTTATGTTTTACATCCTAAAACATAGGCATAATTGATTCTGGGCCTCTAAGGCATGCGTGGCAGTGAGTAAAATATCCAAATACGTCGACTGCATGTTTTGACAAAGGTTCACTGCGCCCTGCAGGGGAAAATGTACACTTCCACATCCAGCTATCCCATGTCCTCCCAGGAATTTCAGGCCGAGCGCTAAATATAGGCCTTCGGGCCAGCAGGGCGCTTGCGCTTATACTGCATTATTCATGGGTTTGACGTTAGTTAGCGGTGGCGAGGGAAAGGGGCGCTATTAGTGTTAGGGTGGGGATGATTAGCATTCATTAGCTACGGATGTGACAGGGACTAGCATAATGAGCTAGCTTGTTGATTTGGGGGCGCTGATGGGATAATGTGAAGGAGTGTTTATAATGTTCTCTCCGTACTTACCATGAGCTGTTTCATGCTGGACTGTTCCTCGTTTTCTCGGGCCGCATTGTGATCCTTGTGCACGATTTCCACACGTATGTCATTCTTGGCTGAGACAACGCCTTTGAGGTCTAAGAGAAAAGCGTATGTTACTTCGGTTGTGGAATGTACTGATGTGAAATATTACAAAGAATGGAATCTATACCATGCCACTTCACATTGCCTTAACAAGAAGTCCTAAAACGTAATGCTGCCTTCAAGTCATGTCGGAATGATTGCATTTATGAGATCAGCGCACAGGAACGCTACCACAAGGTCGTATTTACTTGCAGTACCAACTTGAGTTCAACTAAAAAAATGACTGTAAATTTAGTTTTCCCCACTGAAAAAATAGCTAGAACCAGCATAAGCTGTTAGCTGGTTTTAGCTGGTTTAAGATGGACCCCCAGCCTTGCATAGATGGTCAAGCTGGTTGGTCAACTGGTCTTTCCAGCTTAAAAAGTGACCAAAACACAGCTAAACCAGCTTGCTACACCAGCAAAACCAAGCTGGGAGACCAGATAAATGCTTATGCTGGTTTTAGCTGTTTTTTTTCAGTAGGGTTAGGCCACTTTGATGACAAAATCTCCCACAATATTTTTTAATGAAATACATGACCCTGTCTGTGACATCTAGGATAATGTCTCATAATCTAATGATGAGATTGTGATAATCAATTTTTGATTTTAATCACTGATATTAAATTCATTTCAATATTATATTTGCCATGGTCATATTCATTCAATATTAAAGATATCAAGGTTATCTTCACAGAGTGTTCTTTAAATTATGTAGGACAATTTTTTTTTTGAAAATAAGGTTTTCACAGATTGGGTCACATGCAATTGAAAGAAAAAATATGTGAACCCTTTGGGCTTATCTGGATTTCTTCATAAATTGGTCATAAAATCACACTGGTCACACAACATCATTGGTCACAACAATAGAGAAACACAGTCTGCTTAAACTAATACCGCACAAACATTATATTCATGTTATTATTGAACACAACATGTAAACATTCATAGTGCAGGGTGGAAAAAGTATGTGAACCTTTGGGTTTAATAACTGGTTGACCCTCCTTTGGCAGCAATAACCTCAACCAAACGTTTCCTATAGTTGCTAAACGTTTGGTTGAGGTTATTGCTGCCAAAGGAGGGTCAACCAGTTATTAAACCCAAAGGTTCACATACTTTTTCCAACCTGCACTATGAATGTTTACATGTTGTGTTCAATAAAAACATGAAAACGTGTAATGTTTGTGCGGTATTAGTTTAAGCAGACTGTGTTTCTCTATTGTTGTGACTTAGATGAAGATCAGAACACATTTTATGACCAATTTATGAAGAAATCCAAGTAAGCCCAAAGGGTTCACATACTTTTTCTTTCAACTGTATATAAAGCATCAATTGCACAGGTAACATGGATCTTTATTTTTTTGTACTACTGTTACAAAAAGGCGAAAAACATAAAAATCCTCAAAAAAATTGCCATTACATACACTCACTTAAAGGATTATTAGGAACACCATACTAATACTGTGTTTGACCCCCTTTCGCCTTCAGAACTGCCTTAATTCTTTGTGACATTGATTTAACAAGGTGCTGAAAGCATTCTTTAGAAATGTTGGCCCATATTGATAGGATAGTACCTTGCAATAGATGGAGATTTGTGGGATCCCGTTCCACCACATCCCAAAGATGCTCTATTGGGTTGAGATCTGGTGACTGTGGGGGCCATTTTAGTACAGTGAACTCATTGCCATGTTCAAGAAACCAATTTGAAATGATTCGAGCTTTGTGACATGGTGCATTATCCTGCTGGAAGTGGTGGTCAGAAAGGGATGGACATGGTCAGAAACAATGCTCAGGTAGGCTGTGGCATTTAAATGATGTCCAATTGGCACTAAGGGGCCTAAAGTGTGACAAGAAAACATCCCCCACACCATAACACCATTGCATTAATGAGAAATTGAACAGGTGTTCTTAATAATCCTTTAGGTGAGTGTATATTGTGAAAAAACACACTATCGGAATTTCTACTTCCAAACTCATAAATAGAAACTTTCCATGAGGACTTGAAGGCACCACAGACCAAAGATTAGAAAAACCCTAAAGAAAGCAGACATACAGGAATATCAAACAGCGTATCTTGACGCACTGAAGAACAATGTTTATTGAAAATTTGTGACGGTCATGTAATAGGTCTTACTTTCTGTCTTAAGTTTGCTTGCAAGTTCTCTCTGCTGAGCACAGATGGAGGTGGGCAGTGTAGGCATAACCAGGTGAGCGTCTTCTGTGGCATACAACAACAACATGCTCAACGCTATGAATGCCACAAATGTACCTTTCTGACGCTAACCTGACATTGTACAAGGATGCGCTGCTTTCTTTGCTAATCATGACAGGATGACCGCGGTGAACAGAAAACAAGCAGATAATTTACTAAGGATGAATCACACCTACTGATTTTTTTCTGCTAATTCAGTGACTGGTTTGCTAGAGTTATTATGCAAATTAGGTAAAAGCACAAACATGCCCACAAAATATGTGCTGAGCAATTTATACCAGCAACATCACTACATTACACACCTGATTCAACTTTCTTATATGGCAAATACGTGCTCGGCTACACTATAATTCAAAGGTTTTGAAACACTGCCATGATTAAAGTTATCAAAAACTTTTTATTTTAATTAGCATTGCTTTAATGTCCATTACATGAATTGCTTTCCATGGATGGTATAGCAAAACATAAATTGAGGAGCTTCGATGCAAAAGCCGCTAAGCACCACCTCTGATAAAAATTGGATGATATTGGGGCGGTTTCCAAGACAGGGATTAGACTAGTCCTAAAATAAATTTAAGAGCTGTCCCAACTGAAAACAATTTCTACTGACATATCTTAAAATACATCAGTGCCCTTTGTTTTGCCTCAAAATGCACACAAGTAATGTTTTTAGTAATGCATGTTTGTTAAAACTAGTTATATTAGTTATACAGACCCATTTCCGGTAAATGTGAAGGTCGGAACATCGCTGATTTACTAGCCGTCCTTCAACGTGACGCCCAGCTGATGCCTGACCAACGACCACCGGCAGAACCCGTTTAATCTTCTTACTCATTTACATATACAGTATATATATCCCAAGGGTTTTTCCCTCCTAGGACATTTTTTTCTCCCGGCTAAAAAAGTATTTTCTTTTCTCCTAGGGGGGTTTTCAACCCGGGGAGTCAGCCTTCATTGGCTTAACTTAGCACCCTCTTCTATACGTTACATTAGTAATACGCTCGCTTATAATGTTGATTCATAGCCGCAGCAAATTCTGCTGCTTATGCTATCTGTATTATGCTATCTGTCGATTTTTCTTTTTGTTTTTCCCTGCTTTTATTTATGTAAAGCTGCTTTGAAACAATTACCAATTATAAAAAGCGCTATATAAATAAAATTGAATTGAATTTTCGAATTAAACTATTCTTGGCTTAAGATAATCTCTGTCTGGGAAACCACCCCATTGACTGAATGCTCTCGTTCATCAAATCCTTTAGCTTCAAATCTGCTTAATCCCGGCTTCAGGACATTCAGAAATACTTTGATGGCAGAATCTGTTAAATGCCACATCTGTTTTTCAGCAAAGTCCTCCGAGTGCATGAAAGATTAATTGGATGAATGCTAGTGTGCAAAACAACCGTATATTACACTTAAATTTGTGTCCATTGGGGAGACCTGAATACAACCTGAATGTTGCGTGGTTTAGATTCTCTATTTTTCTATTCTGACTTTCATTATTTGGATTTTTTTTTTTTATACATCTTTACTGATTTTGCAACTGTTGCTTATGTTGAACTATGTCTTGTCCCAAAAAGTGTTTTACACTTAGAGGGTTTTGCAGAGAAAGACAGTCAAATTTGTTAAATAATCATGAAATTAACATTTGTGAAAAATAAGGCATTTCAATTACATCACTGAACCTAAACATAAGAGCCTTATAAAACATTTTTTTTCAAGAAAACATGTTAGACGCACTTGGAGTTTTGCATCTGAACTCCTCAGTTGCTTTTTTAACAAAAATTTAAATGAAAGGCAATGCGTTAGCACTACACTTACTACGAAGTGTTAATTAAAAAAAATTTCAGCATATTTAACATCTGGGTAGTGGCTAATGAATAAAAGGCTGTATTTTAACGTAAAAAGTAACACAAATGTTTAGTAAATTCATCTCAGAGTCTACAGAAAGGCAGATGCAGAAGATACAGGTTTCTGTGAAGTGACATGAGCAGGCTAACATCCTTCTCTGACTCTGACTGAGGAGCACTTAGTGTGTTTCAGAGATGGACATGCAAGACACAATTGGCTGGGAGGTGCATACTTCTCTGTGAGCGCGTGCAGCAAAACGCTCCGATGGTTCCCATGAGGACGATGAAAGCGACGAAAGCTCCGACTGCCACGCCGATGATCACAGCAACCGGGAGGGAGTCTGTTGGAAAACAAAACAAAGCCTTCTACAATAACACAGCATGAACACGGCTGGAGGATCCAACAGGTAAACGCTTATATCAAAGAATATTAAAGCTGAGGGAAAAGATTTAACCAGCCTAAGCTGGTCTTAGCTGGTTCAAACTGGTCCATATGATCTTCCAGTCCAACAGAAGCCTGTCTAATTAAAACCAGCAAAGACCAGCAAACCAGCTTAGGCTGGTTTTATGACATTTTATGACATTTCCTGTCACCACAAATGTGCTTCAAATAAGAATATCAAATGTGGTGACAAATAAACAATCGCACCTCAAATGTGTGACTTGTGTGGGACCAGAACAGACAATTAACACCTTTATCACCTTGCATTAAAAGCACAGATAATTTTACATGAAAAATTGCTGATATTCTATAATTATTACTCGCGTTTAGTTCATGACATGCTTTACCCGTCTTCAAAGTTATTATCACTCACCTTTACATGCAATGTGGGTGTAGTGCGACAGTGAATTGTGACAGTCCCATGATGCTTTAAGAAGCTGCGACTTTGGTTAATTCGTGGCAACTTAACTACTATATTTGTGCACTTGTTTGTGATCAAAGCATAAGATTGAGCACATATTTTGGTAATGTGAGGCTGAGTCACAATAATTTAACCTTGACCAATTTTATTATTATAAAGTAAATATTACGACTCATGCATTGCCACACAATATTTTTCCATTAATATTTCCATTACTGTATTAAAAAAACAGCAATGCTGAGGACACATCTTGTATACAGGAATAAAATCTAATGCATGAAGCAACAATAAAAGAGACGTGCTCGGAAGATATGTTTTATGAAATGCACAAGAGAGAAACTTAATCGCTGTGTTAAGCTTGCTAACAAATAGTGCTAAGTGTTGTTAATAAATTCATACGATTTATTAAGCTTGCAGTTAAAATGTTATGCAATTATAATTGGTGTTGCCTTGAAATAACCATTTAGCTAAAGCTGAACAAAAAATACTGGAGTAAAGAAACTTGCTTGTGTGACTTGCTAACCAGATTAAAATGCTTAAATGAGAAACCATGTAGCAAGCTACACAACCCACACAGCATATGACATCACTGTGATGCCACATACAGTAGGAGACACATTGAAAATATAATTACAAAACGTTTTATCAACAGATCTGTTGTGACTTATTATTATTATTAGCTTCCGTCTTAATCCTTCACATTACTTTTGGTTTTAAAGGGCCCCTATTATGCAAAATCCACTTTTACAAGGTGTTTCGACATGAATGTGTGTTGTCAGTGTGTGACCACAACCACCCTAAAATGAAAAAAAAAAATAATCCACCCATTCCTTTTTTTAATCCCTAGTAAACCATATCAGTTTCATTAGACATGCTGTTTAGATTCTGTTGTTATTGTGATGTCACACTAACAAAGCCTCTCCCACAGCCACTGACAGACTGGTTAACTTTACCTAAATTCTTTTCTAAATGTGTTTATTAGCACGATGTAGCACTAATGTGGATAAAGATACTATTGTCCCAAACTGTATTAACAGGAATCACATCTATTTTTAAGCAAAAAACTCTCACTGTCTGTTGATAAGGGAGTGAGGAGCTGTAGCGCATTTGCATTTAAAGGTGCTCTAAGTGAACTCACGTGTTTTAGACCATAAAAATTTTTTGCTACATACAGCAAACATCTCCTCACTATCTGCTTGTCCGCTGATCAAACTGTAAAAAACGCAATCTCTGTAGACAGCCCAGGCTCCACAAACTGCAATAAAAACAAAGGGCCAAACAAAGTGTTCCAGCCAATAAACGACAAGAAGGATTTGGGGGTGGGGGTTGGGCGCGTTCATGAGGGGGAGGAGTTAGCTATGCTCCGTTTGTTTGAAAACAGTTCAAACATCAACAAAAAGTGATGTTGCACAGATTCGCTTAGAGCGCCTTTAAAGGTACACACATAAAAACAACACTTTTTAGCATTTTATAGCATTTTGGACATGCTATAACAAATGATATGTGGGGTATTTTGAGCTGAAACTTCATAGAAACATTCTACTAGTCACACCTGAGACTTATGCTACGTTTACACTGAAACGATCTGAAGAGAAAACGTAAAATTGCCGTTGCGTTATCACTTTTTTTTCCGCGTTTATAAGAGCGTTTTGAAAGGGAAATCTGCGTGCATATGGTGATGCAAAAGTGTGTGATATTCAATGTAGTATGCACTCCAGACGGAAAGGTGGCAATGTGAAGCACTGACACACAACAACAAGTCCGTGTGCCTGTGTACAACCTTCTTCCTGGTTCTCCCAGGTCTCGTCCAAAGCCGTCTGGTTTGCCTTGACGAATTGGCGCATCAAAAGTTTCACTGAGGTAATTAATGCGCCTTCTCTGATCAGTAATACTAGCTGTGAATATTTCGTACAACTGCTGGAAAGACTTGTATATTTATCAGAGCTGCTATGGCAACTTGAAGGTCCGACGTATGGAAATAATCAGAGATGTTTGTTGTTATTTTCCTGAACTAGCTCATGCCTGTGACATAAACGCGTATGCGACGAGAGCCCCCACGAGCAGACTTTTGCGTTTTTACTCTTTAGACGAGAATGTGATGGTAGAACGTTTTTAAGATTTCCACTCTGGAGGGTGGTTTCACGTCTTTGCATTTTTAGCCCCCAAAACGCCGTCGCCGTGTAAAGAAAGGCACATACGACAAAATATGTTTACGTTTTCACCCTCGAGCGTTCTCGTGTAAACAGGCCCTTATATTACATTTTGTAAAAATTGACATAATATTGGCCATTTAACAACTGCTTTTAAATTAGACAACAAATCAGAGGTGGAAATCAGGTACCACCACACAGACCAGATAAAACGGCTCTGCCACAGACATTTTTTTAAAGAAGAGAAGGTGAAACCTGGCGGACCTTGAATCCCACCTTGTTCCTTGAGTCGAATGATCTCTGTATCGGATCCGAAGCTGTTCCAGGCTGTGCAGTTGTAGATGGTCTGGAAGTCAGCGGGAACGATGTTGCTCATGGTAAGGGTGGACATCACTCCATCTTCTGTGCTAACCGTCTCCACAGTGTAGCGACCTGATGTCCCAGACTCCAGGACTGTTTCCTTCCATGACCAGGCCTAATGAAAAAAAAAACTTGATCAAGAAACCAGGACTGCTGGATAATGGGGTGCTTGGAACCAGGGTTCTACAAAATTCAAAAAGTCATTATTTACTAATCCTCATGTCGTTCTAAACCCATATGCTAATATATATTTTTCATACAGTCTACAGCGTTCAATCTTTATAAAAGACAAACGAGCAAAGTAAGCATAGTCCACAGGACTTGTACAAAGCTCGCACTAGCCAACCTAAACTAGCATTAAAATTCATTTGTAAGCCGGCCTTTTCAGCAGGGAGTTGAAACCCCAGTTTGCTTTCGCCTGCTTTAAGTGCATTATTACATTTACAAAGTTATTACTGGTTGTTCCGGACCACAGCAGCGGCCTTTCCCGTTCAACTGACATTTAGAAATAGCATTGCAATAAAAGTAAAGCCACAAGAGTAAACAGTGAACAAAGATTACCTATGCATTTCCATGCACACATCCACAAACACACGTTCACACACAAGAGTGAGTAATGAATGAGAAATTGGCCTGGAGAGGAGACAGTTTATCTAAGAGTGGTAAATCCTAATTGGATCTGCGGTAACAGGGCATAAGCATGCATTAAATGAGAAATTAAGGGTGTAAGCCTGCCATGTCTAATACTCGTTCGCTCATCGAGAGGAAACAAATGATTCGAGATGCAATTTCATTTATTAAACAGATCGTAACTCACGAGCGTTATGCATTATTGGACTGTGTTTACTGAGTCTAATGGAGTCGCATAAGCCATGTGACAACAGCAACCTCCCACACAACAGCTGCAATCCTGTCTGAGCTGAGTCAAAGAGAGAGTTGAATAACTCACAATGCGGTCCGGGGGTGGCGTGCTGCGGATAAAACATTTGATTTGTCCCTTTTCCCCGTGAGGAGCCTGATGAGTCTGTGTACTTGAGATGGTTGGAGGTCCTGATGAGAGAAAGAGAGCACATAGTCACTCATCACATACTCACAGTCTTCGAAAGAGTAATAGGAATCTCATCAAGCTGTTAATGACTGGGCACTTGAGTGGAAACCACATATATTTGTTAAAATAAATCTATTAGCCTATATTTTAATCGACAGTAACATAAATAAAGATATTAATTTCTTTGTTGGATGTTTGACAGTATTTTAAAGCAACAGTGTTTCATCTAATCTCTTTTCTGTTTCTAAATAGATTCCTCAACAATAAGACACAGGGAAGTGAAGTAATATGAATGTCATGGATTTCTTGCACCTATTCAGTAAGTGTTCAGATGTCAGGGATACAAATACGTATAACTTAAATACTTAAGCCTGATTTATAGTCGTGCGTAAGTTCTACGGCGTAGCTACGGCGTAGGTTATTCGTAGCTCTGCATAGCCTAACGTGTACCTCGCAAAATTTTTAACAGCGCATCAGTTCTATGCGGACCGCATGCGCTGCGATTGGTCCACCAGAACCTCTTGTTCTTGTTCGATCAGGTAAAAAAAAACTGTGTCATAGGTATTTCCGTTTGTGGCGGTGAAAACAAAGATTGGCCAAGTTGAGGAGTGATTTAACTCAAACTGCAACAAAAGTCGCTGTTTATTTAATTCCATCACTGCTGGTCTTCTCAAATCAAACACAACAAGTTGCTGTTTCTTCTTCGTTTGTGGGTAAACGTGCCATGCTTCTTCTTCTCTGACGGTCGCGCTGTTACTGTGGTTACACGCGTGGATACTGCCTACCAGCGGTTTGCGCGTGTGTTTGCACGTCGACGCAAAAGTATAAATGAAAACCGACGCGGAACCTACGCCGTAGGACCTACGCACAACTATAACGAGCCCTTTACTTGCACAAGAAAAGTGTAAACCAGAGGACCCAGAACAAATGACAATTCCCAGCAAGCAAGAGCCATAATTTTACCATCTAGGTTAACTGGTCCTTCTAAGAGTACAGTAACCCACTTTTAGCCAAAATAACCTTGCATTGTGATTACAATATGTTTGGTAGACCCCCAGGCTGTGTTTGGACAGCTTGCTTGCAAAATTGTTAGGGTTAGTTTGGTTTATATATGCATTGTGTAGCGCTGTGCTACTGTAGCTCTAGTAACACTGTTAAACTGGACCGCACCTAATGGGGAGCTTTTTGCATAAGCCAAAGTGGCACAGTGGTTTATATATAGCATATTATAAATATAAGACCAATACATTCAGTTGGCCAATACCACTGAGAGTGGTACAAAACTTCCAATCTCATTTGTAGGGTGACACACCTTATAACTGCCAATCAAGAGTTTAGCTGTGAGATCTTACCAGGCCATGATAGAAATGTGGCATTAAAGGAAAAGAGCGACATTGTGTTTGGTTTGAATGGGCAGACTGTTAAAAAAGTCTCCTGTGGGCTGGTCTATTTAAGAGTGTTAAGGGTGAGAGAGTGAGGGTCCGTTCTTCATTTCCAATCTTGAAAAGAACTGATTTATGGCAGGCCGGTGTCTCCTGGGGAGATAACAGTCGACGTGCCAACTGCATGTAGCTTTCTATGGACAGCAATCAGAACAGTGCCAATGGCAGAAAAAATGTTATTTTGAAGAGATAACGACGTTCAATTTCAACCGAGAGGCCTTGAACTTTGAACTCCGTCAACGGCTCACCAAGTTTCCAAAATTGCTCCAAACAAGCAGTGAAGTGAAGTAAAGGATTGCTTCTGAGCAACGTCCTGTATAATGGGTTACCAACCCCGACCCTGCCAAAAGCCACACGTACACGCAAATTAAAACCAATCGACCAATCAAGAATCTGCCAATCATATGCGACGACGTCTCTCGGCTGATTCGTAATTGCGTTTATTAACTGCCTCCTATTAGAATAAATTTGCATTTTGATGAGGATCAGGCAGATGGAGATGTGTTGTGAGGGAATATCATGTCGGTGGAGAGAAATGCTACAATTCACACCTTCATTAGACGGAATAGCAAATGCAAGCATGCTATGGGCGCTCTACCCTGCGTCTACAAAATCATAATCCGGAATAGGATACGATAAAGCTCGGAGTGTGTGTTTGTTTGTGTGTGTTTGTTTAGTTGGCCTTTGCTGATATCCAAGCCTGACCATTATATAAAACCAGCAAATAGACGAGATTTCTTTTCTAAACTGAAATAAAATAGTTTTATGTTTAAAATCTGAATTGAAATCAGCATACAAATCAAGTGCAAGTCAATATTATAGGCAAAGCTTCTGTTCTTTAAATTAAATTTCCTTTCTATAGCTGCCATATTGAGCAATGCAATTTCTTCTATTGATTTTTCTACAAGTAGTTCTGTCAGCTACTGTCTCTGCTTCACATGTATATCCTCTTATTCATCGCTGAATCATTTACTGTACAATGTATCAAGAAGATTTAGCATAATGAAAAACACCACGCCGTTGTTCGATTAAGCTTAACTCTGAAAATACGGGTTTAGCGTAGTTACATTATTAACTTGCGCTAAGCACCACAGATTTCTCTCCGCACCACTGTCGCCATTTATTTCACTAGCTTTCATTTGCCAAATCATTAATCTGTGGTGATCTCTGTCTTCTTGCTTGATCTGCAAGTTGGCATGAAAGTGGAATACAAATTTTCTTGGGCTGTGAAAATGTTTAAAAAACAAAAAAGAAGCCCTACATAAAGGCACTAGAGTATTTTACATTTCATTGTCTCTCAGTACATAGTTGTATGTGCACAAACATCCAAAAAAGCGTGCTGTTCTCTCTGAGTTTCAATATGGTAAACATACATACATCAAAATTAGCAACAGACCCAAATATATCCCACTACTACACTGAATTCATACAATTCTGCTGGATACTGAACCTACAAAACACACAAATGTATTCCATTAACCCGATAATGAGTTTACAGCTATCAAAACCACACACACACAATGTGTTTTCGAATCATCTCTGCAATTATCATACTTTCAGAATGTACGTAAACGGCAGAATGAAACAGCTATTGGGTGGCAGTAGATGAAAACATGCGAGAGGTTGAGTGTTTCACCTCGTCACTGCTGCTATGTATTTCCATTATACTACTACAAAGGGACCAAACCCAGTTTTATAAGTATCTGTGTCCTCTTGACCCCAGATCCCATAATGAGAACGAGTTGAAGGTTGCATCTTGGGAAGTATACTGTAAAAACCATAAGGCTACTTCAATTTATATGTGAATTTAAATTCAGGTCTTCAGCTCTCTCTACATTTACCTTGGGAACTCAACTCCCTATTTTTCTCCATCAACCCATTTTTGTTAGAACATTTGAGATTCCCTGAAGTGCTTCACCTGTGCTCAATGTCTTCACCCCTCTAGCAAAACACAAACTTTCTACCATCCAGCCAAACATAGCAGGGTCAAGCAATGTTCTGGGATAGTGGATAAAAAGTATAGTGGTGCAAAACATTTAGGTTTGTATGATGAGTTTTACATTTCCTTTTGCTGAAAATTACCAGTGAATAACAGCTTAAGTATAAAATATATTCTGTGTACAAAAGACAGCAGATTGGTTAGCGAATATGGAAGTAGCGATTGTTGATCATGATGTATATCCAACTGAAGCGGCTTCTGAAATGAGAAAAGAAAATGTAGGACGGGACTTGATCGAGAATTTATTGGACAGCTGAAAGTTTAGCATTGCTAACAAAATGGAGGCAGATTTAAATGCCAGTTTGCAGTCAGTGGTGGTGGATTACAGGAGCAAGTGGTTTTGGCTAGATGGGATACAGCTATGGCCAAATCTCACAAGATGTTGTGTTTAAGGTTATGTTTGGGGTAGGATTAATATAAAACAGCAATTCTGGGTAGATAGGATACAGCTACAACCTAAATCCCATGAAATGTTGGGTTTAGGGTTAGGTTTGGGGGTGGGATTAGTATGTAAACAGCAGTTATGGCTAGATGGGATACAGCTACAGCCTAAATCCTGTAAAATGTTGGGTGTAGGGTTAGGTTTGGGGGTGGGATTAGTATGTAAACAGCAGTTATGGCTAGATGGGATACAGCTACAGCCTAAATCCTGTAAAATGTTGGGACTAGGGTTAGGTTTGGGGGTGGGATTAGTATGTAAACAGCAGTTCTGGCTAGATAGGATACAGCTCCAGCCTAAATCCTGTGAAATGTTGGGTTTAGGGTTAGGTTTGGGGTGGAATTAGGATGTAAACAGCAGTTCTAGCTAGATAGGATACAGCTACAGCCCAAATCTTGTGAATTGTTGGGTTAAGGGTTAAGTTTGGGTTGGGATTAGGATGTAAACAGCAGTTCTGGCTAGATGGGATACAGCTACAGCCTAAATTCCATGAAATGTTGGGTTTAGTGTTAGGTTTGGGGCTAGGGTTATAAATAGCGCTCATCCGGTGAGATTTCATGAGATTTTGTCCGTAGCTGTATCCCTTCTAGCCACAACTGACATAAGTCTCCGATAGCCCTGCCCTCGTGTCATTCCTAATGACAGGAAGTCAAGAGAGACTATTTCGAGGTTAACGTTTTTGATTAAAGATTATGAGGGCACATGAATAAAAAAAAATAAGGTTAAAACAGGTTTAAACATTACAATATCTCAAAAAAAGTTTTTAATTTAAATTGCAAGGTGACTTTACATACAACTTTGTTGTATATGTATGTATGCACATTCTGGAGAAAGCTGTTTTTATTTATTGCAAAGGTGCATTGCTCTGTCTTGATAAGATATACATGCGTTTTCCAGTACACATTTCATCCAATGAATTATTTTGCTTTGTAACTAAATCCACTTATGCGTGAAAATGTACGATGTACAATGAATTATTAAATCTAACAACTCAAGTTTTATTTTCCCAATGCTATTTATTTGTAGCCCAAGGCTGGTACCAGCAGCTAATACCAAAGTCAGATTTTTATATTGATTTAACCCCAACATACACATACAGTACATAAACACATGCATGCTCACACATACAGATAAATTTAAAGTCCAAAAACAAACATGTGAAGTGAAGATCAAAAATATAGCAGCATATTAACACATTTAGATATCACACCCTACTCTTGCGCAAACCAGACATGGAGAAAAAAGATTTCTATCTTAGAAACTGGGGAACAAAAAGCAAAAACCAATGTGCATCCATTAGCATGTTCTGCTAACGGCGTCCCCTGCTAGCTATTTGATTATAATTAAATTATATTGGACCTGGGAGAATCCTGAGACTCCTTTGTATTTTTAGTCTCTGTAGAGACTCTGTGTTCTGGTGACTCACGAATAGGAAAACATACAGTATATATTGACTACATCCAAATGCATGCATTTCATAAGTTAGCATAAATTAGCTTTGTTTGTGACTCAGTAATGATAGAGCTAACATAGACTTGACTTGCTTTTCTTTAGTCTTTTTCCCTCACTGATCAAGGCTTTAAAACAGAGCGCTGTGAAATGCAGCAGCTCATCAGGAACGCATGTTGATGAGGAAGATGTGATCGGCCTCATTTCCCAAATGCACCTGAACTTGAAACAATCAGCACGGTTCCACGAGAGAGTCTGCGCCACATGTTGCCACATCAAAAGCCACGCTAGGTGCTCAACTCTACCGTGCAGCACTCTTGTGTTCACATCCAGAAATGAGTTAGCACACAGCTTGCGGCCCTCTTGTGGCTTTGAGAGCAAAAAGGCTCCAGTTATCGACAAGACACAAAAGAGTCTTGTTCTTTAATAGGTCAAAGGCACATTCAGGTCAAGAGGTGTGAAAAGATATGGAAATGAAATAAAATAAACAAATAATAAGGACCCATATTGATTCCAAAGTATAAATGATTTGGATAAACATACATATTTATACATGGTTTACATTGCATTTATTCATTTGGCAAACACTTTTATCCAAAGTTACTTACGGGGACACATTGTACTTCTACAGCTTTTAAAGTCAGTGTAGATCTGTAATGTGCACAAACTATTAAGTACCATAGAAACCTATGCAAAGATGAGCTCATCATTTATAACAAAAGCCATTTCTTAACTTGTCTACATACTGTACATCAGCTTCAACACGCATTATAGATGGTCCAAAATAATGCAAGATTGGTAGATGCCTCTGCTCGTTTAATTCTCATGTTGTTATAAATGGGTTAATACTAAAAGATGCCATGACACAACGTTAGTTCCTGTCACAAACCTCAATAAATCTTCCCACTAGCGGAAAAACAAACAACATGATGGTATTTATTTTTCGCTCTCCAGGAATCGAGACTGAATAGAAGGCAGAGATATCATTTGCGTTCCCCATCAAGAACAGCGTGTACTTGATGAGAGCGGATGTCAACTGTAATTTCTGTAATTCCTGACTTCTCTGTAGGTTTAAAATGAATGTCTAACTTTGCATATTAATACAATCAGTCATAACAATTCGTTATTGATTTTCTTTCATTTGGCAGGACCAAACCGCATTAGTGAATCTTCATTTGCTAGAGGAATCATTCAATGCAAACACAATTGTCACGTTGGCTGAACTTCTTTTATTTTCAACCCGCGTCAAATCTGCCGCCCGTGGCAAATAGATTTGGAGAGAAAGAGCGCTGGATTTTGCGAATGAAAGTTGTCGTGTGGCTAATGCACGCTGCCTGAATATCAAGCGGATGTAATGAAGTCATTTATCTGAGAAGAGCCAGTTTCCTGCTATTCTGCCGCATTCATTAGGCTGTCAGAGCCCAAAATCTTCTCAGTGCAGTCGAATATAATCAGCATTAGCCAACAGAAAAAGCAAACATGAAAGTAAATGTCAAACTTTAGCGCCAACATCGAAATAGGCCAAATTTTAAATAACCCATTATCTGATTTGTCACCTTTTATTCTGTTATCATTGGATAGTTTGCTTTTCCCAGACATAAAGCCACACCCGTTAAAACGTCTAGTCATATTCTTATTGGCCGTGAGAGCTTTTGGGGGAGTGACGAACATACCGTTTACAGTCAGAGAGACTTCCTTCTCCGCAGCACCGACACGAGGAACTACCGCACGGCAGACGTACTTCCCGGCATCCTCTTGCCGGACGGCCCTCAGCGTTAGGATGTTCTCATTGCTTAGCACCTGTGGGCAAAGATCAAGACGTTAAAAAGAAGCTGGCCGGAGTCAAAACAAATCAAACCTCACAAATGGGCAGCAAGGTTTGAAAAAGGCCCGGCTTCTCAATTATTAAAATCCAATTTGGGTCAGATGTGGAAGATTGTCTGAACATGGGAAATGGTGGGTGATAGCCAGCCAGGAGAGAAATGAGACACTTTCAGACAAGCTGAATTTTTCCTCGGTTGGTGCCAGAGACAAACACAGGACTGTGTCACTATCCTTCAGTGAGTAATAGGATTGTGGCTACTCCTAATGTTTTCTCTTGGCATCCGTGTACGGCGCTGAATATAAACACTGTCTGCATGCTATTCTGTCCTTGTCTTTAGATAAAAAATGACCTGCTATGTTGTGACGCTGCCCACAAGATGTTCAGAAATAGACAGGATTTTATTAATAGATCAGAGATTTATTATGAAGAAAACAACATTGATGTTTAAAATAACGGATGAAACGTCGAACGATGTTGTCTAAACAACAAAGTATCATGCAGCTCCTAAAATAGGATGCTGATGAGGTGATAGGTCTGTGTGATAAAACATTGTTTTATTTTGAATATTAAATAAACAGTTCACCCAGCTTTTGGCAATATTGGAGCTTGACAGCACTAGTTCTCATTCACTCTTATTTTTGATCGAAAAAACATATTTTTTAGAAAGTGTTCTACCAAAAACAGAAAGTTATAAAGATTTATAATGATATGACGGTGACTAACATACTCTTTCAAACTTAAGCTGTTTACACTTGGCATGCGTTTTCATCGATCGGATCACAAGTGGACGACGTTAATGCCAGGTGTAAACGGTGTTCAAAACGTTTTGAGCTCGTCCACTTTCGACCACTTTCAACCACATTCTGTAGTCGAAACCCCTTTCGATCGGATTGCTTTTGTAGTGTAAACGCACATGTGGTTGAATGTGTTCGAACAGCCACTGAGATACTAAACACAATGTTTTACGTCTTTTCTGACTTCTGGCGCGAACACACAAAGAACGGCACTATTTTTAGCCTTTCATTGATAAAACTAAAGCGGCTGAACAGTTTCATTTTGCAAGCGTGTGAAAGTTGATCAATTGCGCAAAAAATTCAGAGAAAGCTCTAACATATGCATGTACAAAACACTGTGCAGCATGTTTACTTACAACACAAGCAGTGGACGCCGACATAATATTAGTTTGCATCCATATAAACTCATAATTACTCCCGCTCGCGTTTAAATGACAGCGGAGAGACTCGCCCACCGTCTCACAGACAACCCCCTCACAGTATTCAGGACAGAAGCGGTCAAAAGTGGACAAAAGAGACGGATTTAAATACCAGGTGTAAACGTGATTTGTCTCTCTCGGGTACTTGTGATCCGATCTATGAAAACACATCTTAATACCAAGTGTAAACAGCCCCTTAGTAAATCTGACCTCAAATCAAGGTTTGCAACTTACCACTCCAGAGCCCCTCTTCATCCATACAATAGTTAAAGATGGATTTCCTGTCCAGGCACAGTTGAACACCGCATCCGATCCCAGGTCAACCTGTAAAGACTGCGGCTCCGCAGCCATCCGAGGACCAACTGGAAAAATAACCAAATGATTAAATACAGTATATTCTGAGAAATCACATTTTTAGGCATGTTTAGTTTAAACTGGAAATCGGTGGCACCAACAAATGACTGTATAGTATGGATATCAAACTACCAAACTATGAACAAATAAAAACGACTCACAATAGACGTCCACATTGCGGCTGATGTTGGTGCTTCCTAGTGGGTTGGTGACCTCACAGGACACAGGCTCTGTGAAGAACGAATGGTCCACGATGACCTCATAGGTGTCTCCAGACACTTCCTTTATAACACTTCCTCCTTTTGCCCACCTGTGTGTTACAAAACATGCATATATGTGAATTTGTCTGTGAAATCTAGACCAAAGGCTCATAATCTAATTTTTTTAAATTATGTTCTTTACATAATGTGAGATGATTTTAAAACAGTAAATCACCAAAAAATGACTTCAGCTTCACAGATTGGGTTACATATTGTAGGATGTTATTAGGTAACCGTAATATTGGAAGAAGAACACGTTCCTGCATTAACAGCTTATCCATGTCTTCCACTATATACAGTACACTTAATTTTAAATCTGAACCCTTCCTAGCCGACTAAGATAATGCGATACATATCCTTAAGTTCTTTTCTTAATGTGCTTCACATCCGCGCGTCTAGAGAAATGCATTAAACCTCTATAAGTTGAACTTTCTTTATAATGGAAGAGAAAGAGCTATCATTATCCTGCCAGACTCACTATCAAAGCAAAGTGGAACCCGATTTAGAGGTTACCATAGCAATAACAGGAAGACCTGGCTTCTAATCCATCTGTTTCTATCATAGTCATCAATGAAGCATGATAGCTGCCTGTCTGTAGATGGTTAGAGATGTCTAGCAAGAAAGACAAGCACCTTCCCGAGGAGCCTGTGTCTCCAAGCCCGCTTTTTCGAGCAAATGATGACACTTATGTGACAAATCATTGAAGTGAGATATCTCTGCATGCTTCAGCATGTGTCTTGCCTGGATACCGAGTTAACAACACAGTGTCCCATTATATCCAGAATGGAGCCAGTCTGGCAAAAACAAACCTTGAAATGCCTAATAGTACTGTAAGTTGCCCCCTGCACAAAACCACTATATGCCAAAAGGACCTTGCGACAAAGGTGCAGGACCTATTTTTTTTATACTGTCAAAATAATACATCAGACCGAGTATGTCACTTGGTCTGTCTATTTTGTGGCAGTAGATTGTTCGCTGCTGGCATCCACGATGGGACAAATTTGTACAAGCCAGTGTCAATGGAGAGCGGGTGTCACAGTTTGACACATGGGTAAATATTTCAATGAACCGTTACTTTCAATAGCCTGTAACTCCTGGCTGTGGAGTGCCAGAGAGAATTAGCGTTTTACAAAGGCAGTTTTACATATCAGTACATTCAAAGCAGCTTGCTAGACTGGTGCCAAAATCCCACAATTCACCTGCTCTGTGGGAGAGAGCGCACAATTCATTACCTCTGCAACTAACTCCTACCATCTGTGGGTCCCGATGGAGTGTCATTTAAACGATAACTGTCTCCCTCCTGACTAAATTAAAATAAGAAAGGAGAGGAGTTGTAATTGGCCTAGCTCGCTTGCTCGAGAATCGTTGTTTCGTGTTGTTAACAGAAGCGACTCCGAAGACAGTCTGCTAAATCTGCACGGGCGCACCTGGGCTTCGAAAAATATTCAAATCGGGACAGACGGGTGCACGTGTCGCCTTCGTCCTCGACATAATTGCTCTGAGGGAAGAGAATATGCGATGCTGTGAAACTTTATATTTATGTGCAATTACAACCGCAGTCACCTGGTATACGTCTACCAGGTGGAGTTTTTCCTTCTCGTGGCAATGTACTGCATAAATTACACAAAGCATTTTGTAGCAGCTGCTACGTTATCACATCAGATGATCGACTATGCTGCAAATTACACGAAGCTATCAGAATGATTATCAAGATATTTTCTGTTTTAAGTAACTGCATTTATATTCATGCAGTCGGCAGATGCTTTTATCCAAAGACTTTTAATTCGTTTGTTTGCACACTGATGCAGCTTTCACACAGGACACGGTGTGCCCTGCGCTCACCGCTGGGTTCAGCGCAGCCAAGATGGATGCCCTGTTTCTATTGGCCATGGGGGTAATCGTCACAGAGTGAGCACAAAAGTTAAACTATTTTGAACTTTGACCTGTTCTCTTTGGTCGACACAATAACAAACCGTCCTTGCGCGGCAAGCCATTGAAATGAATGGGTTTCATAGCACTGCATAGACCATGTCCTGTCTGAGAAAAGAAAACCTATGATCTTGGCTTTGCTAGTGCCATGCTTCACCAACTGCGCTAAAGGAACATATGAAGAGCTCAGATACAAAACTCTTTAAGGGCATTTAAAAAAAACTCTTCACTGCCCTTTCTGAAAAAAGGTAAAAGGCTAAAAAAAATTGGTCAATATCCTAATACCGTATTTTTCGGACTATAAGTCGCATCAGTCAAAAAATGCTTCATGAAGAGGATAAAAAAACATATATAAGTCGCACTGGACTATAAGTCGCATTTATTTAGATTTTTTTGTTTTTTGCTGCATATTTTACTAATTGCAGTTTCTAATCTGCAAAATAGGATTTTCTTTTTAGAGGCATTTTGTTTGTGTTAAGTCTTCCTCAGTTGTCTTTAAGTTTACAGTTTCAATTATTTTTTTCAGGGGAAGGCTACAGGAGCAGCATATAACGCCCTCTGGTGGCTGTAGACAGTAATGTTTTATATTGGTTCATGTTAATTTTGACATATAAGTCGCACCTGACTATAAGTCGCAGGACCAGCCAAGCTATGAAAAAAGTGTGACTTATAGTCCGGAAAATACGGTATATTCGGTAAACCTCACTTAACCGAGTAAACAATGTACATGCACGTCGTTCTTCCCTGCATTTAGAGGACTTTGCTAAAAATAGTTCTGGCAATAAACAATCTCTGCAGACAAACTGGCATTTCTAAACGGCCTGAGAAATTATATATAATCTAATTTGATATTATTATATGTATTATATGTGCCGAGAGCTTTAGCTCAATATCATTATATCATTTCTGACAGAGCGTTTACCAGCTTTTGCATCTGAGCTCTTCATATAATGTAACTAACATTGTTTTTAAGCATGTCTTGTGAAGTGAACATTTATTTTGTTTTACCTTTTAATTATGGTGTAGCGGTAAGAGTATTGTGGCAGCCCATTCACATGAAATTACGTACCTATAGTAACGTCATTTTTTTTTATTCTTTTCCGTGAAACTGTCACGAATTTCTGCATTTTTTTGTGATCGTATCACGAATTTCTGTTTATGTGTCATTGTCACGTATTGGTTACTCAACTGTTTTGTCCTAGTTTCTTACCATTTTCACTTCGGTTTAGGGTTAGATTTGCATAAAATGACATCCTTACCCAAACCCAACTCTAACCCTAAAGCCAGGTGACCATGTTTTAAAATTTAGAAAATATAAAAAAATTAATCAGAAAAAATAGTATAAAACAAATACCTTAAGTGACATCCTAATGCAAACACCAAATCTAACCCTAAACCGAAACAAAAATGGTTTGAAAATAAAAAAACAGTTGAGTAACCAATGCGTGACAATGACACATAAACAGAAATTTGTGATACGATCACGAGAAACTACGGAAATTCAGTATCAAGAAAAAGAATAAAAAAACTACGTGACTAGGAACATAATTTTGTGAGACTGGGTAGATTGTGGAGCAACAACCTTACGAGCCTTTTTGTTGGGCAGTAGTCAATAGGCAAACATGGAGATATGTCAGAGTAACACCAACATTGATGTTAGTGTGGAATATTTATCAATAAAACTAACAGAACAAAACTGAGACAGTACAGACCAAAGAAGCCACATGTGTTAGTTTTAAGTCCACTGGGTGCCAAGCTGGAAGGTTTGGCCTGCAGGAAAGACCCAAATGTTGGGTTAGCTTTGCCGGAGCTGAGGGATTCAGTGCTGCACATCGAAAGAGCCAAAACATCCATGAGCACAGAGACTCCACTGGGCTTAAGTCAGGATCTTCTCAACAAATCAAATGTGATCTCCCAATAGAGATCAAACAGATACTCAAAACAGTGTAAACTTTAGTTCACCTGTATTATTCTGGAGTGTAGGGCAGATGGTATTAGGCGGTACAACATTTTTTTCATTCCTATAAGGCACATTCCCATATTTATAAAATATTACAATGTTTTCCACCACTATGATGATGTGTGGTATCTCAAATCTCCATATTTATGTAGTTTCATTTACTTTAGTGAATGAAAACCTACAATAAAGAAGCTCACATTTACCACAAATGTTGCAAAATCCTATACTGGCAGGCAGCAAATAATCGTAAACATCTAATGAATATTTGATGCTCAGGAGAAGTTTTAGGTCCAGCAATTCCACTTTTACCCTCACATATTGTTTCAAATAAAAAATAGCCAAAACACAATGTTTGTCTCTGGTGGTTCATTTGGATAGGTTATGATAGACATACAATATTTCTGTGCAATCAACAGCTATACAAATTGGATTTTGATGGATTCATGTTTTTTTTATGGACTGGGACAGCTGATATTTCAATATTCATTTGAGCGGGACATGTGCAGGAGATGGTGAGTCTGTCTTCTCAGTCTGGAATCTTGCCACGCACACATTCCAGGTTATAACAAAGCTGCTGTTCACTCCATTATGATACCATCACAACATGGCCTTTCATTGGCCGCTATCACCGCTCGGGACAGCCGCCCAGAGTTTCATTTTCTGTTTGGAGATATCGACTGCATCTGCAGCTGTTGGTTAGTGTTTCATGTGCCGTTTCGTGGTCGATGAATCATGTCTGGCTGCTTCTGAGTGTCGCTGGGGAGCACGGACATGGAAAACAAACAACCAAACTGCGTGTGCGCATCAAACACTCAATGAGCAAAGCCATTAGCCCGCCATGAAAACCTTCATCAGTTACCTCAAAAACTGTAGAAATATGCAACAAAACTATTCCTGAACCAGCAAAAACCAGCTTGCACAACAACTAAAACATAGTTGTTATGATGATGATTGGACAGTAAACGTGTCCAGGAGCTACATAAACAAAAAATACACAATAAAGGTTGTTAAACACAAATTACATAAATAAATAAATAAAAGATAGACAAAATAATATCAATTATAATAATAGCATATATCTTCAATATAGCAATATATTGTTGCTGTCCGATGAAAACCACATATGTCCATTTTGCAGATTTTGAGATTTTTTGACGGATTGAATGTCCAGTTTCATTTCTGTATTCAGTATGCTTCACATATCTAAATGGCCAATGAAAAGTTCATGTCTTCTGATTTTCACGTATATCTATTTGGTGTCAAAGCTGTCAATCACGCCGCGTATCTCCCGCCCTGTGGAAGCATCTCGCCGGTCTCGTAAAGTTTCATCAAAGCTCAGCACTGGATAGCCGAATAAACATAGTCTGGTGAGACAATGACTTTCCTTCATCGAGGTAAACGTTTCCCCCCTGATGCCAGACGTACGTCTAGGAGTGACAATATTACAGTAGGACTGTGCAAACAAAGTATCTGTCTAGCATTACCAGGTCAGTGTATTGATTCATCGTCCCTTCATAGTTTGCAAGAGACATTTAATAAATTTATAATTAATATTAAATAAACGAATCGTATTTAATAAACTAAGACGTAAGCTATTTAATAAACTGAGCGTATTCATCTGTCAATATGAAACGTGACTTGGCCATTCTAATTAATGATCGGAAGAACGCGTATCGACCACCGTTACTGTAAAATATGCACGTATGTCCATTTAAACTCAATTTTGGTCAAATGTGGATTATATCATTACACTGGCAAGAATATGGTTACATGTAAAGATCCTGTACCAAGTATGACAACGCTACATTCAACTGCTTTTGAAATACGATGTTTTTTTTCACTTCCTGAAAAGTAACCGTTTTGGACATACGTGAGTTTCATCGTGCAGCGGCGATATACTAGCAGAATATTCAATATACTGTATATATCGAAACTTACAGAGACACCATCAAGGTTTTCCAAGAAATGCTGTGTTCACTCTTATGAGACGTAGCATTTTTTCCGGATTGACACCCACATATTTTCCTACTCTCATATTATGAAATGAACTAGACCGGCAATGATCCATCTGAATGCACATGATTTCGGGTACTTACCACTTTTCACCACGCCACATTATGTCAGAGACTCGATAATAGCATTTCTACTTCAGTCTCTCAATCAATGGGCAACAAAATTACCCCATGTTAATGTCAGGGATATTTTAAAGCACTACGGCCCGTAAGTCCTTGTAGGAAAGCCATCATTAATTCAGACTTTGGCTCTGAAATTTTTATTGCTCTCCCACAGTGAAAGTCATCAAGGCACGCGTCAATCACGCGACTTATTAAATTCGCAAGCGAGATGCCACAAAATTCCTCCAGATCAATGTCAGCATTTGGTACAGGGCACACAGTAGTTGTCGATGAGAGAGAGAGAGAGAGAGAGAGAGAGAGAGAGAGAGAGAGAGAGAAAAGCATATGGTCATCACAGAGAGGACCTGTCTGGAAAGTTTACAATTTCAAATCTTGAGAACTTCATGTTAGACGCTCACATTATTGTCCTGTCCTTCAGAATATAGACTCTGACAGGTGCACATCCTAATGTCTATCCGTAGAGACAGTACATGACATCTTGCATGCAGGTAACATGACATCTTGCATGAAGTCAATACAATGTGTATACATTTCCTGACAGTCTTGTGACATTCTGACATATTCGGATATATTGTTATGCCACTTTCATTGTCTGTAACTCAAGTGCAAAACCGAAATGGACAATGTTTTCTCCATTCCTAAAAAAAATAAGAAGCTAACCCCCCAGGCATGATGGGTAATCAAACGCGGGCGTGCCTGATTCCAGCATCTGTCATTTCAAAAGGCCACAATCTATCCAAAAGAAACATCACCGTTTGTCCACCTGCAACTATGTTGTACATCCATTTTATTCCCCAGTCCAGCTCGATTCATTGCAGTGCAATTCCCTTCTTTATTGATTTTAGTCCTTTTATTTTTCACCTAGTTTTAAACCCCACACAGAAAGGCATGTTCTAACAAATCGGCCCGCTATTGGTCCTCTGCAAGGCCAATGCTACATCTCACGGAAATAAATAGCTTGTATTGTATCATCATGTTCATTCGTTTGAAGAGGACAGAAAGCATTATTCTTGGATATTGGATCAGTGTGTCAGGCACACACATCTTTCTTTTGATTTGAATGCCCTGTGTGACACCCACAGTCCTCATTTTGGCTACGATGCAGCGAATGGTTGCCAAAACAGTGGATTTCTGCTTTGAGATGGTTCTAAAAATAGTTGATAATATGCAATATAGACTAAATAAATTTTTCGTAATACAGATGTGTCAGTCAGTTTTATTTAACCATCCTCACAAGACTCATTAAAGTCTTAAAACATTAAATTCGCTCATGCCATATTCAGAGGAACACATTTGGAGTTATATTAAAAAATACCATGGCACTTCCAAGCTTTCTAATGCTAGTTACATCACATGACATTTGAGAACCAATGAGATTTGACGTTCTTGTTGTGCCACCACATTTGAATTTACAGCATTGATTTGTATGACGCATGAATAGCTAAATAGGCTTTTTGGTGCTATTTGTAACAAATAACTCAATCTGGTGTTTTACCTGTATTGGGTGACTGGTGGATTGGCTTTGGCCGAGCAGTGAAACTTTACCAGGTTTCCCTCCAGAACAGGCTGAGGTTCCACAGAGAGGTTAACCAATGGCAAATCTGCAGAAAGGCAAAAGTAACAGAGTGGATGCATTAGGAAACCTGTTGTCATCCGAAACAGCAGAAAATTTACTTTTGCTATTATCTGAGCAATTGATCAGGCAAAACGACATGAAATAATTACAAGCATTTTAACTCGGCAACATCAAAAGGCATTAAAATCAGAGAACAGATCAAAACAACAGAAGCACTGTATGTAAACTAATGAGCATCACACCTTTTATCTTCTTAAATGAGGACTAATTGGAGAAATGCTTTAATCACAAAGCATTCAATTACAATTAAAACAAGAAAGAACGGAGCATAACAGCATTTAAATTGGGATATTAATAACAAACACACAGTTTATGCAGCCATTACCTTAATATCTTTTCTTTCATTTCTAATTACCTGACTAAATATGTTGCCTTTTTCAAATATTCTTTAACCAAATCACGTATAATTGTACCGAAGGAAAAAACCTTCTGCAAAGAAATAAATTAGGCGGTACAAAATAATTACAATTATTTTAAAAAGTTTTGGATTTCGGAGACTTCTGTGACACCGTGGCTATAAATTCTAATATTAATAATGACAATGTAATATGTAATAAAATAAAAATATATTAAAAAACATTAATAATCAAATTTAATTTCAAAACAGATATATTATATTAGACAGTTTTATATATATATAAAAAAACATTAATTATTTACTAAAATTATAAAACAGATAGTTCAACACAACCTCATGGAAATTCATACGTATTTTACAAGTGGGCTAATTTGTTTTAATTCATACGACAACAGTCGTACATCTTTGTATGATTTGCTTTCACCCCAGTGATGTAGGAGTTAGGGGCTGGGTTTCAATGTTGTTTTTTATAATAATTGTGCGTTTTTGTATGATTCACTTCATATGAATTAGTCAACTCGTAAAATAAACACTTTTTACAAACTCTTACTATTAAATACTTTTGCCTTAATATAGTCCTACTTACTGCTTATTAATACTTAGTAAAGTAGTTGTAAAGTTTAAGTATTTAAAGTCTAAGTATTGGTAGGTATTGGGTAGGATGTAGGCTAGAATTGATGTAGAACCAGGCATCAATATGTGCTTTTTAAGTATTAATAAACAGCCAATATCTCAGTAATATTAATGCTAATAACCAACCAGTTAATTAGAGAATTAGAAACTACCCTAGAGTATTACCATTACTGTAATTAACTCATCAAAGGATACATAAAAACATGCATTATAATGTTAGACTTTAAATTTTGATGTTAAATCCACTATTGTATTATATATAATTGTTCTACAGTCCATATACAATGTTTAGTGCAATTACATCAGAAGTAACTGCGATTAAATTACTGGAAAAAAGAGTAATCCCTTACTTTACTTTTCAAGATGAAAGTATTAAAATTACAGTAACTAAATACTTAGTCTAGTTACTAAGTATTTAGTTACTGTAATTTTATTACTTTTTTTGATGAATTTTTATGTCAATCTGCAATACCGCGATTATCCACTAGATGGCACTTACCCAATTTATGAAAAAACTGAAGCCAAAATGTCATTTATTAATTTTAAACTCTGTGTATGTTTTGATAATCGTTTTGAATCTGATCTCTGACAAAAATCTTTCAAAAATGCAATTATTTCAATTATTATTTTTAAAGAAAAATATTTTTCTTTATATATTTTTTTAATATTTAAGAGTTTATAAGCAAAGAAAAAACTAAAGATATGATGAAACATTTTTCCTGTTTTGTTTGTTTGTTTGAAAGCAGAGGGTCTGTTCTTTCATTTGATATATTTGTATGTTTTTTAAAGAAAAATTTTCTGGTAGGCATTTTGTAAAACTTGTGAAAATCATAAAAAAAATGCTAGCGGGCAACTGGAGGGAATGAGCAGGGCCGGATTATCCATAGACAGGATTGGGCGAGTGCCCTGGGGCACCAGGCAATGGAGGGCACCAAGGGCTCCAGACCACGGCCTGTTTTTTTTTTTTTACAAGTGCCCGCGCCTGTGCGGCACCCGTGACAAAACTACGGAATGCGCGATCGGGTTTTAAACGCTCATTTGCATGACGTGTATATCGTTTTATGTTACCATGCGCTCGGTTGATTGTACCGATGGGTCTACACAGCCCGGGTAAAGTCAAAACATCTTACTCAGAACCGTGAGAAGACGCCCTGGCACGGATTTAAAATTAAACATTGCAGAGATTAGAGACAAAGAGAGCGGGAGAACTTTTAGCCTACATTAACACCAACAACATTATAGATGAGAATAAAGGTTTCAGACATCAGGGACCAGTTAGGGAAAACCGGATAAAAGATGAGAAACGTCTAAAGGATACAAGTATGTAGATTTCCCTGCCACTCATCTCATTACAGTATGCTATCTGATTATAACTTATTGTATATGCATGTATCTTATGCCTAGAATAAGGGGGTTGTATGATTCTTTGGTTCATAACTGCCTATTCTAAAAGTGTCATCAAGTGTGCATAATGACATGTGCAGCAACTGTATAGTTAAGTCTATTTAGTATTTTTCAGCAATGTAGTTATTTTGGAAAAATGTGAATAATTGCATTGCAGGCTGATTTAAGGTGTGCCATAAATTTTCAGCTGGCACACTGGCTTCAGTGCTCCTAATAAAAAAAAGTTAGTCTGGAGCCCTGAATGACTAGAGCTCAATATAAGATATATAATATAATGTATAACATTTTGGGGAGGGGGGCACTTAAAATTTGGTCACCCTGGGGCACTTCACTTTGTTAATCCGGGCCTGGGAATAAGTTAAATATTATATAGAGTATCATATGTACTGTATGTCCATATAGCTAGTTAGTAGGTCATTGTGTTAGGTAAATGTATAAAATGTATACGTTAAGTGCGACTACAAGTTGCTTTGGATAAATATGTCTGCTAAATGCATAAATGTACAGTACATGTAATGTAAAAGCTGCACAAACTGTATTCTCTCATGCCATGCATAGTTTTACATTGGCCATGTAAAAGCTGAAAAAAATACAACACAAACAGCTTCACAAGTCTCAAGGGACAGTTAAAAAAGAAGAGACCTAATTGTTGTGCTTTAACCAACACTGGACAGTGGTAAGCACAGAAGCAAAGCAGCTAGCACACATCAGCGATTCAACATCCGCGAGAGAGCAGAGGATGAGCGAGATACAGAAAGAGAGAGAGAGAGACCAGATCTTGTGCCAGTCATGCGTTTGGGAGCCAGCAATTCCACATCAATGTTTTCTGTGTCTTATTACACTAATGTAGGACTAAATTAGTCTGTGCTGGCGCTGCTTTATTCCAACAACAAAGATCAGCGAACCTTTGAGGAATAGGACTGACTCAGCTGGAGTCTCATTTCACTGCTGTTGTGCAATGTGTGCGCATGTGGCCTATGTTTCCTCTGGAGACCAGCATGTGCCTCGCAGGAGCTCAGCTGGGCACAGCACCGTCCCGGCGGTCAACCCAGGTGTCGCCCTACGCCAGTGTTGCCTTTTGTTGGCCGCACACATTCTGACACACAGACACGCACCTGTGCCAGGCTGCTCTCTGGCTGAACGACACCGAACCTCATTCCTGGGCCCACGGGACACCTTGGTGTAACCAAAGACAAACTGATTTGTGCCGTGAGCTGCCCGGTTACCAGCAGGATACGTGTAATGCATTTGCAACGGCTAATTGGAACTGAGGTGAGTGCACATGAGAGAGAGGTGTGTTTACGCTCGCACAGCCTATTGGTTGCATGTGTGCATATCTAAAAATTGACTGAGCGAAAAAAAACATGAGCTTACTCAGTCAATATTAAAGATATCAATGTTATATTTTCACAGAATGTTCTTTACATTATGTAGGCTGATTTTTTGTTGTTGTTGTAGAAAACAGGAAGTCCATCACCACGGGACCGAACACTGCACTTGTCTGGCAATGTTACTGGGTCTTATCATTCAATTTGTGCTTTAGCTGTTTTGAAGCATATCATGATTCTCTTTGATGCCACTTAAAGTCTTCTGAGAGTGACCCTTGAGGGATAAAAGAGCCATCAAGTGTCTACTACTTATAAAAGTTAAGAATCCTATTAACATTCAATCTTAAATAATGAAATGAGTGCCTTTAGACGGACACTTAGCCCTAGAGGACACGTAATACGTCATTTTAAAGGACCAGACCCAGGAGGACGGTTGTCAGCAGCAAGAAAAGACCCCCATGACCCCCCCAATCTATCATCAGACAGTGTCTTAATAAGGAAGTCTGTTTGTCACTTTGATGTATAAATGCATGAGTCGTCTCTCCGGGCCGAGTCAAACCCGACAGGCCATCAATATGCAGCTCCCGCAGTTCTTCAGCTTCATCAGCAGTAAGAGCACAAAGGTTTGAAGCAGGACTGCATCAATGACAGCCTGCAAAACAATGCCACTGAAGAAGAGGAGATATATAAAGAAAAAAATTATATAAAATAAAACGGAGGGAGGGGCCAGTGGTGAGATGACAGCTTTTGATCGGAAGTTCAAAGTGAAGAGCAGATGGTGGGTTTGAACAATCGGCCAACTTCCCCAGAGTTATGAGGGTGGTGCCAAAAAAAAATGGCTCCTCTCCTTTTCTTAAAGCTTGATTTCCATTCTCTCTGGGTCACTGTAGCCAGCTGTTCTCAGTGAGAATGAGAGTGATGATGGCCTGGTATCAACGAGAGGAGGGGGGGTATAATCTCTTTATAACTCGACTGAATCTGTGTCACAGTGAGGACAGCGCAGACACAGAGATCTCACACTGAGTTTTGGAGCATCTGCTTTCTTTTCAGTATCTGTATTTCGTGCACTTTTGAATTTACAAAAGCAGTTTTGTTATAGCTAAGACTACTGGACCGTCTTTCTAATGTAGCCTACTGGTTGGATGCAACATGTATGCTATAAACATTTAGCATTACCAGTGCAGTTTAATTGGTCAACAAATGACTCTTATAATCTTTTATCGAATTGGTTAGTGAATCGTTCTTGAACCGAATTATCTTAAACTTAAAAGGGGTTGAAGCTATTTCATGCATTCTGACTTATTAACACTGTTTGGAGTTGGATTCCTCATGCTCAATTTCTGTGCAGAATGCACTTCATCAGGGTTCATACAAGTTTCTGACAGTTTTTTCAAACATGAAAGATTCACACGCTTTATTTCTTTTATTGATAATTTCAGTGCAGGAAGTACAGGGGAAGTCCTTATATGGGCACTTGAACCGGAATAGAGCACGCACACCAACCAAGAGCTGACACCAAATCAACGTCACCAGAGAAGTGTGTTGTTGTTTGTGTCGAAAATTTAAGCTTGTTCAGCTTTCCAAAGACCCAAAATTATTGAAACACTGGAT
This sequence comes from Misgurnus anguillicaudatus, assembly GCF_027580225.2. NCBI lineage: Eukaryota > Metazoa > Chordata > Actinopteri > Cypriniformes > Cobitidae > Misgurnus > Misgurnus anguillicaudatus. The sequence continues at coordinate 12,678,294 of NC_073351.2, forward strand.
ATAGTTTGTTTATCCGGGGTAGCAGCCCAGTTGGGTGATTCTCGCGAAATTAGACTTATGAGGTGTCATGAAACATTTTGATTAAAAAGTAAATGCAAAGTAAGAGTATCAAAATAAGAAGCGTACAAACATCTCCTCATGTACTATTTTGCACATGATTTCAAATGACATCATAAAAAACTATTTTGTTGTTTTTCCACATTTAAGGGGAACATTTTCATTACCGCAACGTGTCCATGACTGGATTTGGGGGTTCTTTGACATGGAAATATTTATAATTAAAAAATCTAAAAAAAGCTTCAGTGCATGTTATACTATAAATATTTACAGGTATTTGGTGATCATTAGTAAATGTAGAGACAATAATAAGGAAAATAAATGTGTCCAAGACCAATTTTCTCATCCTCCACAACAATTTTCAATCATTGTTTAAGCCCTCAAAGAATTAACATTTAAAAAAAATGTTGGAAGGGACATAATTGACTCATACTCAAGATGGCTACCAGGTAAGCAGTTCTTATTTTTTCTCTCCAGATAAAAGTTGAAATTTTGTTTGTCAGAGTACCTTTTTAGCTTTCATTACCGAAACATGAGTTTGTAAATGCATATATTTAATGTAATATCATGTTGCGGTAATGATAATTTTTGATAATGATGATCTAAAAAAATGTAAATAATTCTATAGGAAATATGTTTAAATCCTCTTAAAATAATGGTTATAGTAAGTTCAGACCTTAATCTTATATGTGCAAAAGAAATGGCTTCATGGGCTTTAAAAAAAAATCTGATGCTGGACACATTCCAAGTCTGGATTTCGTGAGAATCACCCAGTTGTGCGTAATTTGTTTAATCAGGGCTCCAGACTAACGTTTTTCGCTAGGAGCACAGTGGCCCCAACTGAAAATTTTAGGGGCGCAACCAGAAAATTTAGGGGCACAAACTGTTAATCAACATGCTATCCAAATATTTACATTTCTACTAATTTCCACTGTATTACTAATAAATACTTTAATGATAGATACAGAAAGTACAACATGCTGTTTTCAAATTCAGTGTCACATCACAAAAAAGGTCAAATTTACTGGTTGCACATGTGCAACTGGATGTAAAATTCAGTGTCACACTCTCAAATTTTGGTGGCAAAATGCCCCCATTTGGGGGCAGTCTGGAGCCCTGTTAATACTGGATTTCGTTGAAATGGGGCGGTCTCAACCTGGTCATGAGTCACAGGCCGTAAGTAAAGCCTGTAATTGTCTGTGTTTTGTTGTTACATATTATGTAAATGACACGAACATGTAGTGAATCATAAGTTATCCAGAGATAGTGGGATAATGTTTTTGTGTTTTGCTTGCTCGTGACTCGATACACCAGCAGGACACCACCAGGAGCTCAGGTTTATTCCAAAAGAATCGGTACAGCTGATCTGTTTTGTATAAATCTGATAAAATGAAAAACTCTCAAGATTAACATTAGATAAGCAGACATAGCATGTGTTATGTGAGCTTTGTGAGCTTTGTTAACTGAATCAAACTATTGAATTAACATTTGATTTATTCACTCCTCACGATTATATTATGTATATTATATCTGACTTTTTTTTTTACAATTTGTCTTGTCAAAACACGGCAGGTAAATAAAACACAGGAACAGATGAACGAACAAACATGGTAGTAACAACAATGATCCGGCGATGTGTGTGACACAAACACGTGTATAATACACACAGATAATGACACACAGGTGGAATGAATGAGGTGATAATTAACAAATGTCCAAGTGACGACAATATGGAACAGACACAAAACATGACACGGATCCACCATGACACAGTGGTCACGGGCCATGGATAGTCCTTGACGTTTGTATAGATACAAATTGTTGCTTGAACAATCTTTACCGTCTCTAACTCATAACTTTCCACTCTTCTATAGAGCCATAACTAATATGCAGACTAGTTGCACTTTTAGTCAGATGCTTGACATTTTATTGACGCTGTACTTGTGATGTACACAACAAAATGTTTTTTTCTTATTATTGTTTAGAATGTATTGCTAATGGATATATTCTTGCAACGTGTCGTACCTTTCACTTATCTAATTACCTCCATCTGTGCATTTAATACGATTAGATACAATGCCCGAAGTACAAAACTTTCTCACAACATTAAGATGACAATTCAGAACACTGACTCTAATGATTTCAGTCTTCCACATTTATTATCACAACGATTTTATAGTAATAAAAAGCAAACACACATTTAAAATGCTCATACTTATTTAGGCTTTTTCCTCCAAAAACAGATTTTATTTGATTTGAATTTTCTACCACAGAACTTTTTATGACCGTTTTACAAACAGGCCATTTTCTTGCCGTGATATATGACATACGATGTTTTGCTTTGGTGCATTAATCTATCGGACATTCATTATATAAAACAGGCTAATGTTGCAGTTTAAATTTAATAAATGCCTTCTTTTATTACTGGGAGGATGATCAGAGTTGTGAATGCTTGCTTTTATAGTACATTGAGCTCTTTAGTATCAAAATAAGAAAATTGTATTCTCTAAAATATACGTAACTCTTTAAGGCCAGCACTGTACTGTATAACATTCAGGGTTTTTTTTCTTTTTCTTTTGGCTTTGACTAAGTAATGCCCTCTTCAGCTTTTTAAGTAAATTTCATATTTAAATTTGCTTAAAATTATCAGCGGAGAGCTTAGGTTTAGCTACATTTGGGATGTTGGGTAAATCTAATTCCTAAGGATTTAAATGATTACTTACAGGAGAAAATGTAGGCAGGATAAAACATTGAATTGGACAGGTTTTAGCTGTAAAGTACTGTAGTAAGTAATGTTTGGAAACATCTCATTTAGAGAGAGAGAGAGAGAGAGAGAGAGAGAGAGAGAGAGAGCAGCTGTCTCAGAGGCCTGCACTGATCAGAATAAGAATTATCTGAGCGGAGGAAAAATCCAAAAAGCCTTTAATTACTTTTGTTGTCGATGACATTATCGTATTAAACCAAGTGGTCAATTAGAGGACTGGAAATGAAGAGTGACAATAGCTGGAGTGGACACATTAGACGATGGACACGATGAAATCATGCCCACACACATTCACATGCTAACACATTTTGCTTTTCAATGGATCTGTCTGTCTTAATCTCTCATTAAGTTTCTTTCATCTGGCCCATGTAGTATATCAAAGTCTTAATTTACTAATCTTTTCTTTTATATTATGGTTAGTTTCACTCATTTAATTTAATTGGATTCTCTAGCTGGCACCACAACAGTGCCAATATTTAGTACAAAAGCACAGTGACAATTTAATGGTTGTATCACTCTTCATGTATCCGTTTGCCGCATTACAGATCAAAGTATGTGAGTGGTGCAGAAATAAAATTGGGAGGGTTTCTGGTTTTTCCTCACTCCAAGAAAGAAAGTTTTTTTCTCACCAGCAAAGATTGAAATTTGGAATTGAGATGGAGAAAGACATTACAGAAAGTTATTACAGAAAGCTATGAGCAGGAATGGGAAATTTTTGTCTCTCAAATCCACCATATTAAAGTTTTTGTATGCTATACTCATATCATAACATTTTTTCACTTTCTTAAAGAGACAAACATAAGGACTGTCTGTCGTTCACCTGGGGTCACTCATTGATTCCCTGTCTGTTCTGTATCTAAGCCTGTGCAGGGAACATGGCAACATGGATGGCAACTAAACTCACAACATCGATCTTGCTACACACACACACACACACACAACACAAGAAAAAGGCAAAATAAAACATATTGATTTTCTTAAATGTCGAGACTGCAATGCTTACTGTTTATTGCAGTATTGAGGGTGGATGGCAAATATTTTCTTTATTTATATGTGTTGTTTTGTCTACTTAACTATCCATATGATGATCAATCTTTATGATACTTTTTCATCATAAGGTGACGTTATGGCGGCAAGGAGATCACAACAAAAAGCAAGCAGAATGGTGGTTAGGTAAAAAAAATTGCTAGCTTGGGTTTCCCCATGCTGCCTTGCATCCAAATGTATTCAGGCTGCAAGTCTAACATGGAAACTAGGGACTTTTTGCCCCTGAAATAGGGAACCAATCGCAGAACGGGGATGGGGCAGCTAGACGATGACGAAGTCTATGCGACCAACGCAGGAGCGGACGCGAAGTTATTTTTCAATGCAGCCTTAGATAGTGTTCGAATCAGTTTTGAACGCAAGTTTATTTAAAAAAAAAAAATGTCCAAGAAGGATGTTTGGATATTGCAAGACATGATAGCCACGAAGTTTAATAGGACCAACCTGCTAGGCATCGTCGTCAATGAAGTAAAATTAACTTATAAATGTTAAGTGGTAATTATTAATATCATATTGTGTTTATGCCTGTACTGTGGTTGTCACAGTGCCACTAAATTGCATTGCTTTTCTATATCAATGTACAGCTACCGGTTTAGTTGCATTAGTGTGCACACAAACCAATAAAAGTTGTTTACGTTTGACTTGATGTCGCTTTACATACGTCATCTGGTATAATTGAAACGATTGGCTATGAGCTACGTAGAGACGCATTTGATAGACATTCGTACCGCCCAATAAACGACTCTGGACATTCGTAAACCACACCTCAAATATGAGAAAATTAGCATATGGTTCCCAGACCACATCTCATTCTCTCTGAGACTGGTCTGGTGTTAGCCAGGCTAAAAGTACACAAATTGTACCTGTTGTGTTGATTGTATCTTAAAATGGTTTACATCATATGAATCACAAGTATTTCAGCTTTGCGAAGATATGTGACATGTTTAGCTTTTTGTTTTTGAGTTGTTGTATAAAGTTTTCTGTCAAATAATGCAGTGTCCCTCTCACCGTACACTGGAATAAAACAGGACTTCCTCCTATCACATCTGTATGTGTTTTGTATACTGACTCAATTCTGCCTCAAATTCCTACTGAATTTCCCATTTCCACCAAAATAATCTGTCTGAATGTTACATGTATTCATATAACCAAAATTTGTTTTGCTTTACAGCATAATATCTGTGGTGTGCATAAGCAAACAGCTGTCCTTCATCAATATTAACTGATCTGCATGGCTACGTGGGCCCCCTTGTGGCCTCGGGGAGGCCCTGGTGGAAAAATTCATACCATTCTGCATCGGAGATGATGAGGGTTTGCATTCTTAGTTTTATCCCACCTGCTGATACCATCATCACTTATTCATTAAACACCTGCTAGTGTTTGATACACAGAGGGGAAACTCGCCATCACCGCATTTCATTCTCCTTTATTTGCTTTCTTCTCTAGACTTAATACCTCATATTTTGCCCAACTCCAGCTCAGGAGAGCAATGTACCCCAGTCAGACGGCTGTTCGTTTAGTCATTCAAAAGCGGACTGCATGTAATTCTGAAAAGCTCATTATGTAGTTGCTCGGTGCATGTTTCGCATTCACCTGCCTGTCTCACAAGGATATTCCTTTCCACTTCTGTGAATTTTGCAACAGGACATTTGAAATATTTCCATCTTTCAATGGACGGAGATGTAATAAAATTACAGAGAACACAGATTCGGAAAATTTGTCCCCGCTGTAGCCGAGTTCAATTACAGTAGGTCCAATTTCTCGTGTGGTTTAATTAAAACGCAGACGAGTGGAGCGGCGCAAAGATCTGGTCAGCTGTGGAGTGTTTGGCGTCTCTAGGTCTGCCTCTCTCTCTCTCTCTATACAGTATAAATGTAATTATTTTATTACTACACGCATTTGTTTTTGTGAGAATAATGTGCATAACCTTCAAACGTAAATGTCACATACTGTAGTTAGAGTCACATAGCAAACATTGAAAGCAAAAATGTTCCTAAAAATATGCTTTATGTTCTTTATGCAAAACAGGAAAGGTGATCTGCATTCACCCACGCTGAAAGCCATTCTGCCTGTGCCCACTTCTTTATAACCTCTCCTGACATCAGCTATTCTACAGATGCCACATCTGCTGCTTACTTCCTATAACGAACACATCCATGCAAACTTCTGTGTGCAACACCAACAAATATTTATCCCTTATAATGTCTGCTCTGCTCCACATCGCCTCACCCTGCACCCTGGCTTCCTTCTGCGCTACAAAGAGCTTCTTATGTCATGCATAAAGTTGCTCAATGGAGCTGCCACCAGTAATGGGTCTCTAAATACCATGTGCTGCCTTATTAATCAGACTTAACCTTATTGATGGAGCTTTGAGCAGTGCAAATACAGAACTGTATAATGATCCTGTGGAGGTTTCGCATGTTTGCCGGAACAGACGAAGGGTTGAAAAGTAAGAGGGAGTCAGTGTAAAATGGAAATTAAGGCAGTACAAAGATTTCCCAGTACAAAGATTTCCCAAACATATTTCTTGTTTGTAATAGCATGCACAATATGACCAGGAATGTGTATTTTAAAAGTACAGGGTAAATTTTAGTTGTATGTTGACTTATAAATGGTCACTTATAGGGTAATGTGCCTTCATGGTTTTATTTTGTCTGTGGCCTTCATTCTTTGATTCATGCCAGCTTTAGGCTTTAAATGTCTCCTCTCCTATGTCTCCTCGTATTTTTTGAGGAAACAATGCGTAAACAACTTTTCCTGGAAGTATCGCCCTAGGGCAAACAGTTGTATGTATGTGTATGTTTTGAGGATCGCTCTGAATCAGGGGTGCGTTTCCCATACAACGACGTAGCTCGTTGCTGAACGACCATAGTACGATGCATCGTTGAAGAAACAAACTACCTTGTCACGACTGTTTCCCGAAAGTATAGTAACTTTGTCGCACATTCGTCGTTTGAACCGTGTTGGTTTAACAACATAGTTGATGATGTCACATGGTAGGTGAAGTACTAATTAATCTGTCCAAATCGATTTAATGTCAGATTATTGCTGTTAATAACATATATTGCATCAGAAGACTGATTTTGTTATCATGATTTAGTTATCTGTTGTTTATTTTCAAGATATTTAATTCACGCGCAAGTTCCCTCTTACGTCACTCTTCCCAGGGACTCCCCAGGGTCTTAAAGCTCATAGTTGGGCGCACATGCGCAGTTTTCAAATGCAGCGCTTTCATTCTGTTTACAAATTTAAAGACGTAAAATAAAATTGTTATATATTTAGAATGATGGATATAGACTGTACTACATGTTTTTTGCTTATTTTGTTCAAAAGCATGATCAACGTAAGTCTACATATAACAAGGAACGATGCTTCTAACGACAGGTTCCAACGACACAAGTTAGCGATGCAGTTTGCGAATGTTCGTTTGAACGATGGTTTCGGGAAACACCAAATCGTTGAACGATGTTAGTAACGATGGTACTTTTGATGTTTATTGGCTAACGATGCTTTTGGGAAACACACCCCTGATCTCTATCAAAAGTCCTTCACAAAAATGCCATTATCTCAGCTTTTTGTTCAAAATTTGGGTTTTTGAAGAAACCTATATTTGAGAGGTGATCAAAAGAGAACTAATGAAGGTAGGATGAAACAGGTTTTATTTTTGAAAGCAGAGGGTCTGTTCTCTCATTTGATATGTTGTATGTTTATATATTTAAAGAAGAACATTTTGGAAGGCATTCAACTTTTGTGAAAATCATGAAAAATGCTGGCGCTAGCTGGCAACTTAAAAAAAAAAATGCTGGTGGGGAAAGAGTTAATCTTAGGCATCACTTACGTTGGATGTCGATAGTCACACTGGTCTCTTTGCCGTTGGGCACTGCTTTGTTGGAGGCCCGGCAGATGATCTTCTGACCAGACTCGATGTTGGAGGCTGAAATGTAGAGGATGCTGACCGTACTCTCTCTCCTTCCATCTCGAAGAAGAGTCTACAGGCGGAGCAGAAAGAAAAAGTATTAATGTCAGTGAAGAAAAGTAAATAAATAGTTCAACTGGACTTTTTTAAACCGAGCTTCATTAAGGATGAAAGACAACCAAAGGTGTGGATAGTGTGAAGAGTGTGAATTCTACCATGCAGTATTGTTTTATTTGTATTGAGCACCACAGAGAAATATGAGTCATGGAGGTGATGTTGAAGTTTTGAAGATTTATCACCAAAGCGATAAAAGTGGACAAGTGCAGGGCTTCTAAAATCAATAAACAGAATGACACCTCAAATATCTGCACTGTATCACAGCATGTATATTTCTAAATGGATGTCTGCTTTGCATATTATCAGCATTGAAGCCTTTGCGCATTAGGTGTTTCAATGAAACCTACAGTACTAAGGTTTACCCAAAAGCCATCATTTAAAATGAATCCCAGGGCCATGATTCAACATGGCACTTTTACTCTGCTGCCCAAGGGAAAATGAAGACAAACAGTTGCCTCTCTACTCAGGGACCAATTGTTTTCCGAAGAAAACAAAAACACTTGTTTTGGGGCTCCTTTGTGCAGCCGGAGAGTTACTCTGTGGTGTGTAGCAATCTTTTTCTTTCCAGTGGTCGTAGGCTGTGATGGGCCTCGCCTGCCCACCATACAGCACAGAGCCATCTGGTAGCATTCAAGAGTATCTGCGCTCTCTGTCACACAGGGATGACTCAGACAGAGATGCTAACCAACATCATAGATGTGTATAATTAGATACGTCATTAGCAGCTGTTTCTATGGGCCGCTATATGTATGTCGATCGTCCGCCATATTGGAACGCTCCAAGGCGCTGTGTTGCCAAGTTGGTGGTTTCCTGTGGAATATGATTATTTTAAAATTGTTGACAAATTTTGTTAATGTTTTTTCTCGCAGTTTAAGGGCCAGATTTACTTACAGATTGTGCCAGCGCAAACCATCATTTTGGGGTAAAATACTAAAGACAAGGAGTAGATAATTAGTGCTGAACAGGTGTGGTCTAGTTCTTTTTGCGACTGACCGTTTTTCCACATGCAAAATTTTTAAGAGGAGATTATTTAAATGATTCACGCAATGTCATTTACTAATACGATTTACTTACTTAACTTTTTTTTGGAATTGCGCTTGCACACTAATTTGCCCCCTTTAGTAAATGTGGCCCTGAATGTGGAAGGATTTTGTTCACCTGCTGTAAATATTAAGGTTTTATTATTTTATTTATGAAAGGAACATTTTGGTATTTTGGAAAAGGTCATTGGATAGATTTGATTTTTACGCAAACCTGGCAACCCTGCCAAGCCCGAGAGCAAGCAAGCTGACTGTGTGCCGACAACCGTACTACTTTATATTTATCAAAAGTTACATGCTACTAGACCTAAACTTTTTAACTGCTTACCCAATACACCAATACGAAAGTGTTACCGAAAACCACATTAAAAAGTGACTTTATTTTAAACATCTGTAAATACTGAGTTAGCACATATACAAAAACAACACATTCTCGCCTGTGAAAAGTTATCCCATTTTTTCAGGAATTGAAATCTCTACCAAAGGCTATACAGCAGTGGCGACCGGTGATTTCTTTTTTTCGTGGGCGCTCGATGCGAAGTTCGTCACAACATGTATGTAGCCCGTCATGTGTGTGGTTCATTTTTTCAAAATATGTGTTCTGTGCATCGAGAGATCATGTGTGCATCACATGTCTTGTCAAAATAAGTGCCTGCTGCAGACGCGTCTAAAGGATTTATGATAAAAGAGACGCTCGCGTTTGCCAGATACTCGCATAATCACATGTGTAATCAGAGTTTACTGTTAAGGGAGTGTCTAGCGTGTATTTTATGTACGTGAGCGTCTCTTTTATCATAAACGGTTTTGACGCGTGTGCATCAGGCACTTATTTTGACAAAACACGTGATGCACATGGTTCACATGATGCAACAAACACATATTTTGAAAGCGCAAGCAACACACATGACACTCCGAACACTTATTTTGAATTAGCGCATCTCGGATGAGCAGTCACGAGCCGCCATTGCTATACAGTGTATACTGAAAAGCTATGAGTGACGTATGCATCTAAAATGGCGGACACGCCAACATATATGGAGGAGTCGAATGTTGTATCTAGTTATAGTTATCTACAGTATGACCAGCATGACATCACCAACCAATAAATTGGCCACTCCATGATGCACAAAGCTTTTGGTAAAGATGCTCTCTATAACGCTTATTATTTGTTTTCATCTTTTACCTTTTGGGTTCCCCTGGCATTCTGTGGCTCTGTTCCAAAGTTTAGTGTTGCTGTCTAAATAGGGATGTGCATTTTAAACCTAACCTCACAAGTCGAAAACTGGCAGCGTTTGTACATCATATTTTACAAACACGGCGTGTATGGGAGTTTAGCATTAGCTAACATTGCAATATTTTAACAAGCATAAAAATATAAAGCGCACACAAATGTTACATGAAAGTTCTACATTTTTTGTTTAAATAAGGATTAACTTTTTTAGTTTATACCTTTTAGTATTAAATGAACAATAATTAATAAGTCTCAATCAGCTAATCGCATTGAATTACGGGATTGACTTTTTCATGCACGCACTAATGTATGCAAAAGAATCATAGCGATAAAGAATCGTATTTATGTCCACATTTTAAAAGCGTGCATTAAAATGCTCCCTATTAAGTAGATTTTTGAACGCACGCACCCACTGAATCTTTCTTTGTCTGTTCATTCTGCACTTTGTAGACTAGCAGTCATTTCTGAAAGCTTTACTGTCAGATCTGTGCTAAAATAATGATGTTATGAATTTGAAGAAGAAATAGCCAGAGCAAAAAAACTTTTTTGGTCCCTTGGGATATACATCATGCTGTACCACCTACAAACCAGTTCGGGAGAATAATCTTTCATTTATACAGTACGAATTTCTCACTTTTATCTGTTCCAGCAAAATGTCCCCTCAGCCCGAGCCCCCGCAGCCGCTCTCGTGGCCTTTTTAATGCCAGAAGCGTTGACTCGCGTGGGAGGCGAGTCAAGACCCCATCTGTGTCTCTATAAGACCATGTATTAATGTCATCAGCACTCCCAAAGAATCTAGAAGAATAATGTACTTTTGAACCATAATAGTTACACGCTAATGGTTAGTCATGTCATTGTGCGGGCCAGTGACAGGAGCTCGCTAATAGTAGTAATTACCAACTCATTTTTTTCCTTTTGCCACTGATTTGAAATATTGTAATGAAACCTTACACTCAGCATCCCACCAAGAGAGAGAATGAGCTCGGGGACAGAAAGCACCAGAGTAAGAAATGAGGAGGCATGTGCTTTAAACAAAGAGAATTTCTTATATATATATATATATATATATAGGACAAATATTTGCAGCAAAAACAACAGGGCATTCAAAAGTAATAATAATGCTTAATGCATAACACAGTAACACTAAACTGCAGGCGTTCATTGGTTGTTCACAATGCACACTGGGAAACGTGAACTGAAATTCAGCTCTAATTAAATTACCGTATATAATGAATTTACTTGATATGTGCAAACTTATATATGTTGAATTTATTTTTTCTTTACCCAGCAAAGACTTTCTAACAAAAATTAATGAGGTCTATGCTTAAAACAGAAACAAAGAAAAATATAAATAAAACATCTGCCAACGAGGTAAGAAAAATGAACATAATTTCTAAGTTAAGTCTTAATATCTTATGCAAATTTGCGTCTCGAGTAAATTTATGAAGTGCCGTAAAAATGCTTTTACCGGGAAACAAGACAAAACATACCGACGCAGTGAATCATTTATTGAACCTCTGCAATAGATAAACAGGTAAACAAACAAATGGAAAACATATGAATCATTCTGTATGTGCACAAACATAATGGTAAACTGAATACATTGGGATGATACTAAAAGGCTTTAACCAAATGCACACCTATATTGTGTTTGTCAGTGCAAGGCGAACGGTGAGCGTGACGGCTGATGCTCCTCGGAGCGGCTGCTCACCTCAGCGGCCGAGAGACACAAGCTGTCAGCCACGGGATGTGTCAATGTAATATCCTGCCTGACACAGTCCCGATTGTTTCTCTCATTGCTCAGGGCCTGTCTGAAGTCATTAATCTTGAATGGGGCCTGAAACAGCCGAGGACTCAACACTTAACCGGGGCCCGGCCTAAAATAGCTCCAAATTACAAATAGATAATTTCTGGTGGTGCAGCCTGGAGGATGTCAGGAAGTGCGCAGTTGGAATCGGGAGTGAAGGAGGCTTAAGAGTGAGTCCTGGGCCGGAATTAGAAATGCCAAACCGTGTGTTTTCATGCACAGTATATGTATGTCAGATAGGCCTGTCTCTTGTCAAATGTCAAAATCTGAACGGGAAGTACGTATGCTAACAATTTCTCTATCAGTTTAAAGGCTGGAAATGTCAGTAAACATTCTTTTAAAATGCACAGGCAAAATCGTGTGAAATTAGCATTGACGTCGGTGTAAAAAAGCTGTACGTTTTTTTGATTAGACCTCGAGGCATGCTAATGCAAATAATTCATCCATTAACATTGGGTTTAAACGCATTTCCAAACAGAGCCCAGCACTGTGAGGTGTTTCAAATCAGCCGCGGTAATTGAGCGCCACCACATGCATGCATTTCACCGCCTACTACTACCAGATATTAATTTCACTTTAAGAGAGATAAGTGTTTGCGGCTTTGTTTTTCCATCTCACTCGAAAAAGCGTACGACTCTGCTTACGTTCCTGGGGTTAAAAGGCATTCTTTGATTTACCAATTTAATCCTGCACCTCTAGTTCTGATTAATTTCCAGCATTTTGCGGTGCAATTAATTAAATGCCTCTTTGCTTCGCGCCTCTCCCACTTTTAATTTCAGTGGCGAAACCGCAAGAAGGTTAATTAAGAGGAGGGTGGGGAGTGGAGAAGTGGAGGCGCGCTGATGTTGCCTACATTAACAGAAGGAGCTAAATTTGGCCGAGAAAACCGTGAATGTGACACGGTGGTATTCGCTGGTCTATAGAGCTGCTCTGCGTGCTACCTGCTCCAGCAACGTGGAACAATTTGACGCATCCAGTTTGATAGCACAGTTAATTAGAAATCTGTCTGGAATATCATAATATTCTTTCATGGTAGGCAATACTATTTAAAGCCTTCCACTAATTATACACAAATCTAAGGGACAAAGTGTAGGAGGTAAAATTACATTTCAGAGTTATGTGAGGAAGAAAAGAGAATGTATTGGAATTTTGAGAAAAAAGAAAGATAAAATAGGCTTAGTGGTGCTTTCCATGGTGTTTTGCATTGATATGCATGAAGATTCGATGTGGTGGTTTCATTCATTCATTACCCACAGTCAATGTCACGTTTATTTATATACTGTAGCATGATTAAAAACAACAGTTGTTGACCAATGTCTTTAATAACACTGAAAAAAATTTGCTGTAATTATGCAGCTTGTTGCCAGTAACTTACTGTAGAATATAAAGACTGAAAATGTTTCATGTTCATTTAACTTTGAACAAACTGTTGCCAGTAAATAACATAAATGTAAACTCTACAGGAAGTTACTGGCAGCTAGTTGCCATTTATACTGTAGTTTATACAGAATTTTTTTTACAGTGAAGTTATATAATAAATGATCAATACATTAAATTAAATAATGAATAAATACTTTAAATACATTTATATCATTATTGAACTTTTTAAAAAGATATCAAATAATACCTTATTATGCTAATAAATTAATAAATGCATTTTACTATTTCTAGCTTTTCATGGTTTTTTTGTAATGGCTATGTAATGAAAAAGACAAGATCACACAGAATCTATCGACTGTGAATGTGAAAACAAAGCCAATCTTGGAGATTTAAGACAACTTAAAGGGATAGTTCACCAAAAAAGAACATTTCTTTAAAGGGGTGGTTAAATGGTATTTCAAGCATTCTGACATATTAACAGGGTTATAGAGTTGTTTCCTCATGCTAAACGTAGGCAAAGTGTCAAAAAAGCAGTTGGGCGTGTTACAGAGTATTTCTGTGCCGAATGCACTTCGCCAGGGTTCGTACAAGTTTCGGAAAGGTTTTTTCGATTACAGGTCCAACTGACGTTTCAGAGGTTTTCTATGCGTGTCGCTTCTTTGTATTGGCACTTCCCCCGGAAAACCCCGCCCACTCATCAATCGGCAGGAGACGCTAGAGCTTGCAAACATCTTATCACGCCACTCAGCTTTGTATAATTTCAAAACTCAACAATGGCACGAAAAATGAAGTGTGTTTTTGGATGTAAGGAGAAGAAATCCAGCCTTATGAAAAGATATAGTTTATTATCTGGGGTAGCAGCGGAGTTTTGCGTGTGTGTTTGATGCGCTGGATTTTCCCAACCAGGTCACGAGTTGCATGCGGTAAGACAGACTTCTGTCTTATGTTGGAAATAGTCGCGTGCATATTATATAAATGACATGAACATGTAGTGAACCAAGTTATAAGAGTTGTATAGTGTTGCACGACTCGTACTCGCTCCACCCGCGGTAGTAACTCCTCCTTCTTCATTTTTTTACGTTATCGAAAAGATTCGGTAAAGCTAATCTTTCTTTTATATATCTGATTAAACTAAAGACTCTTCGGAGATATAAAGGATGTCATACTACTCTATAGGTACTCCAGATTAACATCAGAAATGCAGAAACAACGTGTGTTATGTGAGCTTTAAGCTGAAGATCTGGGTCCGGTTGCACCAGCTGTGCGTAAATTACAACGTAGCTTAGTTACGACGTAAATGGGCACTAAGTTACAACTTATGCACTACTAAATGTTTTTGCGTTGCACCATCAAACTTAGTTTAAACGTAACAATACGTTGTGACTAAATATTTACGGAAGCCTCTGTCCATGAATTGGAATAAGATGTCAGCCAGATTATATTACATTGATGAGCTCGTAATTACTTATTAAGAGCCGCAAGTTCGTCAACGAGTTTTCAAGAACTGTTTAATTTTCTGTGTATTCATCAATTAAAATAAGATTTAATGTCTTCCTGTTTATTTTCTCCTTCATGTGTGGGATAGATATTTTCAATTAAAAGTGTAATGTTTTGAGTTCGACAACGTTTGCTTTAACGTCTTTTTTAACTTTCAGTTTAGGCGAGTCAAGAATGAGTTTGAAATTACGTACTGTTCAGACTATTTCCTGTTTACCCATTATAAGGCTTGTGATTGGGTTAAGAAAAATAGACGTCATTCTATGCGACAACGCATTACTTTACTGAGAGCTTACGACCTATTAGCTACATTCTGCCTTAAGAACAAATGGTGCAACTGAATAAAGTAAAGAGTTAGTTATAAACTAGCTAGTAGTTACTAAGCCTCTAGTTTGGACTTTACGTCCCAGTTTAAGTAAGAACTTACGAACGACTGGTGCAACCCTACCCTGATGCCTGCCGTACAATCGCTCAAGACTGAACAAAATGGCAAGGACAAACACGCATATAAAGGACAAGACACAGGTGAAGGAAATCAAGGCTAATGAGGAGATAAAAATCACACACAATAGAGCCATCAGCAGGTGTGGCGAGCACTGCGTTTGGAGTTACAGTGGCATCTGGAGATCTGGAGGGAATCCGAAAAGGACGCTTTAAGGAGCTGCATAGGTAACACTTTACTTGAAAGGGTGTTCATAATACTGACATGACAGCTTCATAATCATGACATGACACGTGCAATGAACATGAAGGAGACTTTATGCACGTATGACTGCCATTAAGTGTCATTCGCTCAATTATATAATTTTTAATGCAAAGATAACATTGTTTGAATTGTCTTTGTTGGGACAGCTTGACATTAATCAATACATCATAACTTGTCACGACAACTTGACATTACCAACAAAACATAACTGACCACTTTTTACAAGCGATATGAATTGAATTTGTCATTAAAATGTTATTAAGTGTTAATACTCTGTCATATAGTTTTATAACAACATCATGAATATTTTTCTTGACCTCGACTACAGTGGTACAAATATAATTTTTCATTAAAATGTCATTAAGTGTTAATACTCTGTCATATAGTTTTATAACAACATCATGAATATTTTTCTTGACCTCGACTACAGTGGTACAAATATAATTTGTCATTAAAATGTCATTAAGTGTTAATACTCTGTCATATAGTTTTATAACAGCGTCATGAATATTTTTCTTGACCTCGACTACAGTGGTACAAATATAATTTGTCATTAAAATGTCATTAAGTGTTAATACTCTGTCATATGGTTTTATAACAGCATCATTAATATTTTTCTTGACCTCAACTAAAGTGGTACAAATATAATTTATCATTAAAATGTCATTAGGTCTTAATACACTGTAAATTAGTCTTATAACAACATCATGAATATTCTTCAGTTCATAACGTTTCCTCCATGTGTTTAAGAAATAAAATCAATCAATTCAATAATAATAATAATAATTAAAATTGATAAAATTATGTTTTATTGCATTTGGTGACCAATTGACCTAAAATTAAATGAAAACTGTACAATAATAGGTTAAGCCATGCAGCGTTGGGTCCATATCACTGTAAAGTTAATTACATTAAATTAAATTGATTAAATGTTTTGTTCATTTTTTTTTCTTCTATGTCAGAAAATGTCAGAACCCTCTGTGTGAGGAAGTACAAGCTCTGTTAGTTGTCAGTTTTATGTTTTTGTATTGTGCTCATACATAAAGTTAAGTATAATATTTTGACGTGTCTGTTGCATTTGTTAAAGGCGGAGTCCATGATGTTTGAAAGCAAATGTTGATATTTGAAATCACCTAAACAAACACGCCCCTACCCCAATAGAATCTGGACCTTCTGTTGATAGACCCGCCCCACACATACGCTACCCGGCATTTGATTTTATTTAATTGGCTAAGTGTGTTTTGGTAGTCGGCCCGTCTTCTTTTCCAAAGCGTTTTTCAAACATCGTGGACTCCGCCTTTAAGGTATTTAAAATTATTTGACAGTATTAACACTTAATGACATTTAAATGACATTTTACTCATGTTTATGACAGATGTATGACAAGTTATTGGTTTATGTCAAGTTGTCAAACAACAAAATTTCAAACCATGTCATCTTAAAAATGACATAATTGAACAAATGGCACTTAATGACAGTTGTCATAAAATCCTCCTTTATGTTTATGACACGCCATGATTATGATGGTGTCATGTCAGTCTTATGAACACCCCTTCAGGTAAAATGTTACCGCTGCATGTTATCATCAAATCTACATCACATCTATCAATATTTTATCGCATCGACATTAAACAGTCAAATAAAGATAACACACCTTAGCATTAGAGGAATGACAAATAATTAGTTATTACAATCAAACATGTCCTGCAGCCAAGATTTAAGAAGGACATTCATTGCAGACCGGCCTGTGAGAGAGTAACTGTAGCACTTCCCATTGCTATTATTCAGACCAAGGCATTGCATCTTAATTGAGTGTGGCTTGTTAATAGCATAAAGAAATATGAGACAGCTCAACAGTCTCCATCTATCAAAACTCTCCGTCCCTCACTTCCATCACTGTGCCAACCGCAGAAAACCAAACCGATTAGTGACACCTCCCATAGTGAGTGTAGCTACTGATGGGCAATACGGCATTAAGTTACATCAGCTAAATCAATGCTGTTTATCTGCTCTTTAGAAACAGATGATAATTGGATGATGCGAAGGGAGGGGCAACGTTAGCCGAAATGATCTTGAAATAGCCCGTTTTTTATATGGAAATCCATGTGGCTGTTTTGATTACCCGGCTGCTGCCTTCTGCCTCGGATTGACCCCATCAGATGATTGCACGGTTAAGTTGAAATGAAATATTATGAGTTTTGATTGGATTGAGAAAATTTTTAAAGCATAATGGCATTATGGACTTGGGAAAGTACACACACAAACATCAGTTTTATAAGAAGGACACCATTTTAGCGCGAATGGATGCATTCTGGGAAAACAATATGGCTTTGCCTTATCTTACCATCTGTTTGTTTGTTGTGACACATTTTCCTTGGTAAGAGGGACAAACATGCCTCTGTCATTCCAGTTAGAGGCTGGATTTCGAGGGATTTTGTTCCAATCAAACGGAGCTAAGGGCTAAAGCGAACGAGTGCAGATGGTGCAAGCGCGACCACAGATGGATCTCACCACAAGTGGCCATTTCATACGAACATCAGGAAAACCTTTCATATATGGTTTTTGAATCGAAAGAAAAGTTTTTGAGCCAAAACTTATTAATAACAACCGATACTCCCTTTTGGGTCATATAAAAGAGCCAGAACGCTTTTGAACAACGCAGAATAACTCCCAAAAATAAAAATAACTCTGGCAGATGTTTTTATCCAAAGAATTAATCTACACATCTTTTCTGAGTACTGTATGTGTGTTTTCTAGGAATCGATCCTATGACCTTTTGCGTTGCTAGCACAATGCTCTACATGCCACATGCTGGATTTAATCTTTGTTGCCAGCATATATTGTACAATAAGTCTGTGTTTCTGATTGGTGCATTACCAAAAGGTCATGGGTTTGATACCTAATAAACTGATAAAACAGTTTGAATGTGAATTCCTCTGAACAAAATGATCTGCCATACACATATGAGTACTACACAACCCTTACCTTTGAGTACGTGGCTCCGTTTAGCACCTCCCCATTTCGAATCCAGATGATGGAAGCCGCAGGTTTGGCGTTGTCTGCGTGACAGGTCAGGTTTAGGGGTTCACCCGCTCTCAGGCTCACCACGGGCCCACCGATGATAACCGGGTCATCAGGTGGAACTGCATGAGGAGAAAAATCACATTGTTTTATCAGAAGCAGTGGCAGATGTCTTCATCACTGAGAGAAAGAAAAATGAGACAGGGGAGATCGAGTATTAAAAAATGTCTAATCATTTCTCTGAAGCAAGTGTTAGACTTACATAACAGCTGAAGGTTAGAGAATAACTAACTGTCAGTCCCTGCACATTTTCATTTAGATCTTTTCATATCATCTATGCAGGCAGAGTGACTAGAAAACAGCATTCAAAGGCTTTATGGTATTCTGAAGCAAACAGTGTGGGCTGTGCATCAAGGAATGAGAGTGGTTTAATTTGATCTGCATTTAAAGAGAGCAGGTGTGATTTGTATGTGTGTGGAAGCTGTCATCACACTGTGAATCGGTGCACAGAGCCGACGAGCGTGCACGTGTAACGGGGCGTAATAGCGACGCAGGAAGAATGCGAGAGGGGGTGTAGAGGCAATCTAAGAGCAGGCAGGAGATATTGTGCATGGACCGCTAAGACCAGAAGAAAACAGGTCCATGAATGGTACTGATTACTCTCTCGCTTTAACACACACCCATGCCCGATCATCCTGGGTTTTATTCAAACTCCAGTGAATTATTGATCGCCCTGCACGCTCATTACGGTACAGATCTGGGGCAAGACAAAATCAAAGTTAGTAAGCAGCAGGCAAAGTGAAAAGAGGGAGAACAAGGACACAATGAGAAGAGGTCACGGCATACTGAAAGACAATTACAGTTTAAATTGTACATTTTTATTAGCCTGAATAAGGAAAAGCTATTCACTTATTGTTAAAAGCAGCTATTCAGCTTTCAGTAAGTAAATTAAGATAAGCAGCTAAAATCTACATAGTTAATGCAAACAATATACATTTTTTTCACAAATATGTAACTTGACATTGGCGGCCGGTGACTTCTTTTTCGAGGGTGCAGCTCGTCACAACATGTGTGTATCCCATCATGTGTGTGGTTCGTCATTTCAAAATATGTGTTTGCCGCATCATGTAAACTTATGTGATGTCAAAATACGAGCCTGCTGCAAGTGCTTCGAAGGGGTTTATGATAAAAGAAATGCTTGCGTTTGCCAGATGCTTGTAATCAGAATTTAGTGTCAAGTTAGTGTCTTGTGAGTAGTTTGTGAACGTGAGCGTCTCTTTTATCATAAACCCTTTTCACGCGTTTGCAACAGGCACGTATATTGACAAGATGCATGATGCACATGGTTCACATGATGCAACAAACAAATACTTTGAAATGACGATCAACAAATGTTCTCCAAAAGGTTCTGTCAGTATGGTGATGTGGTGTAGGAAACCCAAATTATTAAGTGTACATGAGAATTTTCCAACATGATGTCATGGAAATCTGTGTTATAGACACAGAACATCGGATCAATTTATCCGTGACCATGTCATGAAATTCAGCTTTTTTCCATGACAGGACCACAGATGTCTTTTCCGTGTCACTCTCACGGATTTCTCATGTCATTTTATGTATTGTTTTCTCAATGTTTTTCCCTATTTTTAAATCATTGTCGCTTGGGGTTGGGGTTAGATTTGTGTTAGAATGTACTTTTATGTATTGGTTTCTACATGTTTTTCTTCTACTTTTAAAACCATTCTCGCCTGGAGTTGGGGTTACAGTTGGGGTTTGGGTTAGCATGTCTAAAAATGTAACAGAAAGTGATTCTAACCCTAACCCCAAGCAACAATGGTAAGAAAATAGGAAAAAACGATGAGAAAACAATACATAAAATGACACGAGAAATCCGTGGGAGTGACACGGAAAAGACATCTGTAAAGTAATCCAATTTTCCGTGACTATAACATGGATTTTTGTGAGATCAGGTTGGTATTTTCATAAACAGAGTCTTTCCGCTATGAATCTTTGTCAAGATCATGCCAAATCAACAGGTGGCGATATAACCCGAAGCGTAAAGCCATGTTGGCCAATCAGAAGTCTGCAAAAAGGATATTAGCAGCAATATTTTGAATACGTCTGATATAGAATGCCGCAGGGATGACGTATTTTTGAGGCTGTTTACACTTGGCATTAACATGTGTTTTCGTCGATCGGATCACAAGTGGACGACGTTAATGCCAGGTGTAAACGGTGTTCAAAACGTTTTGAGCTCATCCACTTTCGACCACTTTCAACCACATCCAGAGGTGGTCGAAACCACTTTCGATCGGATCGCTTTGGAGTTGCGGAACGCACATGTGGTTGAATGCGTTCGAACAGCAACACGCGACCGCCTTCTTTCCGCCCATTTATCTAATCTGAGGTATTAAACACAAGTTTTACGTCTTTTTTGACTTCTGGCGTGAACATTCGGTGAACAGCGCTATTTTTAGCCTTTCATTGATAAAACTAAACGGCTGATCTCCGTAGTTTCGTTTTGAAAGCGTGTGAAAGTTGCGCGATCCTATTTCATCAATTGCGCTGAAAATTCAAAGAAAGCTCTTACATACTCATGTACAAAACACTGTGCAGCATGTTTACTTGCTAAACAAGCAGTGCACTCCGACATAATATTAGTTTGCGTCCATATAAACTCATAATTACTCCCGCTCGTGTTTGAATGACAGCAGAGAGACTCGCCCACCGTCTCACAGACCACCCCCTCATAGTATTCAGCACAGAAGCGGTCGAAAGTGGACAAAAGAGACAAATTTAAATACCAGGTGTAAACGTAATATGTCTCTCTCGTCCACTTGTGATCCGATCGATGAAAACACATCTTAATACCAAGTGTAAACAGCCCCTTTGTTAACCAACCCGGAAGTAAGCGGGATACTGGTTCCCTTGCAAAAACCCCATTCATTTTTCTATAAGACTTTTGGATAAACACAAAAAATAAGCTCTGTGTTTAGCAAAATATGACCCTTACATGTTTGAACACAACTTTTATGACTTTTGAAATCAGTATTTGCCTTTTTATGTTTCTAGTAACTGCATTTAGACTTCAAAATTCATAAAATTTGTATTAATCTGTGAAGTGTGTAAGTGTCTTTAACTTTTGTCAAACACAGAGCTTATTTTTTTAAGATAATCCAAAATGCTATGGGAAAAATTTTCTTTCTGGCAAGAAAACCAGTTTACTACAAAATTTTGGGCTGGTCTACAAAAATACGTCATCCCTGCGCCACTCACCTTATGTGAAAAACTACAGTTTACATAATCATGTCGAAAGGTCACGTGACCTTTCAACGTGATTATGTAATACATAAGGTCGAGGAAACACCTCCTAGGTCAAGTGCAAGATGAAAAGTTGTTGATAAAAAGTGCACTTTTTAATAATTTTTTTTTTTGGGGGGGGGGGTGAAATGATGATCATTTCGCTAGACAAGACCCTTATGCATTGGTTGGGATCGTTTAGAGCCCTTTGAAGCTGCCCTGGAACTGCAATTTGGACCTTCAAACCATTGGGTTCAAATGAAGTCCACTCTATGGAGAAAATTCCTGGAACGTTTTCCTCAAAAAAACGTTATTATTTTCGACTGAAGAAAGAAAGACATGATCATCTGGATGACATGGGGGTGAGAAAATTATCAGAAAATGTTCTTATGAAAGTGGACTTTATCCTTTAAGACCACAGCTCATGCCAGCATCTTAAAACTGATGGAAATTTATTCAGTAATAATAAGGACTGCTAAAACAAAAATAAAATATCTGAATTTCTGCGTAATTGGTTCTTGTCATTGCCCTCTTTGCCTAAGTAAGCATTAATTGGCCGTTATCCAATATACTGATGTTAGGTTATGGCCGCTAATGGCAAATATATTTTTTAACTTTCGAGTGCCCTCTCATTTACTGCACCCTTTATTATATTTTGCTCCCTTCTTTGATGTTACTGTATTCATTTAAATGCGACCCAAAATGCTGATTCAAAAATAGCTGCAGATACAGAAGTAAATATATTTCAGGTGAAGTAACAAGATATAAGGTTATGTAAGCACTGACAGATGCGGCAGATGCTGTTTTAATAAGAGCTTTTCTTGTGATTTTCCTGTGACAGTTTGTTTGTTAGCTATCAAAGGTCTACTGCTGTTTTCGGTTGCATAATCTGATACAGTGTAGTCACATACAGTAGATACTTCAACAGATCTAAACACAAGGAAAATGAAGGCTTTATGCAGGTCATCTTGACTCCCACTTGACCTAGATAGACAGTTATTGTGGATATTTATTAGTATCCCAAAGTGGGTCCATTTTTAATGCAGACTGGTTAAATTACGACTGACTGAATGAATGAAATCTCTAAGCTGGATGTCCTTGGAAGGTCATTTGTTTTATTTTAATGCGTTCAGGGCATTCAGATGGAGTGACTTTTGATGAGTAACTTTCTCAAAGCGTGTGACTGATCATACCAAGTTCTGAGACAGACAAAGACTTTCTCTCTCATATCAGCCACATCACACAGCTCTACTTTGCTGCCTTTTGTTGCAAAAATGATAGGAAATATCTCATTCTTTTTCATTTTCTCTGGCAGATTGTGTTATTAATGTAGGCTCATACAATTATTAAGAAGCATTTCCTATGCTAATCTCAAAGGAGCTATTTAAGTTCCCAATGCGGATCCAAAGAATTACATTTCCCGGGAAACAGCTTGAGATCTAAGGCAAGTTTGTGTGCCCATATCTCGCTTTTCCTCAAACAGCAGACCTCGGTAACCCCGACCCCTATTTGTGTTTGTTAGAGTTCTTCCACCAAAAGCCTGTCTGTATTGATAACCGTGTCGACGCTCTACAAATGACACTGATGGTTAGACGAAAAAGCTGTTATTTCGAGCTGTTGTGCGGCTTGAAATTCCCATTCCTATCCAATTTCAGCTTTCACAGACACTTCCAGTCTGACAGCGGTACAAAGGGCAACCCTGTAGCCACGCTAGCCATCATCATTACAGGCCTGTTTGCAAACTCTGCATCCCCTAATGGTTTCAAATTAGCGCTTTACCGCAGTCACTCGATAGATTTCTCATGAGTCGGTCTGCAGCACAGATTGATCGCTTCTCTTTAATTACTGGCTTGTATGTTGTAGTTCATTCACCCTCCACTTGGCTGTTGAAAAAAAAACGTATCATCCATATTTCTTTCTTTCTGTCCCGCATGTGATGACGTGGGCCTACTTATTGGCTTTTAATAAGATCACCATTTTTCCTAAAACAAACGCTTTACTTTTTATTTTTTTTTAAATGCTTTTATCCAAAGCGATTTACAGTGAGATTTAACTTTAAATTTTTTTTTTCAAAATTTGTTTTCTCAGGAATTGACTTTGCATTCCTAATACAATGTTCTACCAATTGACCAACATGAATACTTATGAGGAAGGGGCTTATGATACTTAATAAAAAAATATAAAAAAATAAATAAAATAGATATTTTTTGATGCGACACATTGTATGATGTGTCTTCTGACAAGACACATCATACATTTTTGTGTCTTGCAAACCAAAAATGCAAATAAGCAATGAAATCTGATTTTTAACAAAAAATGTTTTGCACAGATGTTATATGAAAAAAACAATAATTGCATAATCACTGTAAAAAAAATCACTTATTTTTTAAGTATAATCAACATGATTTGTCATTTCAACATAGATTTACTATTGGTGTAACTAACTAGTGGTGAGTTGCTATAATGTTTTAAATAAAGTTAAAGTATCTTAATTAAACTTTATTTTATATGTTACAGCAACTACTCAAGGAATTACTTGTAAATCCAAGTTGGTACTTAAAAATGTAAGTTCAATTTTTTAACAGTGTTGAACTTTACCTCACACAAATTCTTAATGTGGGTTCAAAGGAATGTAACATAATTTATTAGCTGTGTGGACCATATTTATAAAACTTTTTATTAGTTGTTTTATATTTTCATTTCCATCATTCATCACGGTTTACTGTTAATGCATTGAAAATCTGTTAAACATCTGCTCTTGTGTTACACAGTAGAAAGTCATATGGGATTTGACATAAGAGCGAGTAAATGATGACAGAATTTTGAGTTTTCAACTATAAAATGTGTTAATTAAAGGGCTGTGATTTACTGGCATATGTAATGTAATGTGAGACACACACACACATACAGATAAACAAACACACATAGACACATTAACATAGCCTATATAATGTTAGTCATCTGTTAGCAGCGCAAAGGTTCGAAGGTCAAAAATCCCTGAGAACACACACATGTACTGATAAAAATGTTTAACTTGAATGCACTTTGTTGGTTTTTCATTCATAGTAGGTTTGAATGAAAGCATCTTGCATATGTATAAATGTAAATGGTTTTCATAGTGTGATAAGTAATGTTAAACTGTCACAGAACAGCGAAACAGTTTTACAGTGAAAATGATTGTATTGTATTTAAACGGCCGCTAACCTAGGTGTTTTCGGCAATATAAAAGTCTCTGATATCTACAGAATGTATCTGAAAAGTTTAAACTCAAAATACACCACAGATCTTTCATTATATGATGTTGAACATGGCCGTTTGTGGCTGCAATTAAAATGCTTTGTAATTCTTGACTCTGATTGGTCAGTTGCAACATTGCCAGGTATTTTATTTCCAGACAATATTTCATATACATAAACATACCCATGTGGCAAATTCTGATTGCCCCGTTGGCATAATTTATGCACTAACAACCGGCTGGCTGGTCTTTAAATCTTCATTTCCGTCATGTTAGGCATGATAGAAACTTTTTCTTACTGTTGTTTTAAGTGCCCAAGGTTGACCAAAGCCTGAACGCCTGGAAGATAAATTCTCCTTTACAGAAACACTTTCTTAAATAAAAACACAAACACATTATTTTCTTTTAAGTCGCAGCCGATACTAACAGGAATAACCTCCAGTATCTTAAAGGCAGACCTGACTTAAGGTGACAACATTTTTTTCCTTCTAGTGCCTGAAGAAAACAATAAATAACTTTCAGCCAAATGGATTTGCAATTAACCAAATGGACTGAAACATTGGCCCAATCAACTGGGGTCCTTCAAATTCAGCTACAAGCTTTCTAAATCACCGGGATGGGCAATGTTTCAGTTATACTGTAGGTACTAAAAGAAAGAAACAGTAGAGAGAAAGAAAGAGAGAGAGAGAAGTTATATTCTCCGGAGTGGGTTTGATGCTACAGTAATTGCAGAGGAGGAAATCTCACTTCATTTACAGTGCACCTTTCAGCCAGTGGCTTCAGAGGTTGACTTACTGACATCAAAAACAAGACTGTGGAAGAGTTAAGTTGATATGAGCCGTAATCCTGTGCACAGCTAGGGGAGCGGGGGATTCTGGGAAATGAGAGAAAGCAATCTGGTGGAAAGTGAATGGGTGAGTTCACAGACTTCAGTGCTTTGGCTCTACTGACGTGTTTGGCACAACAATGAGACCCGCCTGTTTCAGCGACGGCCCAAGTCACCTGCTGTTACGGGCTGTGATAGATAGATCAGCAGCAAAAAACAAAGAATAGGAAGTGGAATCGAAAACATGCCAGAAATGGAGACAATTGACATATGTGGCTCAATGGCCCACATCAAAGTTCCTTGCAAAGCTGTCACTAATGTGTGTTTTGAGGAGAATGGAATTCTGTGGGAAGCAAACTGATCCCTATTCTCTCTCCATCTCATTCTCTCTCTATTTCTCTTTTGGCAGGATCCGAATGTGTAAGGTGTTGACGGCTCTATGCATGAGTGACGCCCAGCCAGATTGCCTTCAAAACGGACTCCACCTGTCTGAGTTATAGCGCAATAGAGTCATGGATGGTGAAACCAAAGGCAATGAAGAGAAAAAAGATTTACTTTTTGAATAAGCATCAATGGTACTGGGCCACCGGCGATGCATAGGGCTGGGTTTTGGCGTGACCAATACACAAAGTCTCATTTTGTTTATGTAGAGAATTATCATGGCCTAGGTCTACACAGTAGGTTGGAACACAAAGGAAGTTTTGAGATATGACTGGGTACCTCTGGTTAAAAATACGTATATGGGGTCAGATTGTGAGGCTGAACGCCGGTGATATGTTCGTGATGTTGTGGAGAGAAAAATAAAGCAATTAGACACAAAACCAAGTTAGGGAACACTACAGTGTGCATTTGCCTACAGAAAAGATAAGTATTGCTGGTCACCATGTTGTCCCCCCAACATTACCAGAATTACAAAAAGCACCAAACCAGCTCAAACCAGACAGAACCAGTTATAAATAGCAGTTGTGTCTGTCGTTTGTAAAAAGCTAACTGATAAAAGACAAAAGTGTCTTGTTTGCAAAAGTGTCATTGCACAATATGTCAGAATGTGAACGAGCACTGACAACTTGACGTTTGCAGATAGCAGAACATCTGTCCAGACTCACACCTGTCATTCAGACCACATACAGGAGTGTTTACAGATGTGTGTGAGGTCACAGACCAGCAGGGTTGTCTCTCTGCAAAACTAATGGACCATTTATGTAACATCTGCCTCAAATGTGTGCACAGATATGTAATCACTTTACCCACTAACACTTGATTAATTAAGTGTCTCATATTTAAAACACACACAAAAATGTACATTACATTTTAGCATTTGGCAGATACCTTTATCCAGTGACATACAGTGCATTGCAAGGTACACAAGGTTTAAACCCATGACCTTTTGTGCTCCTAACGCAATGCTCCACCACTGAGCTAAACCAGCCTGATCTCACGAGAAGTCGTACATATTTTACAAGTTGGCTAATTCGTATGATCTTATGATTCTCGTGAAAAAAACGAACACCTAACCCCGCACCTAACCCCAACCCCACAGGGGTCAAGGCAAATCGTACAAAAACTTATGATGGTGGTCGTATGAATTAATACGAATTAGCCAACTCGTTAAATAAGTACGAATTCTTGTTAGATAGCGTTGGCTAAACAGGAGTACAAATGCAAAAAGTATAAGACTCTTATATTGTTTTCAAATAAGAGGACCTTGACTTGTACTTATTGCCTATTAATAAGCTTCTTGGAATGATTTGTTTGATTTCATCGGGTCAAAGTTCACAATTTCATAACTTGATGAGTGATTTGATGCTTTCGGCGAAATGCGAAATAGTTTATTTTTAGGTCGGGCATGTTTGTTTGCGTTGATTCATATGCAGCCGCCTCTCATTCTCTTCAATGTCAAGAGATTAAATGGAGTTTGGTGGTGGTGGTGTGAATCTGTGTGTAATTGATGACCTTTTTTTATCTTCATCACACGATACGCAGTGTTTCTTGAATAAATGTTGAGTGGTGTCTCGCATCTCCCGATTTGCAATTAAAAGTTAATAATCTTCGTGCCTTGAAGCTGTTTATCAAATGATAGACTCAGGCTTTGAGACTAAACGCCGAGCAATGCAAATTCTAAGTGTCTTTACCTATTTATTTTTTGCCCACAAGGACACTTGATCTTCCATTAGTTATGAATGCATACTTATTAATTTGTGCAGAATGAAATGAGGAATGAGTGGGGAATGTTTAGCCCTTGTATCTTTCAAGGAGTTTAATCCCCACAAAGCAGATATTTTCTAATGGGCAATTTCAGGACTTATAAGATAACACACTGTCTGACTGCGTATGCTATTACTTTGCATCTCTGCACTGGTTTTGTCTTTCAGGGAGAAGAAATGAGATCCTTAACAAGACAATAACAATAAAAAATGAGCCAAACTGAGTTTAAGTGTTGGGGCGAAAAAGTTAAACGGCATGAGGGCAAATATTTACAAGCTTGGTGCATTTGGAAGACACTTTTATCCAAAGCAATGCACAGTTAAGGTAAGCCACACATTGTATCGCTACGTGCATCAAACCTGTGACCTTCCTCTAATGGCTGAGCTACAGTACATGAACATAGTTGAAACTGATAAGGTTTTTGCAAAAGACTCAAAACTAGAGGTGCTGATCTCACCGTAGAAAAGAAAACACAAAATGAGAAGTGCAGTGTTGGTGAATAACCTTTTGCTGTTTTTACAAGGCCAGAAGCTGGTTCCATTACTCTACGTCCATAGTTCATTTTGTCTTGGGCTAAGATTAGTCCTGATGGGACGCGTGAGAGGGTGAAGATGGCTGACTTCTACAAGGATATGTAATTAGACTACAGGGTACATTTTTCCTCGTCTTCATTCCTAATTCAGCAATGATAACCTCAACAGGTCACTACAATCCCAGAGTTCTGCAGAGTTAAGAGTTCAGTCAACTTATGTTACAATGCACATAAAGGCTGATGCAGGTTTTGCTCTTTAAGGAAAATCTTTAGATTTTCATACCACGTATTTGCAGTGAATTGTGGTCAGCCTTACCCCATGGGTCACCAAAATAACTTTAATAAAGCATGGTTATACAAAGTTCCTCAGAAAAACAGTTTAACTGTTAAATCATACTTTTGGCCTCAAAGGACCTGAATCTTTTAAGAGCAATGTTGAGCTTCCCAACATTAAGTTTGAAATGCCAAAGAACAACTATTCTGCAGTGAGTTTCAGTTTCAATACTTTCCTATGCATGGTAAGATATCAGAGCCTTCTAAATAATTTACTCATCCCCATGTCATCCAAAATGTTTAGATATTTTTTGTTCAGTCGAAAAGAAATTACGTTTTTTGAGGAAAACATTCCAGGATTTTTCTACAAGTAGTTAACAGTTTCAGGAAAAATCATGTCAACTTTATGGTAATGACCTATGACGCGGTTTAGCAGCATCCAGTCGGAAGACAGAAATCAATAGAAGTCCTCCACTTCAAGTTATTCCAGAGAATGCATTCGGGCATCAGAGCATCCACTACTTTTTATCAATAGCGTTGTTGGCAGGGCCAACTTCTCGTCTTGCACTAGCCATGTGATGCGCCAACGCAACCTTACGTATTACGTAAACACATTAAAAGGTTGTTACATATGTAAAACTCACACTTGTCATTCCACATACAACAACTTTGGAACAGTCCTACTTCTCCACACTTGTAAACACTGGACCTGTAGTTTAGCATACGTCATGCTAATATGTAAAGTCACGCTAATGAATCCCAATGCTAGTGTAAGATGAGAAGTTGTTAAAAAATAACTTCTTTTTTATTCTTTTTGATGATTGTTTTGCTAGATAAGACCTTTATGCCTCGGTTGGAATTGTTGAAATACCTACAATGTTAAACTTTATTGAAAGTGTAAACTGTTAAGGTCCACTAAAGTCCACTACATGGAAAAAATCCTGGAATGTTTTCATCAAAAAACGTAATTTCTTCTCGACTGAACAAAGTAAGACATAAACATCTTGGATAACATGTGGGTAAGTAAATTATCCGAATATTTTTATGAATGAGGAGTATTCCTTTAAGGGCAACATTAAGTGTGTGCAAAGAACAACGATTGTGCAATAAGTTTCAGTTTTGAAACTTTCCTATGCATGGTCAGATATCAGAGCCTTAAGTGAGATAGGCTGATCGGCATTGTTGTGAACTCAGCCTGTTGAGCGTACACCTGCCCAGGTCTTCAGCAGATGTTCAGTATCTGTGTGAGGGAAGGCTGAGTCATGAAGTGATATGGAGAGGAGCTGAGGGACCACTTCAGCTGTCAGGTAGAAAATACAGGGAAGATGGAGTCACAGTCCCAATCCTGTCATCAGCGCTGCTGAGGCTGAGCTCCTGACATTGCAGAAGACAGCCCAGAGATCTGTCTGCTGCAGAGCTTGCATACATAACAAGCATAGGTTGGAGGATCTGGTCACCCGTGCTTTGTAAAGGTTCGAGACTGTTTACTAAAGTGTAAGACAGTTGCCAAAATATGTGTGATGAATGTGGCCTTGTTAAAGAGGTCATTTTGCAGCTTTTGATTTATTTATTGCTTCACCCATATCTTCTAAAAAATAGTTTTAAGAGTTTTTGCATTAAATACAGTCATAATTTATTTATATGATCATTTTTCATTCTTCACTGTGCCGCACCTCCAGGGTAAAAACAGCTTTGTCGCACTTGCTCGTGAGCTGCTGGTTTACAGAACAATCAGCTCTGAAACGTGACACACAAACTGTTAAGATTAGACAGAAATAATCAGGGACTTTGTTCGAAATAAACTTCAGATGCTCTTTGCTAATGCTGGGATCCTTTGAAATCATATGCAGAGTGCAGCTGCGACACCCAGTCAGGAATTACACAAGGTTTGTTAAACTACATACATTCAATTTTCGCCATTATCTCTCTTGTTTCCTCTGTATTTCCTCTTTGACTGGGTTGGCTACATTTTAGGATACCAAATAGACATTTATCATGAGGTAACGTGGGCATTGTATGTGTTTGATGCCCAAAATTGCTGAAAGTTACAGTATGTTACAATAAACTGTCTCGAAATATTAAGGGTAATTTGATTCATCACACTGTGACTCATTTAACTCCTTACCAGAAATAGATAGACACCCACAAAAGCCACCAGCCAATTGGTGACCCACTTGACAGGAAATTAAACCAAGATGAGATAAATTAGAGTTTTGTTGATAAGTTGATTATTATTATCACAATGCATGGTCATAGGAGGTCAAGTTGGTGCTGCACTACATTAGCAATGCATTGTTATGGGTTTGATTTCCGAGAAACATACATGATGAAAAAGCATATATATGTGTTGACTGAAAAGATTGTAAATCACTTTGGATAAAGCACCAAATGCATGAATGTAAGAAGTCGCATAAACAGTAGAGCACACAACAGAAAAAAAACACAATTTGCCTTCTTCCTCTAATCCCTCATTTGCATCCTTCCACACTTGTCATTATTTTTACGTTTCATTAGTACAGATCAATAAAACAAATAACATTTTTGTAGCTTAGCAGCTGCGCTTCATGAATTGCTCCACATCTGCCATACTGTAGCTCCACCCCTAACCCAGAGCTCAGATTTCGCAGTAACCCTCAGTTGTGACCACTAGTGTGGGGAACAGATATAACATACTTGGTATGTGTGGGTGTGAGTCCTACCCTGCGTTCGACAGCGTATCGGCCATGTATTATAGTAAGAATATTGATAGTATGAATGCATTCAGATGTACTACATCCGCCATGTTGATACATCATGTGACACATTAGTCGTTTACCAGAATGACATAACAAAAGCACAATTTAACCACAAGGGACTTGAAATCCATTCAGCTGATCTCCGGTTTTGGTGCTAGCACTTTTAGCATAGCTTAGCACAATCCATTGAATCGGATTAGACCATTAGCATCGCGCTAAAAATAACCAAAGAGTTATATTATTTTTTCCTATTTATAACGTGACTTTTATATAGTTACATTGTGT
Organism: Misgurnus anguillicaudatus; assembly: GCF_027580225.2. Lineage (NCBI taxonomy): Eukaryota > Metazoa > Chordata > Actinopteri > Cypriniformes > Cobitidae > Misgurnus > Misgurnus anguillicaudatus. The sequence continues at coordinate 12,710,265 of NC_073351.2, forward strand.
ACTAAGACCGACGGGAAATTAAAAATTGCGATTTTCTAGGAACTATACTCTCAAACTGGTGGAATAATCAAGGACTTTGCTGATGTAACTTGGCTGCAGCAGGCGTAGTGATATTACACACTGACCAAAAATAGTCCCCATGGTTACTTTCAATAGCAGGGAACTATTTTCGGTCAGTGCGTAATATCACTACGCCTGCTGCAGCCAAGTTACATCAGCATTTGAAGAGTTTTGTTGCAAAACGAGATAAATCCATTTTTTTACATTTTTGACAAAACATGTTTATTATTATGTTATCATGTTATTATTTTGTTTTATGGTGCTACTTAGCTGTATTTTTTAAGTTATGAAGGTTTAATTCAAAACAAACCAACTGCAGTTGCATTGAAATTAATTGGAATGCACAACCAAAAAACGAGATTTCTGAACAATTTAAAAAAACAGTTGTTATCTCGTTTTGCAACGAAACTCTTAATTTGTCTATTTTTTAGCGCGATGCTAATGGTGTTATCAAATTCAATTGGGTTGTGCTAAGCTATGCTAAAATAGGTAGTGCCAGAACCGGAGATCAGCTAAATGGATTCCAAAACAATAAGGATTAAATGTTTAACCCCTGGGGGAGCTGAAAAATTTACATATTTTCAAAAAATTGAATGTTCCTTCAAATAAAACAACCCATATCTTTCTTCTTCTTCATTGGATAACCCCTCTCCCGGGGGCTCATGGGATAGTAAAGTGTCCATCGAATGAACCCTTCGGAATCTTGGCGGAAGTAGTAGGTAATCTGGGTACTTTTCGCCTATTATGAATTCTGCACTCTAAAAACAAATGGTGTTAAAAAGCACTAAGAGTGGTTCACTAGCTCATAATCATGGGGGAACCATTTTAAGTGACATAGCACCTATGTAGCACCTGTGTAGAACCATATTGCGCTATGTAGCACCATATGTGGTGCTTTTGTGGTGCTATATCAGCCCGTATGGTTCTTCATATGTGCTTTATAGGTGCTATATAGCACTAAAAATGGTTCCCCTATGATTAAGAGCTTTTAGTGTTATTTAGCACCAATTTTTTAGAGTATACTCCCCTTGCCTACTGCTTTTTGCCTACTATATAGGCGGTTTCGGATGAAGCGCTAGTCTTTCTTGAGAGCAGATAAACGTACCAGGTGGTTTATTACAACCTGGCCACGGATAACATTGTACTGTGGTTGCCCAATATCGCAGAAACAGCAATGCTGAATAATAACCCAATAAAATTTAATTAAGATTCAATGACCTCTCCGGTTTAATAATGACAGCGGTGAGATTTGCCGCAGGAAATTAAAAATGAGAACTTATGATACTTCAGGGGAGTTTGGTCAGTGAAAAATCTATTTTTAATACCGCACTGTATTCTTACGATCGTATGAGATAATTTTAATCAGTGCGCATGCCCGTTTCAATTAATCTGTGAATGAGAAATTAAAAATAATTTGAAACTTTTTAATTATTATTTTTTTATAAAATTTGCCAACAGAAAGATTTAAGAATATAGTAACCACAATTATAATGAAAAGTGGGTATTTTAGATTATGATCTGACCTGTAACAGTAAAGTCAAAGAAAACCAAGAGTACAATATTGATATTAAGACGATCAAGTTTAATTAAAATACATACGCTTCTCTGCATGTAGTTACTGCGTTTTGACTTTGTAGAGCAGCACATGAAAAAACAAGCACCGTATTTCTTGGTGGGCCTTGATGTATTCTGCATTACTTACCCAGCACAGTAAGTCGGGCAGGACGGGACCTCATGGCAGCCTGAATGGCCTGACACTCGAACACAGCATCATCCATCAGCTCCACCCTCTGGATTCGCAGGTGGTGTTCGCCCGAAGTATGATCCCCAACCACAGCGTATCGAGGGTAACCTGAAAAAACACACAGTCGTATCGTAACATCATGAGACGGTCTGTTATAGCATGTTGTTTTTAAAAAGTTTGGGTTGCATAAACCTGAGATTGTAAATTGTAACGTGTTAATTGTAGCACATTGGGGACAAACCCGGCTCCTGACAGCAATGAGCTATTGGCTTTTAGTCATTTGACGACAGTACAAGGTAATCCCTAAATGCCAAAGGGAGCCATTGCGAACGGCTGATGCAACATTCACTGCTTGTTAGCAACCACCGTGATATCAAAGGTAAATTTATTGTGAATTATTTGCATCTGAGCTCTCCAAAAAGCCTAATTAACTATTTTGTTTGTTTTCATGATTGCGTGGTTTCCTACGAAAAAAAATGTTTGCACCATTTATGCCTACTTTATGTTCTCCGTAATGTATTCCCAAGGCTTTATTCCTTTTCCTGCCTACGAAAAATAATTGATGACTCGCGACTCTCCGTACCATAAACAACCCAACGTGAGACAAGGCCCGGTGCAAGTACACAGCTCTGACCTTCAGAAAATAAACGAAAGATAGCACAGGTGCGAGACTCTCTGTCGGTCGGGGTGAGGCTTTCTGCTGGTGAGAGGTTCTGGTTATTGAGGTGAGGCGATTTGTTGATTGAGGTGAAGCTATCTGCCGGTGTGGCTATCAGATGCTCGACTCTACTGTAAGTGTAGTACTTAGTAAGCCACACAGAGATGCAGAGAAGATTGAAATGTGTTCCACTGATGCAGAGGAATGGTGATTTGTGGTTTAATAATATACTCAGCAGGATGTATTTTACCACAGCCAGCAAAACCAACTGCCTTTAAAACACATCAGCAGACTATTAGCGGGGACATTTGCATACCGAGTGAATGGAGAAGCTTAGTTTAAAGGAAAGCGTGGCGTTCGTTGTGGCATGCTTTACGGTACATTTCACGACCTCTCAATATAAACATCTCTGACGGCTCTCGAGAGGCGAAATGCTCTAATTATTAGAGATTTGCAATTTCAAGTGAGACCCTTCAAAATGATATTATTGCAGTTAGAGCTGTCTGTTTCCAAGGCTAGACAGTAATTGTTTGTGACGGGAGACATGGATTTAATAGCTGATCTCAGCTTATTTCTTAGCAGAAAGTAGTGTGGGGCGTTTATTCTTTAATTTAATTCAATACCTCTCTTACGAGTCTAAATTTACACCTTCAAAGTGATCCCGTTTCTGGATTCCACAGAGCAGCTATTTGAATCCTTGCCAGCAAACGACTTGTGGCGGTATATTGATTTTTCAGCATCCATCGGCGTGATTCATGCGTGCTCACCGTGACATAATGGTCACACGCCCTCGTGTTGTAGGGATGCACATCATGAACAATCCTTTCCTCTGTCCATCTTCTCGTTGGCTTGGAAAACCACTTTAACTTTTGAGTTAACTGACACATTTAAAAATGTTGTTCGATTAGGTTTATATAACTGACTCCACTTGTTTAGAAATGCGATTGAAAGGGCACCTATATGTTTTCAAGTGCTGCGATCCGACGTGCTCGTGCACTCCAACACAGTCCCATTATTTCAGCCATCATTGTAATCTCCTGCAATGAGGCTCGGAAGAGGGATGTGCTTTAACATATTGCTGTAGAAAGGAGTGAAAAATAGACTGGACTCTAGACTAATGGCTTTTAAGTCCTTGAGCCTGACTGTTGAAATCACTGTGCCAGAAAATGCCAATTATTGCCTGTTGCCTCATTGGATCCCATTCACTTTTAATAGACCATGAAGTGTCTCTCATTTTCCCCTATTGAGGAGAGAGCAGCAGATGATTATGGTGCAATGTGTTTTATCTGCCCACATACAGCTTTTATTTCTCTAAGTGAGTGGGAGACAGAACAGAAGCAGGATAACCCAAAAACAAACATTTAATAACCCATCAAAACAGTCTGTGCCCACATCATTCACTGGACTAAAATTATCTGCACTTTTCAAAATTCTGCTTTAAAGGTCTTACGTGTGATGATGCTTGTAAGAAAAAAGTTATAATGCATAAGCGAGAATGTTGACATTACATGATGTAAGTGGTCCGGTTATGTACTATAACGGCTGTACATGTGACCTTATAGTGCATGCACTTAGATTAGCTGGAATGTTAAAAAGTTCCCATTTGGGGGAAATCAGGTTTTTATTGTTGTTTATATGCCTATGTGGTGTTTTTATATGCTTTAAGACAAGCTATGTGTAAATTCATCATTCAGCACCATTGCTGAGTATTTTCTCTATAAAATTAGATACAGTCTCAGTTTAAAATTGCCTTGGTTTCCAATGTCAAAAACATTATACCAATCACATCAACACAGTTGAACGTGTGGATCAGCTCTGCTTCTGTGATGCTCACACGTGCTGTTCACACATGCACTGTGAATGCTGTAACCTGTTAACATCAGCAATAAAAGATTAGTGCTGCAAACGCGCAGTTTACCATTGCATTGTGTGAAACTAAACTTAGCAGTTATGTGTATGAAACTGCTGAATGTAGCATCTGTTTACATATGAAGAATTTGGTTCCAAAATGCAATAAACCCCATTTTTAAAAAAATCTGTATTGTATCTGGTCAGTATTAAAAAGTAAATTCTTAATTTTACGCAAAATCCAGTATCCGCTGTGTAATTCTGTCATCTTTTCTCCTTTTTTTCAAAACCGCGACAAATGATGTTCAGCGACGACGTCCCAAGGATGACAGCAGCAATGACAGCATTCTTAATATGCCATGTGCCATGCTGTGTTTTGATTAATGCCATTAATGTTTATTTTTTAATCACTAGTCAACTAAATGAATATATCATGGCAAAGATGAATGCACATTTATATTTTTATTCAATAGATTTATAGCATTTTGAAAAAAAACTTGAAAAAAATAATCAGTTTTATAATAAATCTTTGAAAAACAAATTATGGATTTGAATTCTTAATGTTATTATACCCTAAAGATGCTATGTGAAAGTTTGTAACAGAAAGTAGTGGTTTTTATCTCGTCACTTTCTTGGTGTAGAAAATACGTTTTTACTGAAATTAGTCAAAATGGGTTTATTGCAGTGGCGTAGCGTCTGGGCATGCAGGGCATGCACGTACAAATGGGCCCGGGCCAATAGGGGGCCCGGCCCTGGGCCCGCCCCAGCTTTTAATTACAATTTTTTTTCAATAAAAATTTTTTTTGGCAGCAATAAATATAATTTTGTATGCATATCATGTGTAGTGATTTCTTATTTCTCCGTAATGTCTAATTTTTACGTCAGATCTGCGTTTATTATTTTTTTTGCACTCCGCGGCTGCCATAGACTCCTACGCCATCATTTCTTTACATGACGCATCGCCGTGTCAAAAAAAAGAAAAAACACAGTGTGAGAGGTTACTATAGCGGCTATCTATATGAACATTAAGGATGGACAAATATAAACATAAAAGTGGGGCCTCAAAGAGAAAATAGAAGGCGGAGAAGTTAGTCACGAGTCAAAAACTACACAAAACATTTCGTTTTTCTTTATTTAAATCTACCTTTTAAATTAAAAAAGTAAAGTAAAAATATTTGACTACCTTATTAAAAGTAAATGTTGTTAACAGACCTGCACCCCACAGTTAACAGTGCCAACGGGCAAGATTGTAAATTTTTTTGCATATGGGCCCGGGACTCACTTGCTACGCCACTGGTTTATTGCATTTAGGAACCAAACTATATCTATACTCATATATATCTATGGTCTGAGGTGGTGCAAAGAGTAGAGGTGGGGACGAATTTGCATTTTCATATTTATAGCCCAAGCTTTGCTATTGAGTAGAGGCAGGGGCTAATTTGCATATTCATAGATCCGCATATACTAAATGAGGCAAGGGTGTAGAGTAACATTAAAGCTGTTTTAAAGCATGAAGAAATGACTGTGACAGGTAAAACGTTTATATATGCTATTATGATGCTCAAACATGCATTTTAACTAATACAATTAAGGAGACTATAAAATGAACATGTCTCATCAACTTACTTGATGTGAGCTGTGCTATCTATGTTCATTTTATAGCTATGTATTTTTACTAAACATCAACAATTGTCTTTTAGATCTTAGGTTAAATGGTACACGACTGAAAAGTCTCCTGAGCGATGAAAGAGCACCCTCTGAGCAATGAAATGTCCCCTGGAAACCATCAGAATACACTTGAAGGCCAGTAATGTTGAACATAACCAAAACAGCTGTTTACCGTGGCAGCCAGTCAAAGCAAGCGAAGCAGAGAGCCATTTTAATGGCCATTGACTTGGTTCAATACTGTGTTTATTCCTGATGAGAGATTGATGCTTTTATTGCAGCGTGTATAATGCCTGCAAATCTTGATGTCTTATTTCTCAGATGGATACAGAAAACAGACAGTTCTGATTTACAAGGCACTATGAAGTCCACGTAATTGGTAAAATACGTTGCATAAATACACTGCTTAGCAGCAGCTTACCAGTGTAACAACATAACACAAACTTTTGCACAATGCATTGCTTTAATCTATACAGCATTGATCAGCTTGTGCATACTAACTATTTGTGATACACTACAAATTTACTATAGCACACATCGAAAGCAATAATATCAGGCTGCATCAAGTTCTGAAGAAAAAAATGGTGAGGTCTCTTTTGCATACATGACTTAAAAAATAAGCAAAGATTTACACCCTGCAGTGATTGTGTATTAAAGCAGAGTCAGCTTTGGCAAGCTAGCATCACTCCTTCAGTCAAATAACATCTAGAGATTACATTCACCCACCTGTAATATTAAATCTATATCTGAGCATGGCCTACAGTAGGTATTCAAATATATTGCCTTATACAGTAAACCCAAAGGCTGTGGCTTCTATCGAGCGTGTTCTTATGACACTCAATCGGCTCTTCTCTGGACACCTCTTAGATTAATATCTCATTATATAATCTCATGCATGCCCCACAATATGGCCAAGCAATGCACATCAGAGGGAGTCATAAAGAAAAATGAAATAACTCCGCCATTGATCACAATGAATCCCAGAGACAACTCGCATCAAGCAAAGCAAACATTATAAAATAGCCCCATTAGAGTTAATGAATCCATCAAGACGGGAAGGGATTAGTCTTCATGTTGGATCGATGGAAGGGGAGAGGGCTCTGAATGAAGACATGACGCAGTGATTAATAGTCGGGAGGATGAGTAGTGTACTTCCCTTACAGCTCAAATGGAGGAAACGGTCAAGAGAAACTGTGTTTAATTACATCCACGACCATAGATCTACTTTCTCACTAATTCTGACTAAAAGTGACTCAAGACTTGAGAAACCAAACTTTTGACATATTCAGTATAATGGGATTCTGCTCTGTGACTGTGGAGGCTATTATGAGTTTTTTTCTCACAAACCTTTGTCCCTAAAGTCCCCATGATATCAAAACTAACTATTATTTTTAATGGAATATTGCATAAAAATACGCATCTGCGTTGGTCAATATTAAAAAAAAAAATATTTCCGCCCTCTTGTGGTGATCCTTCTCTGATTACATCAGTCATGCAGTCCATTAGCTCCGCCCCCTCTGATTGTTCCATTTCTAGTAGCAAACACAAGCCACGCCCACTGGCTTCCGCGTGTAATATCCCGTCTCCCCCGGAAATGCGTCACAATATGGATTTAAAGTTGATGGCGACTTCTTGTTCAGAGCGCCTTTAAAGTGAGCAGCTCAAAGTGCTGAAAAAGAAAATACTTCTGTTGACACTTTAATCCTTTTGAAAAGTTCACCATCATGCCTGTAATATTCTGATGTTGGGATACTACTGATGACTCCAGGGGCCTTTGGCGAGCCCAAACACTGACCCTCAATAAACTAGGACTCATTTTTCAACACTTCTTTTATCATCATCAAAGCATCAGACTGTTTACTGTACATACACACCTGCTTTCCTGTGTTATCATTTTTCAACAGTTCTTTTATGATCAAGTCAGACCAACAATGCACCAGACTGTTTACTGCACATACACACCTGGTGTCCTGTGCTATCTCCCTTTCCTGTTCTGTCTATAACTTCACACTTACCCCTGCAACAGCATTACACACAATGCATATTCATGATTTTTTTTTTTTTATCTGTATGTTTGTGCCAGCGTTGAATTTGCGCCTCTAATTAGAGCCGCCAGCCAGAGGACCTCGATGAAGAATGCTCCGCCGATAAATATCACCCTCTTTCGTCTGCCGATTTATTAAACATATTCTTCGAGACTTCTCATTTTAATCAACGTCCTCCTCAACTGAAACAGCACTGAATGAGCTGCTGCAGAGACGCCTTTTCTGTGAATAGCTGAGCAGGCTGATATCGAAATGTGTTGCGTTTGTATGAGCTGTTGTACTCCCCTCTTTTTATGTGCGCAGCTGCTAGCTTGGAGTACGCGGTCGTAGATGTGTCAATTTTCTTTATTGGACGCAGCATTACTTGTTGACGCAGGCAAGGCTGATAAAAGGAGCAGCTGTGCGGAGGTTTATTCGCTAAAGTGTCATTCATGTCAGTGCAGTGCACTCCGCCCCTGTACCCAGCGCTGGCTTTTAAAGTGCTCTTTTCTCTGAAGCGCTGGCTCTTGGAAACCTCAAAAAAAATTATATGTCGTAAAAAAGAGAGATGGAGAGTGCACGGGACTTCATTGAAATTCTTCACGGTCATCTGAGCGTTGGCCCGCCATTGATCCGCATAAAGAGCTGGACGCTACTGGCTAGACTCGGATCGGATCGGCCCTCGACTGGTAAACTGATGTGCTGTTAAGTGCCGTTCTCAGTCTCTTCTCTCATAATCGCGTGTCTCGCAAGCGCAGAGCCTCTTCATGACTCCCGACCCACCCACTTTCGACTCCTTTCCCGTTTTACTATTATAAAGCCCTTCACCCACTGTTTACACTGCCAGGGCCTGGCTCCCAGGGGCCTGATAATGACAAGCTTGCGAATGGGATAGGATTTATCGGGGCTAAGTCACCTATTGGGGTTTAATTAAAGACCACTATCAGTGCAAAACGGCACAGAGCAGCAACCACTGAAGGTCAAAGGCAAATGGACCTGTGATCTCCAGTGGAATACATATTTAATTTTTACCGATCAACCCGGCAGTTTTATAAAGAGCCCAAGTGGGCTTTACGTCATGCTTTGAGCTGAAAGTATCCCAGGACACAAAGCACAGCTTTAAGTGTGATGGGAAAATGGAGTGAGGGATTGATTTACCCTTTGTGCGACCCTTCACCACAAGCCAATCCAATTCTGTCAGTGCCAAGACCTTTGTTTAATCTTTAATTACATTTTTCTGTTACAGACCTTCATACAGTAAATATACAAATATGTTTGTAATGTTCTGTATAAGTGAACTGTATGGGAACCCAATGATTGTTGGCACAAATTAAACAATTAGTTAAGCAAAACAAGCAGTACTCTACTAGTGGGGAAAAGTCACACACTTTATAAGCTATTAACTGTTCAATGTACTTAAGAGGTTATATTTTAGTTGCTCTCGTCCTTCTACGCCTGGCACCAAATGGGCAGTTTTTTAAAAACCAATTACACCCTCGAGCATTAACTTGAGTACTAAAGTCAACCTTAATTATAAAAAGCCTTGTTTTAAACCTATTTAGTTGTTGGAGTGGCCAATGAAGACTGGCTGCTAGTCGAAATGCAAAATGCAATCAAATTGGCCGGAGCTGTAAACACTTTTGCCTTTTTATCTGGTGGAATAGTTCTTTTATTTGAATTAAATCCACTGATTTTACTTCAGTCTACAAATGGCTGGGTGATTTTTGACCTATGATGGGTAAATATTGGACAAAACACCCCGCTGGGTTAAAATTGACCCAATGCTGGGTTGTTTTAATCCAACTGCTGGGTTATTATAACCCATGGTTGCATAACAACACCCCAACATTGGGTAATTCTTAACCCATCATTGGGTAATTCTTAACCCAGCGTGTGTTTTGTCCAATATTTACCCAACATGGATCAAAAATAACCCAGCCATTTTTTGAGCGTTGAAAACTGGTTGCATTAATATAAGAACTTTGTGTGTTACCTGAAAGGTCTCTTCCAACGCCCAAAGCAAGTCCATCTTTGATCCACAGCACAACACCATGGTAACCGGGGATTGAGCAGGGCAGGGTGACAGGCTGTCCAGCAACCACCACCAAGTCTTGGGGCTGCTGCGAGAACACGGCTTCAACTCCTGAAACGACGAAGATAAAGAAAGTTAAACATCAATGTATCTGCTTCAACGCACCACTTTCCAGTTCTTTTCTTACACTGTCATATGGTGTCTTTAAAAGCTCAGATCCATTATAAAATGGTTTCATGTTACATGACCTCATTTGGAGAATCTATTCAAAGAGAAACTCTCAAGGCCTCAAGGGTGATTAAGATGCAATGGTGAAGTGCACTTAGGGCCTTTCTTCAGCCTGTCAACGGCAAACAGAAAAAAACCCACATAAAGCAAGAGGAGCTAAGGTCTAAACTCCATTAGATATGAGTGGCTCGAGAATGCTGTCAGCAATAACTAAGTGAGATGTCTGATGTCTTTTAAAGAAAGTGTCATGGATATGAAGAAAACCAAAGAGAAAAATATGAACCAAAACAGCTGCCTTCAAAATCTTTTCTTCTCTGTACTTACGGGAGTGGCTAGAATAGTACTTATAATAGTCGTTAGTGAAAGGTCTGGGACTGTGAATGTTTTTGCGGTGCCATCAACCAATCAGCATTGGCAGGATGTCATTTTACCTTGGGTCTAGTCACGTCACTAGCCAGACATTTACAGCTCAGGTGGTAATGACTCAAATGAAATGGCTCAAAAAGAAAAACACAAAAAGCACTTAGAACTGAGTGTCCATAAGGTTGGTGGGATGCAGGTCACTTAACTCTGGTGCATGTGCAAATTGTATGCTAACTGACTATGCTGATTTTGATAAGTCAAACAATATGACAACATAGCCTACCCAACGCTTCATGTAGCATTTCAATTTTCTCTATTATTATTATTAAACACCAGGCTTCTGAACTGAGTTCGATAAGTAACACATCTGTTCGATGTGTTCTATCAGTCAGATGCTATCATATTCCCAGTTTGTGCAAATTCACCCAATCGCTTTTGGCTTCCGCGATGGGATTCCTGTCTCTAAATCGAATCTAGTTACAAGACAAATGTCCTACATTTCAAGCTGCAACATGTCAACAGTGGAACATATCGCATGTGCACTCATACGTGCTCAAAATACAACAGTTTGACATATCAGCTATCAATATTGCATTGAGCTGTCTAAGTGGAGAGATGACGGGTATCTCGCTGGCAGTATTGTTTAATGGAGATCTGGCAGTCATGTTGAACTCTGCAGCTGTCCCTGGTGTGTGGCTATCTTGAGTTGGAGAAGATGGCTGATATTGCTCATTTCACTCTGAATCGCAGTCTACTGGTTAATCAATACTCATTACCGTGGGACACTTACCGCCCTCTTGATATCTTGATGTGTGTGTGTGTGTGTGTGTGTGTGTGTGTGTGTGTGTGTGTGTGTGTGTGTGTGTTTCTAACTTAGTTATACTTTACTATAGGGATGTCAAAAGTACCAGTGAGTCGATATTACAAAAACTAACTCAGTTCGCTAAATGCATATCTTAAGCTGGAAGTATAGTTCATTTACATGAACACAGCCTTGCAAAGCATATTTTATTTGACTCGAATGTGTACATAGGCATTGGACGCAGGCAATACCTCTCTTGGCCTACAAGGGTCCGTAACTCATCGAAACATTTTTTGGACACTTTTATGGTAATGTAGACTTTTTCGCACAATCTGTAATTTATGGCCTCCATTATCTATTGGTGCTTTTCCATTGCATAGTACCCCATGGTTTGGGTCAGGTCGGGTCAGCTCATCCATCAAGCTTTTCCATCAAGTTTAGTAGAACTTTGGAGTGGGAGGGATTAAAGGCGTGTCATTATATTTGCGCTGCCTACTGCTGTGACATCACACAAGTGAGTGTCGTTGTACATTCCAATACATTCATTTATTTCTCAGTCTGCCACAAAATTAAAATTGCCCACCACAAATAGATGTTTGCACATCACGTTTATCACTCTCTCTGTCTGACATAACAGTTTCTGTACAAACACCCGTTGCGTCAGCTGACGCGCTCCACTGAACCTCATTTAAGTTGCATTTAAGCATAGCCTATATGCGGATGCGTGCATCACGACTGTGCCTCCACAAAATGCAAGTCTGAAAAAAAACTGTTATGGTGTTCCTGATACACAACCTGTGGATGTTTTTCATCGCTAAAAAGGGAGTTTGGGATTGCGGCACAGCACAGATGACAACAGGTTTACTCGAGACAGCGCAAGCTAGCATAAAGGTTAAACTAAGATTCTCTCAGACCAATCAGTCATCTGCAGTGTTTTCGCGTCAAGTTTTGGTGTCAGCTCGGGTCGCTTGAAACACCGGTGGTACTAAAAAAAGTATCGGGTACTACGTACTGCACCCAATGGAAAAGCCCCCAAAACTAAGCTGACACGACCCGATCTAAACCAAACCGTGGGGTACTATGCAATGGAAAAGCGCCATATGTACGTAGCTTGCATGCTAGACCCAAAGCTGGTCGAACCAATCAAATTGTCAGGGCGGGCTTTATACGATGATGGACAGATGATCAACAGTAACGTAATGAACCACATCACCAAAGAGCGCGTGTGTTTAATCTGTTTAACAAAATGGCTGCCGCTGTAGAATTTAGATGTGTGGATTATGACATTGAGTCTGTTTTAAAAGATATCGACAGAGCATTGATTTTAAAAGAGGAACAGAGAAACCTACGGGATCTTACGGGATTCGGCAAAAGTTGGTCGCAACTGAAATTGGTGTCACGGCGATGCAACTCGGCGTGCATGACGAGATGGATATAATTAGCGGTCGTTGCCAGCTTCTTTTAGGAAGCACGGAATCGTGGTTGCTGAATAAGTAGAGGGACATGCTAGGCTCCAATATTTTCAAGCCAACGTAATGGGTATCGTCGTGGATGAAGTTCACCTAATGTACAAATGATAAGAGATAGTCTTACTGTATGACTTAGTAAATACTTAATGTTGTGATATAAACGAAATGTTGTAAACAAAGTAGGTGTTGATGTACGTTCTCTAACTCAGACTTAGTATAATCACAATGTTAGTGTCATTGTAGCGAAATAACTAGCATTTCGGTCAGGCTGCAAAAGACGTAATTTCAACATACGTCACACACTCCATTGCTCTGATTGGTTGTAGGTCTATCCAATTGAGTGCAGAGGCATTTTTCGGTTGAGACACGCCTCATATTTATAGCTCAATGGAGCGGTATCAGATTCTATTCTGACAAGAATTGAGTATGACAACGTCAGGCTACTTATGAACAGTTTGGTTACAAACATTCAAACGTTTCATTTTTGAACTATCCCTTTAAGTGATAAAATTATTGACTACAGGGGAAGCTTGCATGCTACTGTTTCATATTTTAGATGCATGAATACTTAAAATTAGGATTGTGATTGGCTATCAATGTTTAATTTTTTATTAACTGGAAAAAAATCTTTCTGAAAGTGACATAATTCGTCTTTATAGTTAGATTGCAAACATTGCTATTTTCTACACTTACTCCCGGTTTCACAGACAAGGCTCGAGGCTAGTCCTAGACTTAATCACCTGTTTGAATTTTCAACTAAAAATTGCATTGCATTGAAAGATCTTAGAATATGCCAGTGCCATTGATTTGTCTAAAAATACACACCAGTAATGTCTTTTTTTAAGGTATATTTATAAAAGATGCTTAAACATCTTAATTTAACTAAGGCCTAGTCCTGGCTTTAGCTAAGCCATGTCTGTGAAACCAGGCCATAGAGTGATTTTTATTTTTCAAACTTAATCTACATTGCTGTAAACAGGCCTTTAGTCTGTAGAAATGATCTTTTTCGAAAACAGTTTATTTATAAGGATTATAGGTTAATTGTCTGTTTAGTTAGCTACATAAATGTGTGTGTGCAAAAGAATGCTAATATCCACAAACTGAAATTTTCTAGATTGATGTTAAATGAAACACTGGGAGGATATAATTAATTTGCCAATGTACAGAATGATCTCTGTAATGCAATGAGTTCCATGAATTAGTAAACAAATCAGTCATACCTCTGTCCTGCCTCCAGTAAACTCTGATGAATGACTTGTTAAAAGCTAAACATGAGTTCACAGATTGATTTATTTACAATTTCTCCCTGGCGGAGTCCAACGTCTGCTACCCCAACAAGCCATTATTAAATCAACAACAGCAAAAATGCACTATGAATTCTTACAAATTTATTGGGCACTTCATCTTTGAAGCCTAGCAGGCTAGCCTAGTGTTTTTAACTCCGTCTATCTTTCTTTCTCTGCGCTGTTAACTTGTTTATTTGTTTAAGTATGTTTGTGTATGTGTTTGCTCTGATAGTACTCAGTATATTACTCAGGCACGCCTGCTGTAGAATGAGGAGTTTATCTCGCGCTGTGTTTGCTTCCAGGCGACATGAGTTCTAGGAATACTGAGCGAGGAAGAAAGCTTTCGCTTTCACTGCCCTCGTTTCTGCAGCGTTTTATTCTTCAACAAGAAGTGTATTATCCCAAAGGAACATTTTATGTTTACCATACTGTATGTATTAACTTTGTTTCATACTGTAGAAAAATTGCCTTTGGAGAAATAAATATGAGATGACTGTTGATTTTGACATCATATTAAACAGTAAATGTCTGACTTTGGATTGTAGCATTTTGAGAAACCTGAATAGAGTCTTGTTGAAAACATACAGTACAATACATACAGGGATCTCTTCTGAAACTGTAGAGGGGAGACATATTTAGGATGCAGGAGACATCACTATTTGCTCTCCATTTAAATGGTTTGCTGTCTAAGAAAAACAACTGAAATATTAAGGTGATCTCAGTTGTGATTTGTCTTTCCTATGGGACTTCCTGTGCAGTAATTGATTGCACCTTCTGCTGTTTTTCCACTCAGTGCACTTGTTAACCTATGACAGCTCGTGTACTTCCCCTAAACCCTCAGCACTGTGTCAGCGGAAACCCTGGACAGCAGCACAGATGACTCTGAATAGGAAATTATTTTAGGAATTGCATCGACTGCTAATTATTATGATATGGAATAATGGGATTTTATTTGTTTGTTATTGCTTACAGCTAGTATGAACGACAAAAACAGAATAGTAAATATATAAAGCATTAAACTTTTTGTATTTTATTATTATTTTTTAATATTAAAATAAATGTATGAATACAATTAATATTAATCGCCTAATGTTATTTCTTGCATTGGAAAACAGTTAGAAGTTGTCTTGTGAGATTTTTTAAGTAGTCAGTTATTTCACATTCAACAAATTCACATCGATGTTCCCATTTTGACAAGACCAGGAAAGTGGAAATTGGTAACTCACTACTGGAGAGAAAGACAATGTGTTTCTTCACTCAAACTGTATATAGCACAGCATTCATTGGGGCTTGTGAAAAAATTATTAAAAAACAAAGATGAAAATGTGAGCAGTTCTAGCACTGTTCCTCTCAGAAACACTGTAAAATGTATTTTTTTAAAGGAATATTCCACTTTTATAAAAAACTTCATCCAAAATGTTTACGTCTTTCTTTGTTTCTTTGTTTGACAATAGATGGAGAGTTTCGTTGGAAAACGAGATAAATCAATTTTTTTACATTTTTGTCAAAACATGTTTATTATTATGTTATTATGTTATTATTTTGTTTTATGGTGCTACTTAGCTGTATTTTTTAAGTTATAAAGGTTTAAATCAAAACAAAACAACTGCAGTCACATTGAAATTAATTGGAATGCACAACCAAAAAACGAGATTTCTGAACAATTAAAACATTTGTGGTTATCTCGTTTTGCAACGAAACTTTTCAGATGTTGACTGATAAGGGATTTTATTAATACCGATAACTAAGTTGGTCCCTGCTTGCCGATAACCGATTAATCGACCGATAGTTTTTAAAATGGATAGTGGGTAAAACAAACATGACACTCAAAGTGCTGAAATGTATTACAAAAGTAATAAAACAACAGTACTGAAGCATTAAAAATGTGCGAAATTAAATGAATATATTTTTATTTATTATATTAATAAGTACTGAAGTAAATAATTGTGTGAAATACTCCCACTGGTAAAATTTAAATGAAATAAATGTGAATTATATGTGTAGTCTTGGACTTTATTTGCTTCTGTTTTAGCACTTAATGATTATCTAATCAAAATTACAAAATATGTATTGCAGTGATGATAAAAGAACTCAAATCAGATTTCGATTTGTTGGATATGTTAAGGTAGCCAACAGCTGAATATAGTTGGCTTTCTCTCGTTATTAACTTAAAATATGAATAAATCATGGATAAAAGTAACCAGATGGATATAAACCAATGCAAATCAATGGTAATAATCATGACATTAAACATTTGGGTTAGATTTTTATGTGTTACTCGAGGTACTACACTCTTAAAATGAATGTGTTAAATTAACACATCTTGTGTCTAGTTAAGGACAACACATCTAGTGTGTTGTCCTTAATTTAACACATCTCTGTGTTATTTTTGGAACAACACACTTTGTGTTGTTTTAACACATCTTGTGTTGTCCCTTTTATTTTTTATGAACTTAAATGACACTTAATGTGTTAAAAACAACACATAATGTGTTA
Source organism: Misgurnus anguillicaudatus (assembly GCF_027580225.2). NCBI lineage: Eukaryota > Metazoa > Chordata > Actinopteri > Cypriniformes > Cobitidae > Misgurnus > Misgurnus anguillicaudatus. The sequence goes on from NC_073351.2 coordinate 12,726,940, forward strand.
AATAGTTTAACACAAAGCAATGTGTTAAAATTAACACATCCAGGGTGTGTTAATTTTAACACATTGCTTTGTGTTAAACTATTTAACACGTTATGTGTTAATTTTAACACATTATGTGTCATTTCGTGCTGATTTAGAGTTCATATAAATAAGGGGGACAACACGGGATGTGTTGGAGCAACACAAGGTGTGTTGTTCTAGGGATAGCACAGAGATGTGTTGAATTGGGGGCGACACACTAGATGTGTTGTCCTTAACTGGACGCAGGATGTGTTGATTTGACACATTCGTTTTAAGAGTGTACTAATATTAGCATCCTGTCAACCTTGACGAGAAACGTAGGTTCCTGCTGCTGTTTCTCTGCTAATGCAGCATCTATTCAGCAAATTAATTACTTCATAATATAGATATGAAGTAACAAATGCACTCGGAAAAACTATCAGCATGAACTTTTTTTGCTGATAACCGATTGTTCCACCAATGAACTATCGGTGCCAATTAATCGGCAAAAACGATTAATCGCTTTACCTCTAGTCGAGAAAAAGGGGTGTACCGTGTTCGGCACAGTGTTCCTTATCAGGTTAATCACGACGAAAGTTCACGCTTTGCATATGTGAAATGTACACTTGCAGACCATTTTAAACAATAAACTGAAACAAAGACATTAATTAGTTTCATTCCACAGACAACAACATCGGAACGGTCCTCTTTCTTCACACTTGTAAACACTGGAAAGGTAGTTTCGCATACGCCATGCATTATCTTTCGACGTGATTACGTAATATGTAAGGTCACGCTAGCGTGTCACACGGTTAGTGCAAGATGAGAAGTTGTGGTTTAAAAGGGCATAATTTTTATTTTTCTTGGTGAAAATGATGATCGTTTTGTTAGATAAAACCCTTGTGCCTTTAAAAATAACAAGTGAAAATGAACAGCGACAAACATCAGGAGCAATACATTTCAGATTACGTAGAAATGCAGGCAGCAGTATGTATAGCGAGCGAGCCTAGGTTGAAATCTTATGTCCTTACATACAGTATACAAAGCATACTATAATTTGGATTCATCTATCCATGAAGTCACAATGTATGAGCATCAAGCAAGTGGGAGTTTTGGTCAGGGAGGTTAACAAACCTTTCCAATGATCTATATGCAGTGCCGCATTGCCTGGTGATTCCACCATTTCCCCCCCAAACCCCCTCAAGCGGCAGAATAACACATGTAGGTCAGCCAAAGAGGAATGTAGAGAAATGGGTAAAAAACAGGGACGGTTGACTTAGGGAGCCTCACATTCACCCAATCCGGTGGAGGAGTTCACACGCATTTTGATTTCAGTGACGCATCGGTCGCATCTGCTAGCGTTCCGCTTCGGTGCTCAGCCAGTCGGCCTCGGAGCAGACCCTTCCTTTACCCTCCCCTCCAATCTTCTGCACGTACAAAACTGCCAGCTGCGCAGGCAGCCGTGCGTGGAGTTCGGTGAGGCGGAGACAACTGATTCCTTCACTGTCCCTCATTCGGCACTACCCTTTGATAATACCCTGCGATATACCCTAAGTCCTACAAAGCAGTGCAGGGCAAGGAGAAAACAATCAAACATCAACAAATACCGTCTAGCCGGAGTAAACGCTAATGTCTTGCTGATTATAAATGATTAACGCCGTAACGTTCACAGCACCATGTGTACGGGTGTGACTCAGGTTGTGGCACTGGAGAAGCATCAATAATCCTATTAATAAATGCTTTGTTTATAGTGTTATAATCAGGACAAAAAGAAAATTATTCCAGATAAAGAGTAGCTACCATTTGAGAGTAAATAATCAGGGCTCGATGGGTGTTTTAAGGTGTTTATATTCTGGACGTGCGTTTGGTGATCTGTCAATAGTGCAGGCAATACCTTAAGGGGCTTGTTCTCCCACCAGCTGCATACATACACAGTTAATAATACAATTAACCAAGCACGGCCATACCTTGTTAAACCTGAATAATGTTGAACCTGAATCTTTCAACGTTGTGTTAAACAAGAGTGTTCAACTTGAAAAATGTTGAATTCTGTACGTATGGGGTGAACTGTTAGCTTTGGCCTTACTCATTTTGTTTCTTGTATACATTTGGTTAGCCAAGTGCTTGGCCAACCCATCCTCACCCCATGTCATCAATATTTGACGACACTTGACCATTCGTCAATATGTGACGGGGAGGGTATACCTTTCGCGTCATTTTTTGACGAACTGGGGACTTCAATACTATTACGTCCGTTGCATTATCTTTCCTATTTTCTTACCATTTTTGCGTCGGTTTAGGGTTAGATTTACATAATGACATCCCTACACAAACCTAACTCTAACCCCAACGCCAGGTGACAACTGTTTAATTTCGCGTACACTGTTTAATTTTGCGTAATCTAACCCTAAACCGACGCGAAAATAGTAAGAAAATAGGAAAGAGAATGCAACGGACGTAATAGTATTGAAGTCCCCAGTTCGTCAAAAAATGACGCGAAAGGTATACCCTCCCCGTCACATATTGACGAATGGTCAAGTGTCGTCAAATATTGACGACATGGGGTGAGGATGTGTTGGCTTGGCAAGTATCAGTGATGTCATTTGTTTAAGATTATTTGCTTATATGCTTGAAGGCTTATATGTTTGGATACGTGATTCTGATTAAATAAAAGCATGTATTAATAAAACCCATTGTGAATGTGTGTGTTTCTTCTTAATAAGGCAGACAAACTTTGAACACGTGCCTGAACAGATTACATTACATTATATTGGTTAATTGCCAAACCTTCTGCTGGCTGGGTAATAATTTTTGTGAAAAGTTGTAATAAAATAGCCATTTCACATTTAATTAATGTCTGAATATTTTTATTCCCACAAATTTAATCGGCTACAAAATGATGCAACAGCTTTTAAGGCTGTTTAATCAGACTTTCCCTTCCCTTGGAAACAAAATCTGACCTAAATGCAATTAAATCTGAATTTGTGTTCACTGTAATTTGCAATTAAGTATTTTACTGATATTTAGAAGAAATTTCTAGCAAACAAATCTGCTGAGAAATAAAATTAGCAAATTTAAACCTTACATTTTATTGAACCTGACAGTGTACTTTGCAGAAAGTAAGGACACGTATCCTGAAAATGAATTGTAGTTTTTTTATCTAAATACAAAAATGTGAACAGATTGCTACCCATTTACATCATGTGTCCATAATGAGCGCTATCCCTTTAAGAAAACAGCGGTAAGGTCGATTATGGTATTCCCCAGCAGGGAGTTAATCATCATTTCTACCTCCTGTTATATCTGTGTGGTAAGAGTGTAGAAAAGATTAATATAACTGTCACAACCTTTTAATCAACAAAATAACATCATATAAGTGCCAAAGTATCGAGATTGAGTTGATTTAGTGTTGGCTGTTATAATGATGTGGAACAGATGGAATGGAGAGAGCTGAGCCCACGGCAGGAACGTTCTTCACCTCACAGGTTAGTATTACCAGCAACAGCATGATCTAAAAAATATGTCAGTAAGTATCTGTTGTAATTAGATAATTATAAAGACTCCGGAAGGTACGGCTGTTGTGTGCAAACGTATGTGTGGTGTTACACATGTGGCACACCAAGTTTAGATTGCACTGAAGTACTAGGTGTAAGGGCTAATTAATTAATACAAATGCGCCAAAATCATTTATTCCAAATCCAACAGCAAATGTAATTTACGATCAGCATGATACTGGTAATATGCTATCCCAAAAGCGCACAAAGAGTAGGTGCATCCCAAATCGCATGCTTATGCAACAGTCATGCAATATACGGTTTGAACACACAGCCTTGCAAAACAAATACCCCATTCACACAGACCTCTGGTCCCAGAAAATACCCGTAAAATTGCCAGACAAGCGTCTGTGTGAACAAAAACTCGTTCCGTTAATCTTCTGGGATCGTTGCCGGAAAGAGGACCTAGTAAGATACGCGGGTAACCCTCTGTGTGAACAAGAATGCCGTAAAGGGCGTGTCGAAGTGAGGACGCGCGCGTCATCATCACAACACAAGTTTTGGTTCAGCTCCTTACAACGAGAGATAACATGCATATAAAAATTCACCACGAGAAATGTTGCAAACTAGATTGAAGCAGTTATCAGAAAATGATATATGAGACGCATAAACAATGACGCACGTGCCATAGTGAGGACGCGCGTGTCATGGCAACATGAAGTTGGTTCAACTTTGGTGAAGCAGATATCAGGTAAGTTAGCTCGTTACTTACTGTGTTGAAACGGAGATCATTCAGCAGCATAAAAGAATATCGCGTCACGTGCTCATTTGAGCTATAATAAACGAAAATACCCGCATGTCATCCCAACGAGATATATTGTTCTGTTCAGCTCCTAAAATGCGGGTTTTAAACGCATATAAACAATCACGATGAGAAATGTCTGAAAACTGTATCAAAGCAGAAATCAGGGAGCTCGTCAAATATCCACTCTGAAGCTGAGATCATTCACCAGCATAGAACTGTGCATTCACGTGCTCCTTTGTAGTCTTATCATAAACAAAAATGCACGCGAGTTGTTTCTGGAGAGAGAAATTATATATAATATGCAAACTTCAGACGCTGCGTGGAAGAGAGGGCGGGACTTTCAACATGTCAAGTGTCTTTCCGGGACCATCAGATGCTGTGTAATCTTGGCAGTGTGAACGAAAAAAAACTCTAACTATTCCGGAAAAATCCAGGATGCATTTTACGGGTATTTAACAGAATTTCTGTGTGAAAAGGGCTATAGTTTTTTGATCGTACGAAGACGTTCAACGCATGCACATTTCGGCAAATATGACAGAATAATGCCTAAAAGCTGATGTGTGACAATGTGTACAGCTAACAAGTCAAAAAACCCAGAAATAAGTTTTTATAAGTTGTCGAGCCGCAAAACCCAGCCCTTGAGGAGAAAAAAGTGGGCGCTCTAGTGGGCGCAGTTCTACTAATATGAGCACTATGAAAAGTTGCCTGTTTCCACTTTTGTGTCTGTAAACTCTCGTTTTTTTAGCTCGACAGCTTATAAAAACGTATTTCTGTTTTTTTTTGGCTTGTTAGCTGTACACCTTTTCACACAGCAGCTTTTAGGTATTATTCTGTTTTTAAGTTTAATCTGTAAATAAGTTTTTATAAGCTGTCAACCTCAAAAAAACGAGCGTTTAAAGACACAAAAGTGGAAACAGGCAACTTTTCATAGTACTACTATTAACGAAACTGCGTCCACTAGGGGAAACGTAGTCAGCAATCCACTTTTTTCTCCTCAAAACTTTTTTTCTGGGTTCTTTTTCTTGTTAGCTGTACATATTGTCACACAGCAGCTTTTAGGCATTATTCTGTTTTTTGTTATAAGCCAGAAATGACAAGGAGGCGGCCTCTCGCAATACAAAGTCAATGGAGACGGATGGATTGTTTTCCCCCCGGTGGACGTGGTTTTCAGGTTATGACCCTTGCGTACGAGTAAAAAATGTTGACCACACTTCGGCCTATAACGGTGTAAGTAGTTTGCTCACATTAAAAATAATAGTAGTGTACTTTAAGTGCTTGGATGGTTTACTCATTCAACTGATAAAAATAAATTGTGGGACCCAAACACTTCATGTATTCAATGTTCGCAGTTTTGCTTACGTATTTGAAGAGTGGCGTGGTTATCAGACACTGTAAAGGGGATCGCACACCGGACGCATAGCGTTGCGTTTAGGACAACTCTCTGAGGTATCGTACACCGGAAGTGCACTTTAAATAGCGCAAGCTTAGTCAGATAGCATCTACTTCGAAATGCCAAATTAACATTAGCAGCCAATGTTAATCGCTAACGATTTGGGACAAATATGATGTTATTTAATGTTAAACTACAGTATGTGAGTGGTGCTCTGTGGCGCGACAGGGATTTGAGCAACTTCTTGAGTCACTGCGGGCAGCTGCCGCCAGGCGCCACCGCTATGCGTACATTTATAGAAAATAATGCGTTCTGTTTAGTATGATGGTAATTGAGATCATGCTGGGCAAGACAGATGAAATCAAAAGCAAAATAAACTATTTTCATTGACTTGCATTGTATGACATTATTTTGTGTTCGTGTGGAAAACCACTTAAACTTTGGATTAGTAAAAAGCGTCAAGTGTTCGATTTGGGAAGATACTATGTTATCCTATTATAGACTCTTACTGTATAGCAAAGACAGCTGTAGCCGGTTCTACCAAAGATTTTCCAATGCAGGCAGCATTTAGGAAATGCGCTCAAAGCATTTATTATTTGCACTGTTAGACGCAAAATTACGCACTTTACCTTTAAGAACATCATTCCACCAAAACCCCTGGCCATTTTCCCTCTGCCTCTGCTATTTGCACTTGTTCTTCACACCTTGAGAAGGTTCAGCAGTCCCTTCAGACAAATCGGATTAGAGGTACGCTTGTTTAAGTGAGGGGAATAGACAGACTCAAACTGATGAGCCAGGGATCATTATGGTCTCTGTAATGTTTTCATCTCACTCCGTGGTAATTTGTTTACCCTCCAACAGTGCTAGCAGTCCACAAACCCCTGCTCTATTTCATCTGGCAATAACAGAGACGTGACAGCCCGGCGCTCTTGAAACACCCTCTGTGAGTCATGGCAAAAATGACTCTCGGGCCAGTATGGCATAAGCACTCGAGAACACTAATCAGTGGCTCTACAGCTACTCAGCTGGAAACACACACACACACACACACACACACACACACACACACTAACCCTTCCAATCAGAGAATATTACCTTTCGCCATTCATTTCCCCAATTTCTCATTTCCTTCTGGCCATCATGTGCATGTCTGTGTATTTAAAGGATCTATCATTGGAGCATTGCATTGGTGAGCGTCTGTGGGCTAATGTCGCTGCCATGGCTCATATGTGTCTCGTGAATAATCTAGCCACTCGTTTCCATATAATAAAAGATAATGAGAACTGGGGTTGTCAAACTACAAAGTGTGGAGAAAGTGTCATAAAGTAAGTCCAAAACAGTGTTAATTTTGGCATCAAATTCTGATTTAGTCTTAGTCTTAGTCTTTTGAATAACACACCATTTAGTTTTAGTCTTATTTTAGTCATCTGAAATCTTTTAGTCTTAGTCTAGTTTTAGTCGACGAAATATCATAAGAGTTTTAGTCTTAGTCCAGTCTTACATTTTTTAGTCTGTTATGGAATGGTATCAAGGCTTGAATATGCAATACAGAAACAGATTTAATGGTTGTTATAGAAAACACGTATTATTATTTTATTCTTAATGTCAAAAAACTGACCGTGGCTTTATAAAAAGATAATATCACATAAAACAAGCATAAGGCCCGCTCTACCTAAAAATATACATGGTCCCTGAAAAAGATATGCATTCTCCCTAAATGACATGCACACACAGACACACGCGCGCGCACACACACAGACAGAGACACACACACACGCACTTACGCACGCACTTTGTCCAGTCATGTAAAACCACAACATCTACTATAATAGTAACGTTACACATTTCATTCAATTTGAGGACACTGAATATTTATACTCAGTATTAATTCAGACAAACCAATACAATCAATACAGTTCAGAGGTGTATTCCTTTCGTTTCTATGTTATTCCAAGTTTAGCGAAAACACGGTAGTTTATCTGATAGCGTGTATGCTTACCTTCGCATGTATTTCTGGATGAGTCGTCTTTACAGGCTGTCGTCTTGTCATATTTGAAGTGTGACCAGTTTAGACGCTACAGTAGCTCTAACATTGACATTTGTTGTTAATGAGACATGTCTTCGGACCGGGTGCACCGCAAAACGTTAGCGTGTTGCTAACGAGCGAAGTCAACTAAAATCAGCCAAAGCTGGGTAACTAAGACGGTAGCTACAACTAAATATAATGTAAACAACCTGTTGTGAAAACGAACTTTGCCGCGGGTTTTTAAAATGGCTCTGCCGACTGCTGCCTCCATAGATCAACCTACCCTAACAGATTCGCTCTGATTGGATTTCTTCACAACTTGTCCCACAAAATGAGTCGCTCTGATTGGATCTCTTGTCCATTCGTCCCTCCCTAACATTTTCGTCTTATTTTTATTCGTTGACTAAAGTGTCAGTTATATTTCGTTACAGTCTTCGTCATCATATCTGACTTTTATTTAGTTTTTATTTAGTTTTCGTCCGTGAAAAAAGGTTCGTTGACGAATATTTTTCGTCATCGTCTTCGTTAACGAAATTAACACTGGTCCAAAAGAAGTGTGCAGTAAAAATCTTTGAAGCCGTGTATAAGCTTGATTCGAAAGATTCGTTTGATTCATGAGTGAATCATTCAGGTTCTGTAAACGATTCCTTAAAAAGATCTGACTCAAATGAATTGTTTGTTTATGGACATTGCTACTTATTTCATAAACTCAAGAACATCTGCTTTTTTATTTATTTGTTTACGCTTTTCCAGTTCTTACTTTCATCATGAAAAAATGCGGCAAGGATTTTTTACATTTATTTTCTATACACGTTGAAAGTTGTAGTGGTTTTGAATAAATAGGAAAGGACATAATTTTCATTTTTATTTGAAGTACCCCTTTAATCTACCTCATGTATCTATCAGTGCCCACAGGGCATGCTTTACTGGAAGCCTTCATTCAGCCAATGGCACACGTAGGTTGTTTCCTAATCCGAGCTGTTTATTACCAGGACAGTCTGCCATATTGCTCCTAAACTAATTACACAAGGTGCAGGCAGAGTGATCCTGGGTAAAATTAGAAGTCACCACACACTACATTTGTGGACTTCGTAGTTTCAGTATGTACCTGCTGGCATAATATTATTTGAAGGCATAATAACAAAGACGACTGTTGGAGCTAAACTAATCCAGAACCAGGGACCAGGGCGAACGCAAACCCAAATGCTTCCTGGTCTGAATGCTACCTAATTTAATTCTGCCTCTTGCAGCGGTGCCGATGGCCAGATCAGTCATCTCTCGGTGTCTCCAAAGCCACATCCAGCGAATCCAATGTTTGCTTGAACATCATCTGCTCTGCATCGCTAATGTCATTCACTTAAAACTTAAACAGCCTCGTGGATGAGTTAATGCCTCTGATCTGAGCAACCGCTTGAATGTTGATTTGTGTTCATGCAACTCAATGCAAACTATCTCAGCTAGTGTGAGGAAAGAAGGATTTTCAAGTAGTTGTTCCTGAGCCAAATAATGCCCTATCCTAACCATAAATCAATTTAAAGCTTTTTATTTATGTATACATCTCTATTAAATACATAATGACCTAAAAATTAAATGTGTGTGTTTTATGTCTCGAATAAGAAAACACTCAAAAAATAGTGGCAAAATATTTACCCAAATTCCGAATTTCCGTGACAGATAAAACAGCTCTTTGATCCATCAATATAAATTTCCATTACAGTATGTTGCGAACAGACTTAACCCCTCATTTTCCTTTGCGCTAGAAACTTTTTATTTTTCATCATCACAATCTCACCTGTGATTCACATCATCATGTCATGTGTTCTTAGTTATCGTCTCCCAGCACTTCTTTATTCATCTATCTTAAATCGCTCTCCCGACCTTGACCTGGATGCGTTTGCGAGGAAGAGCTTTACTTGATTGACAGGAAAGATTTATGCCACCATCCTTCCCCGTAGCGTTCCGAGTTGCGCTTTTGGCCTCAGTCGGTATTCGCCAATCACTTGTGGCCCTCGCTAATCTGCACGCAGCATTGAGCTGGAAGGTGCGAGGTCTGATTGACGCTCTTAATTATCTGCTGCGCGATCTCTAATTGGACAATGCAGTGGAAGTGTGTGGAGAGGATCAACAATTAATCAGCACAACTGTGCTTTGAAAGCCAAAGCCATTATTGCCCACAGTCAAGCTTGATTCAATTTATTTATTTTTTTATCAGGGAAAAGGCACATTAACGCAGCACGCATTTAAGGTTTGGGATGTTTGTGGTTGATTTACCTGCTGGTGATGCCGATGTGAGGATACTTTCAATCAAAGAAACCGGTTGTTAGATGCATGATGAACAAGGGACAGTTAATATGCACTTATTTTTATTAATATGCACTGATAAGGAATAGTTAACCCTTTGATGAAAATTCTCTCATAATTTAACTTATACTCTTGTCACTGCAGGTGTCACAGTCTCAGTTGTATTAAATGACATCTTGGGTCTTCATGGATCTTTGTAATGCCATGGAATGAGAGTCCAAGTTTTAAAGTGCCAAAAAGCACATCTATCCATCATTCACACCTGGAATGGCATGAGGGGAGTAACCCCCAATTTCCACCGACTGCGGAAAGGCTGCGGAGTCAATCAGTTTCCATTCAACTCAATGTGTGTATTTCCTCTTACTGCGCTCCGAATCCTGGGCTGGTTTGTAAAAACGTCATAATTCAACGGCATAATGGGCAGAGACAGAACTAGGTATTGCGCGATCATCACGTGAATTTGCGAGAAGTCATGGGTCCTCGTCACTTCAGCATGCAGCCGCTCTGCAACAAATATGGAACTGGTGGGTATTGGCGGATGCGGAGTGCGGAGCCGTAACGCAGCGGAGCCGATCTGCAGCCGCTCCGCAGTTGGTGGAAATACGGCATTAATTATGTTTTTTTTCTTTTTTTTATGAGGTGAACTATATATTTACAGTCGGGGTTACAGTCGGGACGGGATGTGCAAATCTATGGGTCTATTGCATTATACAGTGACAAGAAAAAGTATGTGAACCACTAGGAATGAACTGGTTTTCTACAGTGATATGCCATAAAATGTCATCTGATCCTCATCTACATCACAACAATAGACAAAGACAATGTGCATAAGTTGACAACATACAACTAATTGTTCTGGATCGGACCTGCACATCATTCAGAAGAAATTTTTGCTCATTCCCAAAAAATAAAAAAAAAACGCTTAAACTCAGGCACATTTGTAGGATTTCTGGTGTGAACCGCTTTTTTTAGGTCATTCCACAGGTTAAGGTCTTGGGTTTGACTAGGCCACTCCAAATGGCACATTTTGTTTTTCTTAAGCCAGTCTATGGTGGATTTTCTTCGATGCTTAAGGTCATTGTCCTGTTGCATCAACCAACTTCTACTGAGCTTCAAGTGGCGGACAGCCACCCTGACATTATCCTGTAGGATATTTTGTTAAACTTGAGAATCCATTTTCCCCTCGATGATGGCTAGTGGCCCTGAGGCAGCAAAGCAAGCCCAAATCATGATGCTCCCTCCACCATACTTCACTGTTGGGATGATGTTTTGATGTTGGTAAGCTGTGCCCATTTTGCGTCACATTATTTTTCCCAAAAAATAAACTTTTGTTTCATCGGTCCATAAAATATTTTCCTAGTAGCACTCTTTCCAGCCAAGGTGCCTTTTTGCTCATTTCAGGCTCACAGCAATGTTTTTCAGTAGAGCAGCTCCTTCCTCTATGGTGTACTGTCATAGACACCGTGCTCGTTCAAAGACTCATGGTATGGTAGACTCATAAACAGAGATGTGGCCAAATGATGTCTTCAAGCCTTGAGCTGTTTCTTATGGGTCTTCTTTGCGTCATTGAGTACTCTGCACTGTGCCTTAGGAGTCATTTTGGCTGTGCGCCCACTTCTAGGAAGGGTAGCTACAGTATTAAACTTTACCATTTATAGACAATTTGTCTAAGTGTAGACTGATTGAGGTCTAAACATTTTGAGTTGTTTTGTATCCCTTTTCAGCATTATGGAGTGCAACATCTCTTGATCAGGTATCTTTATAGGAGCATGGTTCATAAGAGCTGTTACTTAAAATGTCTGAGTGTCTTTATATCAATCAAAGTAGCACTAAACCACACATTTAAACTCAGTTTATTAATTGGACTCCAGTTTGCCAGCTTCTGACAAGAAAAAAGCTCACAATAATGTAATTAGTCTGTGGGCTCACTTACAATTTCCTCCAGCACTGTGAATGTTTAATGGGTGTTTTCAAAAAGACACAAGAAACTAGAATTATTTCTGTCTTGTGAGCTTATGCACATCGTGTTTGTTTATTGTTGTGACCTAGATGAGGATCAGATAACATTTTATGGCAAATCACTGTAGCAAACCAGTTTATACCTAGGGGTTCACATACGTTCCTTGCCACTGTATCTTAAATTCAGGATGATCAAATTAGATAAATGCAATAGTTTTAGCTCCTAATCTGAAAGTAAGATTTCTTTACTATTACTTAAATTACACAGGATGCTCTTTGAAATAACTGTGGTTCTCAAACTGGGGGCCCCGACATTGTGCCAGGGGGCTCCAGTTTTATGACATTTTATAAAATGCATTAATTGATCATACATTCTGTGTAAAAATAAGGCTACAAACCAACAGCACTACATTGTGTATTTTAATATATATTTTTTTTAAATTAAAATGTTATGTTTTACAAAGGGCACAATTGGGGGCCACTGTACACCAGGGGAACCGCATGCCAAAAAAGTTTGAGAACCACTGCTCTGAACTCATGCTGAAGTAACATGGTTCACAGGTTTTGATGATCGCTTTGCCTCAGAAGACATTAAATAACTGTATGGATTTGTTTTTGATGGATGGATGCTCTTTTTGGAGCTATCCAATGTCATTATAAAGCTGAAAAGAGCCAGAATATTATTTAATGCAACTCTGACTGTGTTGGCTGAAAACATAAAGTCATATACACCTATGGCTTGAGTGTGTGTAAAATATTGGCTTATTTTCATATCTGGGTAAACTATTCCTTTAATACTTGGAAAATGGAAAATGTCCTTAAACTGAAAAACGCTAAAGTAAAATCGTTTTCAGGCAGCGGTTTTAAATCAATAAACAAATCGTTTGATTTAGTTGATGGCCGGCATTTTCAACGTGCACTTCATGTTCAATACTGCACGGACACTTGGAAAAGGTGGCTCACATCCACAACCTGAAAAACGCTAAAGATCATTCCAGATTGATGAATACATAATTCATATTGAATTTAGGGCCGGTGCTGAGTGATTTGGTCTCACAGATCTCATTCATTGCAGAGAAGGTGAGGGTTTAGCTGGGTCACTGGCACTTCTACAGATCAGGTTTCATTAAGAAGCTCATTCTGTCATTAGCCGAGAGAGATTTGACTGCATGCTTATGTGAAAAGATGACATTTCAAGATTTCAAGAAGGTGCTCTTTTAGCAGAAAATGTTGGAGTAAGACACTGTGTGTTCTAATGTTGTTGGGACTATAAAAACAACCCTAAAAATAATATATGCATGTCTTAAAATGTCGAAAACATCAAAAACGTCTGAATGGCTGTCATGGGGCGGAGTCAATATGGTACTGGCAAATTATATATTAAAAGCAATTAGGAAGGTAGTTCCGCTCACAGTTTGACTCCTGTGGTGCAAATAAAGGCATATGGTGTGATGGACACACGATTCAAGAAAAATCTCCTTTGATATGCAGAACTTTTTAAAATGAAGCCTGCACCTGTAGGAATTGCATGATGGAAGTTAGCTCCCAGAAATCTGAACGATGCCAACAGCCTAAGCAGATGGTAATTGCTTTCATCTTTACCCATCTCCTGACATTTTAGGTAAGTGTAAATTACATTTGATAGCACAGAAGCGCTTTTAAAAAGGATGCACCTTGACTTAAAGAGATAATTCACCCAAAAGTGAAAATTTTGTCATTATTTATTCACCTTCGTGTTGTTCTAAACCTGTATGAGTTTGAACACAAAAGAAAAAAATGTGATAAATGATGGTAAACATACAGTTGACGGTACCCTTTGACTTCCATAGTAGAAATAACAAACACTACGGAAGTCAACGTGGACTGTCAACAGTGTGCTTACCATCATTTATCAAAATATATTCTTTTGTGTTCAACAGAATAGGGTGAGTAAATACAGTAATGACAGAATTTCCATTTTTGGGTGAGCTATCCATTTAATGGTTAATCATTACAGGAAAATTGGTTGAGATGGAAACAACCTGGTTGAGAAAGTAAGCTTCAATAGTGCAACTGTTCGGGCTATGAATGTCTCGCAGAATTAGCCCCTTTGAATTATGGTGGCGCGTCTGAAGTATGGGGTGGGTGTAATTTATAGGCCGAAAGAATGCAATGAGCCCCTTATCCTCTGAATCATTATATGAATTGTTGAGACGTAATTTCAAACTCTTGGATGCACAAGGCTTAATAACTTGGCACGGTTTATCACCACGCACACGCAGGATCTTTCAGCCTCAGCTGGCTAGCCTAGATTAATAGTCAAATAAACACTGCATGCTGACAGTGGATAATGTAAGACGAGGCTTTGTTGTGCGTTGACCAAGATGGAGGGGAGGTTTGTGCTCATCTTTCTTCCAATCTGAATGTACAAACTCATTTCCTGTTATGGAGTCTCAAGTAAAAACAAATAAGCCGGCACATGATGGGGTCCAATGGCTACAGCGCCATGGCCTTCGCTCTAATGAAGATTTGTCTCCACTGAAAAACACATTGAGCAGCTGGAATAAACATCAGCAATGGAGGTAGCATATTTATACCCCAGTTGCGCAGGCATTAGACACAACAAGACAGCTGCAGGGGTAAAATAAAGATGGATCGCGTGTGATGATGGGTTTCCAAAATTATAAATGGCAGTTAGAAGGGGCCTGGGGGTGTCGTGCTTCTCCCATAAGGAAAGAGAAAGAGAGACAGGGGCATTCGCCATGGCACCAACTATCATAAGGCATTATTGAATTATTATTATTTTTTTGGTCTATGTCTTTCCCCCTGATCTCATCAAATCATTCCAAAAAAGTGCTTCCAGGCTTCATAACCAGAGAAAGGCACCGTGTCATCTGGCATCTGTAGTTTTATTAATCCAAGTTTTGTTTCAGCTTGATGGGTAGGATGAAAGTCACTCTGAAAATATATTTCAAGATACAATGCAAACCCAACTGGCCTTCATTTTTGGCTTTAAGTGGGTCAGTTTTGTTTTATTAAACTGTAAAAAGTAAAAGTTGAATAAACTTAAAAATATGAAGTTGTTTAACTGTTTCCCTGCTATTAACAAGTTGATATCAATAATCATTTAAGATAAAATGCTTCCCTGCCAAAGACGAGTATTTCCAGCTTTCTGTAAAACCGCTATTATCCACCAGGTGGTGCTCTTCTGTAACGTATAAAACCCGGAAGTATTCCCTTAGGGCAAACAGCTGTATGTCCGTGTAAGTTTTGAGGATCGCTCTGAATCTCATCTCTTTCAAAGTCCTTTACAAAAATTTTATTATCTCAGCTTTTTGCTCAAAATTAGGGGTTTTGGAAGAAACGTACCCATATTATAGAGGTGATACAAAGAGAACAAATGAAGGTAGGATGAAACTTTTTTTTTTTAAAGCAGACGGTGTGTTCTTTCATTTGATATATTGTATGTTTATATTTTAAGAAGAACATTTTCTGGAAGGCATTAAACTTTTGTGAAAATCATGATCATGAAAAATGCTGGCACTGACGGAAATACTCGTCATTGGCGCATTGGCGGTGAAGCGTTTTCTCTTGATTGACGAGATATCTCGTCAATGGCGGGGAAAGAGTTAAAAAAATGCTGGCAAGGAAAGAGTTAAGTAAAAAACACTTTAAATAAAAAAATTTAAATTGGAAGTTTCACTTTTTACTACCGAACCCCTAAGGTGACGTCGGAGTAAAAAAAATCTAAAGTTTAGTTTCATGTGCTCACATGAAACTTTCATGTGCTCAAGCGAAACCTTCATATGCAGAATTTTTTTTATGTTTAGTTTTGGGTGCTCACAAGAAACTATGAGCACGCGAAACTAAAAGCAGTAGTTTCACGTGCCCAACGCGATAGTTTCACGTGCGCACGCGATAGTTTCATGTGAGCACGCGGTAGTTTCACGTGCGCACACGAAACTAAACTTTATTTAATTTTTGCTCCATGTCCCCTAGGGCTCCGTATTTTACAATGTACGACCAATATGTTTTTTTTTTCAAAATGCTAATATTAACCCAAACCTTTCTACATAAAGAAATATTAGTTTTTAAGGTAAACCCCAAAATCCTGGTGAATACATTGTAAAAAGTAAAAAGTTGGATCAACTTAAAACATAAGCTATTTTAAGTGTAAAAATGGGTAAATTCTTAAAATGTCACTTTAGTTTCACTTCAGATGAACAATTTAAGTTGAAGAAGCTTAAGTTTTCAATTGTTACCAATTGAAGTATTTTTTGTTGATCCGACTTTTCACTTTTTACAGTGTTCAAAATGTACTTTAGTTGGTAACACCTAAAGATTATATTAAACATATAAGTAAAACATTAATAACATTAGGTGTTACCAATTGAAGTCATTTTTTAAGTTCATCCAACTTTTCACTTTACAGTGTTAGTTTAGTAGGAAAACAAAAACATTATCAAGTCCATTTGCTGTAAATATTATTTTTTTCTGCAATGTAATAAAGTTAAAATATCTGCACATAAATGACCCCAGTGCTGATACTTTGCTTTCTCCCAGTTAACAAGATAAAAAGAGTGATTTTGATGTTCATGGCTTGAACTTTGAACAATGAATTCCCATTGCTTTGATGAAGATTAAGTGTAAAGATAGATCAAAGCTGGAAAAACTAAAAAGCCCTAAAGGCTAGTTCATGTGGCATGGGATGTGAATACATGGATGAAAATATATTTTTTAATATATGAAAGTGTAACCAGATGCTTTATTCAAACACATCCGCAGTTGAATTTGTCAGTTTTATTACCAAGTTGAAATGAAAATGTAACCTTAGTGGAAAACTGTGAAAATTTTACAGTGCTACTGTACTATTGCACATATTTTAATTGGTCATTGAGAAAGTGAGATCTGAATCGCAAATGAGATTTTAGCATTTGCATTATCATTACAAAAATAATTTAAGACATGGTGAATAAACTGGGCTTTACTGATCCCCAGCCACTATCAGCAGAGAAATGCATTTTTTTCCTTGATTTAATTTTTTACAGTAGAGAAGAAAAGCTGCATAGGGAAATGGGCAAGATTAATTGTGTCAGTAAATAAGTGCATGTTGATGTTGGCCCAACACCACACCATCTTTTATTTACACCAGGGATCTTGGAAATTAATAAGTTTAAAACACTGTCTGAGGTAGAACAACCAGACACCGAACCTCCCAAAACATGCTGTAAAAGGAAGGCACGGCCCACAGGTGTGTTGTTTGATTTATAACTTTGGAGAGATTAACCGAGTGGGATGGATGGTGGAAATGAAAGAGGGTCTTGCTTAGGTTGCTCCTGTATTGAGAACGGAAGATGACAATCCATCTCTCAGCAGGAAGGGAAAAGTGAGAAAGAAAAAGTGTGAAATTCTCACACAAACAATTGGCTGGCTCGCCAAACAATGTGACAAAGATAGTAAACATGTCATCTTGCGAGATGATATTGTCACATGCGAATCCTCGTCCACTACTTAATGACTCACAATATTGTTCTTCACAGTTCTGCATCTCTCAGGATGGAGTTTGGGTGCCATAACACCTTTCCTGTTTATTCACTTAAGAGTTTAACTAATCTGAATTCATTCAGGCGAACATATGTGACGCTTTTGCATGTGGCATTTAAACAACCCATACAGTACTCACAATCTAGATTAATCAGGTTCTAAATGAATTCTTTTGTCTGTAAATTTTATGTATGGAGTAATTGTAGCTACCACTAAAGAATACAGGAGTATCTATATAGCTCATTCACGTGACTGCTTCCAAGAACCCTGCACAACCGAGCACTCAAAACCGTCGTGCAAACTGCATTCGGCACAGATTGTGGCATGTTTGTGCCAGTACCCGATTTGCATTTATTGGGTGCTAAAACATTGTAAACGTACAAATAAATGACCCACTAAGTTTGTTTCCGCTATCTTTTGCACAGCCGAGCTCTCATGTTCCAGTACATTAGATGTTTCCAAACATCACTCTGGACAGCTCATCAGCAGAATAAAGAGGAAACACCTCAGGGTCAGACGGAGGCTCTGTCACTTCCGTATCAAAGCGATTCTTTCAGACAGAACTAAAAAGACACTAAAGAGAGCCCAAGGCAGACAACCAGGGAAAGGAGAGAGCAGGAAAAATGGGCGAGTGCAGAAGAGAGCGAGAAAGAGCTAAAGATGGCCTTTGGAGAAGCCCATGAAACATTACAAATCAAAATAAATTTCACTCTCTGAAATGCCTCGTTTACGAACAAAGCTCACCGGAGAGGACCGGAGTCAATCCATCTGTACGGCGGTACGGCGCGCCTCAGGACCGCATCCATTAAAAGACGTGTGAAGAATGGTAATGGGATGTTTTGTGTGGCCGGCTGTATGAGGTGAGACTCCCGTGACTGATCGTCTGGTATCGGAAACGGGCAAGCACTTTGTCACTAATGCCAGCCTAGCGAAATAAAACAACTAATACGGGCAGCAGTGAAAGTAAAAGGATTTCAATCCCTGTGTCGTCGTTTGACCAATCGACTGTAAGGAGGATTAATCGAGTCCTTTACAGATGAGCAGATGGGAAATATTAAAAAGTTGCTGATCTGCGCTGTGCACAAATACCGGGCTATAGAAAAGACACTTTATGTGGGCCAAATTATGACTCTTTTATCGACAGTAGGATAAGGCTGTTGACAAACACTTCTAATGAAACACTTATTATTAAAGCACCTGACAATGAAAGATCTTTCAGTCATTTACTCACTTTCATGTTATTCCTAAAAGTATTACTTACTTGTGGAACACACAAAAGGAGACGTGAGGCAGAATGTTGACAGTCTCAGTCAGCTTTTATTTTCATTGTATGAGGATGCAATGAAAGTGAATAATGACCGAGGCTGTCAGACCCAGCTATTCTGCCTCTTGTCTTTCATAATAAAAGAAAGTCTGGTTTGTAACAATGTAAAGTGAAAAAAATATGATTGAATTTTAATTATTAGGTATCAGATTTGTTCAGTTACAACTATTACTTACATGTGCATAATGAATAAATATGCAACAAACAAACAATAGGCGAAAATTCGGGGGGGTCGGGGGACAACCCCCCATCTGAGGGTTCTCCATCTTAATGATCATTAAAAACCATCATGTGTATTATAAATAATATAAAGAAGTATACTTTAAGTAATTGTGTAAGTAGTAAAAAATCAAATACAAACATGGGGAAAAAATCGTTTTAAGTTAAAAAATATTATTGTTCCCTCTTTCTTGCCTCACAGTGGTTCAGTTCACTGCCTGCTTTCTCCCTTTACCTCATCTACAAGTTGTTTAGTAGTTGTTAAACTCCAGAAAGTTGGCTATCAAAGTAATTTTTTATTTACTATAAATATCAAATGAAGTGATACATTTAAATTTAATACAGGTGATGCAGAGTTATTTTAAATTAATCATGACAAAAATTATGATAACATTAGTCGAGTATGTTATGTTTATTGCCCCCCCCCACACACACACACACTGTACGCCCATGAAACAAACATAAACAAAACATTGATAAAATAAATAAATAAAGTATTGCAATGTCAATGTGGATAAGAGCTTGTGTATTTAACTCTTTCCCCGCCAGCGTTTTTAAAAAAAAGTTGCCAGCCAGCGCCAGCATTTTTCATGATTTTCACAAAAGTTGAATGCCTTCCAGAAAATGTTCTTCTTTAAATATCTAAACATACAATATATCAAATGAAAGCAAAAAAAAAAAAAAAAAAAAAAAAACATTTCATCCTACCTTCATTAGTTTTCTTTTTATCACCTCTGAAATATTGGTAGGTTTCTTCAAAAACACCCAATTTTGAGCAAAAAGCTGAGATAATTAAATTTTTGCAAAGGGTTTTTGATAAAGATCAGATACAGAGCGTTCTTTTAAACATATATGGAGTTCTTTCTCTTTCACGTTAGGTGTTACTTTCGGGTTGTAAAAGTTATAATAGCGGTATTGCGGAAAGCCGGAAATTCTTGTAATTGGCAGGGAAGCGTTTTCTCTTAATTGACGAGATAACTTGTCAATGGCGGGGAAAGAGTTAAAAGGCATTTCCTTCATAACATTACAAAAAGCAATAAAACAGCATTGTGCCAATTGCGTTTCCATCGACTCTAACCCGACTCTAAACTGTTTTTTGGCAGATTCTGACGAGCTAATTCGTCCTGGATTGGGATAATTAATTCAATAGTTGTTGGGCTGTGAATGGTCATTGGGATGGTTTGGGGCTAGTTACGTGATTCTGGCTACCCTGGCTGTGTTCTTGCACAGAGGTTTGGTTCAAATAATATACATGTAAACGAACACTTGAATCAGATTGAAGTACATATAAACTGTACTTTCGTAATCTTCAAGATTGAATTCAGTTGGATTGATGGAAATTGGTGCATGTAAACATAGCCAATGTCTCAATAGTAGAAAGATTCAAGCAGCCATGTTCCACCATCTAACGGCAAATCTAACCTACTTTCAGCTGTTCAGGTAAAAATATCCCAAATTACTTGTTTTTAACTGTTATCTGTTCTGTTGTGCCCTAAAAATAATGCGTGTGCCAAGAGGAGCCCATTACAACGATCTCTTAACTTTTTCCCGCTGTAGACCAGACCTCTTCAGATCACTCAGACCCCCGTCTGTCTGCTCCTCCCACCACTGGCTGTGCCTGCCATGAGGGGCATGTCACATTTTAAATTGCTATTCTGTGGCAACATTGAGAAGGATCTCTAATCAAAACATTTGTCTCTCTTTCAGAAGCATTCAGATCAGTGAATGAGACCTGACACCACAGGCAGAGAAGGATTTGTCCCAATCAGCCTTCTGGCGACGTGACGGGAAGAGGAAGCGTGTGGTCCCGGTCGCTCTCTGATGAATCCTCCACTTAGTCTTGATTTCTGAGTGTGCACGTCAAACAGGTTATATTACAGCTCCACAGCGGCTACCGGGACTGGCGCAGTATTGAAGGGATAGGTCACACAAAAAATGAAAATTTGATAATTTACTCACCCCCGTGCTGGCTGTATGTTTTTTCTTGGAACTCAAAATGGAATGCTAGCACGAATGTTCGTGATTCATGGCCTAGCTTGCTGTATGAAAAAAAGAGCAGCTAACTCTGACATTCTTCAGAAAATCTCTCGGAAGAAAACCAAACAAGTTTGGAATGTGATGAGGGTAACTAATGACAGCGTGCAAAGTTGTTAACCCAAAAATTGCTTGATAAATAAAGTTATTGGCTTCTAAAGGATTGAGTCGTTAACAAGTCAAATTATTTTCGCATCTCAGGCCTGTTGTCTGTCTACGTATGAAGGCACAGACACATTTGAATATTAAGTTAAGTGTTTATTTTCTCCCGAGTGATCTGAATGTCTAGTTTACTGTAATGTCTTATCAGTAAGTCGTGCTATATATTAGGATAACATAGTATTATAAGGATAGTAGGATAATAAGCTTAGAAATTGGATCTGACTGGCAAATATAATAAATATCTAAAGTATCCAAGTATCCGTAAAACAAACTTCAAATATTTAAGAAGCATCTGTAGACCTCACAATAAATCCAAGGAATGTTTACTGCAGAAAAAATGTGTCCTGTTTTGAGGAAATTATGATTCATTTGCAGTAAATACAATGGCACTACACACAAACACAAAAAGCTATTGCATTTTCCCCCATATTGACTCTCTAACCCTTTGTTGTTAATTTTTTCACGTCCTGTAAATAAAAATGTCCTATTGTCCAATTATTTCTGTATCCCCTGCGCTTTTATTATTCAGCATAACATTACAAACAGATTCATGTTTAGAGTCAAATCTGACACGTCGACCAAAGAGAAGCATTACAGATGTGTTACAAACATCCGCCATGTCAGCAGCCTCACAGGGAAGCCAAGAAATGCAAACGGCAAACAATCTTTACTGTGTTCTCACCTATGTCGATCCTGAATAATGGCAAGACCTTCGTGCGATTGAAAGGGAACCGATAGATGGGGTCATAGGTCAACATAGCCTCATTCCAGCTACTCTAATGTGACTGGCCATTAGGTGATGGTGATAAAGAGTTCTGCTTCCAACATGTGCTGATGGAGCCTTAGAGTTTAATGAAGCGATGCCCTGAACATGCTCTCATCTACCCAACACCTTCTAAAAAAGCCCAGCGTGGAGGACGACTTGCTCTCGCAGGAGCGCAGCCGTCCGTGGCACCCTGCCTGTTATTACTGAGCTAGAGAAAAGAAAAGGTGTGGGTGATCGAGAACATGAAATTGCTGTTTTAAAAGGAGATGTGCATACGGCAGAGTTCCGGGGTGATTTGAATCCATCTACAGGATCGAGGAGGTCATTACCTTTATTTGGTGCTTTCCGCTCTTAAGTGCATATGAGGCTACACTCCTGAATACTGCATACTGTATGAATCTGTATGAGGATTCAGGAAGGGCTGCGCAAAGTAACATAGAGTCGCCGTATAAGAATACGATATTGCATTGTAGTAAAATAAAAGGTCCTGCAGGGGGCTGAGGACAGTGCAGGGGGGAATTACTGGTTCTAAAAAAAACTCAGGATCATTTGACTAAAATTATCACCAGTTCATTGTAAAAACGAGTAAAACTCGCAGTAAAATTGCCTTAATTCAAACAGCCACAATCGCCAAGTAACATGCAACGTATCATTACACAAGTTTCCCAAATGCCACTTGATCAAATGCGCATTTGCATTTGAAAGTACCTCGTTTTTGGAGCCTCGTAAAAAAAACATAAAATCACATCTGCCTTCAGATAAATAAATGTCAGTATAAAATCATAAGAGAGAGAGAGAGAGAGAGAGAGAGAGAGAGAGAGAGAGCAAGGCTAAAAATGCAGCTATTCATATTTTATGTTCTTTACAGTGCATTAGCACACACTTTAAACTGTGCACAGCTGTTCACTATTGTAAACACTGCAGTTTTACCGATTAAACTTTCAAATTAGAGCTTTACACGGCACAACTGTATCAGAACATGGGCTGCACAGGTTTATGTAGGCCAATTAACAAAACACAGATATTAATAACATATAAAATAACGCAGTACATAAATTTAACATAAAAATCAATCACGTCTGACCTGTGTACAAAAAAATCACTAGCAAAAAAAAAGAAATTGTCAACCAGGTTATCATGCATTTAAAATCAGCTCGGCTCTAACTGTTAACACAGCTAAACCACTAGTCTCGCTGCTTTTTCTAAACCACTAGTTTTTCGCTGCTTTTTCTGGACAAAGCCTGCCCACGAGCTGTTTGACCGACATGTCAAACAACCAATCACAGTTTGTTTTGTCTAGCGTCACGTTTCGGACTCCCCACAATAACGAGCCGGCTGGCAACAAGTCAGTTATTGAAATAACCAGCCGCAACCGAATAGCATCTAAATAAACAACATTATTCACCATAAAACAACGTTGTGCACTTCATCAACAGCCACACCAATGAGACGCTCCCGTTAAACATCTGTTTGAAGCATATCTCTCCACTTTTTAACACATACGAGCAATTCAGGAGAACCAAACTTTTTGACACCACTATCTGCCTCAAGCAAAACTTTTGGACGTCTTTTAGAGAGTCTATGCTGCGAACTTTGCATATTTTTGAGAATCCAATGTTTAGCTAATGATGATAACTGCTCATTATTATCCACGTGAACACGACTGATTCTCTTCCTCAATGGAACGTCAGAGCTTTGTTTTCCAGGGACCGGTTTATTTCAACCAATCAAAGACGACTTTGACATCTCAGAGGGTTTCCAGAAAAGTGTACGAAAAACATCAGACGTTTAGCCAACAGTCTGTGGGCATGACGTCTGAGGCTGAGACTACTAAACCACTAACTAACCACAATTACTATCACGCAGTACAAAATGAGCATGGAGGCGTTTACCTCATGTTGTACAGTATGCATACTTGTGATCTCAAATCTGCTATGGCAATAAAGCACTGTGATCCTCATATCATATAATTAATTACAGCTCTATATTTAAAACATACATATAAACATAATTAATAAGTGACAAACAGAAAATGTCTCAACAAAAATAAATGTAAAGAAAGATCAAGTTCCCTTATTTTACACCTTTGGAATATAAGGTTTCAGTGGCAAGTTTACAGTTCCTCACACATATAGCAGGTGATAAAAAACAACACTAAAAGAAAAAACATCATAAGAACAATAACATAAAATAGCAGCATAAAATATTTAAATAAATAGTAACTGAAAATAAATAAATAGAAACCCCTTACTATGCCTTTAAAATTGTTCGTGTGATTAATCACAGCTGGAACAAAGCTGTTCTTAAATCGTTTTGTTGTGTAATATGGTACTCCAAACCGTCAATTTGATGGGAGAAATTGAAACTCATTATACAGGAGGGGGATGCCTGTCTCCTGAAATTGAAACACCCATTCACTGTACCTGCCTGATATGCAGTAAAGTACAGTAAAGATACATATGTGTGTATGAATACAATAATCTTATTATGCCTTTTAAATCTGGGTGGATGTAAAGGGGCGTGTACACCAAGACGTTTAAGCCTGCGGGCGGCATATGTTTTCATTTGTTTCCAATGGAAGCGCCATTGGAAGATGGGTTTTGTCTGTTTTTTCCGCTTTCAGCGCCAAGTGTCCAGAATTTTATTTTTTATTTTTTATTTGTATGTCACTTTTCACTCTACTGTCCAATTACATTTGAGGAGGGCGAGACCGATATCACAACAACCAACCGGCACATCGTTCAACGACTGATAAACAAAACCGAAATGTCATAGCAACTAAATCGCTTAGCTGAAAAAATGCTGGCGAGCACCCACAGTTGGCATCCACCTGCTGTGGACAACATCAGTGGCTAATATCGCCGTGTTTGGACTAAAAATGGAATAAATATTACTCCTCTCTTTAGAAATTTGAAGTAAACATATAAAATCAATCAATAGTTCTCGAAACGTGTACGCCTTTGAACCAAAAGCCCAGAGGGATATTGTTTTGTGAAGTGTTTTCATGACGACCAGGCATTCGATTTTTCTCAATGAATGCGACTGAGGGTCTTATTTCATTTTACAGTATGAACTCCGATTTTCCTTTTCATAACTCGTGACACAAATCAAAACATTACTGTCAATAAGATTTTCTAAATAAAATAAAGCTCAAATACAAATGCTGGAGCTTTATATCTCTCTAATGATGTATTGTTTGTTGTGTTACAGTAAGTTAAATCTTTTACATGAAATAAGTAAACAATAACGATCAGCCACATTCGCTAGGATTGCCCACGATCTTTGACCTGTAATTGATTCAGTTGCATTTAAACGTTTTGGTGTATAAGCCCCCAAATAAAAAACTTTTATAAAACTTTTATTTCATCTGTAAGTAAAACACCTGTAGAGAAAGAAAATAAAGGAAAAGAGAAATTGAAATGAAACAAAACAAAATGAAACTAGAAAAAAGCACACTGTGGTTTGAAGGAAGGACCCTGGTGACTCAATAACCTCACATCCTCTTTCTCTATCTCTCTCTCTCTCTCTCTCTCTCTCTGCTTTGCTGTGACAGATTGAGACCAGCAGAACTCCATGTTGTCCACTGCACTGTAGGGCTAAGCTTCTCTCTTTTGGACTTTTCCCCTGACCCATTTTCTTTCAGGCTCTTGAACTTATAGTTGCCATGAGCAACGCTTGGGGCTATAATTCTGCTTCAAAATATTGTTGCTTTGCTTTGAACGCTGCCTACTGTCTTTGCGTTGTGGGACTCTGCTGTGCTATTAACCACTGCTGTCCGTAGAAATCTCTTATCAACCATAACTTTCTCTCAATAGCTGAACTTTCTCTCAATAGCTGAACTCAATAGATGCACCCTATTCAGACTTGACGCCTCGAATTAGCACAGACTAGTTAGGATAAAACTGGAGTTGAAATAAATGACTCTGAGGAGCTAGCGGGACCCATCAAGCAGATGAATTCGAGCATAGAGATCAGGTTCTGCCTCACACAAACAGGAGGGCTATCAAGGTCCCCTCACGTGCCACGGGGTTGTAAAGGCCGCCTCCCTTAGCCACAACTTGCGATAATTAAACTGCGAACAACAGTCAGAAACCAGCGTAACAAAGAATAGCTCCAATGCTCCAATCTCATTACCCGCAGTCCCAGCCCGTGACCCCCTTGGCACCTGATTTGAAGAGGGTAGAGGAAGCGTGGGGAGCCGCCATTATAGAGTGGGAAGCCATGTTTGCAGAATGGCAGGGCTTTAATAAGAGTGCGTTCTGGGATGGGAATTCTGGGATGCCAAGATGCTAAATTAGGTGAGTTGCTTGGTGAAAAACAGATGAAACAATACGCCATCCCATTTCCTCTCAAGAGGAATCCCCGTACTTCATTATAACAGCCAAGGCTTTGCCTCAAACCACATTACAAGGGTATTAAAACCACTTCCAACTGCTGAGGTTTTGGCTTTGGTTGTCTACTTTTGTCTATGCAGATAACAGAATTCTCTTTTTTTGGGAAAAGGGCCGTAACTAATGGGATGAAAGGTAGAAATGATTCTAGGGGCTCATGCGTTCAGGGCCCGATAGTATATCAGTTTCAGCAAGACTCATGCACGATAACATTACACATACAGTTAAAGTAAAGTAGTGAAGATGTAATAAGAGTTTTTTTATTCAAATAGTGATAAATTTGACTCAATCATGTAAAATATTGATGGGATTGGAAAATGTGGGATCTCATGTTGGGTCACTCACATATAAAGTAAATGTAAAGCTATGTACTGCAGCGAGCATATTCTGAACCATCTCTCTCAATATTTTAAGCCTTGGTCCACTTTAATTTTCATTATTTCTGTTATGTCCCATGAGAGGCAGAGTAGGGTGATGAAATACGTGCCCCCCCCCCATATTTTCCCCAACATTAGATTGTAAAAGTCAACCGGATTCGCATTAGGACACGGGATCCACTTTGACAGCGTGACCTTTTCCAGAACAGCCCTGCAGCCACGGGCTCTTTGCTCACACCATTTCAGACCCCTCGTTCCCTTGCCTCCCAACACTGTGTATAGCTGTCCTGACAGTTGACCAGACTGAGCCAGGACTGGGTGTGAAAGTGAGTTAGCCAGAGGAAGGAAGGACTATACCTGTGACCACACTGTCACAATGATTTAAGTGAAGAGGACAGGAAACTCTGGTTATCCATCAATGTTGCATACCTCCAGATCTGCCTGAAGGGTTTGTTTGACCTTACTACACATACAGTATGTTGTCCTTTTGTCCGTGATGCGAATTTACATTTGTGCATCTGGCAGACGCTATCCAAAGCATTTCATCTATAGAAAATTAAAAAATGTATATGCTGGACTAGAATCACCTCGCTTCCTCACAGCTCTGACACTTTTGGATTGTACAGTAAGTAGATTTTTCGCAATTTACTTTTTTTTAAAGAATAAGAAGAAACTTTTTCATTGCTTGTACTGTGATATATAGAAGCGTGACCTTTGGGTTGATGTTAAAACGCCATGGCATGTCAGGGACTGTGAAAACTGTGAGTTTTAAAATGAGATTTTATGCTCCGTGCGTAGTGAATGCACAACAGTAAGAGCAGTGGGCATGCAAAGTTGCGTGACGAAATGAAACAAGAAAAGAACAAAATCCAAAGCGGAACAAATGCCTAAGAGGGGGTGGTATGGGTTAAAGAAGACCAAAAAATGTGTTGTTCAGGCCTGTACGCCCACCAAGTTCTCTCTTTTACACCTGGCACCAGTGAAGCAGCCTTTCTATGGTAATTAAAATGTCACAACTTCAGTCGACCTGTCCGCACCTTTGCCAGTGACCCAAGCAGTCTGACAGGAGGTGCCATAACGGCACCGCTCAGCCTCCAATTAACAGAGCTTACCCACAGCCAACAAAAGCCTTCCGCACAGGGAAAGAAGTGTTAAATTAAGCTGTCTACCAGCTGCAAATTATTGTAAAAGCCACCATGGCCTTCTGAAGGGGGTACATTTGTACCTGTGTCTGTTTTCATGTCATTCACTTCACAGAAGAGAGGACAGAGAGGGTGTGTGTGTGTGTGTGAGAGAGAGAGAGAGAGATACAAAGAGAGAAAAGAGGGGTTCATGTGTATGCGTGTGACAATGATTTATTCTGTTCTCGCTCTAAAACAAGAATATTTTCAGGGTCATTGACATTTTAACGATTTTAGAATGAAAACAAAATATTGGCCTTTCTTTCTAAATGAAATACAGTATATACACAGTCTCATAATAACACAACAGATCATTTTTCCATAAACAAAGCACAATGACATAACTATGTTCTTTTTTGCTAATTTTACATGTACTGTACCATGGTAATACCAATGTATTCTTTGATGTACCCTGGAATACTACATTCATCATATGATGTTGTTCTACTCTAACCGTACAATATTGTAGGGGTATTTCGGTTACACTTTATTTTAAGGCGTCACTGTTACATTGTAATTATATATTTAAGTACCAAGTAATAATCATCAAAAACATGTACTTACTGTAGGGTTAGGGTTAGGAAAAGGGTTTGGTTTAGGATTAGTTGCATGTAATTATGCATAATTAACTGTTATTACTATAATAATTACATGTATCATGTGTAACAAAGACACTGTAAAATAAACTGTTTTCTTGTAAATAAGCATTTTCCTTGAAAATGTTATTAATCGGTAATTGAAATGCTTTCATTTCACAAATGTCACTTAAGTAATTTCATGAGTTTTTAACAAATTTGACTGTGTTTGCTGCAAAACCCTCTAAGTACATGCAAGTTTGGAGCAAAAACATCTACTTCCAAAAAAATACAGTACGCTGTGATCTAAGGTGGCTGCCACATTCACTTTGTGTTCAGGTCCAAGGGTAACCCAAGTCAGAGTCCTGCAACGGGTCGGGTACCCGCGGATACCTGCATAAAAGTGTCTCATACGGGTGGATTGTGACATTCCTAAAATTCACGGGCAGGGCCGCGGGCAGATAATTAACTCCGTGCGGGCGGGTAGTAGTGCAAATGAAAATATGTGCAAAATTTGTATGTCTAAGGATGTGCACACCAAACTTTGAAACACGGCTGTTTTTTCAGCCAAGCGCTTTTTAGCTGTGATACTTAAGCTGTGAGCCGGTTGGTTGTTGTGATACTTGTCCCGCCCTTCCTCCACTGTGATTGGACGGCCGTGTGACAACTGACAACTGACATTGACGAGCGGAGCATTTCACCCAAACTTTAATCTCTTTCAACTCTCGACGCTCAGCGCCGAGCGCGGAAAAAACGCTGACCGCCGGCTTAATTACACGCGGAACATAAGACATTTGACCCATCATGTCACCACCACTACAACAGTGCGCGACCAGTTTGTTGATTCTTCTCGTAGCCTAGTCGGAGCGAGCGTTGCAGGACTCTGGCATAAAGTTTTGCTGTTGATAGCCGGAAGCTGAACGTCTTCTCTTAGAAAGCATTTCGAGACGAGACTTAGGAGCACAGCAGGGGTTGTGTAGGTAGGTTGTTCTTTTTCTTGTTTTTTTATTAATATGTCTATTTCTGTATAGTTATCAGGTTCCATTTGTGCCGATAGGCTACTTAAATGGCACAAAACAGAGCGCACTTTAGCCTGTTTCATTAGCCTATTCATGATGCTGTTGTGATGTTGAGAGAGGTAACTTACGAGATAAAAAATAAAGCACTTTAATTGGAATGATTTTAGCGTGTGTGATGTATGCGGGTACGGGTCGGGTAACGGGCCAAATATTAACGGGTCCGGGCGGGTGCGGATTTAATTTTGATATTATCACGGGTGACGAGTCGGATCTGGTGCTGAACTTTGCGGGTACGGACGGACACGGGTCTCCAAAAATGAACCCGTGCAGGACTCTGACCCAAGTTTAATGTGATCCTTGGTTGTTTCCCAATTCGACCCTACTGTATATATCTCCAGTCACTTCACGCTCCTTTGTGAATAAAGGTAAAAGGCTCAAAAAACAATATTCTAATATATTCGGTAAACGTTGTTTAACATCGTCAATTGAAATCCAATGTACTGGACGCACACTGATAATCCCATTCAGCATACGTGCACTTAGAGGACTTTGCTGAAAAATGCATCAGGCTTTTAATAGTTTCTGCCAACTAAACTCTTGAATGGCATGAGACTGGGATTAAGCAGATTTGAAGCTAAAGTATTTGATGAATGTATAATACATGCCAAAAGCTTTCAGTTAATATCATTATCTCATTTTGGATGGAGGTGGCACAGCATTTCAAGCACAAATGGTTTTATTATTATTATTATTATTTTTAAACGCTAGAGTATTTTCTAATCCTTTTTAATCCAAATCAATAAAACAGCCTGATTGTTTGATTGTGCTAAATCAGCTAGTAGGAATCCATTCATTACTTTGAGCAATGTCACAAGGCCTTGCGTCAACACAATGATGACCATGCACACGTTCAGTGCTGCTGTCAACATTACTGCCATTTCTAGATAACCTTGAAACATGTTAACAAGAATAACATTTCATTTACAGGCACAAAAAAAATCATCTAGTGTTTTTAAATACAGTTTCCCGGCCAAGGTCTCTCTTCCTAGAAGATGCAGTATGCCCCTGCTGGGAACAAATACTTGTGATAAAACAAATACAGCATCCTTTACTTCCACTACCAATGTAATGTGGATTTTTTTTATTTTATGGCTTGTTTGTTTTAAAGCAAGCATACTTTAACATCTTAGCAAATGTGCCTTTCTTTCTGAATACCTTCTGAATAATAGCATCTATTTTAAAACACTTTTAAAAATGAGGGGAGTAATTTCACCATTATCAAAATGTATTTTTTTTGCCATGTACATGCATAAATTATTGTATTAAGCTTTACTCACCTGTTATGTTCAGAAGATGATCAATGGATAGACATGAAAGAAAAGAAAGAAGAATCTTTGTTAGTTGCAATGCGACAAATTGCTTTTAGATCCAACATGCTAAAAACTTCAAGAGTTAGGAAATAAGCATGCAACAAACACAAAACAATCTCACTCGCACTTCACCAACAAAACACATTTATATTTCCGAAAACGCACATTTAGCGAATGCAAACATCGCTATCCCAGCAGTGTTTCGAAGAAACAGCAGTGATTTAAACCTCTCTCTTTTCCAGGCTATTGAATCGCAGGCTACAGCCCGCTGGGTAAAAAGCGTGGAAATGAGGATCTCGCATCCTGTTCCCTGTACATCAGGCCTTGTTTGTTTGTACAGAACCACGGAGCATTGAATCCTCACAGAGGGAGCAGGAAAGAATAAGAGGGATCTTGTGGGGAAGACGCTATCTTGAGTGGGAGCACGGCAACAGCTGGAAACAGCGTGGGCCTCGATAGGATCACATTAACATGGTCAGACCAGATTGGGAGTTTGAGGAAGCACCCCATGGTTGCTCAGATGCATGGCGGAACACCGCATCGCAACTCGATCGGTTTTTACGTCAAGCACGTGCAACGGGACTATCCGTGCCGGTGGGAGAGATGTTGTGCCGTTCTCTGTCAGCAGGCACAGACGTGGCCCCGCAGGAGCTGATGGGATGCGAGTGTGTGCGGTAGAT
Source organism: Misgurnus anguillicaudatus (assembly GCF_027580225.2). NCBI lineage: Eukaryota > Metazoa > Chordata > Actinopteri > Cypriniformes > Cobitidae > Misgurnus > Misgurnus anguillicaudatus. The sequence continues at coordinate 12,758,536 of NC_073351.2, forward strand.
TAATTTGACTGAAGGTTAATGGAGTGACATGCGCCAATGCTGATGGCTGTTTGACACAGAGTGCAAGGGGCATCATATCCCAGCATGCACGCTCATGAATAACATACATACACAGCTATAACAAATCTAAACTAGACTCCGCAGAGCATCAATCTTGAAACTGTCACTGCTCTTGGCTGGAGGTGTCAGATGCGATGGCCATCATGATGTGACAGTTCATCTCGTACAATGTTGGATACATATTCTCATGCTTTTGCTCCTTTCTTACCTGGAATGTTATTCACAACATGTTCATTTTTTTCCCATTAGACCTCTGTGACTGATCATAAACGCATTATGAAATGTCATGCAATGCCATGTATTCATCATCAAGAGCAATTTCTCATTTTTTATTATTTTTCTTTGTGCGCTAGGCCCATGCCCTGTTTCGTTCCAAGGTCCGCTTTTATGGAGTTTCAGTGAACCGACTGACAGTAAATCACCATGAATGGTCGTACCTTGCTCTTTGTCGAAACGAGATGAAAGCAGCATGTCTCATATGCATTCCATCACCTCCAGAACAAAACCAGTATACCAGTGTAAAATCTCAGAGGAAACTTTCCAGTAATAATTTAGGTCAAAGGGGTTCGGCTGATCAGAAAAATTGAAAACCACTACCATAGAACAAAAGTTTTTGTAGGTTAAAAACCTTTTCATGAACCATTCTTTACTCCCCCCAGCATTTTTTAAAAAGTTGCCAGCCAGTGCCAACATTTTTTATGATTTTCACAAAAGTTTAATGCCTTCCAGACAATGTTCTTCATTAAATATATAAACATACAATATAACAGATCCTCTGCTTTCAAACAAACAAACTTTTTCTCTTAACTTTCAAATATGCGTAGGTTTCTTCAAAAATACCACATTTTGAGTAAAAAGTTGAGATAATTGCATTTGTGAAGGACTTTTATTAGAGATCAGATTCAGAGTGTTCCTCAAAACATACACAGAGTTTGAACTGTTTGCCCTAAGGGAATACTTTCAGGTTTTATAAGTTCAGAAGATGAAATACGGATTGCCGGAAAAACTCGTCAATGGCAGAGAAAGAGTTAAAAGAGTCGTTTGAAGAGCTCATATTCAAAAGCTGCTAACCTCTTTGCATGTGTAATGCGTTCATCAAATACTTTCGCTTCAAATGTTTAATCCTGGCACCAGGCCATTCAGAAATACTGCTTTGTTGGCAGAATCCGTTAAAGGCGGAGTCCACAATGTTTGAAAAACGCTTTGGAAAAGGAGACGGGCCGACTACCAAAACACACTTATAGCCAATCAGCAGTAAGGAGCGTGTCTACTAACCAACATCCTTGCCGGGTTGCGTATGTGTGGGGCGGGTCTATCAACAGAAGGTCCAGATTCTATTGGGGTAGGGGCGTGTTTGTTTTGGTGATTTCAAATATCAACATTGGCTTTCAAACATCGTGGACTCCGCCTTTAAACTCCATGTTGATTTTTTTAAGCAAAGTCCTCTAAATGTACAGGAGATGAATGTGATAAGATTTGAAAATATATCCCTTGTGAGTACTTTGACCTGACCACCCACATGCATCACAGCTCCCCCTAATGGTGTGGTTCAGTTTCTTCAATTGATTTTGCAACTGTTTGTCCAAAGGAGTGGAGCTTTTTTACATGCAATTTACATTTGTTAAATCATTGCCTGCCATTGACAACTTATTAAGAGAAAACATTTGCCTGAAAAAAAAATGTGTTCCTGATGAGTTTATATGGTAATCTGTAATACTGCAATTATCCACTAGATTGCTCAATTTCAAAAAAAAAAAACTGAAGCAAAAAAATATTTATTAATTTTACACTCGGTGTATGTTTTGATAATCGTTTTGAACCTGATCTCTAACAAAATACGTTCACAAAAAATGCAATTATTTCAGCTTTTTGCCCAAAATTTTGTATTTTTGAAGAAAAATACTCATATTTAAGAGTTTATAAACAGAGACAAAAGTAAAGATAGGATGAAATGTTTTCCCATTTTGTTTATTTGTTTATTGTTTGTTGTCTGGTCTTTCATTTGATATATTTGCATGTTTATATATATTTTATATACATTATATATATTTTAGAAGAACATTTTTCTGGAAGGCATTTTGTGAAACTTGTGAAAATCACAAAAAATGCAAACAGGCAATTTTTAAAAAAGGCTGGCAGGGAATGAGTTAAATACCAATGAAATAAATAAAGTGACATAAGTAAAAATAAGGCATTTCAATTACTGACTAATATTTCTTTTATTGCCATTAAAGTGAAATTATTGAACCTAACATAACATGATACAAATTCCCACATGCAAGAAAAAATTTCATTTCTTTTCAGATAGGCTACTATGAACCATTTCCACATACTATGACTAGTGTTTTCAAATACCATCTCCTAAGATAAAGAGATGATTTTTTAATCAGGCTCTAATGAGTTTTTCGCCAGATAGGGACCACAGAGATGGTTCACCCTGGGAGTGATTGTCAGCCTCACATCTACCTATATAAAGCTGTTAATGCTACTCAGAACCCATTTACTGTCTAATGACATCTTAAGGAACACACATTTTTCTTTGGAGTTCATTAAAAAACAATAGCCTGGTCTTTAAAGAACATACAATGTAACTGGGAAAGGGATTCAGTTCTGGCTTGATGCTTGAAAATAAGCTAATGGTGAAGATAACACCATCAAAAAAACAAAGAAGACTTGAATCAGACCATGCGTCTGAGAAATACAAAGAGAGTGCTCATTGGAAACGCAAGCATTTCATGCCATCTTTCTTTAGTGAGGAGCTTAATTAGAGCCCAAGCTTTTCATTATGGAAACCCTTAATGTCAAGACTGGTTAACCTTTACCCAGCACACTGATGAAGCGATACAGAGAAGCATCAACATAGGCCTACATACACAGATGCACACATGCGCATGAAATCTTCCCCTTCGCTGATGAGTCGGGACAGCGTCAGCTCACCATAATTAAGAAATGCTTCTGGACTTTTTCTGTATTTATGCAAGTGGTTGAGTGGGGTGAATGGGGCATCTGTTATGATGTCCTTAACTCAATTGCTGTGGCAGGCTCGGTGAAATGGGTTCTGTGGAGAATTGTAGCTGACAGCTAGATAGGAACATATTTGAATAAGATGTGAGCGCTGTGGATAGTGGTGCGAAATTTGCGATGAGGATATTTTCATTTCGTCTCTGTAATTAAAACTCACCCAAATGTCTCTGAGATAATTTGGCCTCTAGATTTGGACGGGGTCCTACACAGAGTCTCAATAACTTTAATTTAAGTCAAAGAAACTCACATTTATGTGCTTTATAATAAGAACCCACCCTAAAGTGAAAATTCTAAAACTGAAATATGAACCGTCTGCCAAAGAAAAATCTGTGAGATTGCTTAGAAAAGTGATAGCATACTGTAACTCTCCAGAATATGCCACACAATCAAATGCATCATTCATGAATTAAGCGCTGGGAGAGAAAAATATGAAAAATGAGGAAAAGCAAAAGTGAATCTTTATTGCATAAGCACCGCTTATTAACTACATTCTTACGGTTGTGAGACAGCACACATCTTGCATATTTCTTCTAAAAGATCGCTGCCCTGCGCTCTAAAGTTGGAAACTCATATATTTATCCTCTCAGAAATTTCACCAAGCAACGCAAATTCAATAAGGCACACTCACTTCCAGCGACCAGCTAATTGCATCGTATTGAATTGAACCACATTTGCGTCTTATTATCAACAGGCAGGCATCTCAGCCACGATCCGAGATGTGCATAATACGAAATGTGAATTTATACCCACAATCTCTAGCACTCAGAATGCCGCAAACTGCGCGAAAACAATCCCCACAATTGGATTGTTCATTTCGGTCTCATTTGCAATCAATGGTTTCAATTTTTTTACTTTACATTGATTCATGATTCTTCCAAAACAAAAGACACAACGTTTAGACTCTTGCCTGCCAGAGTGTGTTACGCTATTTCCAAGTAAATGGGTCCTGAAAGGTTTAGTGCTGTGGTGCCGGTGGAGCATTTGAGTGACATGGAGTCGGGGACGGGAGACAGAGCTACGGAGACGCGTCAGTGCTCCTAAAGTGACAATTTGCTAGGGCATCGTGCCAGCAATGAACGTTTCCGTAAATAAAACATGCTGAGAATAAAGACAACAACAGACCAGGAGACAAAACAGACTGAGAGCAATGCACTGAGTCAACGAGACTAAAGAGATAATTTAAATTTAAGTGTGAGATAGAAACATTTAAAGGAGCCGTATGTTGCATTTTACAAGTTCTCACTTACATGCGATCACATTTAGTGACGATTTGCATATTTGGCGTGCTGGAATTTAGCCCGAACCCACAGAGCTCCCCTAATCCCAAACTGGGACAGAAATAGATAAGAGTGCTGTGTAAGGTATAACTTTGGTATAAAATATCAATTTACTGTAGCAGTGGTTCTCAACCTTTATCATTTCAAGGCCCACGACAATATGTGAAGGTCTCCCACTCACCCGGTAACTATCAAATAAATGTACTAGAGCTTGGCATGACATATTTATTATAAAAAAATCCAAACCATTTAGAGAATTATCTTTTTATTGTTGTTTTAGCTTATATTAATTCCCGTTCCTGTCATATTTGGAATATTTGTGTCATCTTGAGGCCCCCTTGGATATCTGTTGAGCCCTCCTATGGGCCCCCTGGTTAAGAAACACTGATTTTTAGCATTGTTTTATTTGATTATATTTTTAGGTCAAAAATATGTAGGCTACTGTAAGTAGTCGTTTTCCACCATCTCTTTGACCTAAACAGGTTATTTCATACTTAAATAGTAATACATGAGTTATATTTTTAATCCATGGTTGGGTCAGAAGAGACACAGCCAACTGTTGGGTTAAATTAACCCAGAAAATGTATATATTTTACCCATTCATGGGTTAAAACAACCCAACATTTTGTGTTGAAGCAATCCAGCATAGAAAAATGTGTACCCCAGCGGTTGTATTTGTCCCTTTTCTAACCAACCATGTGTTCAAAATAATGCCTGTTTTCTACTGCACACTGGTCAGACTGTATTTTTATGTTATATTTTATATATTAAGTATTTATCTGAAATAAGCCAGAAGTCGAGGGTAAAGATCAGCTTGTGCAGGCTACAGATAAAATATTTAATAACTACAAAAAGTTATCTCAGCTAGCCTTTGACCTGCTAGCATATATCTCCACAGGATTAAAGCTAGGTTAGATGCAATGCTATTCTTCACCATTGGCATTAACACTGCAGTGATTATCCAGGAAACCATGCACGCTGTAGTGATGCATTCACTGAAACTCACTTTCCGTCCCCGTCAGCCAATCAGAAAACAGCGCAGCAGCTTTTTCGCACTCCTTGATCCAGGCACCAGAGCAAGGAGCTTGTCTTTCTCTTGCTCATTCTTTTGTCTCAGAAGAAACAAGTATAGGCATACAAAGTGTCTTAACCCTGTAGGGATGCTGACTCAAACACAAGCGCGCAGTCGCTATCTGCAGTCCCGCCTGGCGGTGTCATTCCAAAGCAGAGCAAGAATGAGGAGAATTACGCCTAGCCGTGACACACCATTTAACACACAGCACACAGCCCAGGAGGACGTCTACCCCACATAGGGCTGTAGTACATCAATCTGTATTAAACTGCACCTACAAATCATCCCTTATGCAGATCAGTTGAAGAGATGAATACATAGATAGATGATACAGACTTACAAGGGTTGGTGCAGACGGAAATCTGCAAAAGGACAGAGTATCACCTGCGCTCCTGTTATGTGAGGTTGTGTGCATTTTCACCCACACGAAACTGGCTAACCTGACTGGCCATCACCAATTACTTGGTAGAAAATTAGACCCTGACCTTCCAAGTCACCGGTGAGAGGACCTAGATGTGTTTGTGAGAGAAAGAGAGAGAGACTGTTTTCTTCTTGAGGAGAGCGGCACTTTACCGGGTCATCTTGTTGATTTACGGCAAGAGTCGCTTTGTATGCAGCAGGATTGAGAGTCACAAAGAGCTAATGAAGCCTGACTTGAGACAAATTAAATTTCCTTGTCTAAACATTCCATGGGACCCTTATTGACACTTCAAATATGGCTCTGCCTTTTTAACCTCCTAATGGACACTGCTGTTGGCCTTTTTGTGGGTGCATGTGAATCCAGATCGGTAACAACTAAAGTTGATGATTTTGCACTTGAAAACTTTATGTAAATCTTGTTTCATCTCCTTGTCATCTTGGATTGATTTCTGTTACCCTCCTCCACCAGATGCTTCTTAATTCACTCACCTTGATTTCCAAAGCAGCTCATTTTTCTTCTCTTAGTTGTTTCTCTCTCTCTCCTCATTTACATGTATACTAGGCTGTGAATCATTCAATGTGTGTAAAGGGATTGGTGTGACACAGACACCTTCCAAAACAAATTCCAAACCTCCTGTCGGGATCATCTGCTTGCCTCACAGCCCAAACCATGATCTCTCCCGCTGTGGGACATTCCTTCCTCACCTTTAATTCTTACACATACAGTACATATCAACACAAACACACATGAATGTAAGCAGTGGCCAGCAGCCTACGATGGTTTGGCATACTAATGAAATGCCTCAAATAAGCTAGACCTGGCAAAAAAAAACCTAGGCTTTAAATGAGCAGTCCGCTGTGTTTGAGAATAAAAAAATAATGGCTTAATATTCTGTAGTGTATTTTCATAACCCGGCTATGGCCTAAGGAGCTGCGAGACAGTGCTCCATTCGTAGTTATTGATGTCTGTTTTATGATAGCGTGCCCAGAAACAGACAAGCATGCTAATGTGTGCCCCTCGGCATCCTGGGAGGAGGCACGCAAGCAAATGTTTATCTATTTGCATAAGAAAGCCAAACGTGAGGAAAGTCTAAAATCATACACTTCAATAATGGTAAAATCCAATTTTAAGTTATAAAGGTATGGCAGCGTATGTTACGAATTGTACCCTGATAAACTTTTTACGCATTAAATATAAATTTGCATGTACGTGCTTATTGTGTTGACACAAAATCGCTGTGTAAATATGGGTTTTTGAAGTGCCTGGAAAAGTGCCACATCTCTTCATTATAAACTGTACTGTTTTTCCTTCCTCCATTCCATCCAACCTTTGCCGCTGTGGTGTTATGGCCAGACTATGGTCTCTGAAGTGAAATGTCCGTGCCAGTATGGCATGGCACAGAGACTCAGATGGCCACAGACCATTTGCTGGCCCTCTGGCATCGTTTTACCTCCATATGCTGGAAACAGCGGGATCGGTGAGACCAGACGTGGGCCATCCCTCTAAGGGGTGTTAAAATTATCCCTAGCTGAAGAGAAGAAAGCTGTTTGCCCATCCATATCTATACTCACAGGTTCCAATGCACTTTGCAAGGAGCATACAGCCCCTTATATAATTTAGGCTGTACTACCTCATTTCCCCACAAGTCCACAAAAACAATCTCTGATTCGCTCACCAGTTATTTTGATGTTGTGTTTCCTTTCGTTGGCAGCATGTCATATATCTATCAATCACAGCACAATATAGTGGTCAAATGGTGTATTACATGCTTCAGATAAGTCATACAGATGGCCCCAAAAGTTTGGGTTAAATAGATTTTGTTTTTGACCAAATTTGCCTACTCCAGTCTACCACATGTTTACACGGACATTCAAAGAGTTAAAATAATATTTAATTTTCAGCTTATGGTGATGAGAGGGCATGTATTCATGGATAACTATATAACCTGTGGGTCAAACAGCTGTAATTGGTTATGGAGCCTGCAGTGGACCCATAACACATCCAACTGCATACTTTACTACCGAAGATCGTAATGGGGCTACAGAGGTTACTTCTCTGCCATTGTTAAACATGTAGTCATACGACCTTGTTGTCGTGGTGCCTGCTTGATTTTAATATTCAGTCAGAGGTTGTAACAGACAGTTGGAGCAGCTTGTCTTCTGTCCTTTGACCTAATGTGAATATCTCTTGAGAAGGCCAACAAGATAAAGTCGTGATGACGAAGTAGACGGAGGGCAGGGTAACTTAATGATAGACTGCAGGCGGTGTATACTGTCCGTGTCTGGGGTAGAAAAACGGTTGTGTACCCCTTAAGGTTGAGGGATTTGCTGTAATTAACCGGAGAGGACACTATGACTCTTGAAATACAGAAAGGTTTAATTTTATCTGAGACAGAATGTCACAGTGACATGGCGGGACAGAAGGACAACCAAACATCCCCGACTAAGTGAAAGTGACCCCGGCGTCTGAAAGTGACAGACAAGGAGGTGACCGTAATGAAGACGTCTTGTGTCTTTCCTGGAGCCACGCAGACCTCGGGTGAGTCATCAAATGTCAACCTAGAGCAGACGCCATTCTTCCACACAAACTGTCTTTCTTAGAAAATCTCTCCACTTGGAAGAAATTAACGCCTGCAACCCAAGCATTTTTCTCTGTGGGGAGCACTTTCGAAAAACCATATCCGAGCACTGCCAATAATTTTGTAGGTATACCTAATTTGACACCTGTCTCATCATTTACAATTAGGCATTATGAGGTCTAATTGGCCATCTGCTGGTGCCACCTAATGCTTTTGGAGTGCGGCCACATTGGCGTCCAGCTGTTCTGGAAGGCCACACGCAACAATTGGACACACAGGGATAGTCAGGCGTAATCACAGTCAAAATCCCCATACTCAAAAAGCAGGAAATATCAAGAACATTAGCATAATAGTTAATGGAAAAACAATTGGAAAGAACTGTCAAGGGTCTTTCCTCAAGCTAACAACATTAGCAGACTGTCTGTAGTAGCAGGGTAAATAAACCGGTTTGTCTCAGGTGACAAGGGGCCAGCGAGTGGAAGTACTATCAGGATTGTGTTTTTGACAAGGATTAAAGCTAAAAGGGACAGTTTGGTCAAGAAAAAAAGACAAACTGACCAATAAGACTGTCTTTACTGTCCATCCCACACCTAAATTGTCCCTCCTCAACAGGTAATTGTAGTCTGTGTTCTGTCAGTCAACCTTCCATCTCTGCAAATAGATTTGTTTAGGTTCCCCAGAGAGGCTCACCAGACACTTAATAAAAAGGGGATGAGAATTCCACTGGAGACCACTTTCTTACTGTCGCTGTGTTACACACACACACACATAAATATGAACTTAAAAAACTGAAAGCTCCCCATACAAGAGTTGGTACAGACTCTAAGCTATGCTGTCACAAGCACAGGCTGTGTTGAAGAACCAGCGACTGGTTAGTCCACCTCCACCTTCCGTACTCAGCTTGTATCCCAAGGGATGACCAACATTAAGCCCTTGGCATCACTAGTCACTATGATCTATTGTTGTTGTGTTTCTCTCACATGTAAGTTCTGCCCTCAGGTTGCTGGGATTTTTTTATTGGACACAACAAAGTAGTTTGCTTTTTTCATTTGCTTTCTGAACTATTTTTTACATCACATAGATCTATAGCCACTTATTACCAAACAAATGAATCGACTGTTTGTTTGTATTTTGGTACTTTCATCATTTCATATTCAATTAATAAGTATTTAGGAGACAGAATGATATATCAAGCCTCTTGATAGATGGTTTCAGCAGTAACAGCATAAACAAGCGTCTTTTCGTGGTCAACACATAACTTTCGGTAAATTCTGCTAAGAATAAATAACAGCAATGTCCTTTTAAAGTAGTTTATTTATATAACAAGCAAAATAAACAACTCGTAGATTACCTAGGAAACCAAAACATTTGATATTTGCAATGAGGTATTTGTTAAAGAGTTCAGTTTAGACTATTAAACAAACAGAATCTGGAAGTAAAGTCCTGACCAAACGCCTAATACGTCACCGCACGTGCGTCCGATTAAACCGTCTATAACAAAATCGTTCCACATTGTTATTTTTATTTCAACATACATTAAAGACAGTAAATTGTGATTATTCTGCCTGATCTCACGAGAATTCATACACATATTACAAGTTGAATAATTTGTATAAATTCATACGAAGTTAATTGTGCAAAAACGACGTAACATTATCATAAAAACAATAGCTAAATCCTAACCCCGCCTCTAACCCCAACGTCACACGGGTTAAGACAAACTGTACAAAAATGTACAATTGTGGTCATACTAATTAATAAGATTTAGCCACCTTGTAAAATAACGTATGTAAGATAGCATTGGATTATTTTATGCTATTTGAAGATTGTTCTTAAGAAGAATTCTTACACTGGTTCAAAGTTTCTTCTACTTCGTAGTTGTGAATACTTCTTTATTTCTCCACATCTAATACAAGGCTTGCACAAATAGTCAGGTGTGTTTCCCAAAGGCTATAAAAACTGAGAGAGTAAACATATTCGAGTCCCTCAGGTACACACAGTCAACAAAACCATTAGAGATGGCGAGCACAGCAATAAACAAAATGAGAGTAAAATATTATGAACTATAAATGATGTTTTTCGCCACAAAGTTTATGTTTGCAACCCCTACACAAAGTTATTCCGGAATCTCTGATGCATAAACACAAAGTTTGGCTCTGCAAGGGCCGCATGTGTAAGCAGAACGCTAACGCACAACCAATTGAGCTCAGAACGAGTATCTACAAAACATACATCAAGCCCAAATGTGTTTAGAGGACGCAGACTTATTGGCCACTGGCTAAACCCCATCTTCTTTTAATCTTTGTGCTCTTTTAGTCCGTAGTTGTTTCAACCGCACACTGATTACTGTGTGATAGATTTAAGAAAATAGTGTTCAGAGATGAGACTTGCTTCGGTGAACTGGCTATTTTATTAAAACTGTATCAGCAAGAACAAAATAAGGCATAAATAAACTCTTTGGGGCTTGTTTTATTGGGGCTTCGGGCTGCAATAGATTCAGGTTCGATAGCTGTGTGTGACTTTGTCCAAGTTGTTTTTGCAGGAATCTTTATTTTTTATTTGAGGGAAAAATTGATCAGGTTGTATTGATCAAACAAACAAATATACTTCAGAGAAGTTAAATTGTTTTTACTATAGTAGATATTTATGGGCTCTTAAATTGTAAGCAAAAGTAAAATCGACCCTTATTTGAAGCTGGTTTGTGTACTGTAGGTAATAACACTGTAGGTTTAGGCACTATCCATGGCATACAGGTTTGTGTGTGGCCCTTGGTGAAGACAGTATAAGGGAGCTGGCAGATTGTGGTGTCAAAATGATGGGAAGTGATGGATGTATTTGGACAGTGGTGTGCCAACTCTGCCCTGTTACATTATCATCATCCAGTCAGGCAGTTGAACACAAAAACACACACTGGAGTATTTCAATTAACACTATACACACTTCAAACCCAATCAGGGGTGAACTGCTACTTTAAAACTCCTGCAGACTCACCAGCGGGTTCAAAACGGCATCATCAAATGTATTTAAAAAAATGTGGACCACAAAGTTTTCTGTAAAATAAGATTTTTTTTATCAATTTACTTATCAAGTATGTGGGTAATGCCTAATTATACTGCAAAACATATATGCTGTTTCTCATCTACTTTCTAGCAGTGCGGCTCGTGACTGCTCTTCCGAGGGACGCAATTTCCAAATATGTGTTCGGAGTGTCGTGTGTTGCTTGTGTTTTCAAATTATGTGTTTGTTGCATCATGTGAACCATGTGCATCATGTGTTTTGATAAAAGAGACACTCATGTTCACAAAATACACATAAGACACTTCCTTAACAGTAAACTCTGATTATGCATGAGATTATGCGAGTATCTGGCACACACAAGCGTCTGCAGCAGGCACTTATTTTGACAAAACACGTGATGTAAATAGGTTCACTTGATGCGCCGAACACATGTTTTGAAATGACGAACCACACACATGATGGGCTACATACATGTTGTGACAAACTTCGCATCGTGCGCCCTCGAATAAAGAACTCACCGGCCGCCACTGCTTTCTAGCCTGTGCTGTTGCTTCTTGGGTATTATTTGGTATTACTATTATGAGAATACAGCTTTTGGCACATGCTTAAAACTTGAACTACTATTCCTGTAGCTTAAAGGAATAGTCTACTCATTTTCAATATTAAAATATGTTATTACCTTAACTAAGAATTGTTGATACATCCCTCTATCATCTGTGTGCGTGCACGTAAGTGCTGGAGCGCGCTGCGACGCTTCGATAACATTTAGCTTAGCCCCATACATTCAATGGTACCATTTAGAGATAAAGTTAGAAGTGACCAAACACATCAACGTTTTTCCTATTTAAGACAAGTAGTTATACGAGCCAGTTTGGTGGTACAAAATAAAACATAGCGCTTTTCTACTCGCCTGAAAAGTCCGCTCCCCTTCTCACTCTCATAATGGGAGAGGGAGGGTGTTACTGCGCCGAGTCGAAGTACTCCCAAAAGTGCTATAACGCCATAAAATATAGTTCCTCTTTTAAATCCGCTTAGAAAATCGCTACGTTTTATTTTGTACCACCAAACTTGCTCGTATAACTACTCGTCTTAAATAGGAAAAACGTTGATGTGTTTGGTCACTTGTAACTTTATCTCTAAATGGTACCATTGAATGAATGGGGCTAAGCTAAATGCTATTGAAGCGTCGCAGCGCGCTCCAGCGCTTACGTGCACGCACACAGATGATAGAGGGATGTATCAACAATTCTTAGTTAAGGTAATAACATATTTTAATATTGAAAATGAGTAGACTATTCCTTTAACTGGTTGACTGTTATGTTAGCAATTCAGAGAACATGCATACTGATAAAAAAATTAAAGGTTGAATGCACACTAAGGCACTTTGGATAAAAGTTTCTGGCAAATGTGTTACTGTAATATAAATGTAACTTATCTTAGACTCAGCAGTCTTATCTTATCTGTTGCATATAGCTCACACTAGAAAGTACCTTTTGGATCCAGCAAGCAATAATCTGATTGGCTGCCCTTACCAAACTGCAAATAGGAGTTCAATTGTATATTTGGTAATACCATTAATTTTTTCAACATACTCCCGATTGCTATGTTAGCACCACAAAACTTTGTTTTGTTATGAGATAGACTATATAATAAAGTTCTGGTCATAACTTTTATTTAGGACAGCAGCAAAAACTTAAACAAACTGGTTTTGTGGACTAAACACAACTTTCAATAAACTTTCACATAGAATCAATAACAACAGTCATTTTACAGTAGTTAATTTCTGATAACAAGGGAAATAAATGACAAGTAAATGACTTTGTTCATATATCATATCTAACGCGTATCAACTATTACACTGAGCTAACATTACTGTGTAAAATTAATTAGGGATGCGACGATAAATACCGATATACGCTAATAATACGTGGTGGCCGATAACTATTTTGAATCGCACAGCTGATATTATTCACAGCTATTTCATGTACTACGGCTTTTGATCAGTATAGTCCTTATCAATCTGAAATCACTGTTAGTTTGAGTCGTTTATAACATGCATTAGAAAAAGCAACACTTGTCAAACATAATTATTATACATATTCTTTATTATCATGAAAATACCTGAAAAGGTTTGAAGAACAGCAATATAAATGTATGCTTAAGTCATTTCCCGGAGATGCGTGTGTAAATGGTACTTCTTCTGCGGCCCATATTGAGTGTTGCACGAGAGCCCCCTGGCTTTTGGATGTAGCAGTATTTCACCATAATTCATTAAAAAATATAGGAAGCATCATCTGCTCATTTATCTGTACATCCTTAAAATTAATGTATACATTGTCAGCTACAGATCATTGAATTTTTGTCTGGCTGCCAAACCTCTCTGCACAAATCCATGCCAAAACATTTTATTTTCCACAAGGTATTTATTTCAGAGAAAAGTTTATCAATAGACAGACTGTTAAATAAATGCAGCCTGGAAGGTTACTTTGGTTCAGGGGCGTAACCGCTTCAGTGCGTGTGCGTTCAATATAAAAAGTCTATAGGCTGTGTCTGAAACAACACATGACATGGCTTAAATCCTTAAACATATACATTGTTCCATGGATAATGACAATGTTAATTAACTATGTGCTTAATTAATCAGAGAGCGTGCCATTACTTTAAATGTCATTGGTGTTTAATTGCTCCATGGATTGTTATTTATCATTAATTCTGTAAATCTGCTCTGCCGACAGTCAGTTGAGAGATTTCAGTTCAACAGACCCTTACGAAAATTAACCACGGTTTTACTACAGTTAAAAGAAGGGTTACTGTAGTAAAACATGTACATTAACATACTTCATTGTATAATATATTTAGGTAGGCTACCCAAAGTGAAATATGCTTTTATTATGTTAATGTACACTGTTAAATTTGTTAATGATCTTACAGGGAATTTTATAATAGCCCTGTTTTCAAGACATGGTCGGGAAATGTCCGGTCAACACTATGAAGCTGTTAATGTAGGCTTTCTTACAGTGCGAGGACCACCTTGCGCATGGTTCGACAAACCGTGTTTTCCCCACCGACCGCATACAAGTATGTACCATTTGCAAAAAAGTGCAACATACATCATTTACGGTACAGTAAGGGCACGGATTCAACGTGATACATTTCTTATGTGAGGCTAGAAGTTTGCAAAGATAAGATCCCTTCTGTGAAAAATCTAGATATTTCATACAAATAACTGGGGAAGGGAAAACTAAAAACTCTCTCTACGAAGTACTTCTAACAATCTGCGCGGAGACCCCTGAGACTTATTTATGCTTTGGATGTTTAAGACCTCGCTCTCATTTTTTCTTAGTTTTTTTTTCCTCTTTTTTTTCTTTAAATGCGGTATCAACACAGAAAATAGTGATTGTTAAATATGCCTTAATGTTTATATTTGAATATGTTCAATAAAAAATACAAATAAATAAAATTAGCGCAGAGACGCTGTAGTTACGTCAGCTATATATTTCTTTGCTCGCAGCTGATTGGTCAAATCCAGAACATAACCTGCCCCCTTAGCCGTGCAGCGTAAGATACCATGGCGACGAACACCGATTAAAGCCGCGCTACTTTCATGGTACCTAAAACCCAGGGTTGGCGCAAACTAATCTTAAACTTACCTGGCTAACCAACTAAACCGGCTTCATGGTATAGGCCCCAGTTGTTTGACTGCAGTACCAGTTTTAGCCACAAGTTTTGTTGTTTGCAATACCAGTTTTGGCCACAATCCTACATACTGTTCCTTTAATTTTCGTAAGGGGAGTGCATTTGGCAGTCAGTATTTCCTCATGTTCATCTAGATCTGAAGTCAAGCATCTCTAAAACACCACTGTTAAGACTTAAAAACACAAACTTTGGTGCTTATTATGGTACAAACAATTTCTCATAGCTGCTAATAAATAACAATTAAGTAAATAGCTATAGTAGAGCAGTTTAGTGAGTTACATTTTGATAATGAACAAAGAAGTTCAAACCCATAAAACACAACAAACTTCTATATTCTCATCCTTAGTTAAAACAAAAAATGATGATACTAGCACTCACGATGGTGACTTGCGGGAATACGGGGAGTGGATCAATTAAACTGAGTGCGAAAACTGCACACACTGCAGGTAATGAACTATGGATGTGTAAAACATTGCGGGATCGGTCATCCTTTCGCATGTATAAATGAGTCACACAGTTCATATTTTCTTTCTCAGACGGTGCACTATTGGACACAGAGAGAATATAGTCTACTGTCCCCATTACTGGTCCCCAGAGCCCAGTGTGTGAGATTCAACTATGGCAATTAGCAGAGTACCAGTCTCAATAGCAACAACCGCAGGTAGATGAGAGAACGAGATAGACAAGAAAAAAGAAAACAAATAGCAGGCATAAGTAAAAGCGCTATGGAAACAGGGCACAAATATAACCTTCGGAAAATAAGCGCCTGATTATCATAAAATGAATGTGCATATTTATTACATAATAGTCTCAGATGTTTATTGGAGCTGGGGGAAACCTTTGCTCTTTGCTGAGAGGAATATGATTGTGGGTGACTTAATTATCATATATGAATTAATATAACTACAATGGACTACCTTTAAAGAAAACTCATCATTGTTTCAATCCCATGTACTCTTTTTTTCCCATGCAACACAAGGAATGCCACTATACAGTAGCTTTGTTTGAGGAACAGACTGACATTTAAATCAATATTAATCAAAAGTCTTGCATGACAGCAGCCCATCGTTCACTTTTATTATGTGGGAAAGACATGCTCGGACTTCTCCTTTTGTGTTCCACGGCAGAATAAAAGTCGCACGGGTCCGGTAATGAAAAAATAATTACCAAATTTTCATTTTCTGGATGAATTATTTCTTTAATATGCACACTCAAATCCAACTTTATAGCTGCTCAATGGCACGTAATCCTATCTGTTTATGTTTCCTTTGGTTTGTTGTCTAATTAGTTCGGCTACCACCGAATTGCGCATTTGAGCATCTTGGATCAAACACAAAATGACAGAGATGATGTGAAATCTCAGTCCTACTTGAAAGCAAATGAAACAACAGTAATACTCTGGACGTCTAATTTATTTATACCGGATTCAAACAACACAGTAGCCTGTATACTCAAAGACAGAAACAAACACTTGCTGAAAAAAGCCTTTCGTAAGCAACAAAAATAAGGCTTGAGGTTCATCCAAAAAACGAGAAAATTGCAATTAAATGGGTTACTTCACAAAGTCTGTAATGCAATGCCAACCCAGAAACTTCAGACTTTTAACTTATTTTGGTCTTGATGTATGTTACTTGGAATCAAATTGAATCAATACCAGCCTGTACTATCTTTAAACATATGACAAACATATCATGGTTTTATTGAATAGAAACGACAGCAGAATGATTTAATAATCAAGATCTTGATGACATTTTTCTGAGCAGGTCATTTCAGGGAGTCTCAGTATTATCAGTTTTATGACTAAAAGTCCTGGACGTCCAACCATCTCAATAAATACAGACCCCAGGCGCGACTGGACAAATAAGCCTGTGAAAATTGCCGTGCGGTGTGCGCTCTGCCGCTCTCTCTCTATTTGCTAACGTGCGAAGTGCTGAGTACAATAAGGAGAGTGTATTTACCTGTCAAACACAGCTCTCCAGCTACCGGGACTGAGAGACTGCGTGTCTTCATAGCGACATTACAACCCACTGCTGTCTTGAGCAAACCACAGGCTCTTGTTATACGTGAGCAAACTGAAACGCCATTTCAATGCATTTACCTTCCATAATGTGACGGATATCGGAATGAAATTGAGTGCTGCGCAGAAAATAATGTAATACATTTGATAAATATCATACAGTTGGCTCTAATGGTCGAATCTGGTACATTGACAATATTGATATTGTCGGTTAATATTATTTCTCCCATCTATGTGACGGCTATTAGAAAAACGTTATTACTTTATATCAGTGGAAAATGTTATTGCATTTTTAGGATACCATGCATTAAGAAACATGACCAGAGACAAGAAAATAAACAGGGTAATTTTAGACTTCATGCTGTTGTTACTATAATGAGTCATGTAAGTCTGTTACGAAGATGTGACTGTAATACTGAATTTACAAAAAAAGCATCATCATGGCAACCATAGGTATCCTTCCCGACTATCTCTGGAATCTCGCCCAAAGGGGTGGAATTAAAAACAGCCATGTCGATATGGTCCATTATTAGGCATCAGGTGCTGCGGCTAGGCTGGACCCATGCTCCACTGCTCCCTTCCCTCCTGCACCGCGCTTTTAACCCTAATTGACAGTCTTACGTCCTGCTTTGCCCGCTGCCCAGAGCGTTCACCAGGCAGAGAGAGATAGAGATAGAGAGAGAGAGAGGTATGCGCATATGTCTGCTGTCTGTGCAGACGAATGCGCCCGCTGCGCCTGATGTCTCTAAAGGCTGCATTGGATGAGAATTAGAGAGAGTCAGCACCTCTGCAGCTGTGCCAGCTTTTCTTCTCTAATAGATTGAAAAACGTGCAGTATTTTGCGCTTGTACGCGTAATGATACGAGGCATTTAAACGCAACAGCAGGGCTGTGGGGTTTCAGCATGATCTGACCAATGAAACGCACTCAGCATTAAAATCCACGCGGACATATCAAGAGCCGTACTGTAATTCTGTTTGTATCACCATCTGCCGTTCTCGGGATAGTTAAAAGTGCCGTAAGCATTTTTGAGCATGCTTAAAATGTCCAGACGTTCTGAGAGAGATGTCTGAAATAGACGTTCTGAGAAAACCACACATGTGTCCGTGACTGCCTTGGGCTTATTCAAGTAGGCCTACAGTATAATACCTAAAGAAAGTTATTTATTTCACAAAAAGCTATTGTGTCAAAAGGAAGCAGATTAAAATCTGTTATGGTTTTAAAAAAGGTATCTTAAAATGCAAAAAACGGATAAACAAATTTGTTTATTAAATAGTTTTTTGCATGACTGCAGCTCAACTGGTAGAGCGTGTTGTGTGTGATCCAGAGACGGTTTTACATGTCCATTTACAACCCTAGGACCCCAAAATGAAATGGTCTATTATTACCTTACCGCATTTTCTGGACTATAAGTTGCACTTTTTTTCATAGTTTGGCTGATCCTGTGACTTATAGTCAGGTGCGACTTGTAAGTCAGTATGAATTCATTTTGACATATATGAACCAAGAGACAACATTACCGTCTAGAGCCACGTGAGTCCGCCATATGCTGCTCCTGTATTTATGTAATTCAATGGATTCAGTGATGTGGATTGGCTGCGAACTTGATGCTCGTTGGCTTGTTCTGTTCATTTAGCTTATTCAGCCTCCCAGGTATGTTCGATATGCTATTGTGTATCGTGTAAATAACTGATAATGTTACGTTAACATACGGACACTTATTCAGCCTTCTGTTCTGCGTGCTGTTGTTTAGTTGAATAATTTGCCTTTCCAGATTAAATGTCTGTTCTTTGGCTATTTTGTGAAATAATTTTCTAAATAAATGCGACATGTAGGTAGTCCATTGGGATTAATATATGTTTTTTGGTCTTCATGAAGCATTTTTGATTGATGTGACTTATATTCCGGAGTGACTTATAGTTGAAAGGGTCATGAATAATAATATTTAGCTCTGCACTAATTTGCTGTTGCTTCAGTAGCTCTGTGTGTGTATAAACAGACCTTATTTTTAAGCCTGTATCAGACGAAGATACAGAATTATTGGAATAATCAATAGTTTGGAGATTGTTAATGAACTAAGTGGTTTCTGAGTGGTAAGTTTGGGTTTTTTAAGTATGGACCTGCAAAACGTAACTATAACGTCAATAGTAGAACTTCAGCCTAAACGCTAGCACATAGCATTAACTAGCATATAGCATTAACTCAGTTAACACTTTGTTTTTAGCATTGTAACAACATTGTACTTAATTTATGTGTAATTTAATGTTGGGGCCGTACATCTCGACTGTGACATCACAGTTGGTGTTATGTTGAGATTGGTCTGTTTTCCAGCTGTCTTTTGCATGCACACGGTTTACATTAGGAGGAAACAATCGTGTTTGAGGCTCACATGTCATTACCATGTACAGAACTCATACTATTCATCTATGCCTTGGTAAATACAGTTTTACATTCTACAGCACCTTTTAATCTGTAGAAGGATGGTAAGTCGTACGTATTTTAATTCATTAGTATGACCACATCCGTACACTTCTGTAGATATGCTTTCGCCCTCCTGATGTTTAAAGGAACAATATGTAGGATTGTGGCCAAAACTGGTATTGCAATCATAAAACTGGTGGCCAATACACAAAATGACAACATAAACATCAGTTGAGGGCTGCAACTCCACTTTTTAAATGACAATATCATGCCTGTACCACTGTTGTCAGTGTTATAAGTATTTGAAATGAAAATGAGTTGGGTTTCATTATTGTTTTTTATAAAAACTTAGCACAAATTTATATAAATTAGCCAACTAAGTAAAAATGAATTCCAGTGAGATCAGACTGGTTGCTTTAGGTAAAAAGGTCTGCCGAATGCAATTGTAAAACATATACTAAATATTTACATGTTGCTTGTAATTTAATCAAAACACAAGTCATGTAAATTGCCATCCAACAATTGGTGGAAGCCTTATTGTATATAAAGCAAATATTTCAGACTAAACTTGAACCCAGAGAATAGATGAATAAAGCCTTACATATCCTGACTGGTATTACAGGGGAACACATTAAGAAGCCTCAAATTATTAACAGAGCATTAAAGTTACGCCCATCCTGGACTAATCCCCTTGCCGTGGCACGCTGGGAAATAATGTTACAGCCTCAAGCACAAAAGCTGCTCTCTACCTTCTGCCATTGCTGAAGAATGGGGGACGCTGGGCTGAAAGCAACGGCACGTGTTCTTCGTAAGACACAGATGTGTGCACAAACACCCCTCGTCTATTTTAAAACAGACAAAGAGAGCAAGACAGACATGAAATAGGTTTTATTTGGTTTTAAAGTGTTGCCGCTCTGTTGAGTTTGCTTCATTTATATGTGTCTGGCTTCTAGTCTTCATTCATCGGCCTCTGTTCATGGATTTTTCACTTCGCTGAAGAAAATCTAAAGTGTTTAGAAGATGTATAAACATCTTTGATGAAGAATATTCTCTCATGGCTTCCGCAGGTAGACTCAAGGACCCTTCATCTCTGGGACGAATGCACCCATTTCTCTTGCATTCTCGCGTATTCTTTCATTTTTGTTTCTTCCTGCTGTTTTAGATGAGTCAGAAACAGTGAATTCAAAAGCACAGTGTTTCATCTCATCTCCAGAGCAGGTGTTTTATGTCTTGTGAATTTTGATTCCGGCAAAGCTTATGATAATATGACCCAGGATTTGTTAGGCCTTGCCACTTGGATTATCATCAAGTACCGGGACACAGTTTGTGAAGAGATGATTTCATGTTCTGCTGTTGGTGTACAGAATAAACACACATTATGTGATTCATGACTAGTTGACGTAGGCCCTACACAGAAGACTAGTCTAAATAGTTGGTGCAAAAACTAATTTTAAGTGTATCGAATGGCAATTCCATTTACTTATTACAGACATGTGGATGGATTGAGTTATAGATGTATGGATACAAATATCTTTCATTTTTGCCGCGAGGTGTGTGGGAGAATGTCCAGAATGTTCTGAAGCTTTTATGATTCAGTCTCTTTGGCATTTTTGTCACAGGTTTCATTCCAGTGTCATGACCTCAATATACACAAGTGCAGTTTCACGCTACAAACCTTTTTCATCCTCTCTAGGTAAATGAAAGTGACTCGCGAAGAATAGGTCTGTTTCTTGATACATTTTCAATTACAAAAGAAACAACTAGGGCAGCGGCACTCCATAAAACATGGATACTTACGCAATCTGCTCTGTACTTAACATCAGTACCATCTGAAAATCCTTTTCCGTGTGTCCTGAAAGCTATCAGACCGGGGCCGACGTAATGGCTCCCATCAAATATACCTTTAAATTGCCCCTTGGCACCAAATTTTGTAGAGAAAAAAATGAGCCACAGCTTTCAAAACTTCACCTGATTTGTTGTTATGCTGTGTACTAATCTAGCGTTTTGCCGTATTGATGGATAAGTGGATAAACTGAGAGGGCGGGCAGCCGGTGGTCTGTACTTTTAAAACCCTTCATGTGTTTACAGATGTGAGCAACCCACTCTGATGTTGCTGAAGTAATCAGAGCGGGCCTTCTCGACAGCCGGTCGGGTTGTTTATTTCCCGTCACAAATTGGCATATAAGCACGCTCGCTTAACAAGTGGAAATGTAGGCAGCCGTCACAACGGAGGTTATTAACCCCTCGGGGCTGCTGTGGAGGTGGCGTTACTTTGAGAACGATGCATGGGGTCTTGGGTCGGCGGTGGGACTGGAAGTGATTCATAAACTTCAATCTAATATTTAAGCGAGCGCAATAATAGCAGACGTGTGAAGATGATCCGAAAAGTAGGGGGCCGCAGTCAAGAAAAATGAACCTTGTTAAAAGTTAGGGGGATGTATTTAGATGTGCCAAAGAGGGGGCATATTCCTCCCAGTTACAATGGTTGTTACGTCTTTCTACAGCAGTACCCAAGAACTTTAAATTAAAGTCTACATATTTACAATTCAGCTCAGCGTGCCCTCAGGTGAGCACAGCATCCTGTCAGAAACGGCGTTTAGAAATTATGATTGGTGACTCGGGGCTGATGTGAATGCGGTGAGGAATCTTTCCTCTGAAGCTAAAGGCACATTTTGCTTCTTGTGTCACTCAGCTCAATTCAGTCAATGAGATTCAAAAGAACAGATAGTGCAGGTGAGGTGACAAAAGAGATGGATGTGGATGCAGTTCTGGATATTTTCTGAAGGTTGAGGACAGGGTGCTGACAATGGAACGCTGAACCTGTTTTTAGTCTGTTAATTGGAAATCTCAGCTGAATAGAAATGCGAAGCGTGTGCTTTGTACCTTATTGTATTTTCCTTTGTTCTGGTCTATTTGATTTATTGCATTGTTCAGGTAAAAATCTTGGACAAGAAATCTTCAGAATACATAGATTATAATATCAATGTATTGCATTTATAGAGAGTGGGGCACAACCTAACGCTTTTTGACTTTGGCTCTATCATTCAAATTTTTTTTAAGTTAGATTAATCTTTTTTTTTTACACAATCAACACACGCCTCTCTGCTACAAATGAACACTTAAAGTTTGTATGTGGGTCCTACCGTTATCGTACAATTACATCGAAAGTGACAGGAGTGCAAACATTACAACTTACTCCATAGGTGGGGTTCATAACAAACATAATATTTCTTGTAACACCTGCTAGAAAATTTTGTCTTTATACTAAAGGTGGATATTGTTTATATATATCTGCCTGTAATAGATAGATATCCACACATTCATTCATCCATGATCCTTCATCTAACCATCTTTGTATTATGCATCAATGCATATTAATATTTTTTTAAAGTGCTGCACAATTTAGACAAAAAAAATCATAATTGTCGGTTATTTTCCCTAATATTGTATTCCACTATTCATTTTGATTAACAGAATTTACATTGTTTTTATTTTATTGTCATTATATACTGAGGCTTAATTGTAACACTGTGTGACAACTAACCCCGCTGTGTAAAACAAATATTTAAATCCCAGCTATCAGTTACTAGGGGTTGCTGACATGTTTCAAAATGGTGTTATGTTTTAGGTAACAAGGCCGTGATTAAAATAATATAAGTTTGGATTTGGTGACTTAAGCACTATTCGGACGGGATTGGTTTTCCAAACGAGGTTTGAATTTCAACATGTCCCCCAGGACGTCTGTGATTTTATGTACCGATTCGGACGGGATTAAAATGATGCAGGCTATTCCAGAGATGGGAGTGTCTGTTTCATGCATTTGGGCGTTGCAGTAGCACATGCTCTGTATACGCGTGTTTGTGATGTTAAATATTTTGCTTTAAATGTAAAATTATGACAGAACATGTAATTTATTAATTTAATTTTAACAAATCAAAATAAAATATACAAATACTACTAAAGTAACGTTAACCTACGTGTTTTATATAACTGTATATAACACAAAGAAATTAAGAAATAATGATTAATAACAATTTAATATCTTTATTAATTAACATTACCATTCCGGAGTTGAACAACTTTAAACGGAGTTTCTTATAACGTTAAATGATATTACAGTGGCCAGTCTTAACAGTGTTTGATATTCAGCTCGTCTTGATTTAATTATTTTATTTTGCCGAATGCGAAAAAAACATTCATATCTGAATTAATGGGACTCAGGAAATACAATATACGCGCATTAGTAAGACCTTACGGCAGATCACGTTGGCCAAAACACGAAATGAACTGCGTTTTCAAAAGATATTGCGGGAAAACACAGACATTTGCATCCGGACGGGATTAAATTTCTCAGAGGACCTCTGAGTTTGGCGAAAAACAGTAGGTAAATTGCTCTGGAATTCTTACAGAGGTCGTCAGAGAAAAACACAGACATGGCCGATTCGGACGGGATTAAAAACACAGAGGATCTCTGAGAAGCACGATTTTCTCAGAGGTCCCCCGTAAAACGAATCTCGTCCGAATAGGGCTTTTCACACCTAACTTAGAAATCGAAAGAAAAAAAATAAGACGAAGAAATTTACTATGCCTCCAAAACACTCTTTGTTTAATATCTTAACCAAAACACATCAAAACTTGACACAAATTGACAGGAAAACATCTTCTGACAGTTAAAGAAAAAGACGATTGCTCGGCCCTGTATAAATATGTAAAGTAGCTGCGTTACAATTAACCCTGCATTAGTTTGTGTTCCGCTCACCCCTACATACAGAAGACAGACATCTTATTTTATAAGTGCAGTTTTTAGTCCATCAGTCATTAATTAGTTAGTTGAGAGGGGAGAAAGATCAGATTAAGATCAGATTTATTCAGAAAACTATGAAAATCCAAAAGGTTCATTTACTTCTTCTTTCCACTGTACATGATACATAAGAACAGATTAAACAATCCTATAGAATTCAATTGAAAGAAGTACCAGAGCCATATCTAGAAACCACAATATTATAAAGACTCGAGGTAAAACCCGTTAGACCCGGACCAGTAAATAACCACCCACACATATGCCGTGGAAAGTTTCGCACAAGTACCCATCTGTCACTTTTTTGTTTCAAAAAATTTTAAACTCTCTATTTTTTGTCTTGTCAATCCACACTCTCTTTCCTTTTCTTATTTTTTTTGCCCACACACATAAACCTTTTCGGTGAAAAAGGTCATTGTTGTGGGCAGCGATAAAAAGCAGGTTATCTTTGCATGGTTTCTGTTTTCGGTGTGCTAATGAGCCACGGGGTATTTTGGGAATACAACATCTGTCACACAGACTGTCTGATGCAGTGACTTCAAGCATAAATTACCAGTTGAGCCGGCTTCAAAGCAAATATCATAACCTTTCATTTTATGCATGTGAAGCTCAGACTCTTGCTCGTATAATGACCATTAACTAAACATTCAATTTTGCAAATTGTAACGAAAAAGGACTGGCAAAAATATCAGATTCACTGTACAAAACCAATAAACCCCAACCACTGAGTGTGTGTTTTATATCAATATGACTATATATAAACTTGATGGTCTTTCACTGCAAAACCCTCTTAGTTTCCCAATCCTGTTCCTGTTTTATTTACCACAGTAATATAGTAGATGTAGAGTACCTGTCAGCACATGCAAACACACTTACAGTGTCCTGTGTTCACACATCTATCAAAATGAAAGGCTGTCAGTTTTCATTTGCAACCTTAGCTCTTTTGATAAACAAGCTACATGGAGTGAGAGAGATAAGGAGAGAGAGCCTGAACATGTACACATGCGAATATCATCAGATTCTCCGGTGACTTGTTTTAAGGACAGAACGCCCATACACCATGATAGGCCGCTGTCTCTGACCTATCAAAGCTGCCGACTTGTTGTAAACACCTGTGGTTGCTCGGGTCTAAAAGTGTGGCGGGCCCTTCAGCTTCGGTTAGGCTCACTTCACAGCCAGGGCTGTGAGAAGACTAATGGCTTATCCCTTCACTTTTGAAGGGCCTGCCGCTGTGTAGCAGGGACCCGGCTCTTTTCACCTTGTCAGATGCTTGTCTGCGAAACCCTTTGCCCGTAGGGTCCTTAATGAGGAGGCCGTGAGGAGCTTTGGGCTAAAATGGAACCTGTCTGCTGTTTCTAGCCTTTTGTGTTTTTTCTTCGCTAATGGCCTTTCAAACAGCCTGCCTCCGTGTGTTCCTTCTTATTCACGTACACTTTCTTTCACTTCCTTTATCTCTATCTTCTGTGTTACTTAAAAAAAACACTTTTTACAGTAAGCTGTCAAAAGCTCTGGGTTGGTGTTAAATATGTTTCTGGATATGGTTGTATGTATGTATATTTATTTGAGAGCATGTTTGTGTGTGTGTGTGTGCATGTGTGATCATTAGTGTTATGGGGAGGTATGCATGAGAGAGGCGTTGATGATATTGACGGTAGGCTACCGGGTGTATTTGTGTGTCCCAGAGTGGATTGTTATCTCTTTTTATCAATACTGCCGCTCAATCTTTACTGAAAGATGGAAAGGGACGTGAGGATAAACAAGATAATGAGAAAAACACAGTAAAAGCATAGCATAGCATAGCACTGGACAGCTGGACAACACTTTTGCTGTGTCTGAAACTGCTCCCTCCTATAGTGCACTATATTTGGTGTCCGCCATTTTGAAGTGGTGTCCCAAATTTAAGTGAACACCTTCATTCCAACTTTCGTTTACTACTTACAATGCACTCTGTCTTCGATGATACACTCGCCCACTCACTATTTTCCCATGATACAACGGGGGACGAATGCAAAACTGGAATCAGCTGAAGGATACTGACAGTAAACACCACAAAGTTACATTTATACACTTATAATTATACATTTATAAAATATAACAAATATTTCTATTCAATTTAATAAATAAACATATGATTTTCGCTGCAATCGCGCCACCCAAGTGTTTCCTCTTTGTTTATATTTGTTTCTTTAATGATTTAATGTAAACTTGTCTGGATATTAAAACATTTGTTTGTTTGACTTTAGTGTGTACGCCTCATAAGGGTTTTTGACTCTGCGACAGCTCTCTGACGGATAGTATTTACATCAGTGTCCAATATGGCTGACTTATATTTGGTCACTTCTTCACCATATAGTGGACTAAAATGTCAGTCTCTATATAGGGAATAGTGAAGGAGTGAATGGTTTCAGACACATTCATTCAACATCTCATGGCAGCTCATTGCCATTTTTACAAGATGTCTAAATCAAATAGAAAAATATATATTTATATATTAAGTATTTTATTAGAATATCATATTATTAATTTAAATAATACATAAATATAAACATTTCTTAAATATGTACATGCATGTGTGTGTGTTTTTTATACCAAGTTATTATACACAGTTCACACACATGATGTAAACAAAAACCTTTATTCTGCAATAGATTAATCGCGATTAATCGTTATGCAACCCTAATTGGTTTTAAATGAAAGAACCCACAGAGTGTAATGGGCTCTGTGGGTTCTGTTGGTGGGATGTTACCTGGTGGATGGAAACCAACAGAGCACTATTAAATCCCACTTGAAAATGGGACATTTTTTAATAGTTTTAATGGTAAACAGCTAATGGTTCCCAATGTTGTTGTATTAAATCCATTAGAATTTCTGTGATGACATCTGTCGGAAAGATATTCCAAAAATGTGTTTGTGACAGATAGTTGCCCGAAGACATGTTTCGAAGATCAGATTTGATGTACAGTTTATTGCCCACAATTAAACGTCACATCAATTTAAGTGAAGTGTGATCGCCCCTTTCATATCTGATGAATTTGACTGATTAAGCTACAAAATGGTCATCTTTTTTCTTTACCTATACTAGACAGCAGCACAAAATGCCCAAGAGAATAAGCCCTCAAAAGTACAAATGTAAAACCGACACAAGCCCTTTTCTCTCACCCTTGTGGTACCGCTGGACAGTAAAATAGTGTCCAGTGATACACTTGAATCAGTCATCAAGTGAGACTGAAGTCTCGAGAGGTTGATTGAAAGACAGAGTAGATCACACCTCTTATTTTAGTCTTGTCTTAGGTCTATATTGTGAGTCAGAGCTGTAGCTGATATCAGTCAGGTCTCAAGGGGCATTAGGAGCTCAGACGGAAAGGGAATGTGGCATGATGGTGGCTTTAGGAGAAGCACATTTTTTATCAGCACGGCGGAGACAAATTATTCCCAGGACGAAACTGTCACACAAATTCCTTAAATGAGAAAATTGGAGGCTGTCTGTTTATTCTTGTTGTACAGAAAATGCACTGCCAAAATATGGGCAAATTCATTAACACATTGATCCAGAGGTGAGCATATCATCATCATTAGAGATGTAAATGATTCAATATTTAAAATCAAGGTTTTTGCTTTTTCACATGCACATTTGATTGCCTTTTTTGTGCCATTCAGATGCTGGCGATGAACGTATCCTACGCATCAGATTAATGCATTACAATCCCACTGAGTCCACCTACAGTAAAAAAATATGTTCTTCACTGCTCCCTGTCTCTTGGTCTCCGAAGGGCTTTGTAAAGCCAATCTTAAGCTCTATATCAGATGCTTATCTTAAAGACAAAACTAAAAGAAAAGTCATGACTACTTGTACGGTTGTCTCAAGTACAAAGCACTACAAGAGAACAGAAGCCACTGAGCTCCCTTAATTTACAACCCACTTGCTAGACAGCATCCAAACCACACTTATACACACACCTATTCATTTTCAAACCTGCACGGACATGATAAATGAAACTTATACATATGAAACATAAAAATCGTACATTATACCTGGCACCCACGCTGCAAGACCACCGCGGGTTGTTTCACAACGATGTGCGCGTAATTAATCTGCGCTTATCTCCTGTCGCGGTCGGCGAGACGCTGGTCACAGAAGCTCCACCTATCCTGTTTGTTGCCTCGGAAGCGACGCCGGCTTCCAGTTTGACCTATCTTTCCTATTTTTCCATCTCGCAGTCTCAGGAAAAGCTTAGTAAAGGTTAGCTAATCGGCTTCATCTGACATCTTTATCAAAGGCACCGCCACGTTCAACCGCATGAACACGCACACACCTGTCAGATTCTCAACCAGCAGGACAGATCAACAAGATTAAGGTTTCTTTCTTCACAATGCAACTACAGCTGTGTGCGCGGTGTCGTTAAAAGCAAATATGCCTTTAAAAAGTGGCCCACACCACAAAACACAGAGTGTTTTTCCTCTCCAGACACTTTTCACAGTGATTACTGTGTTCGATAGTGGGGTAACGTGAAATTACTTATTGACTAGAGGTGAGAAAGTTATTTACGAGGTCGATGGCTAATTCCCTCTTGGCTACTTCACAGGGCCGAGGTGTTTATGCACTGCAGGAGGAGGGACAACAGAATAAAACACATCATATGTTATACGGACTTTTGGCTGATGATTTGTAAGGTTGTGTGTGTGCATTAGATGCAACTAATAATGAAAGTCAAATTGTAAAAATGAACAAAATGATCCATATTAGGGGGCGCTGTGATGCATGTGACTGGCACTGTCTCTTTCACGTTGTATATTTAGGTGCCAGTACTCACAAGTCTTTGCTAAATGAACATATGCAAATAAATAAAATAAAATGCACATTTTGTGTTTCACGGAAGAAAGGACGTCACATGGGTTTGAACCCCAGGAGCATGAGTAAATGATAAAAGACTTTTCATTCAACCAAAAAGGTTATCATTAGCAAACATGGACAAAGCTGTGCACCACAGAGGCCTGCTAATGATCACTCGTCCAGCTTTTATCTGAAAATGTTAAACAATCTCTCTACCGTGCATTAGCCAGTCAAAATCCCGGTGCCGGCAAACGGCGACATTTAGCCCTGGTGACATGTGATTCACATAAAAAGCCCGAGATATCTCTTCTAGGAGGACACCACACCTTCGCTCCTGCCATAGCGACATTAGCATAGCGCATACCTCATTAATCCAATGCAGGGCATAGCCTGTTATAGATTTGCTCTCAACTCCTCTGCAAAGACAAATGAGGGTAAAGATCTAAACAGAAAACTATACGCTTAGCTTGTGAAGATGGCCAGAAAATATGGAGGAGGTAAACAGCAGGACAAATTACAGGTAGGCATCATACAAATCCAAACATTGTTTCTGAGCGATGAATCAAATCGATTGTTGCGCCGCAGTTAAAATCAGATCTACGTGAGGCATGCTGCGAAGCGTAAAGAGAAATTTAGTGCGCACATAGGGGTTTGTAGGACCATCTAAAAGAAATCTGCTTTTAATGAATAAGCTTTCTAAGCACCCTTCACAAGCAACAAGGACTTTTCACTATTCAGCACTTACAGTAAATCCTTGGACAGGCAAATAATAAAATGTAACAAAAGTAAAAAGGATGACAACCATTTAAAACGTTTCATATTGTATGTGACTGAAAACAGGTGCTAACATTTCAGCGAAGCCAACAAGTTTTAGATACAATTTAGTTTCATAAAGTAAAGTTTTTTTCCCACTTTTTTTAGCAAAGTGTTTCGAAGATACAAAGTGTTTTTGAATTTCGACTGTGCATGTATGTTTGCATACACATAAAAACAGACTATACTCCGGGCTTTAGCATTGTGACGATAATTTTCAATTTTAATAAAATAATGAATATTGAATGTAACGTAGATTACATGTTTATATTAATATATACATTAAAATTTGTAGTAAATTTATATTGTAGATAAATACATTTTAAATAATTTATAAAACTACCTTTTCACTATTCTACAGTAAATACAATGCATTATGCTAATAGAAATTCAGGAGAAAATTAATGTAACAATCTTCATTGTCTTAAAGGTGGGGTGCATGATCTCTGAAAGCCAATGTTGACATTTGAAATCACCTAAACAAACACACCTCTACCCGAATAGAATCTGTACCTTCTTTTGATAGACCCGCCCCACACATACGCAACCCAGGCAACAATGACATAGATTGCATACACATGATGTAGGCTCAAAGACTTGCATAGTACAAGTAAGTGTCCTAGCTTGGCTCAATTTTCAATTCAATTCTCAACAGTATTTGCTTAAATTTTTTACTGTGGGTTTACACCAGCCGCGTTTGAGGCATCAAATTCGCGTCTACCGCATCTAGTTTGCCGCTTAAACATTTTGAGTTTACTTGGTTCACGCGCGTGAAATTCTAGTCATTGAAACATTCATGC
This sequence comes from Misgurnus anguillicaudatus, assembly GCF_027580225.2. NCBI lineage: Eukaryota > Metazoa > Chordata > Actinopteri > Cypriniformes > Cobitidae > Misgurnus > Misgurnus anguillicaudatus. Next base: position 12,789,361 of record NC_073351.2, read on the forward strand.
GGAAATTCGCATCATGGGAGGGGCTTCTGCGACTCTGCTCGCTTCCTGTAATCACGTCACTACTAGAGCAAGCCCCCGATTGGTTAACGCGTCACGCTTTTCTGGCAAAGTTCAAATTTTTCCACTTGCGCGTTTCCCGCGGCAACGCAAATTTTTCCACTTGCGCGTTTCCCGTGGCAACGCTCAGTTCGGGCCATTGGCACGAACTAGATGCGCGAATGAGGCGGAATCGCAGCTATCGCGCCGCACTAAACGCCTCATTCGCACTGCAAGACCTCCAGACGGGCGTCAACGCGTCTTCACATTGACTTAACATTGAAGTCACTCACGCTTCTACCACGGCTGGTGTGAACGCAGCATTAGAGGTTTGATAGAACTGAGCACTCTATCCTTCGTGTCATTAGTAGACATGCCCCTTACTGCTGATTGGCTACAAGTGTGTTTTGGTACTCGGCCTGACTTCCTTCTCCAAAGTGTTTTTCAAAAATCATGCACCCTGCCTTTAAGTTATTCAAATTATTCGACTTGTTATCATGAGATTCACCATTGTAACCCAGAAAATAGAAGTAGCTGCATCTTTGCAATCCACGTGTGCTCGCCAGAAGGACACTGGAACTCCTGGTCTGGGTGGAGCATTTGAGGGCAGTTAATATAGTTTAACCTTCACAACACAAACTCTTGAATTAGCACACTACTCAGTCCTAACTGCTCTGGTAGGGCCAGGCCACTCTTACACAGCTGGGTATCTGCCTGAGAGCAGCTGCTGAGCGCCTGAAGCAAATGGCATTTTAGTCTGCATGCTCCCCCGTTTTCTCTCGTCCCAGTTTCTTTTCAACCTGTTCCCCCTGTGACTCGCGTCATCCCCCTCTCGCGGGGATTCTCCTCTCCGAGTCGGCTTGAACTGTGCCACCAACAATGAACCTAGCATTTACCTCGGTTTCTGGGTTCACGAATGGTTGCAATTACGACCATTAGCATGCATAATTAACAGATTCACTGGCAGCCAATGTGGAGCATGGCACCTTCTTTTAGTCGCCGGCCAAGCACCTGCCCGCAGTGCAGAGAACTCCCACGTCAGCTTATCAAGGGGTGTAATTTGAAAGAAATGATACAATTGCCGCTTTTTCCAGTCCTCAGCTTATCCTACATGTTGTTTCAAACATGTATTACTTTCTTCCCCATACAATGAAAGTGGATGGGGATCTGTCAACATCCTAAAAGATGCACTGCACAGATCAGACATTAAAAAAGCAGCTTGAATATTTTGATACAAATAACTGACGGTTTCAAGACAAGTGAGGGAAATTGCAGAATGTTTGGGTGAACTACTGCTCTCCACTCCTTCCTACTTCTCTACCTCCTCCTCGCTATCTCTTAATTTTCTTTATTCTCTATTTCTCAGTAGCATGACGGTGACCTACAATGATGTTAATGAAAATATTTTCCATACACCACTTCGTGGCAATGACAGCATCTGCAACAAAAAGTCTTTTAAACAAATACATTCAGAAAGAAGCACAATGGGTTTTCTCACAGGCCCAGTGAGGGATGCTTGGCTGGATCAAATACACTGGCAGAAGCCCCAGTTTCAACAATTGGCATTGCCAGTCTTTCTTTCTCCACCTTGTTCTGGAATGCTGCATCACTCAAGTTGCTCTCTCTTCGGATGAGTCGGATGCTGTGTCATCACAGGTAAAACACAAATGTTTTGTTGTCCCAAAACCCCATCCGTGGACGATGCTTTACAATAAACTCAGAGCTAATCACTTTATAATGAACTCTAAATGACTTCATGTGAATGCCATTAGTGGCAGAGCAATGTGTGGTAGGTTTTTTCCAATTACAGAGTCCCCTACCTGTAAGCACCACTATAGTTTTCATATTATCTACTTTTGTTTCCCTTTATATCTCTTTGGACATTTTTTTAGACCAACACATTTGATTTGAAAGTTGAGCCATCCTTTGTATGCATTGTTGAGTCAAGGTTTTATCTAGTCAGACTTAAGACTGAAGCAGTGTTTTAATAGAATAGTTCACCCAAAACTGAAAATTCTCTCATAATTTACTCCTTCTCACTCTTATGACATCTCTGAGGTAAAATCAAATATGTCAGTTCGTCCAAAAAATCCCTGGCATGTTTTGAATAATATTTTTTCAGAGATTCGCAAGAACCATGAGATTTGAAGTTATGAGCATGCCACAATATCATGTATGGTTTTAGCACTGATGTACTTAGTTTGGTTTTAAATCGCTATGGCAGGTTCAGTGCAGTTCAATAGTTTAATGCAATAATTGTGTCACTTTTTAAGACATTTAATAACCCACTGAAATAGTTTGAATTGCTTCTTTGAACAGATTTATGTTCTTACAGTATATTACGCCATAACATGTTAGGACCTATATACTGATATATAATGCAACAGGTTTTTATTAAATAAAAGCTTTGACTAACTAAAGAAAGGAAGTAGTTTTCTCATAGGATTGCATGAGGGTAAGGTACTATAGCTGTGAGAGTTTTCATTTTTGGATTACCTATTCCTTTAAAGCCCCCCTAACCTAAAAATGCACTCAGAAAATGAGTCACGAGTGCGTGTGTAGAAACATCATGTTATTATACAAATCCATCTATTCTTCTTTGTGTAATCTCCTTTAAACCACAGCAGTCACACAAAACAGATGTTGGGGATCCCCTATCAATGTGATGTCACATTGATTTTGCCCCAACCATAACCCCTCAAAGACTCTGCCTTATGAGCATTTAGTTCAATCTTCTGCCAGAGACACATGTTTTGATGTAGTCTAAAGCACGTGTACACTCTCTACGCCCTACTTTGCATACGGGGAAGGGAACAGAAGCTTTCTTTGCATTTAAAGAGACACACACACAAAAACAGCACGTTTTTCAGCGCAGCCACAAATGGCCATTTTTAACATCGCATAATGAAAGATCTGTGGTGTATTTTGAGTTGAAACTTTACAGACACATTCTGAGGATACCAGACACTATTTTAATATAGCTGAAAATGGCTGAAAAGTGCCCACTTAAGCTAGAAGTTTATTTCTGTTTTTACACATATGCGAGAGTATGCGTAGGGTGCATGTGGCGCACATATCGTTATTAGTATAGTACATGCGCACTGCATGCTTTCAGTCAAATCGTGGTAATCGTGCATACTTTTAATGCATAGGGTGCACATGCGTGTTCAGGGGAATGTAGTATGTAGCCCAGGAGATGCATTGCATTTTGTCGCTATGCATATGCGCCGAATGTCTGTGTCCACGTACGATTTAAAGAAACTATGCTTTGCAAGGCTATGCGTTCCACTGTGCACGACACATACGTAAAAAACAAACTTTATTCAGGACTTTAGACAGAAAAAGGGGTCTGACTGATGTGTACTGTTAAGTGATCAATCACTATGGCTGTGTGAAATAGCCCTCATACCCTTAAATAGTGCACTATTTGAGGAAACATCCATTTTTAGTGGTGTCCTAAATTATAGTGGACATTATCGAGTGCACTCATTTAATCTCACAATAATAAGTGTACAACTGATGTACATTCAAAGCGAGCCGCTACTCGCCCACTGTGGCTCACGCTGATGAATTGTCGCGCCTCGGCACAGGATGGTGCTTGCGCTGCAGTGTTTTTGGTGAGCTCAAGTGTCCGAATTCACCCACTTGTTTTCATTCACTCATTCGAATAAACTATTTATTGGACTGCTGTAGGAAATAGTGAATGAGGGTATAGGGGGATATTTCAGACAGAGACAAAGTGTTGGTTTGTAAGTGCCAATTAGGAAAGGGGGTTATCAGAGATACTGTATATTATTTCCCAATTGAGACTTGAAATATTAAAATTATATTTAAGGAATAAAGACTATACATTTTCTACATCTTCTTAGTGTAGAGAATGTAATTAGACATAAATGGATTGTTTATATTTGTAGTATATGCTTTCTGTCTGACTTACCCCTGCAGGAGTAAAGCTATGGTCCCATTAAATGTGTACTAGTAAAATATCAGTTATTAATAAGTTCTTATCTCTCCCTACTATAATACACTGGTTGTCTTTTTCTCTGCGCGTCTACTCTTTCGCTCTTTGGCTGTCGATGGCTCTTTAGTGGCTGTCAGGAGCTGTGCTGAGCGCATCCCAAACATATTGTGCTTTTTCACATAATTAGGCAGGAGGGATTTCATTAACAACACTAGAGTGCAGCCTTCCATTTCTCTATCAGTGAGCGTTTGCTGTCCCACAAGAGCTTTAGCTTTTTTCTATCCTGCTCTCAAACACTTTAAACACTCAGACAACGGGGAGCTTAAGGCTTACAACAAGAGTCATATATTTGTATCTGTATGTGTGTATGCATTTACATTTAGCAGACGCTTTTATTCAACAGTAGTACAGCAGTAAGGAAAGCAATAAAGCTATTCATCTTATGGAGGCAATAATATGAGAAGTGCAAAACAAATGTAACCGTTTAAGAGACAATACCTTTTGGAGTAGAAAAAGAGAAAGAAGTGGTGTTTTTGTACATGTATATGTATACAGTACACTGATATAAGGTCTTTTTGTTTCTTTTGGTTATAAAGGGGACATCATTTGTGGACCATGCCATGGGTTGAAACAGCCCGTCATAGGTTAAATTACAACCGAATGGGCTGGGCTCGTCCCTTTTTGACCCAACGCTGGGTTGAAACTAAGTGTAGTTAATTAATTTCCTAGTTATATAATTAATATATTTAAGAATTTCTATTTGCATATTTAAGCATAAAGAGCTACAGCGGTACACTTGTGCACACTTATCCGAGGTCAGGACTGCTGGAAAGATCTATGGTCCATTGCATGGACCACTACACATGCCGAAGAAGTAGACAGAGTTTACCGACCATCACTAACAATGTGAATCTAAAGGATTCAATGATAATGTTGTGTGTTTAGTGATGCAAATTATTTATTTTAGGTTGATATACATGCACTCGATGGCACACACTCCAGCTCTCTGGGCCAAGTGACAGCTGTGTTTGCTGCAAGTGTAAGAGCAGTTAATGAACCAAACACAAGGTTTGACAATTCACATCTGCTGCCTCTCTCAGCCTATGCCAGACCCAGAGATACCCAGCTAGTCTCACAGGGCAGCGGCAGCAGTCCATACCTCACCTGGGACACTTATAAATCGATGCACATGCTCGCAGTTTCTTGCATAGGCATGCACTAATCTAGACACATGGAGCATGCAATCAAAAATAAACAAACCTCACACCTGGAAATCGATGGTGGATGGAACAGGTGTGATATCTAGCAGCTTTCACTTGCTTCCCTTCAGGGAGTTGAACTCAGTCTTTCACCCCAGTTTCAGTGTTCGTCAAGATAACAGAGATCAGCCGGCTTTATTCTGAACTGTTTTAAGGGGCTTACCGGAGCAGGATGGGCAGCAGTTGGCCGAATCCTTGCTGAGCTTAGCAGCTTCTTTCGCCTTAAAAGTTTCTCACACGATTATGCCGATACCACTCTTTACAACTTCACAGCAGGACAAGAGCAGAGACTAAATAAGAAAATGGAAAGTTCTAGAGAGTTTTTGGCTGGCTGAGCACCAGGCCTTCCTTCCTACTCAACCATCTGCTAATGGTGAGATGGCTCCCGTATGCGAGTGTATATGTGAATGCGTCCATACAAGTGGGTGTGTGTGGCCAAAAACATTCATGCAAGTACGCAAACGCAGACGAAAAATATGCTATATGGTGCCAACTAAGTCATGTGTTCCAATGCACATCAACTAGCATAGCATCAGTTGACTCAACATTATAACCCTAGCCCAAATCAAGATCTTACCGGTTCACTGATCACACGGGTAAACTTCTGCACCTCATAAATACCCAGAAATGCAAAAAGCATACACACCTGAGCCAAAACGCACCCTAAGCTCTCCACAGGTGTGCATGGACACATTAACACATACTCTATTCTCAGAGCTAGCCCGGGGTTTTTTATCTTGCAAAAACCTGCCTGTCTTTCTCTAATTGCGTTTGATAACAATTTAGTCAAGCCTCCTCTGGCAGTGTCCACACCAGCTTCCCATCAGCAGCTGCTGCTAATTAGCTGCTATCGCTAGCTCTTCTGGCACACTCCCCACTGATCCCTTTGGCCCCCTACATCCTAAGTATAAATCACTGGATTGTCGGAAAAAAAACACAAAGCAGAGGCGTACAGTTGACAAAGGATTGACGACGTAGCGATTAACGTAAAACTTCAATATAAAGTGTTTTCAGAAAAAAAATGCAAATTAAATTTTAATTAAAATAAAATATTAAAATAAAACATACTTATGACTTACTATTGGGAGTAGGGTCAACTTTAAATACAAGTTGACTAAACCAGTGCTTCCCAATCCTGGTCCTCGAGGCCCCCCTTCCAAAAAGTTTTAGATATCTCTTATTTAACACACCTGATTTATCTCATCAGCTTGTTAGAGAGACATGAGCCGTTTCTCAATGTCAAGGAAGGATCCTCGGAAGCCAGAATTTCAAGGATGCTACGTCATGGACGTCCGTCAAAGGACTGTTCCAATGTCGAGGATCCTCAAAATTTCAGCCAAGGACTGAGTCCTTAATTTGAGAAATATCCCATATACAGGAAAGGATGCATATGTGTATCCTTCGCGCTCTGAAATCACCCACAATCCTATGCGCGCAGAACCGAAAGCACACCTTTCATTGACGCAATGACGTGCACTTGCTAGCCTGTATTTAACATCTTCTCCGAATGCTTAAGAGGAGCCTCGCCTAGACTCTGAAGGAAGTGACTTGTAAGAACTTGTCCTGCCTAGGAAGTATCCTTGACATTGCGAAACGGCCATGTTTACCATTTTGGAAATCGGCTGATTAGTTGAATCAGGTGTTTTAAATTAGGAAACATCTAAAACTTTTTGGAAGGGATCCTTGAGGACCAGGAGTGGGAAGCACTGGACGAAACAGTTGGATTTTGAGGGTGTGACACCCAAAATTAGTTTAATCTCAGCTGAAGTTGCAGACGTCATTTCATAGCATTTCGCTCCTGACTGGCCAAAGACATACAGTACTTCAGAAGTGCAAAATCAGGGCAGTCCATAAACCCACAGTGGAAATGATGAATACAGAGGTCGAAAGCAAGGGAGCAATGCAACAGGGAAAGTCGAACATGGACCTGAATAAGCGTGTGTGTGTGTGTGTGATGGCGGGGGTGAGAGAGACAAACGCAGTAAGTATTAGAAGGAGGGCAGGTGGTGAATTACCTGGGTGAAAAATTGCACTAGATTAGAAACAAGGAGAGAGAGAGAGAAAGCATATGAGGAAGAAAAAAGATAAAAAAGAGAAGAGAAAGCACGTCCTTTTTCAAGGGCGACGTGTGTGATCTTTCCTGATTAATAAGTGTTATTTTGATCAGCGCGCCTGTGTCACAAAGCGGCTCTGTGCTAATGGAACACTCAGCCGGGTCTCGCCGCAAAGCCTCATGGGAGAAGCGAGAAAAGCATGTAAACAATCTGACCCTTCTAACCCACGGAGCCATTCTCACCTGTCTCTGGTGCTTCACATCTCTAAGTCTGTTCCCCAACACCTACACACCTGTGGACACACTCACCTCCCAGAGCAATCAACTCAACGTCACTTTCAACATAAAACATTATGGGGGTTTAGGTACAGAGAGGAAATGCCATTATCGCACACTATTGTCAGTTAGCTTCCCAGTGCGAGAGGTGTCGGCGTTGGTTGTGAAGCTTCTCCTGTAATGGTTTAACAGGCCGTGCGATGGGGTGACACAAAACACGTTTCTGGACAAATAGATGCAGACAGGTTTGGAACCCGACCTCAATGGAACGTCTCATTTGCTGGCTCCTGATAATTAAATTGCTGCCTATGAGTAAATACCAAGTCAGCGAGGAGTAAAAGCGAGCTGTATCATAACAAATTTGTCTTTCAAATTAAATACCTTCATATTTCTTGAATGTATTTTTCACTTCTGCGTAATGGTAATCTATGCCACAAATGAATAAACTGCAATGCCTATTAGCTAAGATTCATGTGGTCTGCAAATTTTTTCTAACAGCACCTGGAGACATAAATTACTGCAGTATTTCCCAATGCCCCAATACTGTTTGCCAAAGAGCAAATTAGAAATGTTAAAGTAAATTACAAATGCTGTTTTAGTGATCACTTTTTTCCTCAGTAATCAATTCAATAGGTTTCAGATTGATTTGCACACAAATAGCGTAGTGGACGTCTAGTGGACATCTGTGGTACTACAACCGGAAATGCCTAACATGCTTGGTAATCGCCATCGTTTCATATATGTATATTGAAAGGAACATGTTTCAAACGAACAGACTTTCTCAGCAGGGCACCACTTACAATTTTCTATATGCCATTTTGCAAGCTTAAGCGTACCACCATAATCTTAAAATTAAAATGCTGTGTTGTTTGGCATGCTTCTCGGTCACACCTTAAAATTGATCATGACATATATTATAAATATTGTAGACTGTGGCTAGTTGTCACATTTTTACTCTAGTGAATATATTTTATGTCTAATATTATTAAAATTATAAAAATCTCATTGTTTGTTTGCAATGTTCATTGATGTTCCTGTATCTGAACTGGTAGAGCATTATGTTTCACTACAAAAGTTGTTGGTTCAATCCATAGACTGTAAAAAAAGATGGACGATGCCTGTTCGCTCTCTTCCATTGGTGAGAAGTGAACCCGCCAGTGTCCCGATACGGTGCTGACATCTTGGGTCTGCGCAGTACCGATTTCGGGACCAGTCCTGCGCAGTAGTGAGCAGGAAGTAAAGCCGCGAAGTCAAGGCCCCGCCCTCGCCTTTGCAGAATGCGCATATCACAGCTGTCAATCATGACGTGACACCACTGTTTTATAGCATTAAATAACTAACTAAAATCTAACTTATTTTAAAAACAAACCATTGAATTTACATCAGCGTGATAACAACAACAGTAATGACAGAAACCTGCTTTGGAAAAAAGATAATTGAAGTGTAATTAAATTGTTTAGTTGGTCTTAAGTCCCATTGAATAACATGGGGAGGCGGGGTTTATGACCTATACTGGGACCAGTCACTGGGGGTGATCGAGAGGTTTTGGCTTCACTTTTCAGGGCTTGTGCGGCATGCTTGGTTCAATCCCACATCCTAATTTAGGAAATAATACTAACTAATTGTATAACTTGAATGCACTGTAAATTGTTTGGGTAAAAGAGTCTGCCAAATGCATAAACAAAACCACTTCTGGAAACTTTACAGTTACTCAAAACTTTACAGTTACTCTCATGACAACTTCCCTATGTGACAACTAGCCCCAATCTCCTCTATTTACGTTGGGCAAATCAGTTCAAGTGATCCATGTTCTGAAAGTGACTGCAGTGTGCCGAAGCTGTATTGTATTCTGCATAAATACTGCCCCGGTCAGTGACGAGTCACAACCCTTCACTTAGACCGGATACAACCTACAGTAGAAACGGCAGTACATTTGACAGGATAAACTTCAGTGTGCTAACAGGTGCGTAACTGTGCTGTGAAGGGCTCGTAGAAGGATGCCTGCTCAGGGTTTCAGAGGGTCTCTGACAAGTGCGAGAGATGGCAATAAAAAAAAAAAACCAAGATGGATGATTTGAATGTGTGAGGCTGTAGCATCTGTTGGCATCTCTTCCAGACACCCACGCTTACACCCTTCTGCACTGGCAGCCAGTTTGAGTGTACGTGTATGTGTGTGGTTCACCTGGGGCTTGACAGGAGGAGAAATGCATAAAAATTGGACGCATCACTCACTGTTCTTCCCGAGAACATTTGCATTCGCGTCGAGTTCGCATTCGAGTTTGGAGATTTAAATATTCTTGCCTGAAAAAGTGTTGGCGTGCAGAAACAGAAGGGGCACGGATTAATGTCGCCTCTGTTGAAATGTCGATCTTATCAGAATTAAAATCACTATATTTGTTTATTAAAGTATACATTTGTTAAAGCGTATATATACTGTAAATGCACGGTAAAGTTTAACCACCTTATGGCTCAGTAATGAAAAATAAAGTTTTTTGTGTCTGTTGTTTAGAAAACCATTTAATGTATTTGGTTTTACAATTTGCCTTGTTTCAGGCATACATACTGTATACAATTTACTGTACCAATTTATTATCACAGGAACAAAACAAGTATCGTCTTATGAAACAAATGTTACTGTACATTCATTATTTATAAACAAGTTACTTAATTGCACTTGATGTATAGAATTTGTGAGTGTTCCATCAGGAATGCCACCGAAAGGGAGGATGGCCTCGGGCCAGAAGCTGTCACAGTGACACGATGTTCTGGTGCTGAGTGGTGACGTCCAAGTAGGGTCGAGTCAGAGGCAATCTCACCAGCTCTGCTCCGGGCTCTAAGTTTGTAAAGTTCGTAGATGGATGGTAGGTGACAGCTGACCGGATTTCTCTTTCTGCTACCTGCTTTTGGAGTGGGAAGATGCTGCAAGCAACAGAGCTGTGATGGAAGTGAGGATGCTTTTGAGGGTTGTACTGCAGAACAGGACCATTATGGGAGAGCATTCCAAGCTCCCATGTGTGCCACATGAATAACTATCAAATCTTTAAAGGGACCGCCAACCAAACACCCATACTTTTGTTTTGCCATTATGTTGTTCCAAACCCACATGAGCTTATTTGTTCAATAAAATCTAAAATCTTAAAGATGCTTTTAAGTTCAGAAACCACATAAACCATCATAAATTCTTCAAATTATATGTACTGTATATGATGGCGTTGTATGAAGAACATACTGAAATTTAAGTCCGTAACTAAACTCCCTACAGAGGTTTTGCGGAGGACAGAAAATCATGCAGATTTTCATTATTATACAACCATCTTTATTTTCTTTATTTGTTTTTCTATCCAACCTATTCTGACCATGAGGGTGCTGTGGCAGTGTAAGATTGTGATCCTCGGACGCCTGTGAATGACAAAGTGCACCCTCTGTGAAGCTCTTTATAAATCACACAAACAATGGCGCACGACCATGCTACCCAGCTGACGGACAGGTGATGGATTGTCGACACAGCGGAGGAAAACAAAATGCTGCACCCCATTAGCTCAAGGGTTGGCTTATTCAAATCGATAAGGAAAAACCATTTTCTTCATTCACTTTTCTCCTCTTCTCCATGGCTCCAAAACTCTCTAAATCGTTCCGGCCCGAGTGCGGACCTGCACGTAAACAATACCTGCCACGTTTTAACAGTTTGATGTTTTCAAATGCCAATCAGACGTGCACGAACAGCTAAAACAACTGGGAAGTGATGGGATTTACTGAGCCCATAAATCACAGGCAGTCTCTGTAAGTTGTAAAATAAAAGTTTCACATATAGAATGATTTTATTCACTATTTAGGGGCTCAATTTATTGGGCAGATGAAGGTTGCAGTGAAGGTAAATCAAAAGGATGGCTTTCGCTTTGCCAGAGACAGCTTGATTCCTGGAAATAATATTGTTGTATTTTTATTTTGAAGGTAAAGTCGTGTTTAATAAAAGCATCTGCAAATTAACGTAAACACACAATGTCTGTAAAAACGTCTGATTCCTGTGTTACAATGCAAAAGTTTATGTATGTACATTAAGTTGTGCAGTTACACCGCAACAGTACAATAAATGAGGAATCTAAGATCACTCTCAACATTTATTTTAAAATGATCTCCAGAAAAGCACACAAACCCTGAAAACCCATTAAACTGTACTTTGAAAACTTCAAAAATCTTTTCAAATCCGGCCTAATGAACAATTAATGGCACATTCGCTCTCATTCTGTGAAACTAATGAGTAATGCGTGTGTGAAAACACAGGAAGCTCTATTTGAATATCGCTCTCACCTCTGCTGAAGAATCCAATCTAAGCTGGTTGTTGTATTTTAAAACATGCTCCAAAAAACAGCTTGAGCTGGTATGGCCACCTGGTACTTTGTTTATTCTTGATCTACCAGGTTTCCAAACACAGTTATCATTTTAAGCAGGATAAAAGCCAATATAAAGTCCACCTTAGAGCACCACCACAAAAGAAAAGCTTCCTGTCTGTGAGTCAGGTCATAGCTGAACAATAAGTTAGCATGCTGTGCTAACATCTCTGTATCCTGTCCGGTCTCATTCAGAGCATGGTGGTCTTAATTTCACGAGACAGGGGAAGACGAGTGGGGTAGCGGGGAAGGTCTGACCCTCGGGCGAGCCACACTGCTGCTGCCTCAGTAGGGTAAAACATTGCCGAAATCTGCCATTGTGTCAAGCATCATCATTTTCAAGTCCACAGCGGAGATGTCAGCCGTCTCAACTATGCATCTTCAACACATCTCAAACTGTCCGGTTAAAAGTCTTCCTCTCTCAGACTTATTAGTATTAGATTCATATTGTTATTCACATGATCATGCAGAACTATAGCAAAAAAATTAGTACTTTATCAATTCAAATGACTCAAATACAGTGTTGGGGTGTGACAAACTTTCAAAGGCTTGAGATGGCAGACCAGAGCTCAACATTTTTGTGATAAAATATGCCATTTCTAAATGCAGAACTTTTCATTCATAAAAAAACCCTGCAAGGCTTGAAAGAGATCAAGCCTCAGACAAGAAAAAGTAATGCAAAAAAACTAAAAAGTAACGTAAGCATTACTTTCCATGAAAAATAGTAATTAGTTACTTTTTTGGGAGTAACTTAATATTGTAATGCATTACTTTTAAAAGTAACTTTCCCCAACACTGGCAACAGATGCAAAGAACATCCTCTATTTCTCTCATACAGGAAGTCAGATTCATTACAGTAAATTGATTCGTTTGGACAGTATATCAACGCTGCCCGATGAATCTCACGTATGTCCAAAACGGTTACTTTTCAGGAAGTGAAAAAACACTGTATTTCAAAAGCAGTTAAATGTAGCGTTGTCATACTTGGTAGGGCATCTTTACATGTAACCATATTCTTGCCAGTGTAATAATCCACATTTGACCAAAATTGAGTTTAAATGGACATACGTGCATATTTTACAGTAGCGGTGGTCGATACGCGTTCTTCCGATCATTAATTAGAATGGCCAAGTCGCGTTTCATATTGACAGATGAATACGCTCAGTTTATTAAATAGCCTACGTCTTAGTTTATTAAATATGCTTAGTTTATTTAATATACGTCTGGCGTCAGGGGGAAACGTTTACCTCGATGAAGGAAAGTCATTATCTCACAAGGCTATGTTTATTCGGCTATCCAGTGCTGAGCTTCCATGAAACTTCACGAGACCGGCGAGATGCTTCCACCGGACGGGAGATACACGCCGTGATTGACAGCTTTGACATCAAATGAATATACGTGAAAATCAGATGACATAATTTCACAACTTTTCATTGGCCATTTAGATATGTGAAGCATACTGTATACGGAAATGAACCTGGACATTCAATCCGTTGAAAAATCTAAAAATCTGCAAAATGGACATACATGGTTTCCATCGGACAGCGACGATATGTAAAATGAAAAAAAAAACAGTTAATAGTTATATTTAGTTATTATACCATATAGTTGCTTTCCCGTCTCTGTCCAGCCATGCTAACAGAGCCATAAGTCACCTGCCATTTTATTCTGTTAAAACACAGCAGGCGTCGGGCTCTCAAATGAATAGATACTAGTCCTTTGCATATAGTTTGCCTATCTGAAGAGTATAATCTGAGAGACGAGTGATGTTTGATAGATCTCTTGGGATGTCTGTTAGGCCGTGTTGTTCCGGCGGGATGTGCTGAGTAAATGGGTTCTCTCTCTTTCTCTCTCTCTCTCTCTCTCTGGATGTGAAGTCTTTTTATCTCACATGAACCATTTTAAAACTATCATTTTTATTGTCTTTTACTTTTCCTACCCCTGCACTTGATCTCCTGCATCAGTACAGATCCAGTTCCTCTAAGCGGTATAATAAAATTACAAGGAACTTCTGAAATACATATTTAAAAGACACAACAAAAGAAGACATTTGGGATGACTAGAAGTTTCATCCTGATTCAAACTGATTTATACAGGCTAGTACTGCTTTGGTGCTGGTCAAGGTGGTAGATTAGCACCTAGGTGTAGGTTATCCTACACGCAAGCTAATCCAAACACACGTTGGAAAAAGGACAGTTTTTGGTAATTCAAAGTACACCCACATTGACACAGGGAGAGCCGTTGAGGCTTGAACACAGGGCCTTTTTGGTGTGATGCTACCCCACTGTGCCACCCATCAGGCTATCCAGTTATCTAACTTATTTTGTGAGATCAGTGGAGTTGTTAAAAAAGGTGATGAGATACACGACAGACAAAAAACAGCACCAGAGATCATTTTTCAAGCGCCACCCCGTGCAAGGGGGCATGCGAGAAAAATGAATTCATACAAAATAGAGAATAGATAGGGATTGGAGAGGTGCACCTTGCACTCCATGTCCAGGGAAAAAAGCCAATCACTGCGCAGTGAGGTGTGAGCGCCATCCATTATGTGGCGACTGACAAGTTAGCAGGAGTCAGAGACATAGCTACACTTAATAAATCAAACCTGACACCTCCTCCCACCCTCTAAACTACAGCTCCTCATTCCCCCTCATCTTTATGTCTGCCTACATCTAAAATACATCAGGATGTGGAAGTGGAGAGTCTTCACACCTTAGGCGTTCACTGTAAACACAAATGTTTTGAGAGCACCTCCTGTAAATGTACCATACAGGACGATGATGTTTAGAAATAGCATTTACGTTATTGTTCAGTATGACATAATCTGTTGGCCAATTATTGGCAGTCTGTGGAGTAATGGGAAGAGATTCCCTTGATACCGCAATTTTAATAAAAAAACAACATCTGCCGACGTGCTGTTTTTCATCAAGTAAAATGAAAAAAAAAATCTATGTGGACAATTAGCACCTATTATAGAGGCATGAATACACAGAAGCAACATACAAAGGTAATTGCAGAGACTTTAGAGTGCTTTTTTACACACTTAGCAGAATAATTAAAACACGTCGTAAATCTGTGCCTCGCCATTTTAATCAATTATTTTCATTTCTTTTTCTTGCCTTATTTGCAGGTAGGCTGTGTTTGGTTAAACCTTAGATAAAGTAAAATAAACCACACATTTTTTTGCACGTTACTTTTGTACACAATACATTGTTTTACATTAAATATGAAATTAGTTGTTTATGCGTGAAGAAGGGTCAGTCCATCTCAAATGATCCAAATTTGAAAATTTTTATAGACTGTTTTTATAATATCAGAATGAATGTCAAATGAATAATTTCAGTCCATTCACAAAAACTATTGTATGGCTTTAGAGAGCAGAATATAGTGCACATATACTATAAAAAATGTGTTATCCTTACATAGGTTTATAGGAATTACATACCTCTGCCTACATTTCTGCATAACCTGAAATACGTTCTGCTGGTATTACTGCATCTTTTTCGGTCGGAATGTCCACTAGAGGCACTGGAGATGCTTGTTTTTTTTTTGTAAGTAATAGGGCTGTAACGATTTATATGGCATATGACCATACATAAGTAACAAAAGGCACAAATCTACTTTACAAAGATAAACAGGTTTTAATCGAGAGGCAACATCTAGCCTCTGTCGTGAAGCCAACACAAAAGTGACTTATACTGCAATTCATCCACTGGCCGCTAGAGACTGACTCCATAAGGGAGTCAACCCATAGACCCATCGATAAAATGCCCAACTTTACAGCAGAAATAAATATGTTTACAGGCTGGTACAAAAAGTGTTTTTTCCTAATTTTGCCCTTCATGAAAACTGTGAGGGGTGATTTTTCTTAACTAATCTGTTGAATTTATATTACGCCTTAAAGGTCACGTTCTTCCTGATCCCATTTTTCAAACTTTAGTTAGTGTGTAATGTTGCTGTTAGAGCATAAATAATACCTGCAAAATGATAAAGCTCAAAGTTAACTGCCAGGCGATATATTTTCTTTAATTGAATTCCCCTTTCAAAGCCTACAGCGAACGTCCGGTTTGGGCTACAGTCCTCTACTTACCAGTTAAATGATGTCACAGTTTTTGACCCACAGGAATACGTCAGTGGCCAAATGGCAAGCTAAGCTGCTATCGAATCACAACACACTGAACAAACTACACAATCAGAACTCGTTACATATTTCTATAGAAGGAAGGACTTCATAAAACAAGAAAAACATCATCAGGACGTTTTTAGGACAGTGAAAACAACGCTATACAGATAAGTAAATTGTGTGAAAAATTCAATTTTTTACACGTGAAACATGAATACATGTTATATTGCGCACTGTAAACACAGTCAAAGCTTTAAAAACTTAGGAAGAACGGGTCTTTAATGTTCTGCATAATTAAGGGCGTGGCCACTTGAGTGACAGGTAAACTGCCACGCCATCAATACTGTCAAGCTATGCACCTGGTTTTAGCAACCACGGTTATCCGTGAGTGATGCGCAGTGCCAAGATGGCGATGGCAGGCTCCTGACAAAAATGCTCTTCACAAAACTACGGCTGACGTCATGGAAAATACATCCATATTTGTGTATGTGTCAAAATATGCAGTGATATGTACCAGGAAAAAAACATTTCAGGTTATGTAGAAATGTAGGCAGAGGTACATATGGCGAGTGAGCCTGGTTGCCCCCTGGAACACTCTGGCCCAGCTGTATAAAAAAATGCGATGGTGCTAAACAAATCTGCCTTCAAATGTGATCAGAAACCTTATCATCTAACTCGTTTGATGTCCTTATTAAAACTGGATATCAAGGCGATGGTCAGAAAAAGCAGAGGGATCTTTGAACTTCTTAAGGTCATGAAACGGCCAATTTTCTCATCTCAGCTCACAACGTAGGGACCCTGTGAAACTGATTTGATTCCCTGCACCCTATTTCTGAAGAATGATAGAGGGCGACTTCGAAAGGACACGCACGCAGAAACACACATAAAATCACGCAGGCACACGTACCCCCCCACACACACACCGCATTGCACAAAATCCTGTTTTTCAGCCTGACGGCTCCGAATTCGCATGAGATCTTCTGCCTCTAATCATAATGTATCCCCTACGGCATTCACACTCCAAGCCATCTTATATTTCATCTGCCAAAGCTATTTCAAGAAGTATGTGACAGCGCAAACTCCTTCCATATCTCATGCCACTGTGCACTACCTCCCACTGTACAACTGATACATTTCTGCCGTGCCATCTTTTAAAACGCAGGCAAATAAATAAACAGATATTAATAAATAAATGTCGGTCCCCATTCCGGTTTCTCTAAGGCTTCACATAATTCCGACCTTTGCTCAGCGGTAATTGGGTTGCGTGTCCCTGGGCCTGAGAGCTGGGAGGATTTCGGAAAGGTGGCTGTAACGTGGTAATGGTGTGGTGCCAGCAGGTAGGCCTCTCCCAGAGCCGGCTTGATGAGGTCCCGTGAGCACTACGCAGCTGTTTGCCCCGATAAGCCGACCTGAGGCTTTGACTCGGTAGGGAGACATTCCCTGTACCACAGTCCCCCTTTGAGTCATTGAGTAATGAAAGAAAAACATCTTCGGGATTAATACATGGAAATCTAGCAGCAGTTCTGCCCAATCCCTAGCCGCACTGCACCAACCAGGAGATGTCTGGTTAAGACTGGGAGAAAGAATTTCACATAGAAACCTTAATCCTGCTTTCTCTTTCCTCTTCACGGAGTTTTAGAGATTTCCTTCCTCTGTATGGGAGTGTACATTTGCCCAGCTCAGGCGGAGACCGTGAAAATAGAAATTCGGAAAGAAAAAAAAGCGAAAGTATGAACTGATGTGAATACAAGTTTAAATCCCCTTAGAAAGCAAGGAAAAGTTACAAGGCGTTAAGTCTGTATGCCTACATCTTTCATGTCTCTGTGTTTTCTGTGTACCATATGTTAAATGAATGATGAAGTGACATGGGACCTATCTCTTTGATTTATCTATGCAATATACACCTCACTATGCCTCACTTTGCCAGCATTCCTTACTTTTTATTTGCAGATTTGATTTATTTAACCAAGTCTTTGCATCTCAGAGTCATACAGCATTCAAGACACATATTCAAAGCAGTTCACAGTCCTATGAGAGTTTTTGTGCACGTGTATGTATTCAGAGATGTGATGTCTAGGGAAGTTCATCCTATACGAGAAACCCACTGTGCCATATGGACACAGACTTTGCCATCTGGATGGTTCACTCACTTCTACATAAACTACGTGGCCAAAAGTATATTGACACCCACTTGTATTTCTAAACTATTGGCATTAATCCCCTTCTTGTGCTGCTATTACAGCAAGCTGCGTTTCCATTATCCTTCAAATTGTGCAAAGTAAAATAGCGAATTGAAAATACGCCCAATGGAAACATGACAATAATTGGCCGAGATTTGAAAATCTGGAGTTTGATTATTTTAAAATATTAAAATTTTTGAAAAATGCATGTAAAGATCATAATCCAAATGAAGTCCTAGCATATTACAAATAAATATGCTTGTTTAAGCGCTCTCTACTGGCTGACTGTTGAAATGACAAAGTTTGTAGGCAGTTTCTGGCAAATTTTTATCGCATCCATTAAAATAAAACAACATTGATTCAGGAGTCGACTGCTCTGTATGCTTTCGAGTCACTCTCGTGGTATTTTGATGTCATTCGCATGTCGGACTGTGCGGCACATTATAAAGTTAAACACAATCGTCGCCATGGCTTTTAGAATGACTTTTCCTGAGACAACAAAATTACGATTTAGAAGCATGACATCGGTTAATGGAAAGCCATAATTTTAAAAATAACGCCAAAGTTTTGCGCAAAAAAGGAATATTCCACTTTCAAAAAAAAAAAATCCATGTAATTTACTCACCCTCATGTCATCCAAGTTGTTTATGCCTTGAGTTAACTCGTCAATTAAGAGAAAATGCTTCACTGCCAGTGACGAGTTTTTACGGCAATCCATATTTCCGCTATTACCCACCAGGTGGCACTTCTACCCAACTTATAAAACCCGGAAGTATCTCCTTAGGGCAAACAGTTCAAACTCTATGTATGTTTTGAGGATCGCTATGAATCTGATCTCCATCAAAAGTCCTTCACAAAAATTTAATGATCTCAGATTTTTGCTCAAAAATTTTTATCTTAGAAGAAACCTACACATATTTGAAAGGTGAAACTTTTTTGAAACTTTTTTTGTTCAAAAGTACATTTGATATATTGTATGTTTGTATATTTAAAGAAGAACATTTATTGGGAGTCATTAAACTTTTGTGAAAATCATAAAAAAATGCTGGCGCTGGCTGGCAGGGAAAGAATTAAGATTTGTCGTTATTAGAATTGCCAAACTAGTAAAACTAGTAGTAATTAGTAAGGGGCATCCATCTACACTGAACCATGTTGGAAATTCAGTCACTCATAAAGCCAGTATCTCCAACCAATAAAAGCTTGAGAGATTGGTGCACCAGGCACTATTTTCTTTTAGCCCCAGGGTTGAGGTAATTTTTGACCCACATATGAGTTCTTGGAGGTTTTCTTGCTTACAGCTGTGAGATGCTAAAACATTCGAGTGAGGTTAGTGCAGGTAATTGGACCTCATGTATTCTCTACACGCATGAAGCGATAATTTTCAGGATTCACTCTTCCAAATATACGCTCTCTCAAAACGTTGTAGCTTGTGGCTGCCTTAGTTAAGCGATTGTTGGTTTATGTGAATCTATTGTTCTCACAGTTTTGTGCCTGAATTAACTGAGCTCATAAACAGCCCATTACAGGCTATAAAGTAGGACGCTTTGTCACTTTTAATTGGGCTCATTCTTTAAAAGTTATATTGAGGATTTAAAAGCCATGTCTTGTATCCTGGACCACCACAGTTATAAGAAAACAATTCATTTGGTCAAGTGGGAGGAGAGGGCTGTGGGTGTGAAAAGAAACAAAGCTTCATTATCAGACCGCACAGATACTGGTTCTCTAATAATGAATCTTTATTCGAAATGATTCACTCCACATTATGTGACAATGTATGCATTCAATATATGACACAGCCACGAAATTGATGCATTGATTGACAGAAAGTTAGATAAGTAAAGCAATCTACAATGCACCTCACTACACCTTTTGTAAGACTGAAAGCACCCACATTCTGTACACGTTCTGTAAAAGTATAAAAGTGCAAGTATAGATCTACAGTACACAGCATATCTGCGGTTGGAAGTGGTCAAAGAGAGACAATCATTATAGACAAGGTCAACCACCACAAGAGCGACACATTACCCTTCCGTAATCGACAACAAATTAGCCTTACAGCCGCAACACAGTAGCAGCCCAAACACAAAATACAGTTTTCATTGTGCTGACAACTTTAGTTTGTTCACTAATTGGATACAGGAGCAAAGCCGCCCTTTAGCTGAACTCTCCGCATTATAAAAGTTGTTATAAAGTTATTTTCACTTTGCTTCCTAACCGTGAGAAAACTGAACAGAATCGCAGGCATTATTTTGATCATTTAAGAACAGCGAGATAATGATCAACATATTTGTGTTTCAAGAATTAAGATATTCAAGAAATTCAAAATAAAAGTACTTCTTGCACAATGCCATCTGGTCTTTATACAATTGCAATTCAACAAAAATGACATTGAAACCCTTTTTTCCCTCTTTTTTAGAATAATTGGTCTCCAAACCTGGCCAGCCAGTCTGATCCCTCTAAAACCAGACCAGTTTGATGTTTTTCCCCCAGTAGAGAACCCATAAATGTAGCAACCAGTTATATCAGTCTCCCATTTCCAAATTGCAAATTCTAAATAATACTGTCCACTTGCCATCCAGCAAATCACTTAAAGGAAAACACCACCGTTTTTCAATATTTTACTATGTTCTTACCTCAACTTATAAGAATTAATACATACCTATCTTCTTCAATGCATGCACTTTTAATCTTTGTACAGCGCTTCTTGAATGTGTTAGCATTTAGCCTAGCCCCATTCATTCCTATGGCTCCAAACAAAAGTTTTATCTTGTGCCACCATACTTACTCGTGTAACTACTCATGTAACAGTCTTTAAATGGGAAAAACATGTAAGTGTTTGGTGGCTTATAAATTCATCCCTGTTTGGAGCCATAGGAATGAATGGGGCTAGGCTAAATGCTAACACGTGGTGTTTCCCTTAAAGATTTATGTATGTCCCGATCATCACAGATCGTTCTTACATGCCTATAGTTGCAGTTTGGTGAAATACCCCCACCATCACCATAATTTCTTTGTTCCTGACCCCTCTGTCACCAAAAGGTCAAAGCTTTGAGTGACAGATGCAGTAGATCTTTCAGTCTGCTCTAATCAACCTGTCAGACCACATCACCCTAAAAAACACAAACAGCCCACTGCAGTTAAACCATCTGCATGTGACTGTGAAGGTGGACGTGGTCTCCTTGAGAAACCAAGGAGATTCATCACTCTGATGGAGTGAGCAAGAGCTCAAGAAAAGAAAAAGGGGGATGCTAACTATAGACACAGTGAGGAAATAGGAGACCCAGTAACCTTTCCTTAGTGTTTGGGGAAGCTTTATCAAAGCTACTCATAATTAATAGTTCATCTACAGTCAACCTGCTCTTTTCGAAGTGTAAGTTGCACCACTTTTTATTTAACTAATAAAATGCCGTCCAAATCTAAGCAATTTTAAGACTTTCAAAACACTGCCAAGATTTAAATCATTGACTTTTTTTTGCATTTGAGACACTGTAGGTTGTTAGTGTAAAGCTGGATTAATAGAAGTGTTATATTTGGTTAGTCACACTTAACACTGTCTTTCATGCAATGCGGCCTTGAAAATTATTTACGTGCGTGTGCGAAACCTTGAATCTCTGAGGTCGATGTTTGAGGAGAGACCAATCGATCCTGTGGTGAAGAAATGTGTATGCAGGCGATCTAAACTGAATCACTGCGCTCTGCTCAGCATGGCTGCTATCAATGTATCGATGAGCTCTTCAGCTTCATCATTCCAGAAGTGTAGTGTGCCATCAGCGAAATCAATACCCAACAAATGCCTTATCATGTACACATCGGTTAACTGGCATAAATTACTGAAAATATTGCTAAGGAGAGATGCGCAGAGGCCAATAATACAGGGACGACTAGTTAATCAACCCTCTGAGATTAATATAATGCAATTTGAACATTGATTACACTTTGTCATATGCATATTGCAATTTTACATAATAAGTTGCACGGAGCTGTGCAATACTGTTATTGAGTTATGGCTGGGGGGTGAAGCTAGACACATTATAACTAAATAAGCTATAAAATTCTTACAATTTAGCATGTGTTGCTGCTTTTATAAAATGCTTACTTTAGATTTAATGCATATTTTTTAACAAATAGAAGACATAGAAAATGCCTGACTGAAAGTCACCATGAAATCCAAATTAAAATACAGTTGTTGTTTTTTTTACTTTCAGGTTTTTTTTACTTTCAAATACAGAAGAGTCAAGTTTTAAATAGGAAAAATGTTGAAACTCTTTGATTATTTTTTAGCTCGATGGTAATGGTCTAATCAGATTCACTGGATTATGCTAAGCTATGCTAAAAGTGCTAGCGCCAGACTCATAGATCAGCTGAATGGATTCCAAAATGGTACAAATCAAATGTTTAACTCTAGGGTGCTGGTAAATGAGCATATTTTCCAAAAAGTGAAGTGTCCCTTTAAGCCAATGACAAAACAATATTGGCCTCCAGGACTAAAACTTATAGTTTCATGTGAGATTGTTTGCTAGATTGTTCTACTCATTGTCTGTACCTAAGAAAGATGACTCAAAATGTGAAATAGCTGAGGAATGCATCTAGTTGTCTACTGTGCATGTACATCTGTGTGATTCCAAGAAATCATAATTTAGCTGGCTACCCTGTTATCCAGAAAAATAAGAATAGAAAATGCATACAGCTTGGCTTTTTCAGAGACCTCTGCCAAACATGCATCTGAATGAGTCATTCACACACACCTCCCTCATGAAAAGCAATTTGTAGCAATTAGGGTGAAATCTGTCCCTCAGTGCAATAGAATGGCTCAGGGTTGAAAGTCAGTGCCTGGCTTAAAAAGCTTTGGGCTCAAAGGGGAGCGCGTTGTCTTTCATGAGGTCAATTTTGTATCTTTCTGTAGAAAACATCATGGAAAGACGAAGGCTCTGCCTTTTCCCCGTCGCCCGTAGACGACCTTCTGCCGCTTAATCTCATCAAGAGGTACTTAACCTTAAAAATCCCATTTTTGTGATTTTTGAATCTCTTTTTCTCCCCTGTCTTTTAGTCAAAACGAAATAGCCTTTTATTATTAGCAGGATATATTCGATTTATTGTGCGGTTACTTGCAGTGTGAAGAAATGGGAGACAGGAGCTTACCGGCTAAATCGAGAGAAAGAGTAAAGCAATTGCAGTAACTGAGGATGTGAATGAAAGCTCTACCAGATGTCTTTGATACCTGGAGACAGCTATTTGCTACCATTCTCATTCATCTCAACTGCAGCTGCTCTGCTGCCAACTTTGTTTTATCAGATTAGATGGCTAATTATTTATTGGATGTTTTTTGGTAGTGAAAAGTATGTAATGCATAAGATGCAGCGTCAGGCTGATAGATCGATGTGGCCGATATACAGTACTGTGCAGGTCTGAGGCCACCATCACCAGCTTTGTTGTTTTAGCAAAGTTTTAATGTCCATCCATATTTATTTTTCACTCTATTTTAAGATACAAACAGAAAATAAAGGAAATATGTACACAAAATTAAAAACAGAACAATTTTCAGAACTAAATGTCTTCTTCAGGCATCAGTCAGTATTAAGTGTGACCTCTCTTGGCACAAAACACATCTTGAGCTTTTTTGAGGAGACTGAAGTCCTGAAATCATTTGATTAGAATTAGAAATTAGGATTTAATTTCATTTAAGTTTAAGAGATCCTGCAGTTTCCTGCTATTGCTCACACTTCAGCTTATACTTTTATACTGTTTTTAATACTACATACACATTTCCTGTATTTTCTGGTTGTATTCTAATAAAGGGACTGAGAAATAATTATATATGATCACTATAAAGTTGCAAAAACAACAAATCTAATGGTAGCATGGTGGCCTAAGACTTTTGCATAGTACTGTACTGTACAGTATATAGATGTCTTTTTTTACTGTCACCAGCCACATTTTTTTTTTCATGTTTTCATAGGTCTTAAATATTATGCTTAGCCAACGTTTATTTAGTTTTGTCTTTCACACAGAGGTATAAGGAAGGCTTAATAATAATAATAAATGTAGCATATAAATGCACACATTTTATGATACCTTTATGGTAATTTTCAGAACTAGACATCATCCATTTTGAAAATTTTTCTAGATAGGAATCATATCAGCACTGGTAAAGATTCCCATGCTGTGAGCTAATCATTAAAGTGGAAACATTTACGGGACCTCTGACTCGCTACGTTTCACCTTTCGCTCTGATAATCTAGCTGGGCACTAATTGATTACCTGCTGTGGCTAAAAGGCCCCAAAAGGTCAGAATTCGGTACCTCAGAAAGGACACGCGGGGTGGACGCCTCTGAAAGGTCAATGGCCTACCTGTGAGAAAATGGCAGATGAAGAGAGCGCAAAGCGCGGGCCCATGGGAGGCCCGGTGTGGGTAATTTGGGGGCAGACAGACAAAGCAGCAGACTATATATAAGCACACAGGCGCAACATTTGCCAGACAGAGTCATTCTATCTCTCTGCCAGTTCAGTAATCCAGGTCACAGTACAGCAGGAGAGGTGTTTAAGAACACAGCTCAGGAGGACCCATTGCCCCCTTTGCCAAATCTGCTGAATGAGATCTTTAGTTGTTTTTAATTGGGTATGTTTCGAGTATGTGAAACGGTGACCGTAAACTAATAAAAGATTGCTGATTT
This sequence comes from Misgurnus anguillicaudatus, assembly GCF_027580225.2. Classification (NCBI taxonomy): domain Eukaryota; kingdom Metazoa; phylum Chordata; class Actinopteri; order Cypriniformes; family Cobitidae; genus Misgurnus; species Misgurnus anguillicaudatus. The sequence continues at coordinate 12,814,308 of NC_073351.2, forward strand.
AAGTATTATTAGTCTTTTAATTGCCCTCAAGGGTTTATTTTTCACACACAAACCCACACTCTTTGAATCCGATTCAAAATCGGAAATATCTACAGACACTGCTGTTCTTCCTAGGGGGGCCTGTACTCATGGGACCTGTGTGATTCGAAGGCTACGAATCAATTACTAGCTATTAAACACAGAAAAAAATGGATTTCTAACTTCTTTTTGGGAAATTTTCCTGCAAAGTAATTACATCTGGCTTGATTTTTAGCTCGTGCCAACATGTATCCTTTTTCTGATTTCAAGCTGGCTTGATTTCTTTTTCTTGCTCTCTTCAGTTTAATCTCTTTCTCACACTCTTTCTCTCTAATTAAATCAGCTTGAGCTTCATTTTGTCAATTACCAGTTCCTCCAAACACCATCATCATCCCCCACAGCACCCATCAACAAACAGCGGACATTCCTTTTGTCTTAGTTTCTACCCCTCTGCTTTCACTACAATAAAAAGCAAGGCTGTAAAAGAAGCACACCTATGTTTTTTAGCTGACACACTCTCATAAACTCTTTAAATCTACAAAACATAAAATCTGTCAGTGACAGCTGAACTCGTGTTTGAGAATTTAAAGAGACAATCACCAGATGTGTAAATGAATGGTTGTTCTGTAAGGTGCAGAAACCGTGATCTTTATCCATTAAGCATTAAGCTGCGACAGACCTGTTTTTGAGAGAAAACACAGAACAGCTTCAGACAGCGCTGACCGCCTTTGATTTACACAAAAAGGACCCCTTGAAAGACAGAATAGTCAGCGACGTGCCGCCTTTGTGGAGAGCAGTTCACCATGAGCGATCCCTCCGGACAGCACACCGCCTGTCAGCCCGATGTACTTCATGCTACTGTGATGTGAAAGAGTTGTAGGTAAGATGGAATACCGCTGGTAAGGTGGAGAGATGAAGAAAGAGATTTCAGAGGACCGTTGGGACATAAGCAGGAAGAAAGAGAGCTGACTATCAGCAGAAACCACAGAAATACACACACACACACAGAGTGTCACATCTCCTCCGAGGTTTAAGTTGTAATATTTCACTGCATTGTTTTTATTATTTATTTATTTTAACTGTAAGCCGACTCTTCCTGCTTCGCTTGCGTTTCTTTGGTCTTTTTGTTCGCTTCATTCTCTCTTCAGGGCCGACGTTACAGGTAGCCATGCTGACGCCAGGATATTCATTGGTGCTAATGGAGAGCTGTTGTATGGCATCTGCACTATGCGCCTTTATTTCAGTCAGTCAAATTTCTGATGCATGCTAAACTCACTTTGAAACTTAGAAAGTCATTAAAATGTAGATTTGATCATTTAGGAGAAATTGTGTTGTTAAGCGCTTAATACAACAAAACTAAGTGAGCTTTTTTTGTTAAACCTCAGTCAATGCATTTATTATCAACACGACTTTAACAGCTGACAGCAAAAATGCTTTTATTTTCGAAAATATGCCCGATGATTCGTATAGTCTCCAAACTTCATTAACTTATTCAGTCCATTATCCCCAATTGTAAATGATATCAGCTCTAGGAATAGAAATTGAATTTTAGCTGTATGGGCTGCACGGCTTCTTTAAAACTCCATTCTGTGCATATTGAGATTACCTTTATGAAGCCTTTGAGAATCCATTTACCCAAGGCCCCAGCACATTGGTTCCTTCTCACTATCTCGGTGGTATTTCCTGCTTTTGAATACCTTTTATTTCCTTCGTCTCCGCGCATCGCTACGTTTTATATCAACGGCTCTGTGCACTTTCAAATCGGCTCTTTCTCTTTGAAAAGCAAAACAGTGGGATGGGTTTACGGTCTCCGCTGAGATAGAACCGCAGTAAGCGGAACCGAAAGCCCAATCCGTATTCAGTGAAAGGGTGCTCGTGATATTAAAGTTATCAGTCAAACTAAGGCAGGGTTGCGGTCCTTTAAATAATGAACAAATTGAACTCATAGAAGTATTATCAGCTTCTGGCACCAGATATGCTTAACTGCATAAATCCATATGGAGCCGTTTGGCTGAGAGACCGCAAAATAAACGAAATAAAACAACAAGAGAAAAGCTCCCACGTACATTTTATGGCTCAGATGTTGCTCTGACAGCTCCGAAGATTTATTTGGCGATCACATGTTTTATTCATGCTTTAACTTTGATGTGTCTTGTATAAAATTAATCTGAGCACGGTCTGAGACATTGTTGAGATCTCTACTGAAGACACACGTGTTATTTTTTTTTTTCTCTGGGAAAGCTGGAGAATTAAACAGAGGTTTCAATTTAATCTCTGTGCCGTCTTAAAGAAAGAACTGAAATATTAAAGAGAACTCATTTTTCATTCTTATGAGCACACAAACAGACCCTAAACACAGACTTGCATGCTTATACGCATATTCTTACCTCTTTGAGACAGCAGAATGATGGCGTGTAATTATTTTTTCAATGGTGGACCATGTGTTTATCGGAATGTTAATGTTCGCATAATAACAGGCTCCGCCGCGCGCCTGAGAATGTCAAGCCTGTCCGGCTGTCAATCACCGCTCGAAATAGCAGGGCAAATAAGCATGCGCTGCCATCACGGCAACTGACAGACAGAATCCGCAGCAGCCTTTAAGCTGACAAATATCAGGGACGCGTATGAGAGGAATTATTCTATCAATGAAAAAACAGGAAGAGGGTGGCCAATCCTTTTCAGAGAGAGATAAAGAGTCTGCAGGGTCTTGTAATAGCGCTCACAAGTTTGACTAGATGGTGAAAGAAGGAGAGGGAAGGAGGTTATACATTGCCAGATAATAATACATTTTGGGCAGTGCTGGTTGGTTTTCTCTGTGCCATAACCAAAAATATTTTAGGAGGAACTTTTACTTTATTTCCAAAATGTAATCAGAACTGTCTTTGTCTCACCGAAATTTGGGAGAATGGTTAGGCAGATTGTTGGCTATAGTGTAAGCTCTGTTGGGCACTGTGTGTGTGGGAAGAGAGCTTCTCTATGTGGGATTTGCCTGGAGCTTTTCTTCTGGTCTATTTGCATGTAACACGAGGTAAATCACTTCCTAAAAACGAGCATCCTACTAAGTGCCTTCTGCTTTCAAATAATTAACAGCACCATGCACCAAATAAAACTGTGCTTCTGGTTTCTTTAGTGAAAGTGACATGATTTGCGAAGTCAAATGCTATCCAATCGTAAAAAGACCTCTGAAAACGTTTTCGAGATGGATTTAAATCCGATCACGCAAACCATTTCAGGAGGTGGTCTCAGGACGCATTTCAGATGAAACTGGACAAGTGTAAATACATCTGGTTGATGAAACCACATCTGTCAGCGCATAACTCCTCCCAAACGCAAACACGTCACCCAGGAGGTTAGCCGGTAAAGAGGCAAACAAACAAACGTGACATGCTTATTGCTTCATGGAGCAACGGGAGCGGGTAAAAAAGCTTTCTAGAACCAATAAAAGAGTTTAATGACAAACTCAAATGACATTAAACAAAGAAATAAAACTTTGAAAGAGAGTTTTGTGAACGCTTTTCCCTGTCATGGTCATCGCGCCGTCACTCCTGCTACTGTGTACTGCGTTGCGTGCTCCAGCTCATGCCGAGCAAGGAGACGCGCATCCCCTACCCAACATACAGTACAATATACAGTACAGTAAGTGCTGCTTTTGTTGCATAAACATTGTCTTAAGTTTTTTAAGGCGGAGTAATTAATAGTGTATTTGCATTTTGCGTGGGAGTAAATTACGTTTTGCCAAGACGCATTTTTGTGGCCAAATGTAAATGGAACATTTTTAACAAATCAGATAGCTATCCGATCCGAGAAAACACATGAAGTGACCAGGTGTAAAAAGCCCCAAAATGTCAAAATGTGACCTCTGCATTTAAAGGAAGACACCACCGTTTTTCAATATTTTACTATGTTCTTACATCAACTTAGACAAATTAATACATACCTATCTTTTATCAATGTGTGCATCTTAGTACAGCACGTCGTGAATGTGTTAGCATTTAGCCTAGCCCTATTTAGTCCTTAGGATCCAAACAGGGATGAATTTAGAAGCGACCAACCACCTCCATGTTTTCCCTATTTAAAGACTGTTACATGAGTAGTTACACGAGTAAGTATGATGGCACAAAATAAAACGTGGTGATTTTTTAAGCGGTTAAAAAATGAGAACTATATTGTATGGCGGAAGAGCACTTAGTTTGCAGCACTTTGAGCTCGGCGAAGTAACATCATCGCTTCTGACTACTCCCCCTCTCGGTCAAACTTCTGTCAATATCACTGGACCCGAGGTCGAGGTGCAAACTAAGTGCTCTTCCGCCATACAATATAGTTCTAATTTTTTATCCGCTAAAAAAATCGCCACGTTTTATTTTGTGCCACTATACTTACTTGTGTAACTACCCATGTAACAGTCTTTAAATAGGGAAAACATGGAATTGTTTGGTGGCTTCTAAATTCATCCCTGTTTGGATCTTAAGGAATGAATGGGGCTAGGCTAAATGCTAACACATTCACAACGCTCTGTACAAAGATTAAGTGTACGAATTGAAAAAAGATAAGCATGCACCCATCTGTCCAAATTGAGGCAAGAACACAGCCAAACATTGAAAAACGGTGGTGTTTTCCTTTAATCCATCCTCGTGAGTATTAAATAGACACCCAAAGCAGTGGCCAGCTATCACTGCAGCGCCAAGGGAGCAATTCAGTCATTCAAACTGATGACTTCAGGTTACAAACTCTCTAACCATTAGGCCAGGACTGCCCCCGCACTGTTCCTATGGCATCAATCGCAGCCACGCCATTTGTAAAATCTAATTGGCCCTTTGTACATAATTGTACACAAAATATATTCTAATTGAGTTTTGTTATTGAAAGAGTTGAACTTTGTCAACTTTTACCTAAACTTCACACCCAGTAGGCCGCCCTTATGCTATTATATGTGAAGGTTTTCAAAATGTTCCTCAAAGAAGACCAATTTTTGGTTCTCTAAAGAACCATTTCTTATCGTTTTAATAGTCTGTTGAACCTTTTGTGCAACATATTTAGTAGATGTTATTTTTAAGAGCGCACACACCTAACAGCGGATGTCTCTCATCTGTAATCAGATGCTGATGATCAGACCCATCATCCTTTATCTGCTTTTCTTTAATAAAGGCTGTAAGCTGATTACCAGCCCAAATGCTGGCTTTTCTGAGCAGTTTTGGCTTTTTTTCTTTATCTTACAAAATGCCATGTGTGTGGCTGCTCCAGGTTTATAAAAGAAGTGAGACACACACACAAGCCGCTCTGCTTCACATTGCTGTTTATTAAAGGATTTCTTGTCCGAAAAGGGTGAAATTCCCTTTTCATGAGGCTTGTCTAGATTTTCCACACCGAACCTCTTCTTTTCTCCATCCTCACTTTTTCATTACATGGGTTTTTCTCTTCCCCCGGGGTCATTTCAAAGACTCCACTTATTGCTAAGTATAATTGGCTTCATGCCACAAAATGTTGTGTCTGAAGCCCGAGCAATCGCTTTGAAGTTGGAAATGGCTTGACGTGTTAAGAGCGTGCGCTGCCCTGCTGCATTACAAATGAAAAACTGGCAGGCATGGGTTGAGGTATCGCATATACCACTTATATGCTGAACCAACATGAGCATTTAACACTTATTTGATTGTGACAGACAAACTGAGACTAAGAGCTCACATGCTGCTACCGCCTTTGGCAGATTATAGCAACGCTGTACGTTGAGCTTTTCATACTTTGTTAAGAATGATTATGGTAATAGCATACGGATTAAGTAACCTGCTTGCCGTGTGACTGGCTCTGTTGCCAGTAAATAGGAACATTTTAATGCTCAGATGTTGCACTTTCAAAGCAAAGCTATGTTTCAGTTCAGTTTGGCATCATGGATTTGAATCACAGTTCTGACATATGTCAAATAAAATGTAAATATCGGCATCAGGTGGGCCGAGTAACATACAAATATAAATATATGACAAAATGTATATATTACTAATCTCAGATCATTAGATCCAATACACATTTCTTAAACACAAGAGCAAATATGAGATTACAAGGGCATTTTAAACAGAATAAATGCATTATAATACGCATGAAACATGACCAAAATCTCTTTTTGTGCTTCTTTTAACTCTTTCCCTGCCAGCTTTAAAAAAAAATTGCCAGCCATCGCCACCATTTTTTAGTATTTTAACAAAAGTTGAATGCCTTCCAGAAAATGTTCTGTATATCAAATTAAAAAACAAACGTTCAAAGAAAGAAAAAACTTTCCCTTTCATATGGCTAGGTTTCTTCAAAAATACAAAATTCTTAGCAAAAAGCTAAGATAATTGTATTTTTGTGAAGGACTTTTAATAGAGATCAGATTCAGAGCAATCCTTAAAACATACACGGAGTTTGAACTATTTGCCCTAAGGGAATACTTCCGGGTTTAATAAGTTGGGGAAGAGAGCCGTTTGGTGGATAATAGCGGAAATACGGATTGCCGTAAAAACTCGTCATTGTCAGGGAAGCGTTTTCCCTTAATTGACGAGATAACTTGTAAATGGCGGGAAAAGAGTTATCTCAATGTCGTCTACAAGCCCTTTCTTTTCTATGACAATCCAGTCAGGGCCATTGGAGATTCACTTTCGTCACCGTTTCTTTTGTCATTCATCTATCCGAGCTCACAGCCGCTTAGGTGAGGACAGCGAACAGATCCCCCTAATGCTGATTTAAAAAGAGACCAATTTCACCTCTGTCGCTTCTTGAGCTCACAGCATCTTTGGGGTCTCCGGTACCATCACGGTAAATCTTTAAACAGAGGTGTCACCTGCACACATTTAAACGAATTAATGGCTAACCTGGGGCGGTGTGTTTGTGCCCTTAAACACTTACACACATACACACAGCGTTCAAGGAGGTTAACCAAGCACATAGGACTTGCAATAATCGATTCCTAATTTCATGCTGAGCGCCTCAGTTTAATCTGTACCAAAGAGAGAGAGAGAGAGAGAGAGAGAGATTGGGGAGGTTGAGAAGCAACTGCATAAAATGAAGAGTAGAACTATAAATCTGTCTCCTCTTTCTGAATATTGAGTGTGGTATAAGTATAGCAATAATGCATGATATTGAATGTTTAGCAGGTGAAGCAGAACGATATCCCATTAGACAGCACAAGAGACTCTTCATTACAGTCCAATTACTGCTCACCTGCCAAGCCATCAGAATACCAAACTCAGCGAGCTTGTTCACGTTTTGTAGCTTGCAGGTTCGACAAGATTTCCCGTCTGGCTGAGAGGAAAGACTTCAGTCACTCTCATGCGAAATAAATGCGAGTATCTTTGATATATACACTCTGGGAGGAAATCACTAGGAATAAAATAGCACCTACTGACAGGGGTGTTTACGTGTACGCGTTGTTTATGCGACTGGTTCACTACAGAACAAACACAAATTGGTGCTAAATACAATTACTGTACTTAATTTACGTTAAGTTAACAGGACTGTCGGTGATTGCATGTGCTAAAACACTGCGAGCACAGGAACTGATTTTACTTTTAAGGACTCAACTTATGTGAGTGAGCATCAAAGAGGCAGATCACAGCATGTTATACAGCAGACCAACTTTATAACCTGCACACGGCACTGCAACACGCAGCAGAACCTTCCTGAAACATTTAATCAAGTTTGTGTGCATGTGTCTGAATAGGCACAGTCCAGATGTTTGCCAGTGTGGATGCGAGACTTGAATTGCATTTTTGTTATGCATATTTTAGGGCACCTTGAAAGATACCACAAAATTAATAAAAGATAAAATGGTAATTGTACATATTATAGGATTCAATTAACTTAACTTGCACATTTAACCCCCAGCCCAGACAAAACATTGCACTACGTTTTTAAACCGAGACGGTGATGCGTTGAATACCCTTTTTTGATGACGCAAGAGTTGCAACTACGGTAGCTGAAAAGGCCATTCTTTGTTTCCGGAGTCTGATGAAATTATGATGTGTTTAATACTGTAAAATACTCTTAATGTTACATTCATTGCCATTGCTGTCCAGAATGAAAGACAACATTCCAACTTAGATGCATTTTGCGAGCTGTCTCTTTAGTACCACATGGTTTATTTACATGTTGCTGCTGATTGGATTACAGTTCTGACACACCCACCAAACAAGAGAAAACATGGCTCAAACGCAGTTGCATACCGTTTCCACAAAACATGTCGTTCAACCCGGAAACGGTAGCAAAACGTTGCGCACCGGTTTGAACTTGAACGTGCACACCCTTACTTTTATTTTCCACAATTATGCACCTCAATCCTGTCTTAACTGCAAGCAAAAGCTTCAAATGAGAGAAGTGGGAAGTTATCTCCTAAAATCACTCAAATCATATGTTTTATTTATAAACTCTTTTTGGTTATTGTTATGAATTTGTCTACCCAGTCTCATGTAGATGCGTATAAATAGCACAAAGTGTGAAAATCGTGCAATACATATGCAAAATTCCAGTTTGGCATGCATATGATACGTCAGTCCTTCCCATTCACTTAAACGGTGCATCTTTTTTTGTCGTTTTATTTATTGGTTTCTCTTTTTTTCTTAATTTTCGCTTGGGTTTAGGGTTAGATTTCAGATTTGCTTAAGGAGGTTATTTAATATACAGGTTTCTCCATGTTTTTGTCTATATTTAAGCCAAGGTTGCTTGGAGTTGGGGTTAGAATTGGGGTTTGGGTTAAGATGTCATTTTTATATAACAAAAAGTTGTTCTTTAACCCTAAACCCAAGCGAAAATTGTAAAAAAAAAGCAAAAAAAGAAAAGAGAAACCAATAAATAAAACGACAAAAAAAGATGCACCGTTTAAGTGAATGGGAAGGACTGGCGTATCATATGCACGCCAAACTGGAATTTGGCATATGTATTGCACGATTTTCACACTTTGTGCTATTTATAGGCAACTCCGTGAGACTGTGTTGGAATTTGCACTGGTGGAAAAATGTAAAACATCTCCAACAGTGGCTGTATACCTTCAAGAAAAAAAGTTGTTTTACAGCTGTACCTTCCAGTGACCAATTGTTTCTCGAATTTGGAAAAATCTACTGAGTGCACACTAACATCCTGTTTTTGTCCCTGGCTGGCTGATGAACAGGTTATCAAGCCCGTTGACCTTGTTTAATTGAATGATAATTAACCCTTAATGAGTAATCAGAGGGTCCACCCCCTCGCTAATGAGGCACACGCGAGGACGACTAGATTACACATCTACCTCGCTGAAGAGGCAGCTGCTACCTCTGATGGTGTTCGCTGCCCGCCGGAAAGAGAGGGGAGAATGAAGAGTAGTAGTTAATGGAGCCTGCAATGAACATGAATTGATGTGTCACGAACAATAAGAATTAGTAGTAACAATTGAGAAACAATGTGTCCAAGAGAGAACTCAAATAACTAAATGGTTTTATTCTTATAAATTACTGAATTAACAGAATTTAAAACACTATTAGTGTTATTTTAGCATTTTATTAAAAGGGATAATGGATGTTTTAGGATTGCAAGCAGTGCTGGATCAGCAATCCGTTACATCCCTATCACATACATGTACAGCCAACAGGCAATGCATACATGTTTCAAATAAGCACTTAAAAATCTTCGAAAATCTTTTCATATAATACTGCGATAAGTATGCTATCTCTCTCCAGTATCTGTCAAGTGTTATTATCATGACTGCAATCCCATTTCTTACTGTGGATTCATTTCTATTCCTCACTCATGGATGGCAGGCACTTAAACAGAAGCCATTTTGTCCCTATATATCCGATGAGTGCTGCCTGCCCTGTCATTTTCAGGACATTACCCTAGATTTCATGTAATGTTGTCTTTCACTCAATATTCCTTTGATTAGATAGTCTCTTTTAGAGATACACAACAAACCATGGCCTGATCCGAGTACTGTAGTACTTTTCTTACAATCTCTGATGTATGATAAAAGGCATGTCTAGACAAAACGATTGAAGATTATTTTCACTAACTGACTGTAAGACAGTTCGATCTTTCCTAAGACGTTTTATGACCAGCACTGCTATTAAATATTTTAAGATCTTTGGATAAAAGTATGGAAAGTGTCCAACAAAAATAGATAAAAGATGGAAAGCATGTTTTGCCTAATTGCAGAAGATGAGGTCCTAAGACCACGTTAACCAGCGTAAGCCATCACTTTTAGTATCCATTAAGCGGCCTGGAGCGCCGTAAACCCTTCCCTCTCTCACTTGTGTATTTTTATTGGCAGACCTCGAGTTTGCCACCGTCAGCTTGCTTTTAAAGTGCTGCTTCAGTCATATTTCCTTTGATGCGCATTAGAAGGAATTTCTGCAATCTAAAATCTCACTACTTCATGCAGATTTATCAATCTTCACCGTGACTTCAAAACTCTTCCCTGGCAACGGTTGTCTGCTCAGAAGATAGATGTCCACCATCTTGATTACCGGATTTATAAACAATGGCAGTGAATCTCGTCCAAGCCGGCCATCTCCGCTTCCTATTCATACTCGGTGCCTTTTTTCAATCACAGCAAGCCCCTTGAAAAGCATTAGAGAGTCAGCATTGCCACGAGGCGGTTGAAAATAAAATAATACGTTTATCAGAGGGATGTTAGCACTTATGAACATCCTCTCTTGCCATCTGAGGAGCCCAAGCTGCTTATCATAAAAAAGCCACCAATAATCATAAAGCTGGCTATAACTAAACCTGTAAATCCAGGCTGGAAATGCAGGCTGGGGCTTTGCCATCTTTTACATATAGCAGTTAAATGGGTCTGATCCTTTCATCCAGCTCAGATTGGTTTAGGTAGGGGTGCAGCATCTGGCCACATCAAACCCTGGCCTGGGGATAACAAATAAAAAAACTCTGTTGCAGGTTTGCGTTGGATGTTGGTGTCAACGTTTGGTTGATTATCACAGTTTACAAATGTAGCAATCCTGTTATTATTAAATGTCATTGTTGGGTGATTTGTTTTGGCTTGTGTGAGCCTAATATAAACTCATATGGAAGGCTTCTGGGATTACTGACTAAATTCCACAACAGTAATTTCTTATTTTTCCAAATTTGACCAAAGATAAATGTAGATTTTTTTAGTTTTTTTTTTTCAAATGAGAAGCATAATGGATGAGTAAGCGAGCCAGCAAATCCATGTAATCCATGTGAGTATTAAAACGAAGCATGCCATGATCCAGATATGTCCAAATGGTTGCGTTTTCACATGCCCTGGAGCGTAAATCTTACTCCAACTGAGCTAGGCACTGAAACCTCAGTATGGAGGTATGCAAAGTGAGGAATTAAGTGGTGTATCAAAAAATAATGAACGTCTTTAGTCGAGCTTTGGCCAGGAGCATTAATGACTCCTAGTTCTCTCTCTCCAGCACAAACACTTTGAGGATGAAAAGAAGAGACATCTGTAAACACATACGGCTATGTTCTCCCTCATTCAGTTAATCCCACTTAAGTCCAAACCTCTTGGGCTACTTCTGCTTAAAACCTCCTCGAAAACCCAGGTTTCGGTCTCTCGTCGTTCTCACTTTCTAAAAAAAGGTAAACAGATTGGAAGCTCAACTGTTTTCTTTCCACTCTTGTATAAAGCAAAGATGAGAACAAGCTTCATAAGATGTCATTCTCAAATTTGTTATGGGCGAATGGGGAGGAGGCAATGTAATACCAGTTGTTTCAAAGCTTTGAAAAGCCCTAAGAGAACAATTACTCTCTATGCATAGATTTATCTTGCCCGGCAGCCTGTAGAGAAAAAGAAATGATTTCTTCCAACAGTGTACTGTGAGTCAAGAACAGGATCAAGATTACTGCACGAGCAAATGCATCAATGCTTGTACTCGAATCAACTTTCTTTATACTCAATTAATGAGCTTAGAGGTTGTTCATGAGCAATCTGGTGGGTATACATTAAAATATTATGTGTCAGCAGTCAAACGAGGTCATGAAATATAGATGCTTAAATTGGAGATGAAATTAAACAAATATGTTCAGAGTAATCTGGGACACTTGTGATGCAAGAAACCCATGAGACTTTTGGAAACTAAAGATCAAAGTTTTTATTTAGGCCTAAAATGTGGAAGAAAAAAAATCAATGCTTTAACACCAGTCAGGTGTTAAAAGCTTGGACAAATAGTTAGCTCTCTTAGGGCGCACTCACACTATCCAAACCAAACCGCGCTCGGGCGCGTTTGACCCCCAAAGCCTGGTTTGTTTGACAAGTGTGATCGCTCTGTTCCGCGCCCGGGCGCGGATTGGTTAATCGCGCCACGGCCGGGTTGCAGAGGTGGGCCGGACAGCGGTTCACTTGGGCTCAGGCGCGGAAGGCTGTGGTGTGAGCGCAAAGGTGAAGACGTCAGCTGCGCGACCACTCACCTTCATCTGCCGCTGTAAAAACCTTTTGATGCGCGCAGCGGGGTTACGTGAATGTCCGAGCTGCACACGTGACAGGTCAACTAAGCAATATGATGACATGCGAGAAGGCTGTCTGTAATCGCGCACCAAACGACTCTGAATAAAAAACACAGACTTATCATTACGGTGGGTTCCAGTGTTAAGAGAGAGCTTTACTTCCTGCTTTTTTCAAAACAATCGCATTTTAATGACGAAAGCGCGCCCGGACTCGGATCGATATAAAGAACAGTGTGAGTGCGTGCACCTGGGGGAGTAGGGAGGGGTGACAATCGCTCTGGGGCATGGTTTGGTTTGGTTTGGATAATGTGAGTCCGCCCTTAGACTCAGCATGGTGACCGAATGAAATTAACAGGCTACAAGACTCGGATTTAATCAATATAAAAAAAAGGTTTTATTTAGCTTGTTCAGTGTAAGAAATTGTGTTTTGTGACTGATTTGGTAATCATTTGAACCTTTGGTCACACTTTATTTTACGGCATAACTGTTACAGTGTAATTATACATTTAAGTACTAAGTAATAATTATTAACAACATGTACTTACTATAGGGTTGGGGTTAGGATTAGGGTTTGGTTTAGGGTTAGTTACATGTAACTATGCATAATTAACTGTTATTACTATAATAATTACATGTAGCATGTGTAACAAAGACACCGTAAAATAAAGTGTTACCGAACCTTCTTTTCTCCACTTAAAGAGTATTTAATATGTACTTTTTCAAAGTATACTTAAAGGATAATTCAGGTATTTAACACTTTGAGTCTCATTTCTGGTTTGTTTTGGATGAACTACAGTGGTGGACACTGAAATTTTGACAATGGGTCGTGTCTTGACTTTTTGACTCGTTTAGAAGCGTCTCTTGACTGCTTCAGAATGGAAGTCAATGGCCATGTCATTAAAACAACACTTAACGTTCATTTTCAAAACTGTGCTACTCACCGATTGTTTTGTGGTGTTCGTTGATGATTAAAACAAATATATCGGCGCAATGTATGATTTCAATCCGTGTTATTTGCTATAGTGGAACTATTTTTTCAGATACCTCACAACCGCGTATATACTTCCGCTATATATTTGAGTCTTACAAAATTCCAAATAAAACACGACAGAAACTGTATTTTGCTACACTACTTGTTTTTAATCATCAACAAACACCACGAACCACTCGGTGAGTAGCACAGTTTTGAAAATGAACGTTAAGTGTTGTTTTAATGACATGGCCCTTGACTTCCATTCTGAAGCAGTCAAGAGACGCTTCTAAACGAGTCAAAAAGTCAAGACACGACCCATTGTCAAAATTTCAGTGTCCATCACTGTAGTTCATCCAAAACAAACCAGAAATGAGACTCAAAGTGTTAAATACCGGAATTATCCTTTAATTGCTCATGAATCTCGATTTTTTAGTAATGTATTTTAGTGCACTTGAAGTTTTAAAAAGTTGTTCCATTTTAGTATACTATTTAAACTTAAAGTGTAGTCAAATAGATACTAAGTTGAAGTTAATACATAATTGAATACACTTAATAATAATTTTAATTAAAGTTATATGATTTTTTTTAAACATGCAAGCCTATATGTAAAAATCTATTACAATATTTACATTATATGTATGCATTTATAGTATATTTATATCACTTGAATCAGAATGCCACTGTAAAACCTTGATGAAGCATAAAGAGAGAGATATAGGTGCCATATCTGAAATTACTTTTAGCCCTAATAAATCATTTTTAGGTGCAATTGAATCTATTTGCATTGAGGCCGGCCTTTCTTTTGCATATGTATGAAAGCACGCCTCTTCATATTCATTACATATTCATTAAAGGGAAGCTTCAGAAATGCATTGTTATTAATCTGTGTTAGCTCGGAAATGCCGTCAAGTGCAATGGCTTTTTGCATGCAAACCTTTGGGAGTTTAAAAAATAACCATTATAGTGAAATATTCTTTGGCAGATGGAGCGGCTTGTAGGGATGAAAAATGATAGTGATATTTAAGAAAATCTGCCAAAATCCATCAGACTGCTTCAGTGAACAAACGAACTATGCAAACCACAGCGGTCAATGAAAAGAGCCTCCAGTAGAGCAAAATTAGGGATAGGGCCATAAAAGCGTTCCCTTGGAGGACATGCAAAACTCCAGAGCCCTGGCCTAGAGCTGCCCGGCAGGCCATCAAACTGCCTCCAGGTCCCTAGATAGACAACAAAGAGGTCCAACTGTGAAGCGATTTGGCATGTGAGTGTTTTTTAGCAAGAAGAAAGTCTCACTAAAAATGCCATTTTAGATGGGGAGCGTCTGACAATGTTCAGCTGACTCGAAGGACGGCAGAAATCTTGTACTGTTTGCCTGTGGCATCAAAAAGACGAGCAAACAAGAGAAAAACAACACTGAATTCTGATGCTGAGATACCAAAGGATTTGGCGAAGGAAAAAATGTTTTGTTGTCCTTGAAATCAGTTTCCGGTTTCTACCTCAAACCTCTTTGCTGGTACAGAGCCAGAGGAAATTGCTTTTTCTCTTCCATTTTCTCAGGTCTTAGAGGTTTGTTTCTGATGGTGGATGGAGTGGAGGGGTTAGTCATTGACCTTACGCTCCGTCACAACACCCCACTGTAGACTCTGGTTAATAATAATAAGATGGGGTCGTGTATGCTGACTGGCTTCATCAGCCTGTTCTCCCTGAGCAACTCTCTTATTTAAATCTCACATTCAACACAATAGCACTACCTGAAATTCCTCGGAGAACCCATCAGCGGCCAAGTTAGATCTTATGCAGTTTATTTGAAAGCAATGTCTCATTCAGAGAGATAGAAATCATGCAGTTCAGTAACCAATACGTGATAATCACACGAAAACAGGAATTCATTATACGATCACGAAAAAACACGAAATTTCGTGATAATAGAACGATAAAAGAATAAAAAAATATGTGACTTTATCACAAAACTTTGTGAGACTGGGTAGAATAAAATAAACCTGTACATGTTTTCTCTCTAAAACCACATTTACACAATTAAAAAGTCCTATTGTTTACCCCACAATGATTTTGAATGGTAGACTTTGTAAATAGTTTTTTTTTTGGCTTACAACCTTGTGAACTTACAAAACCTGCAAACCTGCCTTGGAGAACATGACTTTGAAGAATATTTTCTATATTTGGGTCTTACAGGGTTAAACTAATATACTAAAACACCTAGGGGCGGTATCCCAGAAAGGGCTTATCTTAGTCTCAGGCTAAAATGGATCCTTGAACTGCCTTAATTTAAAAGGCAACTTGCATTGACATATCTTAACATATATCAGTGCTATTGTTTTGTCTCAAGATGCACACCAGTAATGTCCAGGAAACTGTGCCTTAAAGTAATACATTTTATTTATTCAAAGTCATAAAAAAATCAGCTTTTAGATGGCTGCAAATGCTTCAAGTGCAAACACATCTCTTTCACTGCTAATAACGGACATCATAATTCATATTTTTTTCTTCAGTTCAATATTCTACTCACAACAGATTACACATTATCAACCAACAATAGGCCTGAAGGGGTTTTGATCCCACATCTAATCTAATCACAGATGGAGACCTGCATGTCCTCAGATGCCACTCAGAAGTATGATGTAGAGGAGTGTCAAAGATAATGTGATAATGTCTTTGAGGTTCTGGAGTGCTGGTGGGCTGGATGAGCAGGATTTGGGTTAAGTGCTTGAATGTGTGGTTGAGGTGTTTTTTTGGGGGGGTCTTCAGTAATGGTTGGTGGTAAGGCTGCTGTATGGATTATGACGGCCTGCTGCAGATTGTACGGATTATGGGATTGACCGACGTCTTGCGCGTAGATTGCATGAGAGATTGAGAGCAGATGGATGTGATTTGCATGTGATTATCCCTCTGCATTGTCACTGATCTTCGTCATCCCGTTTCATTTTCCCAGAATGCCTTGTTCATCTCAGGCACCAAATCAAACCCCAATCCCCTGCGACCTAGCAAGCTAATAGGAACAATTTACATTGCCCATCCCTTTCCTTCTTTTATCACCTCTCGGGCTTCCACAAATTTCTCACCTGTAATAATTTGTGCCTGTTTTGTATTCCTCATTAACCTTGCATTGAGTATTTCCTCTGTTATCTAAAGGTCATGTCCTTTGGTACTGTACCTCTTAAGCTCACTCCACTCAAATAATTGAAGTGCAGAACAACTAAATGCTATTTTTAGTTTGCAATATGCTTATGAATGGGTGCAACAATATTGCGCCCTAAACCAGGTCATGCTGGAGTTGTGCCAGGTGCACCCACATAATCCTGATTCATGCTAAGGGGATACATAGAGTACTTAATATGCAACCCTGTATCACGAAATTATATACCTATAGCATTTCTGTTTACGTGTCACTGTCACATATTTTTTACTAAACTGTTTTGTCCTATTTTTGTTTCAAACCATTGATGCTTCGGTTTAGGGTAAGATTTGGTGTTTGCGTTAGGATGTCACTTTAGGTATTGGTTTATACCTTTTTTTCATTATTTATTTTATTTTATTTTATGATTTTTAAACAATTGTCGCCTGGCATTACGGTTAGAGTTGGGTTTGGGTAAGGATGTCATTGTATGTAAATCTAACCCTAAACCGAAGCCACAATGGTAAGACAATAGGACAAAACAGTTTTGTAACAAATACTTGACAGTGACACGTAAACAGAAATGCGTGACATGTTCATGCAAAAAGGCGGAAAAGCGTGTCAGTGTCACGGAAAAGACTCAAATTTACGTAACTATAGGTACGTAATTTCCTAATACTAGGTTGTAATATGACATAAATGTGTTTATGCAGTAAAACATTTGCAGGACAAAATGGATCAGTCTTATTTGTTGAAGAGGATAAGGTATGGATTTAAGTTAAAAAGACACATTTTTATTACATTTACGCATTTGGCAGCCCAAAGCGACTTACAGTGCATTCATGGTGCACATATTGTAGATTTTTTATAATTGTGTATTTTTGGGGAGATGGAACCCATGACATTTATGTTGCTAACACAATGGTCTACCAACTGAGCTTCATATTCATCAGATATTAATGCTACACTAGACAACTAGATGTATGTTATGTAAATGTAGTGCTTCAAAATATTGCATTAGTTTAACCCATGGTTGGGTAAATATTAGAGGATGGATACCCGAACCGAGCCCGACGGGACCCGACGGGCCGGGCTCGGATAAATATTTAGAAATTATGTTTGGGTTCGGGTCGGGCTCGGCGCAATAAGGCATTAAACATTTGAAATTTAAAACAGCTTATTATAATATGTAGGTAGCCAATGGACCTGTTTAAAGCGATAGTTCATCTTAAAATGAAAAAACGCGTTCTTATTCATCTAATGTTTAATAGCAGGTTGCGAAACAACTTCATAGGTGCATACGGCCACCTACTGTATCGGGTGCACAGCATGAGGGCGAAAATACACTATAAGGGGCTCCTGATAAAGTAGGTGGCAGTATGCACCTATGAAGTTGTTTCGCAACCCGCTATTAAACATTAGATGAATAAGAAGGTGATGTGAACGTGCATATTTCTCTGGGGATAGTGTTGTATTAGAGGTAAAAAATTATATAAATACTGTTCGGTTTCTCACACAAACCGATCGTTTTGTGTCTTAGGACATCGATGTGCCGTCACGAGCTGCAGGGTTTAATTTCGATGCTTTTTCTCTATCGGATTTTGTTACCATCCACTTCCATTATACAACTGACAGACTGAAAAGGTTGGAGTTAAAAATCTACATTTGTGTTCTACTGAAGAAACAAAGTCACCTACATCTTGGATGGCCAGATGAACATAAAAATTTCATTTTAAGATGAACTATCGCCATCCATCTGTGTGCGGAAATGTGTTTATGTTGCTGTTAACTGTGTTGGGCTCGGGTCGGGTTCGGACATTAATATCTTAATGCCTGTCAGGTTACGGTCAGGTTCGGTTACTGCCCTGTCGGATGTGGGCCGGGCTCGGACAGAAAAATGCGACCCGATCCGCACTCTAGTAAATATGGGAGAGAACCAACTGTTGGGTTATAAATAAATCTATACTGGGTTGTTGTTACCCAACTTAGGTAAAAACAACCCAGCATATGTTTATTCATAACCCAACAGTTGGTTCTGTCCAATATTTTCCCAAACCTAGTGTAGCATTATTCAATTAATTTTACTCCACAAATTGCACTATAATGTTGCCCACAGCCACTGATCACTGATCAGTTTTTCACATCCCACTACAAGTAAAGCTCTGGATTTTATGGAGAAACTGATTTTCAAACCGAACTAGCAGTTATGGGCAGGTGTTTTCAAAGCAACACAGCTTGAGCGGGGCCGTGCAGTCATAGGGTCGTGCAGTATTTCCCACAGGAGGCTGTTAAAGCAGGGTTAATCTGCTTGCTGTCTCTTCTATATATGGCTTCTGCTAATCTCTACTGTTAAAAGCTGTGTGAGGTTAACTCGAAAGCCACAGGGTAGCCGCCTTCGAAAATGTGTTAAAACTGGAACACAAAAGTACGGTTTTCTTATTTTGTGAGAATATCTCATGTCAATTGAAGAGATATAACAGATGGTTAATGGACAAATGCGGGTCAGCTGATACCATCAACAGCTCTTGAAATTGTCAGTAAATAGCAACTGTTTGTGTAATGGCGACTCGAATTGCTTTTTAATGATCGAAAGATAGCTGTCAACTAAATACAATTAGTTACAATTAGTTAATTAATTATATTATAAACTACTTAAACACAATCGCATAGCTACATTTTGCCTCAATGGAGGATTACTACAATGTTGTTGCAGGCAAAATTACATACGTTTAATACGTTTGTTTTGATTCTATTATATCCAACATAAGCTTATTGCCTGGAGTCAAGTGTAATTCATTTAACTAATATAGTACTTTTTAAAGACAAATTTAATTTGATACCTTTTTATGTGCGCTTTATCTTCATAAGCGTTTGGACTAAATGAACACATCAAATTCACAATCCCAGTTTATTAGACAGTGTTTGCTAATTTATCCTTATTTAAATCGGTTCATTACCGGTGAGGTCAATATCCGCGGATATAAGCAGGTAGTTCATCTTCACCGACACGAAACATTGATTTTGTGTAGTGTGTGACGAATACCAAATAAACAACAAGTGACACGTTGGACACATTGTTTACCGACACGCTATACAGTCCCTCAGTTTGAGAGCCATGACAGGTGGAAAGTGAATAGATTTTTCCGCTGTCTGACACATAATGACAGAGCACAAACAAGCACTAACTTGGATCCATCTATGGCAAGCTACACTTTGCTCTTCTGATCTGAAGATTGAGAGCTGAAGTGACACTTGTTTGAGTGATGTTTGGACCATTACTTTGACAGGCATCTCTGTGGATGGTCTGCGACATTTACTGTAGATCCCTTCAGTGTGTGTGTTTGTGTGCGATTAAATGGGCTCATCGCCCGTCTCTGACGTGAGGTCATGTGATATATCTGCAGTGTAACGCTGAACGATTTGTCGTATCCGTAACAGCGGGACAGACAAATGATCTCACTTTATGATTGGTGGATGGAGTGACACACTAATACCATTACTGTCTCTTCACATCAGTTTTGTTATAGCGGTTAGCTCCATCTATTTAACTGAAATGTCTCTTTTGTGGTGCTAGTGATGAAAATGAAATTTTACACAGGTTTCTGGTACACTTGTCTGCTTATGGTTGGAAAAACATATGGTGCCATCTCCGATTTAAGGATAAGCCGCCATTGCTGTATCTGGGTAGTTGGGGTTTTCAAACAAACCTAATGCTTTGATGGGCACAGAAACAGTGTTTATATGTTAGGGAATCAGTCTACAAACACTAATAGTCCTCTCTGCGTATTCAATGTTGGGAGGATAAAGGTATTTTAGCTGTATTTAAACATGGCTCTTAAACTTATTCATGAAAAAATGTACAAACGTACAACTGAATCAACGCATCTCTTAAAGTTACTTAACTCTTATTAAAACATCTATGTAATGCTTTAATACATTTTACTGAATGCCATTGTGTTCACTGGAGTGGCAAAGCTATCCATCTTTCTCGAGACTTGCGTTTAAGTTTCTTTTTTCACTTCTTACATCTTTTTACCTCATCAAGTGAGACAAATCATGGCTTTTTATAAAGTGAAAGTGTTAAAAGTACTCATCTCAAGAGAATGGCATGCTATAGTTTGTTTAAACAGCTTCAAGTCTTTAGTCAGAGTAATTTGCCTGATAACATTTGAAGGCCACCATGACAGCTTAAACTTTTTTCCTTTAACATTTAATTAAATGCCTGTTTTTCATCCAATAAAATAATGCCAAAAATTATTATTATTTTTTAATGTACTGTAACTTGTTCTTACCAGCAAAACTCTCAGCAATAACCCTATGGTATTGTAGGTGGCTAACAAGATATGGTTATACAGTTGTACGTATGTGTTTTCAACCCTGCATCGAAAAAAAGGCGGAAAAACGTGTCAGTGTCACGGAAAACACTCACGAAATTACGTGACTATAGGTAAGTAATTTCGTGAGTGTTTTCCGTGACACTGACACGTTTTTCCACCTTTTCGTGAACATGTCACGTATTTCTGTGAACGTGTCACTGTCACGTATTTGTTACTCAACTGTTTTGTCTTATTTTTAAACCATGTCGCCTGGCATTAGGGTTAGATTTGGGTAAGGATGTCATTTTATGTAAATCTAACCATAAACCGAAGTGACAATGGTAAGAAAATAGGACAAAACAGTTGAGTAACAAATACGTGACTTATGTACCTAAAGGCACGTATGGACCAGCGTGACAATGTCACGTTTTGCAGCGTTTGAGCGTGAGCATGTCACGCTTTTCTGTTTGTGTCACTGTCACGTATTAGTTACTGAACTTTTTTGTCCTAATTTCTTACCATTGTCGCATCGATTTAAGGTTAGATTTACATTAAAAGACATCTCTACCCAAACCGAACTCTAACCCCAACGTCAGGCGACAATTGGTTAAAGTTTAGAAAATATAAAAGAATAAGTCTTGTATCTTTTTTTTTTTAAACCAATACTTAAAGTGACATACTAACGCAAGCACCAAATCTAACCCTAAACCGAAGTGACAATGAATATTCCTAAATGGAATTCAAAAAATAAAAAGATTAATAAATTATATGCTAACATTTTATTAATGTTTTATAATTAATAAATAATTAGTTAATGATGAACTAATCATTTGCAAAATGACTAAACGTTTTTGAATAATAACTAATATGCTAACAATTCATGTGTGCATGTTCTTGTTAGCCAATATGGTACATCACTTATACGTTATTGAAACATTAATTTTAAGTGGAAAAATTATAATTTTAGTGGGTTACAGTATGTTATGTCCTTTGACTCATCAACACAGACTTGGACGCATGGAATCTGTGAGGTCGAGCAATAATGTGAACCGGTTTTACCTTTCACTAAAGCTCACATCGGATGGAGACTCCATGTATATCAGAGAAGACAGCTGTCTAAACCCTCCAGTCAGCCCTTACCCTTACAAGCTATGAAGTATTCAACACCTCTTATAGATCTGTATAGATAATTGGAAAAATGCATGAATAAATCATTAACAAAGCTTTCTGCATACCCTAATCTAAAGTGTAAACCAAACATCATTTATAAATGTTACACATGGTTTGTAGATGTCTGTTACCTGTTACTAATCATGTGTATATGTATACAAATCATTAACAAACCTTTCTACATACCCTAATCTAAAGGTAAACCCATGAATTGTTAGCATATTAATTATTATTATTATAACGTTTAGTCATTTTGCAAATGATTAGTTCATCATTAACTAATAACTTATGAATGACTTACAACTGCATCAACAAAACATTAATAAAATGTGTGACTTATGGATTTGTGGTCAAGGGTCACATATTTCTTTGTTTACAGATTTAAGAATTCACTTCACAGCAATTCTGTTCAATATGAAGCAATTTTCTGTGTATGTAGGTAATTGTTAATTTTGGTAAATATGTTAATTCAGTAGTTTTATTTACATGGCAACATTTTAGTAAAGTCACAGATGTGGCCATTCCTCTAGTGTCTCTTATCCTTAAGTCACCCTGTTGTTGTTGTCTGGCCTCCTTTCAAACATCCACAAAGACCTTAAGACATTACTGACCTTGTTTCAAAATTCCAGCGTCATTTCTGGTTACTATAATACACACACAGATACCCTGGCACACGATATTGCTGACCACTACATTTAAACGCTCAGTTTGTTACAATCCTAAATCCAAACCATCAGAAATATTTTGTTATACAGTCCGGAGGAAGTGTAAGTTGTCAGAAAGCATCTTTACAAAGTACAGTATAAGACATGAAGTGATGCCCTCTCTGCCTTCTCCTCCATTTCAGAAGATGATAGCTGACAACGTCTGACCCTGAAAAGCACCTGCTCCACAGAACTTCAAAGTATCGAAATATGAATGTTGAACAAATCTCTTTTCGCATCTCAGGCTGTGAACATCCTACTAGTCCGAAGCTAAAGAGATGGATTCGGTCATGATGGTTATACCCACTGTGAAAAGATCAAGAGGAAAAACGAGATCACATTTACTTTTGATTAGATTAATGGAGCTCTCCGTTTTCTCTACAATGTCTCCTTAATGTCCTTGGGAGAAAAAATGACTAACAACTGTAGACATACACAAGTCCCTATCCCTACAGAGATGATGAATGAGTTATGATTATTGTTTATATTTGTGTGTATGTGCGTTTGTCTGGAGTCCTTTTATTAAATATTCATCCATTACTGCATCTTGTCTCTGACAAAACATTGTGTGTATAGACAAAAGACATGTCTGTTCTGATCTAAATGTGAACGTCTAAAACCGAAGGAAACGTTCACCATCAAAGTCGCACGAGTTCGACATGAAACAACTCAATTTGAATGCTTGTTGTGTGCGTTTGCCTCAAAGAATCTATCAAAGTGCTATTGTTCTTCAATGTTCTAACACAAACATCTCTGCGTAATCTGCAACATTACCTGAAGCCATCACAAATAGTTACCACTTGAATTTATAAGTCCTAGATTTTTTCCTTGAGGACATCAAGCCTCTGTCACGATCCATTTTAAACATAATATTACACTTGGTTCTTTGTGTGAGTGTTTGAGTGTAAATGCATGATTTTAAAAATGGCTAGCGGATGAATAGATAGCTAGAGAACTTTTCTCAAAACTAATTCAACACTCTTGAATAGGATGGTGCTACACAGTCAAGATACTGTATATACCCTGCTGTCCCTGGGGTTGTACCCTTTTAAAAAGCACAGCTTCGCACCTAAAGAGTTTATTGTAGTACCTCAAAGATACATATTACTATCTCAAAGTGGCCATAATTGTGCCTAATGGTACATATTAGGACCTTTTAAAGAGCACTCCCCGATTGACAGCTGATTTTGACCATTTCTAACAATGTAGTAAAGAAAAGTTCACTATAAAGAGAAAGAAATGGTTCTGTTTTGATTCCTATTTTTGTTATAAAACATGACAGACATAAACTTGCATAAACTGCATGGCTCGGCTCGCTTTACTATGTTTCATTTTCCACTGCAGTTTAGTGCCACTTCAAAGTGGACGGGATTATAGACTTATTGTTACAGTCACAGCGCCTCTCACCATTGTGACATCGTCGTAAACGATATACAAACAAACGCAAAACACTGGAGCAAGGGAGCATATCGATGGAATGGTGTGGATTACTGCAAAAAAGGGAGTTTGGGAACTTGTACAACAACTCACAAATGACGACATAACTCAACACATTCTCACTCCCCAAGGCGTCAAAATCTGAAGCATGTTCAAACGCCTTCAGCGTCAGTATGAAGACGCGAAGGGTGCCCCTATGCGTCACTATATCGACAAAATGGGAACTCCGTTGCTTTCATGCTAATCCCTCAGCGTCGGATATAGACGAAAGGGAATCCCGGAAGGTGATGCCGTCACGTTATGCGACGATCGGCAGGATCATGCCGCTTCTGGACGGTAACTACTCAATTTTTTTCCAATTTTTAAACCATTGTCGCTTGGGGTTAGACTGAGGGTTTGGATGTCAGTTTAAGTATTGGTTTATACTTTTTGTCTTCTGATTTTTAAGCCATTGTTGCTTGGGGTTAGGGTTAGAGTTCGAGTTCAAGTTTGGGTTAGGATGTCTGTATTGGTTTATATTTTGTGTCTTCTGATTTTTAAACCATTGTCGCTTGGGGTTAGGGCCAGAGTTGGGTTTGGGTTAGGATGTAATTTTATGTAACAGAAAGTCATTCTAACCCCAACCCAAAGCGACAATGGTAAAAAATTTGGGACAAAAATTGAGAAGTTACCATCCAGAAGCGGCATGATCCTGCCGATCGTCGCATTACGTGACGGCATCACCTTCCGGGATTCCCTTTCGTCTATATCCGACGCCGAGGGACCAGCACGAAAGCAACAGAGCTCCCATCTCGTCGATATAGTGACCCATAGGGGCACCCTTCGCGTCTTCATACTGACGCTGAAGGCGTTTGAACATGCTTCAGATTTTGACGCCTTGAGGAGTGAGAATGGGTTGCATAACTTGGTTTGCTCAACAGTGCACGAGTAAACTACGGGTATTAATGGTACTTAAAGCTTGTTATCATAGGGGAATCATTTAAGCACGATATAGCACCTCTCTAGAACCATAAGTGGTGCTAAAGAATGACTATATCACCACTTACGGTTCTACATAGCACAATATGGTTCTACAGAGGTGCTACACAGGGTGTACATTGGTGTGGTTAGGCACTAAGAATGGTTCACTGCTTAGTAATCATAGGGGACCAATTTTTGTGCTATTTATCACCATTTTTTAGAGTGTAATGTTGCATTTAGCAATTATGCTGGTAGTGATGATTCTCTCTGACCAATCAGTGATCTAAAGTGTTTACCCGTCACATTTTAGTATGAGTATGGGTTAAAATAAGCATCAGGTACTTGGTACTGCACATACACAGTGGACCCCCCCCCAAAGAAAGCTGTACCGAGTCAGACTATGCAATGGAAACCTTCTATAAGATGATGAAAATGCTCTTAGGACCCACTGTGCCCATCCCAGAAATCTCTCCTCATTTTTACCCTTTGACCACCCCCTCATTTCTCCCATGCAGAAGATTGTTTCTGTCATGTTATGTCTCCTGAACTTCTGAAAGTGTCAGACATCTGAAGGTGACAGTCTGGGAGGGCAAAGACAGCAGTGGCCCCAGCAAGACCTTTTAGTCCAAAAAAAGTATCCATTTCTGACACTGTGGTATTGCTTTCATCCTTTTAGCTCTCTCTCCGTGCTTGTTTTCCCACCATGATTCTCCACATGCGTTGCGCGGCATTGCACTGATTTGATTTCCCAGCTCTTCTTTACTGCTCTGCATGACTTAATCAGAATGACAGAGTCTCAGAGCCCGGGGAAAATCTCGCTCCATCTCTCTTTTCCTCACTCTGCAAGTTTGTGCTGGCCGTGACAAACGCGCAGTGGCACCTTTCCTCGTGTTGTGTTTTTGCACAGATCCTTGTCAAACACACGCTGATGTGCCTACACAAGATCCTTGACTTGTCCTCCTCATCTCCTCTTCCTTTTGAATTGAACATTTTCAAAAATAGCCCTTAACTTAAGCACCTTCCATAAGAATCACCATAGTGTTCTCTTATACACATATGTTTTGTTTTAAGTGAGACCTCTTGGGTTCTCAGAAGAACTATAGCGCCTTTTCTTTAATCTAAGAGAAGTTCTAGTACTACATTATGTTTTCTACCACAATGGAAAAGCGTCTGGGCCATAAAATCTTCCTCTAGTTGAAAATCTATTGTTTAAAAGCCTGACAGGACTGCTGCCCCTCTCCCGTTGGATCCGAATGTGTACAGCAAGTCACCGTTACAAAACAATATGTGTTCAATTACATGCAGCTGTTCTGTAGTAAATATAAGGTCATTAAATATTGAAACAGACCCCTGGAAAACCCTTCACACATTCAATTTAGCCAAACAATTATTTGTGCCTAATTGTCCAGAATTTGCAGATAAAGCGCTTGACCCTTCTGCACTACGGCAGTAAGTGCCAGGTCTGGCTACCGTATCCCTGTCTCGATTGGCCTGCAGCCCCTCTCTCGTACAATTAGAGACAACAATACTCACACCTGTCACTGGATAGATGGCCAGAGAGCACAATGGCATCTGTCTGCCCACGTCTGAATCTATCTTTTTCTCTCTCTCTCAAATAAACTCTCACAGGACAAGCCTCGGTTGCCCGTGTGGGGTCCCTCTCCTCTTCTGACCTGTAAATACTGCAGGAGGTATCTGGAGCGAGAGAGGCTGATGCTGTTTGACAGTCCCTCCTCGACGTAATGTCTTCTGCCCTCCCTTTCACTGCCATCTCCCACCGTTCTTTTCCACTCGTCTAAGCATTTTAATGACATATGCTCGCAGGCTTTCTCCAGTCGCAGAGCGCGTCGTCTTCTGAGCGGGGGGTGTCGCGGATGGCAGTGGAGAGGGACGGAGTAATGCCGACTGATTTTTGCTCCATTTTCATTACGTGCAATGATGGGAAATGAAAACACATTTTCGATCCTCAAAGCTGGTAATTTGCCTTTGTGAGAGCCGGGTCCCCATCATCCGACCATCTTTCATCTCTTCCTCATGCTGTTTTTCTTGATCTTTTCTTTTGATCTCTTTCTCTCTTCACTATTCATTCTGTTTTTTTATTTATTTCTTTGCAAACTGTATCTTTTAACTTTATCATCACAGAGTTTGTCTCACAGTGGTCTACTGTATAATTGTAGTCTAAACTTTTTTGGTCAAACTGATGGGCTCTTATACCTAGTCTGTATTTTAAGGCATTTTGGATCTTTTTTTCTGAACACACCCTACAATTAATCTGCCTTTTCACCTTTATTTGATTAAATTAAAGCATTGTAGCATATATACTGTGTTATATGGGCAATCAAGGAATGCATTGTGCCAAATTCAGTGAGACTGTAAATGTAGTATAGCAAATAAAGCAAACGAAATGGCATTTTTAAAAATACTTAAAATTATATTCAATCCTCAAAATTTAGTTTTTTTTAATATTTATGTGTGCTAATTATTTGTAGGTTTATTACAGTAGCACATTATTAGCTTCAGCAGCTAATGCAAAATTTGAGTCATGTTCTTTCCAGCCCACTCTCACGAAATTTCGTTATATAGTCACGTAATTTTTGTATTCTTTTTTTGTGATATTATCAAAAATTTCAAAGTTTTTCTGTGATCGTATAACAAATTCCTGTTTTTGTGTGATTATCCAAATTGGTTACTCAACTGTTTTGTCCTATTTTCTTACTATTGTCGCTTCGGTTTAGGGTTAGATTTACATAAAATGACATCCCTATCCAAACCCAACTCTAACCCTAACGCCAGGCGACATATAAAAAATAAATCAGAAAAAATAGTATAAATCAATATATAAAGTGGCATTCTAATGCAAGCATCAAATCTAACCCTAAACTGAAGCAACAATGGTTTAAAAATGGGAAAAAGCCGTTGAGTAACCAATACGTGATAATCACACAAAAACAGGAATTCGTTATACGATCACGAAAAAACACGGAAATTCGTGATAATATCACGAAAAAGAATAAAAAAATTACGTGACTTTATCACGAAACCTTGTGAGACTGGGTAGGTTCTTTCTTTATTCTTCACAACCTTCCAGCATCTATTGCTATATTCATGGCGAACTGGTTAATCCATACACAAATTGATCTACACCCAGGTTAGAGGATTGGGAGTTTAGTATCTCCTGTTCACCTAATGTTTTTGGAATGTGGGAGGAAACCCACACTGACACATGTAGAACATGCAAACTCCACACATAAAAGCCACCTGACCTAGCCAGGGCTCGAACCAAGGACCTTCTTGTGCCACCCACTGTGCCACCCCAAGTCATGTGCTTACATTGCATTCAAAGTATACTTTACTTTTTCAATAGTATCTGTGTTCCCTGGGAATTAAACACATGACCTTAACATGATGCAACATGAACAAATTTATGAAGTTCCATCTTTTATGTTGCTTAAAAACAGCAAGGCAGTTTATGAGGTTTGCATTGCCTTATTTAGCTGAGATAAATACTAGCCACAAAACACACACACACACACGCATAGACATATCGCTCTGTTTCCATCCATGTCCTACATAATTTGGGAGCAGGGGAACACTGGAGCAAGTGTAGTGATGAAAAGGGTCCCGGCGGCCCTGCTCAGGGCTAGTTTATGACGTTGTGGCCCATTCCACCATCGTGCTGAGTGGCTTCCACCTCCAGGGACCTCAGGTTGAAATCTGGATCAGGTCTCCACTGGGCAGAGCTCTTCTGTGCGACATCATTAATTCAGCTTAGAGAATTTCACCAGTCAGAGTTACCAGACTCTCTGTACTTCAACTCTCTATTTTTCTCATGCTTACTACTGCCTTTGTTGCCTTATCCCTCTGCTATCTCCATCGTTCTATTTCTTTCTTATTTTGATCTCTTTGTTGAGTCAGGGGAATAAAATCTGGACTATTACAGTATATATGACCGTGACACACTCAAATTAAAGACACACAAACCTACATCTTTCAATGATTTTGACTTGAGTGCAAATTTCGCAATAGGATGCTGAAAACTGGGTTTGAAAAAGTCCACATGGTGACGCATCTGTGGATTGTTTCTCACATTTAGACAACTAAACAAATATATTAGGAACGACATGAAAATGTCTCTTCACGTTTGACAGGTGACAGGTGCAACTCCACCAGACGGAGACTCTGGTTTCTCCAATGTTTAAGAAAACTACATGTAGTGCAAAATATGAAGAAATATAGATGCTATTACATTTTCTGTCAATGGTATTCTACTCTAGATGCCCATGAGGAATATTTTATTGCTCAGTTGTTGATGTTTCAAATCTCAGGAGAAATTATTGATTCGTCAGATAGGTTTCAAGTATCAGTTTCAGATGTTTCTAGTAAAAATCCCCAGGAGAGATGAAAATAGACAAATTGTTAACATACAATAAGACCGACTATAACATGAATGTGGATTGTGAAACTCAAATAATTTTGGTCCGGAAGGATCTTACGGGAAATAATCATTTGATACCTCAGACTTGTTTGCACCACGTATGATGTACAGTAAATATCTATTTCATTGCAGTCTAGAGATATGAAAGAGATCTCATGTGCGATTTCAATTGATTGTGGCTTTGGCAGAAGTTGTTGTTGGCTCGGTCAAATATGGACAAACCCAACTATTGGATTAAAATGAACCTATATACTCAATTTAGCCCAATTGTTGGGTTTGTCCATATTTCAACCGACCATGGATTAAAACCAGTAGTTGAAGGGGTGGTTTCCCGGACAGGGACTAGACCTTAGTTTTATCATGAAATATAACTAGTTTTAACAAACATACCTTACTAAAAACATTACTTGTGTGCATTTTGAGGCAAATCAAAGGGCACTGATATATTTTAAGATATGGTTGTTTTCAGTTTGGACAGCCCTTACATTTATTTTAGACTAGGACTAGTCTAATCCCTGTCCGAGAAACCGCCCCTAAGAGTGCAGTTGACAGTAACAAGTGATGAACAAAATCATGCAACATTGGTTTCTCATGTCTTATTGACAGATATAGAGAACATGAAGGCAATGCCATCAGGCTATAATGTAAGCAGTCTTAAATTCATATTGCCCACCTGAGCAATGCGGCTCATTCTGTGCAACACATAGAATGAAAGGAAAACCTCCGCTGATGTCTTTACATTCATCAAACTTTGAGCGTTTTACTTTCCCTATGAGGAAAATTGGGGCTCGGCGGCTCACATTCCTATTCATCATGCTTTCTCATTAGAGTGAAGAAACATCAGGGGGCCGCACCTCTCCTGAATGTGTCCGGCACGCTTACCCCCTTAATTGCGCCCGAGCCTTTTGATGGGGTCCGGTTTCCATTTTCACCTCGCCGGAGCCAAAATGATGAGTGCGATAGAGGAGATGGAAAGTACTGTGAAGTATAGACGTATTTTCACTGAGGATGCCATAAAGGCCCAGACATGAAAAGAGTCCCATAATTCATTTTCTTTTCTCTACCCCTCTCATCTCACACCCGGCATGCTGGAAGTGTCCTCTGCCTTTGTTGGCCTTGTCTGCTGGTTTACGAGATGAAAGTTACTTGTTTGGCAACCTTCAATCGCAGGAGGCAGAAGGCCTGAAAGACGCTTTTGTCTCCGACACTTCAATGTGCTCTCGCACTCAAAGAGTGTGTGTGTCTTTATCCGTCTATGTATGGCATACTTTTGTCTGAGAGTCGGAAAGCTATAATTCTTTTAACACAACACAATAGAGATGAATAAAGCTGTTGTACATGTATAGGTGATAACATTTGTCATCTATGCAATTGTAAGTTTGGCATAAGTATTTAAGTGCATTTCAACTTAAATCATCCAAAGACAAATCTAAACGTATACCCTTACTCTCTATCAGCAATATGTTCAATGATTTTGAAGAGAAGCATTGGATCCGAAATTAAACATATAACATGAAACAGAACTAAGCCAATGAAGTCTTTCCATCTCCTTTACCAAGTCTATCAAACACAAGAGCAAC
The DNA here is from genome assembly GCF_027580225.2 of Misgurnus anguillicaudatus. NCBI lineage: Eukaryota > Metazoa > Chordata > Actinopteri > Cypriniformes > Cobitidae > Misgurnus > Misgurnus anguillicaudatus. The sequence continues at coordinate 12,845,457 of NC_073351.2, forward strand.
GAAAGATGACCTTTGGGGTATGAAAGTACCTTTTCTTTACAAAAAGGCTGCAAATATGGCAACAATGAAAGCATATGAAACATCAAGAAAGACAATGAGGCACCACAGAACTTTCTGGTAACACTTACAACGTGCTGGTGTCAAGGGGGCCACACTTACACATCATCTCTTTTGCAGAATCAGACTTACAAACCGCAAGAGTGAATGTGTTTCAGCACATTTGTTCACCCTGACAAAACAATGTCTATTTTTGCGGTTGTCTGCTCCAGGTAAGAAGCACAGAGTTTAGTACTTTATGATATTAAAAATGAAGTATGCATTTTATGTGGAGGGAAAAATAAGACGTATACATACAGACAGCCATGCCAATGGTAAAAACTATCAACAGCTTTCATTTACTTTCAAATGTACATCAATGTCTTTTCTGTTGAGCTTTACCAGTTTTGTGCATGGGTAGACTTCACAATCACGATACCAAATAACAACCTGCAAATCGCTTCCAAGAATCCCTTCTTGTCTTGCTGGAAAACCGAAGCTGTTGACTTTCCTACATACCTCAAAAATGACTTTTTTCTCTTTCTATCAGTACAGAAATGGCTCTCTAAAATTTTCAAATCCCTTCTTACCCAATTGTCTTCTCATTTCAGCACAGAAAGAGACTTATGAATACAATGTGTTTATTATTAAATATTATCCACAATATTCATGGTCAACCAAATAAAAGGCACTGTACAAAACTACTTGTCAAACATCTTCAGTAAAAAAAATCTACAAAATAAGGAAGTGTAACCTAATCTCTATCTGCTAATAAAATACACCAACCCAGCAGTCTGGTGGTCTGTGTAATATGTTGACCTCGCATACACTTACAGCCTATCATCTTCCTTTCCCCTCAGGCCCGGATCTTTTATATGACTGCAGTCCACTTTGCTGCTATTATACTGCTCTTCATGGTAACATCATCACTTAAGATAAGGCTTCAATAAACTGCACTCTCTTTTAGGGGCACTCTGCTCTTAATCCAATCTCTGAACGTTAGCACCTTTATCACTGGCCTTCCCGGAGACCCTTGCATCGCCTCCAACCCCCATTTCCAATAACACACAGACCATTCTCTGCCTCAATGTTAACTCCTCTCTGTTTAGCTGAGCTCCAAAAGAGCCATTGAGGAGTTGATTAAATCCAATTTAAGTAGCGATTCCTACGTGAAAGGGTGGGGTTTTTGCGGGGGCGAGGGCAGGACCGCTGGGAGCTGGGTTGTGGCCAAACGGCAGAGCGCCACGCCAGCGCCTCCTGCCCGGCTCGCTGATTCCCACTAATGTCCTCAAGGGACCGAGCAGAGACCACTGTTAACCGGCCCGGGAGGCTAGCCAGAGAGAAACCCCTGCCAGCACGATTGAAAGGATAGCAAATCGTTTAGCCACCCTGATGGCACATTAGCATTTTTTCAGTCACCGCACTGGCATTGACCAACTCCACGCTATTAAACTCCATTTAAAGTCGCAGCTCGCAGGACACCGCTGTTAAATATGTCTAAATAAATAACCATAAGAAATAAATAAATACAAGTTCTCTGTGAATTGGATCTCAACAGGAACCAAATCATAATGCATAAAAGCCTACGCTACATTAATTATAGTGTGCCTGTGTTTTCCCCCTTACAGAGAAGCACTCTGAAACTGGAAAGACAAAGCCCAAAATGAGAAAAAAATAAATTTTTAGCGCAACAATGCTGTGAACACGGAGGCTGGAAACTGGAAAATAACTGAATAAAGGACGTGCAGATGTGCAAAGAGCAAAGTCCTTCGCTCACCGAATTCAAAACCGCTTTCAGAGCATGCAAAACCTCTTTTGTTCCATGGGAGCAATCGATAAAGCCACATTGTTCATCATTTATCTTCTCATTGATGTCCTCTTTGAATTCAAATAAAATGGGAGGAATGTTTGAGACGGGTACCTGCTTTTGCCAAAGATCCAATATGGTTCTGACTATTATAGACATACAAGATGAAAAGATGCAGTAATAATGAGGTACATTTGATCAATATACATGTTTCTGGGAAATCTAAGACTAGACCTTGGCATTAAGCTATAGAAACTGCATACAGTATGTATAACATTTATGGCATAATAGAACATTTCTTAAGTTATTTTTTTATTTATGTAATAAAATTTTACCGCATTTTGTTTTTTGTGTCTTTCAAGGGTGTAGTATTACACATATGGAGGCAAACTTGAAGCATTGACTGTACATATGTTTTTATTAATCATTAAATAAATATTGTGGGAATGTGGTAATTGCTCTTTTTAATTATTGGGGGTTACCTCAACTCCACTGCACCCCCTGTAGGCTGTAACCCCACAATTATAGCTAATGCTGGGTACACACCAAAAAATAATAGGGCTAATTTTCGGCCGATTTCCCCCCTTCCGACAATCCGACAATGTCCTGATTATCTTGATGGTTCCACAGATTATCTTATTGGATTTTCCCTTGGTGTGAGGTGTGTCAAGAGTGTCCGAACCTAATCGGAAGAATGTCGGAGGCGCCCCGATCGCGGATTGTAATTAAACATGTTTAATATTTACGATCAGAGCTCCTGATATGTGGGGCGAACCCCGAGAACAAATGCAGCACGCTCTTAAGATTATCACGGGAAATTAAACAATATCCAATCGGAAAGCGAGATTGGATATTCTCCATGACTTCACCCAAACCCTTTTCTGTTTTCCCCTTGAATTTTCTGTGAAAATAATTCCAAAGACTATCATTGAAATGTGTTCCTGCATATCGTCCGCCAGATTTCCTGTGTTCACAGTCAAGACTGGTTGAAAATCTGTTTGTGTGTGGTGTGTTGTATTTGACACATCATGGCACACTATAGGTGCAAAACGGTTAAATCTAGTATTTTTTATCATCATGTTTGTGGTCACATTTTGAAAATCTTATGAGATGTAAAAAATCTTTTGGTGTGTACCCAGCATAACATATACTTTTGGCCCGATTCATTTTTATTATTTTGCCCTTGAACATAATGAAACATTAAACATTTCGCTATTTCCATAACCAATATTCCAATTTGAAAGAAAGAAAGAAAGAAAGAAAGAAAGAAAGTCTCTTTCTGTCTAGTAATTCTCATCTCAACACACTAATTAGCAGAATTAGTATGGATGAGAGCTGCAATCGTGTTTGAGTTCTGCTTGGAGAACTTGGATGTCAAGACAGTAGCCATTAGTATTCCTGCAAACAGATGTGAAAGTGTTTGAAAGAACAGTGGAATTTGGAAAACTTCAGTAACTTTTCACATGGAAAAGTTTCACTTAAAAATAAATCAAACATCTATCTCAAAGAGAGCAAGAATGGCCAAAACTGGGCACTACAGGCAACATGGTTAGACCCAAGGAAATTGAATGATTTTTATTGCAAAATTCTCTTTAAAGTGTTTTAGTACCGTGTTTTTAAGAATGCAAATGTTTAAGAAGCTAACAGAACTGAAAATCCACAAATAATAACATAAACAATTTTCTCAAGCTATACCTAGCAGGCCACATCAGTCATACAAAAGCACACACATACACATACGCTACATGCTGTACACAAAGCTTTCTGTTACCTTTAATAGTTTAAGTGCGTCTGGCAGCCTGTAGTGATTTGGAGATTTCGCCCCAGCACTCTTGTACAGATTTTGCTCATTTCATTCATAATAGCAGGTTCACACCTTATGTTCAAGTATTTTTTATCCATGATTCCCACAGTAAAAGTTTAAAGACTGATTAGCATTTATATTGCCACACAATGGCTCATTGCTGCGACAATGCAACTCCCCACTATTACCGCACAAATGTACTCACAACACAGTCGTGTCACTCGAAGTCATGTAACACATTCAAGTGTGACATCAGACCAGGAAGCTGTGAAAAAGAATGGACCATCCAGTTCATTCAGGTGTAATATTGCCACTGTCCCAGATACTTGCGCAAAATCTCCCGCCATTGTCAGACTGGCAACCCAATTCCTCCAGTGTTTTGTGTGCTGCCACATTGCATACATCTGTGAGCTCCTCCAGCAACACAAGCAGTCAAACGTTTACTCTCTCACTTTTATTTACCAGCAGGCCGCCTCACCGGATACACTACATCTAAGAAACAGCACGGAAGAATCAGGGATTTATAGCAGCCTGGAAAATTCGTGCAACTTCTTACAATACTGTATCTGGGTCGATTTTTAGTCTGCCCTTAGAAGAGCTGACCAGCTCAGGTCTGTAATCCGAAGTATGCGACCTGCATGCTGATACCACTCGGGCCCAGATGCATGTTTTTGTGCCATTTCCCTTTGCCCTGTGACATTATGCTTTAATCACAAAACTGATGTAATGTGAATGCCAATTGGCTGATGATGTCTGAGTTTCAATCTCTTACGATTGAGCTGTAAGTTCAATGCTGTGAGTTCCCAAATAAAGGTTAAGTTACAGCATCTACCAGCATCTAGACCAGCTTCAGCTTCACTTTTTGGTTCAAATAGTTGAGTTTTACAGTCTAAATCAGTGTTCTTAAACCCTGGTCTTGGAGGACCCCCTTCCAGAAAGTCCTTTTTTAAAACACCTAAACCAACTCATCAGCCTCCTCCCAGAATGTCTCCCTAAGTTAATGATTTAAATCAAGTGTGTTAATAAATGAGGCATCTAAACAATCTGGAAGGGGGTCTTTGAGGACCAGGATTGAAGAACATGGTCTAAATAATGCTATATGCACTAGGATTAGGTTAGAAGACTCATAGCAAAATGTACTAGTTAAAACAAGAACAACATCTCTGTTTATTCCACGCATTAGGTTGCAATTTAGGTGGCATTAATCTCAACCATAATCTTTAGCAAAATCCTGCAGTGTCCCTGGGAGATTGACCTTCCCTAACCTCTCTTTACCCGACCATGGTTCATCGAGAGAGCCATATCCCTACCTTTGCCAACCCCCAACCCTTTGACTCCACGCCCATCCTTAGAGAATAAACAGAAAGATCCAAGGGGATGCTCGGCAGGTGACCTCGTGAGCACAGCAGCATCTGGTTGAATTACTTAACATCGCGCTTAGCAGACATGTAATCCTCCATAATTCCCATTTCTCAAAAGTGCACCAATTTGGATAAATCCAGCAATTCAGCTTGAGGGCTGTGAGATTTCCTCAGAGATAGCTTCATAAGCATAGAGGACAGAGAGGATGGGCACAGATCAGCGGTGTGGGATTGGAGGAGAGAGATGAAGGGTGGTGGGTCAGGGATTGGATGCTTCTAATGGTTAAAGTCTGCTATGTGGTTTATTCGTGAGGCTTAATAAAGTACAGTAAACACATTTTGTTTATGCACAGCGTAGCTCGGCAAAGCTGCTCTCACTGGATTTCAGGAATCAAGGATAAATTAATGGCTATCTTCTCTTGACCTGAATCTGAGTAGGTGCAAACAGCACAGAAAAGAGAGAAAAACCTTTTTCAATTTTCGAGAAAAGAAACAAAACAAAACATTTAATTGCAACTACAAACACCTTTGATTGGAGAGTTGTGGTAAATTCACAGGATTCCTACATCTTATGATGGGATGAGAACACCTTATGTGTCAACTGCGGAAACAAATTGCAATTTTTAGCCTATACTTCTAAATCGGAAAATATATTGTATAATTTCAGTGTAAAATGTAATTTATGTGTGTTTTAAAAACATTTTATTAGATACCATGACTATTCAAGTCCTCAAGCCCCAAAATTATCCATGACTGTGGATACCATAAAAACTTTTCATATTAACCAACTCTCGAAAACAACGAAGGTTAAGTATATACTGTATACAATATAAAGATGTCTTTTGAGAAATTACAGAAGCCAATGTTTATTTGAGAGTGAGAATAACATGTACAGGGTTATATTAGACAGTTCAAAGCTTATGAAATCACATTTCGGTTGGATCTCACACCAGGTACGAACTCATTAACACCATCACACAGAGTACTGTATGTATCAGTACACAGATCTAGTGTCAGCTCTTTTGCTTCAGCTGTCGATGAAGAATGGCAGGAATGACGCAAGTACACCGATATGCGTTCGCTTTCGAGTTGCGATTTGCAACCGAGGAACCATTATTAGAACATAACTGCTTAATCCAAGGATAAAACATGTCCCAGTCTAGGAAATACGAATGCCATGCAGAAATGTGAAATTAATTAACCCTGAAATATGACTGAGATGTAGTAAATCCATTACTTTTGATCGGATTTGGCCCGTGCGCATGTTGAAAAGGATTTACGATGTTACAAATAATGACTCGCTAAGACCGACCAGGGAAAAATTGTTTCGCGTTCAAGATGAAAACACATTTGAGATGTTTGATTCCTCTGATACGTGTATGAGGCAGTCGAGATTTGGCTATTTTAATTACCAGCCTGCTGAGGTGCAGCTTAGAGAGAGAGAGACAGAGAGAGAGAGAGAGAGAGAGAGAGAGAGAGAGAGAGACGACACTAAATCCTGCTTTCCAGGGTTAAGACACAGCTTATGCCCTTGGCTGTGTTGAGACTTAACACCAGAAGAGGCCTGAGGAGCATCTGCCTCATTTATCAGAACAACACGGCGGAAAGAAGGGATGGGGAGTGATGGAGGACGAAAGAAATATAGACAGACGGATACAGCATGAGTCTTCAGATCTATGTCACAGTGCCCCCAGTGGACTTCGGCATGAGAGAGGAAGAGGAAGGCTGTAGAGAATTTAATGAGACACTCTATAATGTTATTGAGTATTGGAGGGGAGTGTTGGATGGGGGATGAAAGGCGAGTCTATATTAACCCTTTAGTGGCCAATGGATATTTTATGTCTTAAAAGCTATTGGGGGCAGTCATCTACTTTTTTATTAACCTGAATGGTTTAAATTGACGTTTATGACATATTGATTTTTCCCTGACATCTCATTTAAAATCAAAACTTAAATTTGAACATACATTACAACACAGTCAAGCAAATATTTGGTTATTTGTGTTTTACCTTTAAACCAGATACGGTCTTTTATTTTGACAGAAATAAAACACTAATGTCACAATTTTCAGGCGTTATATTACCTAAAAATATGCTAAATCAAATGGTTGCCTCAAAAACTGTTCACGGGTTTAAAAGAGGTTTTTCATAAATATTTCACTGAAATTCAGTGAAAAACACAGATTTCCCTTCTGACATGGGCAGCGACAGAAAACGGATAAAGAGAAAAACATTCTCATCGAGGGATCTATAAAAACAGGAGAATTGAAAAAGTGGACAGATTGAAAGAGGTCGAGCATCGGAGAACTGCTGCTTTTGTGAAAATGAGCAAACTGCTGTATGACTAAGAGAGCGAGAAGAAAGGGGAGGAGAGAGAAAACTGCAAAAGAGGGCAAGAGAGAGAGAGAGACGGGCTCTCGGACAGAAGGTTTGGCTGTGGTGCAACAGCTTTCTGAGCAGCACAGGGGTGAACTTCTGCCCGTCTGTGTGCCATCGGTTAGGGCTTGTCATCAGGTGTGTTTGTGTGTGTGTGTGTGAAAAAGAGAGAGAGAGAGAGAGAGAGAGAGATGGGAAGAAAGTGCTCCAAGCTTCTAACACAGCTATTGGACATTTTGTCATCCTCACACACACACACACACATTTTCCCTCCTAAATAAATATAAAACACTTGTTTTTCTCTTGTTTTTCGTATATATTTATTTTGCTGTCACCGGTTGGCTCCATAAACGGCAATAATTTGTAAAACACAATTTAGCTTTGGGGAACTTGCCATCCCCTGGGGCCGGAGCAGTGCGACAAGACTGTCTGTTGTTTATCTCTTGTTTACCTGTCTTGGCTGGGCAGCTTTTATTTTATTACTACAATAACTAGCTCAGCTCAACTGCATAGCAAAGCAAAACGATACAACTTCTCCCATCGCTTTCTGTACGTTGAAAGCTTTTAAAAGTTACACGGAGATAAGACGGACCGTTTGACTGCCTTCCCATTCCAGCAACAGTAAACACATCAAATATTTGGCCAACGCATGAGATAATACAAGCCAATTTCCACTTCATTCATAAATTCATTACAAATGAATTTTTTTCTTCGGTATAACAAATTAAATTAACACCTTCAAGGCATTAACAAGTTAGTCTAGATGGCAATAAAACAGTCAGCGTTTGAAATTAGCGAAGCAATTATAAATGCTCAGAGTGGGTCAAAGACAATATTTGTGTTTTGGTTTACAGATCATCATATAAATCTGAACCTCCCCATCTGTCTTTTAAGTTAAATAATAATAAAATCTACCCATTAAAAATCTTGCTAAGCTGAACACATAGCAGGGTAGCCTATACTAACGCGCTAACACTCCTATAAAAAATAAACTAGATCATAAAGCTGACAGCCTCCCGAGGCATGATCTACAAAACAAGCAGCAGAAGTCTTCATAATTCCCACTGTCACACTCGAAGCAACGCCGCGCTCTTTCCCGAGAGCGTTTGTTTCTGTGTACATGTGTGACGTTACGTGTTCGGATTGTCAGGGGTCTTTGCCGTGTTTTAATGAGAGTTGGGGAGAGAGAACAAGTGGAGCGATAAGCAGGTCCTTACTGTAAGTTTGCGCTCTTATCTCGGCTCAGCTTTGATTTTGTGCGCTTTGTAACTGTGAAGTGATAAAGATAGAAAGCAAAAAAGATAGCAGGAGCTAACTAGTTCATCTCCTCATACACTAACAGGGCATGGATATGTGACACTGAAGTCATAACATCAGATAATTCAAACAAATGTAAACACAACATTCTGATCGAATGCTGGCACAGGGATGTCAAATGAGGTCTCGAGGCTCAATGCTTTTAAATATATCTGAACTTGTGTTTCTGGGTCACTGGTTGTTGCAGAAGCGAACAATCAAGTCAATCAATTTAACACCAAGGAGCTGCCAGAACTTCCCCTCTGTGGTTCCCCTCGCTCACGGTGGGAGCGAGCCGCCGACCCCTCTCAGAGGTCTCCGCAGGCAGCCTGCGATTCATTCCAATTGTTTTTCAAAGACAACCCTCTGGTGGCAAACCGCATAAAACATCTATCAGCTAATACTAAGCCCAGTGTTTACAGACTCCGGGACTTTCTAAGAATAACCGCGCGAGTGAGGGGTGCATTGTGTCCGTTCGCCGGCGGCTAATAGGCGTCTTTGTGAGCTGAATGCCCTTTGACATGCCTTCAGTTAGAAGCTTAATACAGCATGACCTTACAAGTTTAATTTTTTAGAGAGACTCTTACAATGGTGAAATTAAGTTTTGAGATTCAACAAAACTCACAAATTGGACAAACAAGATGCCACGGCACTATTTGAAAGACACAGTTTGACACAAACTGCCGAAACCTCAGGGCGGGTGCACAAGAGTGCTTTACAAACTCCCAGAGACACACAGACCACTGACACAACACAACAGAGGAGAACAGAAAGACCAGGCAGCTTACCGTGACCTGTCAACCACAGGATCAGACAGAAGTCCAGGATCATCATGGCACTTTGGAGGGTGGACGACCTTTGAGGCATCAAGTAAAGAAAGCAAATCTCGGAAACTTAATGCACAGGCAAGACTCTTTGGATTGTCGGCTGGTGTCGGTCCCCCGACGTGCCCCCTTTTAATAAAGAGAGGCTCTTTAGATTTGTCTCTTCAAATCAGAGTCTTTTCTTCTCCTTCCGGTGTTCCCTTGTTAAGTCTCTTTCAGTCTCTGTGTGCTGTGATGGCAATCTGCTCTGTCGTCCTGTGGTAACTGAAGTGATACTGTTGTGATGATGTTGTGATACGCAGGTGGACTCAGAAACTCAGAGTACTCGCATGCTCTCGCTCGCTCTCACACACTGCCGTTCCATTCTCAGGCTCTGGGAATCAGTCTGGCTCTCTCTCTCTCTTTCCTCCCCACTCCTCCCTCCTCTAGTCTCACTCTTTCGCTCAGTGGATGAGCAGAGGAAGGCAGGGGCTGGGCTGCTCTGAAACCCCACCCACCTGTTCAAGTGAAGCAGCGTTGTTGTAACAAGAGGGTAGGAATCACAGCTTAGGAATGGATGGGGAATGGACACCGAAAGAAAGAAAGAAAGAAGAGAAAAAAAGAAAGAAAGACAATCTAATGCATACATACAAATCTCTTTTTGAATCTGGCAAGTTAGCAAACAGACAGGCATAAAAAAGACAGAATGAGAAAACAGAATGGATGACATACAAATGGATAGACAGACAGACAGACAGAAAGTTAGAAAGAAAGAAAGGCAAAAAGAGAAAGACAGAATGCAAAACAGACAGACATAAAGAGAGAAAGACAGTATGCGAGACATTCAAACCGATAGACAGGAGGAACAGGAAAGGAAAGAAAGGCAGAAAGACAAAATGCAAGACAGACAGAAAGAGAAAGACAGAATGCAAAACACAGACAGACAGAAAGAGAAAGACATAATTTGAGACATTCAAACAGATGGACAAGCAGACCGAAAGAAAGGCAGAAAGACAAAATACAGGACAGACAGAAAGAGAACGACAGAATGCAAAACACAGACAGACAGACAGACAGACAGGCATACAGACAGACAGACAGACAGGCATACAGACATGCATACAGACAGGCAGACAGACAGAAAGAGAAAGACAGTATGCAAGACATTTAAACAGATAGACAAGAGGACAGAAAGAAAGGCAGAAAGACAAAATGCAAGACAGACAGAAAGAGAAACACAGAATGCAAAACACAGGCAGACAGACAGACAGACAGACAGACAGGCAGACGGACAGAAAGAGAAGGACAGAATGCAAGACAGACAAACAGAAACAGAAAGACACAATTCAAGACAGACAGACAGAAAGAAAGAGAGAGACAGAATGTGAGACATTCAAACAGATGGACAAGCAGACCAAAAAAAGGCAGAAAGACAAAATGCAGGACAGACAGAGAGAGAACCAAAGAATGCGAAAGACAGAATGTTATTCAAACAGATAGACAGGCAGACAGACAGAAAGAAAAACAAAATGTAAGACAGACAGAAAGAGAAAGACAGAATGCACAATACAGACAGACAGACAGACAGACAGACAAGGACAAAATGCAAGTGAATCAGACAGACAGACAGACAGAACGAAAGAAAAAAAGAAAGAAAGAAAGAGAATAACCAAATGCAAAACAGACAGACAGAACGAGAAGGACAGAATGTAAGACAGAGAGACAGAAAGAGAAAAACAGAATGTGAGACCATCAAGCAGATAGACAGACAGAAAGAAAGGTAGAAAGACAAAACGCAAGAGAACGACAGAATGCAAAACAAAGACAGACAGACAGACAGCAGAGAAGGACAAAATGCAAGTCAATCAGACAGACAGAAAGAAAGAAAGAAAGAGAATAACAAAATGCAAAACAGACAGACAGGCAGACAGACAGAAAGACAGACAGACAGACAGACAGACAGACAGGCATACAAACAAGGACAAAATGCAAGTCAATCAGAAAGAAAGAAAGAAAGAAAGAAAGAAAGAAAGAAAGAAAAAAAAGAAAGAAAGAAAGAAAGAAAGAAAGAGAATAACAAAATGCAAAACAGACAGACAGGCAGGCAGACAGAAAGACAGACAGACAGACAGACAGGCATACAAACAAGGACAAAATGCAAGTCAATCATATAGAAAGAAAGAAAGAAAGAAAGAAAGAAAGAAAGAAAGAAAGAAAGAAAGAGACAAAATTCAAGACAGTCAGACAAAGAAAGAAAGAAAGACTGCATTCAGAACTTTTTTCATCATCTGGAACACTCTAATCTGATATCTTATAATGCATAGTTTTTTACTGGAGGTGTGATATCTAACTTGTTAATTTATTACATAAAAGCAAATCATTGTAAAATATTATAAAGAAAAATACATGCCCAAACTGATGCCAACCTATTAATATAGTGCCAGTTATTTCAGATAAACCCCACCCTTCAACGTAACACAGAAACCAAACAAACAGTTGATCTGTTGGTCAGACACTTTCTTCCTGTTTAAGTGGGTGGCTCTTTGCCAGAAAAGCTGCAAATAAACAAGTGTCTGTCTACTGTAGACAAAGAGATATCCAAACTCAAAGCTAAAATCACATTAGCTCCACTTTTGCAAATGAGTAAAAGAGTTCAGCCTCATCATTTATTGCTCCCTAATGTAGAAGTTGTTAATCTCACTAATGCATGGCTTGCTAACAAGACTGTTTTACTCACTAAATATTGCATGATGCATTTCCCTTCTGTCTCTTCTGCAAAGTCCAAGTTTCATTTTTTTGAAAACTCAGGCGAAGAACAACATGCCCAAAACATTCGGTTTAGTTTTTGTGTAAATTATTTAGAAGTAATATTCTCATGGAAGCCTCAATAAAAACAATAAGCCTGGGTTTTTGAATCAGGTTTTGTCTGCATTGCCGGGACCAAACGTCTCCACAAGGATAGTTAAACCTGAATTGACCTACATTGTGGGGGCCGGCCAACGGTCCTCACGAGGAAAGCGTCTTGGTAAACAAATTAAATATCGCAAATAATGCAAAAAGGTTTATGTGCGGGTTAAACGCTGGGTATGGGTATAGGGATTAGAGATATCATTAGCACAGTATGAAAACAAGTGTAATTTTGAGCATTCAGATCTTGTAAGCTCTGACAACCATTCATTTTATTAGGCCAGATTTCGAACAATAATTAATCGCTCCATCTGACCATCTAAAGATACCTGAAAGTGCACATGAGGACATGCACCATTTTATTCATTCATGTAGGCCTACATACACTGAAAACCAACACTATACACTATATAACAGATATGAATTTATCACTGGTGGTTGTGTGGGCTGAATGTCAGTGTTGATGTGTTTCTTCTGACCTCTGATCACCGGTTCAGCCAAACTTTTTATGACTGGCCAAGTGGTTAGGATGCATGCTTCAGGCATATCGAGCTATAATGTAAATGAAGGTTCAAACCTTCACCATGTCTTAGTCATGCCCCATGCAGTATTTCCTGTCATCTTTTGAATGGTACTACCAATAGATTGGCAAATGCTAGTAATAAGAAATAGTAACATTTTGTGAAATGGACATTGTCAGCTTTTTTGTACTAAATGGTTTGGCAAAGAGCTCTTATATTGTGTGCACCCCTTTACTTTGAACTTCCCTCCATTAGCAGCAGCCTTATAAATGTGTCAGAGGGAAATATATAAGCTCTAAATGCAGAGTTCCTAAAACCAAAAGCCCTGAACAGAGCCACGAGAGATTGATCTCAATGTTAGCTGAAGTGTTTTCACATGGGCATGGAGAGGCAATCAATCTCATTTATGCTGAACTTTCTCACGCCTTCAACTCAACGCTTACACCGTTCCCTCAATCCACTCGCTGACTTAATGACTGAGAACAGCAAAGTGACCTTTGAAACCTATACCTTTAAAATTACCTGGAACAAAGTGAGCATCCATCTAAAACAAAGAAAAGTTGAAACAGGGAAAGGAACGATGGATTCAAAAGTGTAATTCTGTGCAAATGAGGCCTGCATGAGGATGGCAGAAAGAGACAGGTTGAAGTACAAAATCAAAACAAATGGTATTAAATAGGAGACTGAGTAATGTCTCTACTGTTCAATGTAATCCGAGATTGTGAATATGTAAGATTACTGCAAAACCCAGCCAAAAAGACACATTTCAGAAGGTATCGACTATACATAGCAGTGATTGGCCGAATACAAGGTCAGCAAGGTATCACCCAACTGTGTAAAATTATCTGAGTGCTGAAAATGAACTTGCTGATCCAAGTGTTATTTCATTTGGTCAGGTCTGGTTCAAAATGAACTTGAAATAACTTCATAAATAACACATAAATATCTGTATCTGGTCCTGTTCTGGCTGCCGTGGAGGTCAACACGCCACTGATCTACTGGCCTTCCTTCAAAGTGATGCCCAGCCAATGTCAGACCAACGACTACCAGCTGCCCCCATCTAATCTACTTATTCGTGTATATACTACCCAGTCTCACGAAATTTTGTGATATAGTCACGTAACTTTTTGATTCTTTTTTCGTGATATTATCACGAATTTCTGTATTTTTTCATGACCATATAACAAATTCCTGTTTTCGTGTGATTATCAGGTATTGGTTACTCAACTGCTTTTTCCTATTTTTTTAAACCATTGTCGCTTCAATTTAGGGTTAGATTTGGTGCTTGCATTAGAATGTCACTTTATGTATTGGTTTATACTATTTTTTCTATTTATACTATGCTTTTTTTATATGTCGCCTGGCGTTAGGGTTAGAGTTGGGATTAGGTAGGGATGTCATTTTATGTAGATTTAACCCTAAACCGAAGCGACAATGATTTGAAAATAGGACAAAACAGTTGAATAACCAATACCTGATAATCACACGAAAACAGGAATTCGTTATACGTTCAAGAAAAACACGGACATTTGTGATAATATCACGAAAAAAGAATCAAAAAGTTTTGTGAGACAGGGCTGATATATACATATATATTATGTTTTAATCCCCATAAAATTGTAAAAAATTTTACCTGTTATATAATATATCCTTTATAGAATCAGCTTAGCTGGCTCTCTCCCAAAGTTTTTTTCCCTCCTAGGTCTTTTCCCACAGGGTTTTTCTCCTAGGGAGTCTGCCGACATTGGCTTAACTTAGCACTATCCGTTACATTATTACTACACTCGCTAGTATGGTTAATCTTAACGGTTGTATTCTGCTGCTTATGTTTTATAATTTTTCTGTGTTTTTTCCTGCATCTATTAATGTAAAGCTGCTAAAACAATTAAACAATTGTGAAACTTGCTATATAAATAAAATTGAATTTATTCGAATAGAACTGTATAGCTTAGTGAGAGCATTGCATTAACAGCACAAAAGGTCATGGGTTCGAACCCGGGAAACATACATGCCAATAAAAATGTATACCATAATGCAATGTCTCTTTAGATTGAAGTATCTGCCAAATCTATTAATGTAATGTAAATGCAAGCAAGAGAGTATTTTGCCATGAAAAAAATAAAGTTTTGCAAACACTTTGAACACCTGTTGACTTTGCTTACATGTTGGAATATCATACATCTTCAAGTTATTTTGGCCAAAATGGCATGTAACCAAAATTAAGATCTTAAGGTAGAAGTGAGTTACTCATAGCCGGACTAAATTGGGTCTATAGTCGTCATTTGAACCTCTCGGTTTTTGCTTGCTGGGAATTGTCATACCCATCACATCCATAAAGCTGTTTCCATCATCTAAAACAGAAAACACGTGCATAGACTGATATTATAAGTTTATGAAAACATAAACAGATGGTCCAATATATTGGTAATAAAACATTCTCTTATAAATTATAGTTTAATTTTTGACTGAAAATGTCATATCCATAACACCATAATTGCTCAAGACAGCTTTCAGCAGATGAATGAGACATGTACCTCCATCTGCTAACAAGAAAACACATGCAGTGTTTACAGATAATGTTGTGGCTAACCATGGACAAAAGGTGACTAATAATTTATTAATTAATAAAGTGATAACAGAAATGAAAACAAAACAGTTGTAATAAAATCAAAGTATTATTGTTAGTATGAAATTGCCTTTTTTAAGTTCTTAAAGGGACACCACTTTTTTTTAATATGCTCATTTTCCAGCTACCCTAGAGTTAAACATTAGATTTTTACCATTTTGGAATCCATTCAGCTAATCCCCGGGTCTGGCAGTGCCCGAAAATAGTCCCCGTGGTAACTTTCAATAGCAGGGGACTATTTTCAGGCGCTGCGTAATATCATTGTGCCTGCTGCAGCCATCTTACAGCAGCAAAGTCCTTGATTATTACGCCAGAATGAGAGTATAGTTCCTAGCCATATCTGCCTAGAAAATCACAACTTTTAATTTACCATCGCTCTTGGTAGATAATGTAACTACAGAAGAGTCAAGTTTGAAGTAGGAAAAATATTGAAACCCTTGGTTTATTTTTTTAATGCGATGCTAATGGTCTAATAAGATTCAATGGATTGTAAGCTATGCTAAAAGTGGTACCGCCAGACCCGGAGATTAGCTCATTGGATTCCAAAACAGTTAAAATCAAATGTTTAATTCTAGAGGAGCTGGAAAATGAGCATATTTTCAAAAAAAGTTGAGTCTTCCTTTAAGCAATGCAAATGTTCAGACTTTCTGACTTGATTTGAATATAAATATTATATGTAAACATAAAACTAACATAAACACTACAGGGTAAATTATGTAAGTGGCATAAACTTAAACATTAAAATTTAACATCAAAAAGAACTCATTGAATTTATATTAGTCTTTTATATTGAAAATAACCCAAATTAAAGACAGGATACTTCTCATTTCTGAAGCCCATGCTATTCCACTGTCTTCACCACATAATATAATGTAGGACTCGCAGACTTCACTCAAAACAGGTGCTTATACATAATACATTCTGTCTCTTCCATTGATACCGGGACAAACGGCATAAAAACCGCGAAGAAAACATGAAATAGATTGTATGAAAGGGCGCCATCTGAGCCTTGACTTGCGGCTCCAGTACCCGACAATTCAAATAGTAATGCTGTCTTTCTATTAGATATTAAACGAAGTGAAGCCTGTTGTGGAATATCCCCTACCAGAGAGAAAGATTTAAATATGAGTGACAGCCCAGTCTCACGGTGATGAAAATAAAATGTGACGTGTCTGTTTATCTGACTTGAGCCTACATGTCCGCAATGTAACACAGTGTGTTGTGAGTAAAAGCCAGTAGGCTTGTGTGTGTGTGTTGATATGAGTCTGGGTTGTGGTTATGACCATTTGTGAGGGCTTGCATGAGTGTATAAATTCTGAATGAATGTAAGCTTGAATCAGTATCATATAATTGCACCCATTTCATCTTTCAAGGATGTGTTCATACAGTAATTACAAATTAACTTGACAATATTTGCTTTATTTAAAAACTGCCAATATAAATATTTAAATTGTCATTTATAGATAAAATATTTTTTTTCACAATAGTTGTATACAATCTGTTGTTTTACTTTTATTCAACATTGATGTCATTTGTGCCTATTTCGTCCCCGCAATTTAAGGTGAAAGTTCACCCAAAAAATCCTCCCCCCATGTTGTTCTGAACCGGCATGAGATTTTTTATTCTGATGAACACAAAAGAAAATATTTTGATAAATGATGATAATAACACAGTGGATGGTACCCATTGACTTCCATAGTAGGATAAACAAACACTATGGAAGTCAGTGGTTAAAATATCAGAATAACAGACTATGACAGAATAAAGAAATTCATAAAGATTCAGAACATCATAATGGTGACGTAATGAACTTTCAGTCGAAACATCAGGCAAAGTTTACCTAAAGGAAAAATAGGAACTCCAATAAGTCTCTTGAGCTATGAACTCCTGAACAATAACATCTTCCTCTGGGTACAATTAAAACTACAAAGCAGCAACTTCTTGTTTCCGGATGAATGTTTTGCAAAGTGTATAGGCGCCCTTTAACAATGGTTTCTTGGTATTTAACTTGATTTGACTAACATTTCCATTCAACCATGAGAACAAATGGAGACAAAGCTGGCACAGTGCATGCAAAGGTTGTATAGATTTGCCTCTCTTTTCCCTGAATAGGTAGTGTAAGCAAACTAATGCTAGCATCAGCAGAATGCATTCAGGCGAAGCCCGACACACAGGTCAAAAGGTTTACCAGAAGTCAAGTTTTACAAGTGAAAGTCCTTCAAGAACAGATTCAACTGCATTCAGTGTTTGGCATGTTAGGATCACAATGGCAATGGAAAAAATGGCATTTTATGATCACAACAAAAAATCGTGATGCATTATAAGTATATACAGAATAAAAGTCAATAGAAACATGCACTGTCCAAAAAACAAAAATGGTTGCCGGGTTGCAGAGGTGGGCCGGAGCGCGGTTCACTTGGGCTCAGGCACGGAAGGCTGTGGTGTGAAGACGTCAGTTGCGCGACCACTCACCTTCATCTGCCTCCGTAAAGACCTTTTGATGCGAGCAGCGGTGTTACGTGAATGTCCGAGCTGCACACGTGACAGATCAACTAAGCAATATGATGGCATGTGAGAGGGCTGTCTGTAATCGCGCACCAAACGACTCCGAATAAAAAACACAGACTTATCATTACGGTGGGTTCCAGTGTTAAGAGAGAGCTTTACTTCCTGCTTTTTTCAAAACAATCGCATCTTAATGACGAAAGCGCGCCCGGACTCGGATCGATAAAAAGTACAGTGTGAGTGGGTGCACCTGGGGGAGTAGGGAGGGGTGACAATCGTGCTGGGGCATGGTTTGGTTTGGATAATGTGAGTGCGCCCTAATGGGCCTAAAGTGTCCCAAGAAAACATCCCCCACACCATTACCCCACCTCCACCAGCCTGCACAGTGGTAACAAGGCATGATGGATCCATGTTCTCATTCTGTTTACGCCAAGTTCTGACTCTACCATCTGAATGTCTTAACAGAAATCTTAACCAGGCAACATTTTTTCAGTCTTCAACTGTCCAAATTTGGTGAGCTTGTGCAAATTGTAGCCTCTTTTCCTATTTGTAGTGGAGATGAGTGGTACCCGGTGGGGTCTTCTGCTGTTGTAGCCCATCCGCCTCAAGGTTGTGCGTGTTGTGGCTTCACAAATGCTTTGCTGCATACCTCTGTTGTAACGAGTGGTTATTTCAGTCAAAGTTGCTCTTCTATCAGCTTAAATCAGTCGGCCCATTCTCCTCTTCCTCTAGCATCAACAAGGCATTTTCGCCCACAGGACTGCCGCATACTGGAAGTTTTTCCCTTTTCACACCATTCTTTGTAAACCCTAGAAATGGTTGTGCTTGAAAATCCTATTAAATGAGCAGATTGTGAAATACTCAGACCGGCCCGTCTGGCACTAAACACCATGCCAAGCTCAAAATTGCTTAAATCACCCTTTCCCATTCTGACATTCAGTTTGGAGTTCAGGAGATTGTCTTGACCAGGACCACACCCCTAAATGCATTGAAGCAACTGCCATGTGATTGGTTGATTAGATAATGTAATTAATGAGAAATTGAACAGGTGTTCCTAATAATCCTTTAGGTGAGTGTATATGATACATATTAGGACCTATATAAATAGTACTGCCCCAGTGATAGCTTGGGCCGTATTTTGGCCATTTTATTTCTGCCAGTGTGGGATTGTCTTGAACCTATGTGGTACTTAAAGTGCATAAAGGCCAGATGGTAGTAACTTCACACAGGTGAACTGGTGTATTAAATACATAGTTGCTTCTCAGCGAGCCATATCTTGTTAAGCCGGTAATTTGATTTCTCAGCAAATGTAATTATGGTCTTAAAGTTTTTCTGGTTAAAGGTGTTCAAATGATAAGATAATCTTGCTGAAGTGAGGAAATGAGAGCTTTTCTGTGGATATGACCATGACGTGGTGTTAATGAATGCCGGTTTTTGCTACCAGTTGGCTACAAAAGATGTGCCCGGTATGTAGAAAAACATGAATTGGTACACCAAAACTTAAGCTGTACTGTTTGTCTAGAAAGTATTTTTTTTAATTACCAACAAATAAACTTTCAAAAATATATTTCTTGATGACGGTTAAGTTTGCATGTTTTAAATGCATGTTTTAAGATGGGGGGATTGTGTTTGGGAATCACAAGAAAATGCTGACGCTTGCACGGTACACCATCAAAGCAAAATATAGTAAGATTTGCAGATTCAGCTTGATATTAACATACATTAATATTCACAAAGTGGTTTTCCTCTGGTCTCAATTGAAAATGCAAAGAGAAGAGGTCTGTATGCTGGAGTTCTGAACCCTCTCTCACCTCCGAATCCCCTGCTCACAGTAAATATGCATTTATAAGTATATGCAAGCATTGCTCTGAATATTTCAAATAAATGCTAAGGCATTTTTCGAGCACAGACACATGAAACAAAAACAACTATCACTAAACAATGTTGAAACTCACCAATGATTAAGTGAGCTTTTCTAACATTTTGCAAACTGTAAATGCATTATCCCAGATTTGCATCACATAATTCCCCTGGCAGCATTTCAACAAATATTTCATCATTTCCTCCACAAATTGACACATCCTTTCATATTTTCCCATGATCTCCGTGATGTAATTTTATTACCAAATTTAAGCCAGTCTTTAGAGTGCTACAAAATGATTAAACAAAATGGTTTATGAAAATAAATTCTGCTTGCAAAAGGCACACTATTATAGTTAATATTTTCATTACTGTGTATATATCTATCCAAATGCAATTACGCTAGTCATACAATTTTTTTGAAGAGATCAAACAGTTTTCCTGGTTAGTGTGTATAATCTGCTCAGCACATAACAGATTTAATTGAGGCCGTTTTCACAAAGCACCAAGCAGTTGCTTGAAATATTTTTTTGTAGATTGATTTTCTCTTTATCTTGCCTGCCTTGCATTGTCTAGCTATGAACTAATTGCAGCTTATATGTTACTATAACAGCAAAGCGTGCTTTTATTTATTTTACAGGGTGTTACATAGATTTCACTGCCCATTATATCACAATAATGAGGGCATCCTTTCAGTATCCCCTAACGGCTCTGTAAACACGGTAAACACGGCTCTGTAACATTTTGGGGTCACCACCGAAAAGCACTCTTTTTCCTCTCAATCTTAACAAAGTATTTTTTGTTAAAAAAAATGTGTCACACAAATGATGACCTAGTTATAGTCTTAACATATGCTGTTGTAAACAGACAGGCACAATTTTTTCTTTTTAACAACAATGCATTATATAACAGACATTGCTAAAGTTTACTAAAGTACAAACTTTTGCTGTTGTTTTTATGAAAATGTGTTGATGTAATGAGAATAAACAGAATGCATTTCTTTATTCTGTTATTATTTTTACTCTGTTCTCTATTTTTTATAAATGATGGTAAGCACGCCGTTGACGGTACCAATCAACTTCCATAGTATTTGTTTTACCTACTATGGAAGTCAATGGGTACAGTGAACTGTGCGGTTATCATCATACTGTATATTATATCTTCTTTTGCATTCAACAGAATAAAGAAACCTTTGCCCCTTTCATATATCTACCCAGCAAGCAATAGCCACCATTTATAACTTGCAAGCTGTATGATGAGCATGTAAGCAAAGTCGACAGTGATTACAATGTGTTTGGTTTCATTTATTTATTTAGTTTAGTTTATTTTGGTGCTATGGTTAGACGTCTGGAAAATTATCAATGACAGCCCAAATTGTGCCTTGTTTTTGGCTAGACATCCGGGCTGTGTTTGGACGGCCATTAGACGTCTTTTAAATTAATTGCTTGCTGGGTAGTGACGGCCGCGTGTTACATTACAAAGTTGTCATCTGTGAGACAGCAATAACTGCATTATTTAAAATAATAATAATAATAATATCTCCCTGAGCCACCTTGTATCAGAAATAATCATTTTGCATTTGTAATAAAGAAACATCCTGGGTCTTTTCCAGATTAAGTTAAGTTGGAAAGAAGCGGCTCTATCGTTGAAAGATATTAAGCAGTTGGCATGAGTTTGGCAGTTTATTATTTCCCCCATTTTTCTCAGTTGTTTATTTTGGAAGTTATACACGGGGAAATAATATGATTCATTTTTCTGCACGTGCCCTTATTGTGTGGATTATGCCTTTGTTGTTTCGCATGGCTAAGTTAATCACATTTTCAGAGTAAAAAAACTCTTCTGCTAAAGGACACCAGCGCCTTTGCAGGAAGGTGTGAAAAATTGCATTAAGATGCTGGGAAAGAGCTTCATCTTAGCATTCACAATATGACGTATAGAAATATACAAAACTAACAACACAATGCAGTGTCAATGCTCAAGGAGAAGAAAACGTCCTTCACTTTGAGTACTCTTATTGCCAATTTAAGTTAATATTATTATACACTTTTATACATGTTTTGTACTGCATTAAGACAAATATATGGGATGTATGTCGAAAATGTTTAAAAACAGAGGTTTACACTGATTCATCAGCTAGACCACAACATAAATGCATGGAAATATATTGTAAGAAGTGGCATAACTGATTTGTAATGAAAACAATGTGCATGTCTTTCTATGTCTCTTGGTTTATGGCTGAGTGTTTCCTACTTGTGGTGCTCCACAGCGGCTCAGCATTCATCTTCATCCATTTATTCACTTTCTTCCTGGAGAAAATGACCTTAATGTAAGTGGCTTTCTGTTTGCAAATATATCGGTTACTTTCAGCTGACTGTAATCCTGAGGGATTACACGGGCTCTTCAGGATCAATGAAAGCTTTATCTGGGTCAGAGCCATGCGGTGGTGAGACGGACCTAAGGTACAGCGCGTGCCTTCGGACTGATTAATGGCCCGAAAGACCTTCTGCCCTGCCTCCGCTGGAAAGTCTTCATTCGTTCTGTGGAGCCACATATAACGGACAACCTTGCTTTTGTCTTTTCTGTTGGTCCTGCTTTTTTTTCATGTTTGGTCTGAAGCTTTAATGTGAATGAAAGAAAAGCCACTAACTCTGCGAGGTTCAATTTATTCTCACACTGAGTGGCCAGTAAGAATGTATAGGATGCAAATCACAGAGGCTGAAACAACTGCCACATTCCACGAATACGATGCAAAAAGGCCTTAAACGTTTCTGGGGACTAAATCACTGGGACGGTTCCTTTTAAAAAAGTCCTAATACGTACCATTTTGGTATAGTTATGTACCTATGAGGACACATGATGTACCTCTAAAGAACCAACATTTACCTTTGAGGTACCAATACGCACCTTTTAGGTATAAAAGTGTACTTTTAAAAATGGTACGCTCCAGTGACTTTTTGTAATGATAGACACATGATTGACAGAGAGCTAAGTAAAACAGAATGGATATTTATTGAAGCAGAAGTATAACTGGATGGTCGGAAACGTTGTAGCACAAACACACACATACAGGGAAAGTAACAGGAGTCCGGGTTATTGCAAATGTCCTCATCTGTTATGTAGGGAATCAGTGAGTGAATGGAGATGGAAGAAGCCAACTATGAGGAAGAGGAAGGAGATCGCTGGAAATTATCTTGTGAGCCTGATAGGAAACGTCTGCACAGAAACGTGGGTTAGTTTACGAGACCAGACAACAAGTGAGTGAATAAGTGAGGCTTATATAAGGTGTTTCTCAATGTCAAGGATACTATATTTCTCAAACGAAGGACTCAGTCGTTGGTTGAAATTCCGAGGATCCTCCACATTGGAACAGTCCTTCGACAGATGTCGATGATGTAGCATCCTCGAAATTATGGCTTCCGAGGATCCTTCTTTGACATTGAGAAACACCTATAGTGTGTGGTGATTGGTGAATGGGGATGTAACAAGGGACTGCTTACACGAAGCAAGAGAGAGCGAGATGAATCCAAATGCAAAGAGATTTATTATACAATCCCAAAAGGGCAGGCAAACATATCCAAAAGGGTAATCCAAAAACGTAATCCAAAACAGGCAATGGGTCATAACATGAAACAAGGTTACAGCTGATAATACTTAGCAATGTGATGATATGATTGATCCGACTTTATACTGACAAACAGGAAGTGAATGGTGAAGTGAGACATGACATAGTTTCAAAATAAAAGACCAGAGACATGACTTCAACATAAAATACCTAAACAATAAACTACACAGAACACAAGACAAAACACTTACAGGGGAACAGCTGGTGGTGATTAATACTCATGTGATTGTGAATGCTGGTTAGTGAAGGAAGGGTGTCTACGTTACACTTTTGTACCTTGTTGTACCTTTTTCCTGAGAGTGTAGTAATTATCTAGAAGAAACCAATAAAATACTTAAAAACATAAATTAGAGAACACTTATGAAATTAAACTAAAAGATGCAATACAAATATCAGAATTGGTCACAGTTGCAAGGGAAGCTTAAATTTAAATGTTTCCAGCATGATCTTATGTGAATTTGTGCATATTATACAAGTTGGCTAATTTGTATGAATGCATACAAAGTGAATCGTAAAAGTATGCCTATTATAAAAAAAATGATGAAACCCCGCCCCTAACCCCAACATCACAAAGGCAAAAGCGAATTGTACAAAATGTATTAACTCTTTCCCCGCCATTAATGAGATAACTCGTCAATTAAGAGAAAACGCTTCCTTGCCAATGACGATAATTTCCGGCTTTGATGTGGTAGTACGAATCCGTACGAAATAAATAATAAACTTATTATTATAATGAAAACAATAATGAAATCCTGCCCCTAACCCAAACGTCACGGGGCAAAAGCCAATGGTATAAAATGTGGTTGTATGAATGTGAACGAAATGATTCGTAAACATATAATTATTATAAAAACAAGAATAACCCAACCCCAACGTCTACTTAA
Organism: Misgurnus anguillicaudatus; assembly: GCF_027580225.2. Classification (NCBI taxonomy): domain Eukaryota; kingdom Metazoa; phylum Chordata; class Actinopteri; order Cypriniformes; family Cobitidae; genus Misgurnus; species Misgurnus anguillicaudatus. The sequence goes on from NC_073351.2 coordinate 12,869,864, forward strand.
TGTATTAATGTGGTTGTACAAATTATAACAAATTAGCGACCTCTTAAAATACGTTGGAATTCCTGTGAGATTGTGTTGGATGTCTCTCAGTAGCAATTTAATTGTTTGGAACCAAATGTTGTTTTTTAATTAACTAAATATGGTAAATCATAAACACACACGCTAAAAAATGTCTATTTTATCTTAGAATAACTGTACAGGGTTTAAGGTTGAGCTTGTTGAATGTGAGTAAATTACTTTCTTATGTCCTATCTATTTTATGTTAGGTTATATTTTATCTGTATAAATCATACAACAAAGGCATTGAATTTGCACTTGTTAATAAAATAATTAGACAGCAAACGTGTTACTGCATAATAGAATGTACCTATAGTAACTGTGAAAAGCCGTATGTAGGTCTACACGTGATTAACCTGACAGCTATGCTTTTCATATACTTTCTGAAATAAGAAAGTTTAATTTACTGGTCTCGACTAACTTTTTCTTAATTATCAACTTTTTCTAATTATATTCTGTCAACTGTACATAATTCTGCTTCCCCATCTGAAAGGCTTTGTGACATTGTGTGGAAGAGTAGACTATACTGCTGAAGAACATTGCTAATTCATTTCTATTCATAATCTCTGTGAGATGATGTTTCCACCATGCTGTGCCTTCTGAGGTTAAGACTCCCTGCTGAAAGCAATCAATGACCATCTCACCAGCACGAAAGCAGCTCTCATTTAAACAGATGAATCTTTTCCTTGGCAGATGGCGAGGGAGATTACACTGAACTACTTGCTGACATTTCAATTAGCTCAGTGGTAGAGCATTGGGATAGCAGCGCAAAAGGTCATGGGTTTGAACCCAGCCATCACACTTAGAACCAAAATGTTCAACTTTGAATACAATGTAAGTCACTTTAAATAAAACTGCTTTGTGTAAATGTAAATGTAGATTTGAACTGATATTGGGGACAGTTTGTAAGACATCCTCTACACTCCACATAATTTACTGAGAGCCCTCGAATTGAATATGGATGCAAACTCGGACCAGCATCTACTGCATCCTATTTATTTGATCGAAGAATCTGTGCTGTGATACAAAATATATATATTTTGATAAGGCTTAACATTGTGTTCTTTTAAGGAGACTTAAATGAACTGCACTGCAAAAAGTGAAAGTTGGAATTTAAAATAATCTTCAATTGGGAACACCTAAACACTTTATGTACATTTGTTGAAAAAGCTAAAATTATTTTGTGTGTTACCACGCACATAAAGGCAAGAATCATCGCAATGACCAATAATGTGACCAATGAAAACCCTTTGTTGGTGGGTAAATATTTGACAAAAACTTAATCACTTGTCAGTGTGAATGCCACACTATGCAAAAAAGCTCGCCTTCACACACAAAAACAAATGCAGGGTTGTTTCAACTCATGGTTGGGTAAAAAATTGACAAACCTGCTGGTTTGAATTAACCTTGAAAATGTCCAGATTTTACCAAACACTTTTTATGATTTACACATTTTTACCTTAAACCACAAAATCAAACAGTGTGCAACAAGTTGTGTTTATCTGCCTTTGCTTATACATTATAGTATGTATGAAACAGCATGAAACTAAATTCCTTTCTCCCTATCTCTGTTTTTTGTAATTTTCTTTGTGCGTCTCTCAGGGTTTCCATTTTCCATTTAAGGCATCCTCTCGAAGTTTGTGGCCCATTACATTTTTCTCCTCAGCCATAAGTAGCACAGTATTTTAATAAATGAAAATTTACATTTAAATTGAAAAATCAGTTTCCTTTTTATAAAAACATATTATAATCCACCTTGAACTATCATTTGGAGGAGGTTAAATTCTGAATTGTTACATGCTGTGAATAGAAGAGTCCATCAGTCTCTGGAGAGCTTGACCAAGGGCCCTGAATCTGACCATCTCCATAGTCAATTTATAACACAGGACTGAGGATGTGCCCAGAGAATTGGTGGGTGTCTTTAAACAGCTGTTTTGAATTTTACTGATGGTTACATAGACCAGTGGTTCTCAAACTGGGGGCCGTGGCCCCCGGGGGGGCTCTGAGATGGTGCCATGGGGGCCCCCGGTTTTATGACATTTAAAAAAATAAATTAATTTATCACAAATTCTGTGTAATTAAATCTCAGAAAAATAAGGCTACTAACCAACAGCACTACATTGTATAATTTAATATGCTTTTTTAAATTAAAATATTACCTTTTGGAAGGTTTTATTTCATGAATTTTTATTGGGGAGGCCACAAAGGGATGCACTGTACACAAGGGGGGCCGCACGCCGAAAAAAGTTTGAGAACCACCGACATAGACTGTCATATAGCTGTCCTATAGCTCAGTTGGTTGTAACTTGTGTTTGCATCTCAAAGATTGTGGGTTCGATTCTCAGGGATTATACTCACTGATAAAAAGATGGATAGTTTGAATGCACTGCAAGTCACTTTGGATATAAGTGTCTGCCAAATGCATAAATAAAAAACATAGTTGGTGTTTTAATCTTAAGATATTTGTTCAATTACTGTCAAAATTCAAAATATGAGTGACTTTTGGTCACTCATTAATTATAATTGGTGTCATGTGTAGTGACTTATATGCACTTTCTAGCGTAATTGCTGTTTAGCTAAATGACTAAACTGTCAATACTTCTTGGATGTGATATTTATTATTTCCACACCACTAGCAGCAACAACCCATAATCATAATAACGTCTTACTGTTTGAACTTTCAGAAAATTTGTGCTTTGCCAGAATGTACAATTGCCGCTATGAAGCACAACTATACTCTAAGAAAGAAAAGTACAAAACTTGTCACTGGGACGGTACCGTTTAAAAAGTCCTAATACCTGTATGTACCATTTTGGTGTAGATACAGTACTTTTAGGTACCAGTATGTACCTCTAATGGTGCTTTTACATTGCATAGTACCCCACGGTTTAGGTCGGGTCAGCTCACTTTGGTTTGGTTAGCTTTTCCATCGAGTTTAGTAACACTTTGGAGTGGGAGGGATTATAGGCGTGTCATTATATTTGCGCTGCTTACTGCTGTGACATCATACAAGTGAGAGCACTTTATGTTGTACATCCCCATACATTCATTTATTTCTCAGTCTGCAAGAAAATAAAAATTGACCACCACAAATGGATGTTTGCACATCACGTTTATCACATGACAGGTGCTGTACAAACACCCGTGGGGTCAGTTGACACGCTACGCTGATCCTCATTTAAGTTGCATATATGCGGATGTTCCGCGTTACGAATGTGCAGCCACAAACTGCAAGTCTGGAAAAAATGGTATGGTGTTCCTGATTTACCACCTGTGGATGTTTTTCATTGCTAAAGGGGAGTTTGGGAACTTACAGCAAAGCACAGATGACAACAGGTTTACTCCAGACAGCGCAAGCTAGCATAAAGGTAAAGCTAATCTTTTACATTATAGTGATGATGCTGTGATAGTGACAATTCTCTCAGACCAATCAGTGATCTACAGTGTCTTCAGTCATGTTGCTTGGAACCTCAACTGAGGTGGTACTAAAAAAAGTTTCGGGTACTACGTACTGCACCCAGTAGAAAAGCCCCCAAAAGTAAGCTGACCCCACGCAAACCGTGGGGTACACTGCAATGGAAAAGCAACATTAGGTACCACAGTTTCCTATTGAGGTACCAATGTGTGTCTACCAGTGTGTTTATTTCTGAGAGTGATGTATGATAGATGTATGATAAGTAACATACCTGTACTGACCACATAGAAGCATCAAATATGCAGTAATAAGAAAACACAACACATTATTACAATACAAGCTTAATCTTATTGAGAAATCTAATGGACTCAGTCCATTCGAAAATGATTGCTTGCAGGTAAGCAAATTATCTGTTTATGCATCTGTATCTGTTAAAGTAACAAAATTACCCACTTCTTTATCTGTCTTCAGGGGTGGGTGGGGCTTATGCTGCATGCAATAAATAAATAAATAAATAAAAATCTTATAAACTTAATTTCCTCAATAAAGCTCAGGTTTTGTTGTCAACCATCATCTTCCTTCACTATAAAGAACATTATTCTAAAAAATAGAGACAAAAATGTTGTGAACTGGAAATATAATTGACTTTTTTATAAATAACGGAATTTGCTTTGTTTCAGAAATATACCACTTCACATCTCCCTCACCTCACAAACTGCATATACCGCACAACCTGTTTGAAGTAAGTGAGACACAGCAGCATCACCAAAAGCTCTGATCAAAGATATATTATCTCACTACTAGTAATTTAATGTATTTTACTGGTATAATAGAAGGGTCATCTACAGACAGAGACAAAAAGAGATGATGTCTCAGTGATTCTTAAAAGTATTACCACATTATTAAATTATAAAATCACTGTAGTAGCTATCTGATCTCACTTTTATCTAGCTTCACTTTAATAGCACTATCCTTTCTTAATAAATGTAATTCTGAGTCCATCAGGTGAGAGTTTGGGGAGAAAAAACCTTTTAATGCAAAAGTAACTACTTTTAGTAAGCATCCTTCCTTATTTATTACATGCTTAGGCTGACCAGAACCCAAAGGTATTTATTTCATCTTCAGACGCTTCTATATATGTTGGCTTGCTGTAGTGTGGGATGCTATTTACAGTGTAAAGTTTCCAGACTGCTCTTTTCGTTCACCTCAAGTAGGGATGAAAAGGTCACCGTTTTGGAGTGAAGTGTATAGGGAGCGCTGCCCTATGTCCAGCCCCTATGTCTTTCTCTGACTCGCCTGATGTAAGAAGGTCACAACAGTGACTAATTTTCTGCGAGCCCTCACTGGTCTTTTCTATTTTAATGGTGCAGGTCAAACTCTGAAAACCCTATTTTTTTACCTCTTCACCTTTTTCAATTTGTAGGTCAAAATGGTTTTGTTTCAACAGGGCACATCTCTTTCCGCCGAGTTCTTTGGTTATTTGAAGTCCCTTTAAAACATCCAAAGCAGCAAAAGTGCTCATTAAGTAACATTTAGACGGCATTACCATACTTCATGTTATTTCCTTGAAGCTGTAGACTATGCTACTGGAACAAAGTACAGTGGAAGTCCTTATATGGGCACTTTAATCAGAATAGCTCACGCACATGTATAAAGGTGAATTTATACCAACCGGGTCATGAGTCGCAGGCAGTAAGTAAAACTGTATCAAATGTATGTGTTTTATTGGCAATCAGCACACAAGTCCATATAATGTAAACTACACTAACATATAAGTTATCCAGCGATAGTAATGCTTGTGACTTGCTCAGGATTATTCTGAAAGAATTGGTACAGCTGATAATTTTTCTGATAAAATCTTATCTTTTTGGATATATGACAGATGTAATACCACTCTATAGTTAATCAAGATAAGCAGAAACAGTGTGTGTTACAGTATTTAAGTTTTAAGGTCAATGTGGAATAAAGAGAGGAGTATTTACTAATATTAGGGTGTTGCGTTGGTAGTGTTGTTTATCTGCAAGGTCGGCATGTGTTGTATTAGCACCAAGAATCATGCAAAGTGGGCAACGGCACAAATGCACCCCTAAAATCTGTGTTTATAAACAATTGGTTGAGGACTCTGCATTGACATATAAGTACTTTACTGGGACTGTACTGCATTGGTACAACAAATGATCTTTGATTTTGGAGCACATTTAAAGATGAGTCATCAATACTTGTTGGTGTATTATCCTAAAATGAATCTACAAATACCTTAAAGGGGCAGTGAATCAGAAGCTCAATTTTAACTTGATATTCTGTTTTATTAGAGATCAACATACTTAAATGAACATCCTGCAAACTTCTGAACGATTCAAGAATGTGCTGAAATGTGATGTCAGATTAGAATTTAAACACCTCCTTCAAACCCAAATACAACAACCACTTTTGTAGCCCCGTCCACATCTTCACGTGACACACGTGTGGGCCAGGGGTAAAGCAAACCATGCAGTGTCTCAAGAATAAGTAAACATGTCTTTAAAGATTGCCAAATGTAACCAAAATGACTTTTAAATATTTTTTTCTGAGAGACTGAGCGATCTGTTATGAGTACCCATGGAAACGGAGTTTTCGATTGTGGAAGAACCGTTTAGGAAGAATAACCTTAGGAAGCTGTATAACCTTAACTCTGAGGCTCGGAACGTAACATTAGGAATGTGTGGTTAAAGTTTGTTTTAAAAGAAGTTCCAGCTCTTATGGGGAGTGTTTGTTTACTTTGTGTACCACGGATTCATTTGAAAAAGAAGCCACAAGACTGTGATTCAAAGCACCACTAATATTGGCCTGGCAGAAATGACACAACAGTATACACAGTAAGTAAAGCATTTTACTTTATTTAAGTTACTACGTTTAACTATTGTTTTGTTAGAGATTGCTTGATATGCCCTGCTGTAACATCCGTGTCTAAACATGTATATTTGACTGTTTTAATTTACTAAAAACATGAAACGATTTATAAAGGTGCAACACTTAACAATACGACTGTAATATAACGATAGAAATATACAAAGTTAGTGATAAGGAAGGACTTACCAGTCGCAATTTAGATTCTGATGCCTGCATACTATGTTGTATACGGTGATTTAGGCAAGTTGTGTTTGAAAGGTCCAACACTCAACAAAGCTTTTTTATCATATAACTGTGGTATGTAACGTTACGTGTATGTAAGAGCAACCTCACAAGCACAATGGAAATATACAAAGTTAGTAATAAGGACTTATCAGCCGGGGTTTCGATTTTGATGCACGCTTACGGTGTTGTATACGGTAATTTAGTCATGTCGAGTTTAATGTTTTGTTTTTACTTTACTATACATATTGTCATTTATGTGTATCATCTTTAGCACCCTGAATCTTTTGTGACTCAAACATATTTGTGTTTGGCTGCTATTTTTACAAATTAATGTTTTTAAAACATTTCCCCACATGTTATGACGGGGAATGAAGCTATCTAGTCATAGCAGTGGCCGTTCACGTCAAGGTCTTCATTGCGGCCGGCCCCTTCAAACAAATCATTTCTCCAGAGAGCCACTAATCCATGTTACAAAATAGCCTATTACTTATTGCTTTTGATGTTTTTGATTGTAAAAACCACGCAGACATCATAAGTAGACCTCAGACAACAGTATAAAAGAATAAAATCATCATCAGGTTTCACCCCTTTAAAGTGTGAAAATTGGGAATTTTTACAATATTTAGGAATACACTACTATACTGATGGTTTCCATGTTGTCTTTAAGTAACATTTGGTTTACCGCCTGCATGAGTGAAAATAACAGACTACCAGTGCCACTCAATGACAGCACAGTGCTATTTTATGAATAACATACAGGTTTTGCTTTGAAAGTGGTGACTGTTTGGTGAATTCATTCAAATTTACCAAGTACATTTGCCCATCATTTTTTATTTTCTTTGTTGTTATTTTGTGCAAAATCAGAAAGTTTATAAATGTTAAAGTCCCCAGCCTAAATTTGCTCAATATCTTTTTTTTCTCTAATACTCACACAGCATGAATACAAATCATGGCTATGGTTTCGCACATTTCTTTTCTCCCTTTTCTGCTCGATCACACAACTGTCAATTGACTGCAAATTCTTCAGATGCAGGTGTGCCAAGTTCATTTCATAGTCATTAAGTAGCAAGGTAGCATTTTTACTGTGCTCTGCTGAGGCAGGCAAAATACATAAGAAAAAAGAGTTGGGAAAGATTGTTCCCGAAAGAGTTGGAAAAGATTGTTTGCCACCAAATCAAAGAAATCTAAATATCACACTATATTTAAGAAAATTAAACTGAAGGAGGGGGGGGGAGGAACAAGCACACAGTCAGCTTAAAGTTGCAAAGTTTGTCAGCTTGAAAATGTTGCGGTGACCAAGGTGAGTTTGTAAACATTTTTACGCCGCATTTTCACCGCATAAATTGCAGATTTCTGCTCGCAAAATATGCAGGGCTTGCATGATTTCATAATCCCGCATTTTCGTAGCAAAAAGTCATATATCTTAACAGAAAGTTGAAAAATGTTGCATTTACTTTACACATGTGCAGCCATGACCCCTGTTCTGATGGGAATGTCAGAAAGTGATGCAATTATGCGACATGAACATCAATAAAAAGCTGCAATCAGTTTTTGCAAGTTCACGCAGTTTTTGCAAGTTCACACAATTTTATTGCATAAAATTGCATAAATATCCTGCAAATTTCTTCGCATTTTTTAAGAAAACGTGCCGCATTTTTGCCTGCAACAATCACAAAAAACTTTTTTCTGGAAGGACTGGCTTAGGGATAAAGTTCATAAGGTGTTTCAAACCAGCATGCACAAGCATTTCTAAAAAAGACATTTGTGTAAGCGGATTTTCTTAAAGAGGTGGTTCAATGGTATTTCATGCATTCTGACTTATTAACACAGTTTATAGAGTTGTTTCCTCATGCTAAACGTAGACAAAGTGTCAAAAGCAGTTGGGCGTGTTACAGAGTATTTCTGTGTCGAATGCACTTTGCCAGGTTTCTTACAAGTTTCAGATTTTTTTTCGATTACAGGTCCAGCTGACGTTTCAGGGGTTTCTATACATATCACTTCCTTTTATGGGCACTTCCCCCGGAAAATCCCACCCACCCGTCAATCAGCGGGAGACGCTAGAACTTACAAACATCACATCATGCGGCACAGCTTTGTTTAATTTCAAAACTCAACAATGGCACGAAAGAAGAAGAAGAAGGAGAAGAAAGTCAGCCTTATGGAAACAATGGATATAATGGATATAGTTTATTATCCGTGGTAGCAGAGGAGTTGTGCGTGTGTTTGATGCGCTGGATTTTCCCAACCGGGTCATGTCTTGCATGCGGTATGTTGGAGATAGGCACGTGCATATTATATAAATGACACGAACATGTAGTGAATCCAAAGTTAAACAGTGTTGTATAGTGTTGCATGAATCGTACTCGCTCCTCCCGCGGTATAACTCCTCCTTCTTCATTTTTTCGTACGTTATCGGAAATAATTAGGTAAAGTTAATCTTTCTTTTATAAATTTTATTAAACTAAAGACTTTTCGGAGATATAAAGGATGTAATACTACTAGGTACTCCAGATTAACATCAGAAATGCAGAAACAGCTTGTGTTATGTGAGCTTTAAGAAAATGTATATCCAACTTCATAACTAGCTCCGGTCTCTCCAACTTTATATGTCAGAAAGAAAAAAATTATTTTAGAAATGTACTGAGGATTTATCTCCTAAAATGAATTGAAGACTAATGTAAAAATACTTTGACGTTGTTAAGTGCTATATTGTAAGTTTCATTGGAAAAAGACTTTTTGAGAAATCTATTTTTTGAAAGCTATGAATTATCGAGAGGTCTTTCCACTAATTGGTCTCTGCTAAATCAATGAATGGATACAGTGGCATGCACAGGAGAGCCCCTTTAAGCCCGATTTATAGTCGTGCGTAAGTTCTACGCCGTAGCTACGTAGTCGTGCGTAGCTCTGCGTAGCCTGACGTGCACCTTGCAAAAATTTTAACAGCGTGTCAGTTCTACGCAGACCGCAAGCGCTGTGATTGGTCCACTAGAACCCTCCTGTCAGGTAAAAAAACTGCGTCATAGGTATTTCCACTTGCGACGGTGAAAACAAAGATGAGCCAAGTTGAGGAGTGATTTAACTCAAACTGCAACAAAAATCGCTGTTTATAAACTTTCATCATTGCTGGTCTTCTGAAATCATACACAACAAGTTGCTGTTTCTTCTTCGTTTGTGGGTTAACTTGCCAAGCTTCTTCTTCTCTGACGGTCACGCTGCTACTGTGGTTACACGCATGGATACTGCATACCAGCGGTTAGCGCGTGTGTTTGCATGTCAACGCGGAGGACGACGCAAAAGTATGAACGAAAACCGATGCGGAACCTACGCCATCGTGGCTACGCCGTAGGACCTACGCACGACTAATGAGCCCTTTAGTCTCAACTGTGAATTTCCCCCTCTGGTCATAGTTAATTAATTAAAATAATAATAATTATAATGAATAAAACATGTTACCAGTGTTGCTAACAACAATATACAAAATATTATTGACAAACTTGTAAAAATTGTTGAAAAAGTAGTGATAAAAGTTCAGCGTATGACATTCGTGAGTATTGCGAGGGTCATTTAAAAGCACTCTTGTGTGATGTTGTCACGGAGTGACTAGATAGGGCGGAACCAAAAGTAGAGTGAAGAGGTTCCGCCCGGGCCGGTTTGCACGGACACCGGCACTTCCGGGTTTTCCGGGGATCCCCCGCAATCACCATAATACAGCACGGCTGCGTGAGAGAGGAATATAAACAGAGAGAGTAGGAGTCACAAAGAAGAAGAAAGTTTTTGATCGCGTTGGATGTGTGCTGCGGATACCGGTTGGGTTGTGAGTCGTTCTGGTGTTGAAATACGTTGCTGTGATATGTCTGGGATCTGTGAAGAGAGAAGAAACACCATTCAAAGTCAAGTAAGAGTATCTTGTGATTGAAACGTACCCATTGGCATCTTTTGTTGTTGTTGTCTACACAAAGGATTGGGAGCTCTGCATTAACGGCATTGTTTATATGGGAGACGTCCTGAGGAAGGAGAAATAAGGAGAGAGAGAGAGAGAGATCAGTTAGAGACCCGCCAACCGTTAGTAACAGCAATTCATTCAATTTACGCTCTGTAGCGGAGTCCGGCAGGAGTTACGTGAAAACACAGAGTGAGGTATAGTGTCTGATAGCTACATCAGCCGCCGAGCAGCAGAGGGGTAGTTGAGGAGGGACCAAGGGAACCTGGGCGTTCTTACGTACGTTTCCTATAGCAACAAATGTGTGATAACAGATCTTTGCCTGCCTAGGGAAGAGGGCGTGCGGTCATTGGCCGTTTGGAGTTTACTCAGCGGGACGTAGCGTGTCGGCCCCGGCCGTGAGTCCGTCAAAGCCCCTCGCCTCTTGCTGCATTGGACGGTTGCGGTGATGTATGGATTTAATTTCTGAACTTACCTTCGCACGAGCTAAAGCTAACTTACCCAGCCACGACCCACAGCCTTAGAAAACCTGTAAAGTAAAGAAGATACTTACCTTCGCATGAGCTAAAGCTAACTTACCCAGCCACGACCCACAGCCTTAGAAAACCGGTAAAGTGAAGAAGATATTTACCTTCGTACGAGCTAAAGCTAACTTACCCAGCCACGACCCACAGCCTAGAGAACCTGTAAAGTAAAGAAGATACTTACCTTTACACAAGCTAAAGCTAACTTACCCAGCCACGACCCACTGCCTTAGAAAACCTGTAAAGTAAAGAAGATACTTACCTTCGCACGAGCTAAAGCTAACTTACCCAGCCACGACCCACATTCTTAGAAAACCGGTTAATGTGAAGAAGATACTTACCTTCGTACGAGCTAAAGCTAACTTACCCAGCCACGACCCACAGCCTAGAGAACCTGTAAAGTAAAGAAGATACTTACCTTCACACGAGCTAAAGCTAACTTACCCAGCAACGACCCACAGCCCTAGAGAATCTGTAAAGCAAGGAAGATACTTACCTTTACACGAGCTAAAGCTAACTTACCCAGCAATGACCCACAGCCCTAGAGAATCTGTAAAGCAAGGAAGATACTTACCTTTGCACGAGCTAAAGCTACCTTACCCAGCGACGACCCCTAGCCCTAGAAAACCTACAAAGAAGGGAAGATACTTACCTTATCGCTGGTACAGACACCCAGAACGAAGGCATAGTGTGAGTGATCCAACGAAGAACTTACTTGTTGTTTATTCTGCCCTCAGGAGGAACGAGGCGCGCCACGGAAAGTCCTTATACCCAGGAGGTGGGCCGAGGACGAAGGAGCTCCGCCCGGCCGTTGCCCTGTTGTCCCCTGGCCACGCAGAGAAGGCTTCTCCCCTCCAACGTTCCCGGCCCCATAGTACTCCCTCTGAGGGCGAGAAGCGAGACTTTTTTAGATTCCCTTTCCCCATTCCCCACTATAGTTTTAAATAATTTAAATAAAGTCTATTGTTTTAAAGCACTTATCTCTTGTTGTTTGGTCATTGGGGTGCTTTTGGGACCTCCTCGAGGTGGAACTTGGGAAGGAGCGAGACGCACACAGCTTGTGGTCCGCTCCGACCTGTGACAATGTCATACGTCGATCAGTGTGCACAGCGTTACATGGACTTCAACACATGTCAGGTTTTGCCGGCTGAGTTGAAGCAAGTAATAAATTTTTTATGAAATATGTATCAAAAATGAAGCAAATGTGGCAGTATGATAGTTAAGCTTAATTATTACAATTTAAGTTTATTAATAAAGTATCGTATTATTCACAAAAACAAGACTCAGTGCTTGTTGGAATCCAGAGAATTCACTGTATTCTTTTATTGTCCAGTTCAATAGTACAGCATGTATTTTTCTGGAATGATTATCTTACTGAGCGACTGACATGAAGGTGTGTGATTAATTGCCATTGTAATGAGATGTTTCATATCAAACATTCATTAATTCTCATAGTGATAAACTCATTATCTAATCATTAAATCCAGAGACCTCAGTCTAAATTGTTGTAAATTAGGATGTACACTATATATACACACACACTAAAGTATACTGTACACATTATTCTAAAGATTGAAAGAGTCTGCAATAGTAAACTTTTACTGTTCATTTTCATTCATATTTTTAATATTTATAATAGTTTTACACTTGATTTACCAACTTGATCATATATATATATTTGTATACGGTATTGATTTTAATATGGTTTGTACATTTTTTTCCTTTTTTGCTATATTGCTCAAAGTTGCAAACCAATCCAAGTGATCAGATCCTAGAGAGCAAAAAAATAGAAAAATATTCTAATAGAAAGCAAACTAATGACTTTCAAAACTCACGAGAGTTAAATAAAGAAACATTTGAACATCTTTGTTGTTGAACAAAACCTGACAGCCAGCTGTATGAATGTCTCTCCCATGAAATCAAAATTGAAGTTTTGTGGGGTTTAATCCCTTTCTGCAGACTTTTAGGCAATATCTGCTATGCACTCATAAAAAACATTCAAATATATTTTTCAAAAAAGCCAATGTGATTATTTTTTATACTATTTTTATCCACAATTGTATGTGCTGTGGGTAAAAAAAATACTTCAGGAAAATTTACTGTACTAGACAACTAAAAAAAACATATTACATTGTTGTGCTTTTTGGGGTACATTACTGTACCTTAAGGACCTAGTGTGTATAAGGTATAATTAAATGTTTTGTACCCTCTACAATTAACAGGTACACAACAGGCCCTTATGACCACAATGGAAGATATTTTGAGAATCGTGAGCCCCACTGACTTCCATAGTAGGAAAAAAGTAAATGGGGCTCATGATCGGTTTGGTTTCAGACATTCCTTAAAATATCTCTCTTTGTGTTCATCACAACAAAGAAATGTATGTTTTTTTATTATTATTATTATTATTTGCAAGAACTTACAGAACATACATACAAAAAATATGGACATACAACATGAGAGTGGGTAAATGATGACAGAATTTTCATTTTTGGGTGAACTGTCCCTTTAAAGGTACACAATAGGTCTTTATGGTATAATTTTTTACCCAAAAAAGTACAACATTTTAAGTAGGAAGTGTCTGCCAAACGTATAAATGTAAATATATGTGTAGGTGATGTAAGTTGCTATATCTTGCCAAAGACAATAGAACGACCACCAGATGTTATGTTCATCCACCTTCAAAATCCCAATTTATGCCCAAAAGTGAATGACATACAAGTATCAGTTCGGATTAAGAGGCACTTCAATGACAAACTGTTGGCAGCACACACACACTCTCCATTCCACCGCTCAATACACTTGGATGTAGCTGGAGAGTGCTAATGAATTTAGCCAGTGCTTCTCACACCACCTTCTGACCTGTTAATGGACTCCCAGGGGCGGGTTCATCACCGTGAACTTCTGCAAGCCATCCGATAATAAATGAAAAACAAGAAAGAGACCTACAGCTCTCGGCACACCCCATGTCTGGTCTGCTGAACAATGCGAACGGTTTAATTAATAAAACACCAATAACTTTGAAACAGAGCCGACTGTTTGCTGTGCATTGGAAATAATGTGAGCATGTCAAGAGTAAATACTCTGTGATGTCAGGGTGCTGACTCCTAAAATGTTAATCTGAGTTTTTGATTTTCTTAAAGGAACACGCCCACATCTTGAGAACCCGGCTCATTCACCGCATTCCCCAGAGTTAGACAAGTTCACAAATACCCCTCTCATCTCCGTGCGTGCAGCAAATCTGTCTGACGCAGCCCCCGCCAGCCTAGCTCAGCACAGAGACCGGAAATGCATGGCTCCAGCCAGCAAACCGCTCCCAACAAGCGACAAAACAACGCGAACATTCACAATTTACGTGTTGTGAGTTGTATAGTCACACCGTGCACAAATAACAAGGTCACATGAGACACAGACATCTTTTAACAGTATACATACTGAGAACTATATTCTCTGAAGACGAAACACTGCCGCATGGGCGGAGTGATCTGCTCGCAGCACACGAAAAGCCCCTGGTGAGAAGCAGAGAGTTCGGTCAGAGTTGTGCAAATCACTCCGCCCATGCGGCAGTGCTTCGTCTTCAGAGAATATAGTTCTCAGTATGTATACTGTTAAAAGATCGCTGTGTCTCATATCACCTTGTTATTTGTACACGGTTTGACTATACAAATCACAACACATAAATAGGAAAATGATCGCGTTATTTTGTCACTTATTGGGAGCAGTATACTAGCTGGAGCCATGCATTTCCAGTCTTTGTGCTAAGCTAAGCTAGCGGGGGCTGCGTCAGACAGAGTTACAGCACGCACGGAGATGAGAGAGGTATGTATGGACTTATCTAACTCTGGGGGATACGGTGAATAAGCTAAATTCCCAAAATGTGGGCGTGTTCCTTTAAAGGGGACATTTTACAAAACTTTTTTAAGATGTTAAATAAATTGTTTGTGTCCCCAGAGTACATATGTGACGTTTTAACTCAAAATACCCCATAGATAATTTATTTTAACATGTTAAAATTGGCACTTTGTAGGTGTGAGCAAAAAATGTGCTGTTTTTTGGGTGTGTCCTTTCAAATGCAAATGATCTGATCTCTGCACTAAATGGCAGTGTTGTGGTTGGATTGTGCAGATTAAGGGGCGGTATTATCCCCTTCTGACATCACAAAAGGGAGCCAAATTTTAATGACCTTTTTTCACATGCTTGCAGAGAACCAAAAGTTACTGGGTTGTTCTTTTTCACATTTTCTAGATTGATAGAAGCACTAGGGACCCAATTACAGTATAGCACGTATGTATCATGTACATAAACTAAATTCAGAACATCTCAGACAAACATCTGCAGTGATTAGTTATATAAAAGGCTGTTTTCAGATGACTGTTTTCAGATGCCCATCCCCTTATCGTCTAGCTTCTGTTTTAAACGCGTTTCTATAAGCGCGTATGAACTTTAAAAACACATTGCATACGGCGTCCATTTGTGCGAGCTCGCGTCTCCATGTAACGCGGTGCTCATAAAAACGGTGTCGCGTGTAAAGCGCAATGTATGGAATTGCCTTGCATGTAAACAATATGGAATCATTTTACAGCAAATGTACAGCATTACTCAAAGTTTCCATGAAAGATACGAAAGTGAATAACTGTGTCTAACACTGTACAACATGTAACCGATATCCGCCATTACGGGAGGTCACGCGGATTTGTTTGTAAATAAGCATGTAAACATGGAATCATATTACAGCACACACTTAAAGGATACAGCAGTGCTGCCTTACTGAAAGTTGCCATGAAGGATATAAGTGAATTACTGTGTTTAACACTGTTACAGCATGCAACAGCGAAATCCGCCATTACGTGAGATCGCGTCCTCGTTTGTAAACAATGCGAAAGTTTTTCAATCCGAAGCGTGCAGTCTGCTGAGGTTGCTTACTGTATGTAGGCTGAACTGCACAAGCCATGAGCATATTACATGATAGCAAATATAAATGGTATAAATTAAATTACTTACTTCAAATATCCTCCTCCAGCTCCAGTGCATCCTCCATTGTTCTTCTAAGGTAACGTTAAAGATAAATGCTTCTCTTCCTCAATGTCCAGACATAAATGAAGATCTTCCTCATGTGTGTGTATAAAGTTAATAATCCAGACATGCGGTAAAGTCTTTAAATCTGAACTTAAATCAAACTTTACTTCTTAATGTTTGAGCTGCTCTTCATTACCATGTCAACAGCGTGTACCGCCTGTGGGTGTGACCGCATTAAAGATAATGAAGTCAGACAGGAAAAACGGTACTCTCTTTACTTCAATGCAGATTATATAAACAGGCATTATTTGTTTTCGATTATAATTAGCTTGTTTAAAAGAAGACATTTCAGGCTTTCTTTGGATATGTGTATCATGTTTGTGTGACGAGTATTCGCGGAGTTTCAATTGATTTTTGTAAAGTGTTTTGAGATGCACACCCTGTTTATTTTCTTTACTTGACAAAACCACAAAGATCTGTTGTTATTGTGAATGTACACATATTAAAGAAGACCCTTTACAGATAATTTACTCACCACCATGTCATCCAAAATGTTGATGTCTGTCTTTGTTCAGTCGAGAAGAAATTATGTTTTTTGAGGAAAACATTCTAGGATTTTTCTCATTTTAATGGACTTAAATGGACCCCAACACTTAACAGTTTTAATGCAGTTTAAAATTGGAGTTTCATAGGACTCTAAATGATCTCAAACGAGGCATAAGGGTCTTATCTAGCGAAACGATTGTCATTTTTGGCAAGAAAAATAAAAAATATGAACTTTTAAACCACAACTTTTCGTCTTCCTCCGACTGTGTGAGGAGCCAGCGCGACCTCATGTAATACGTCATCACGTCAAGAAGTCACGGATGACGTATCGAAACTCCACCCCAGTGTTTACAAGTGTGGAGAAAGAGGACCGCTCCGACGTTGTTGTATGTCGAATTATAATAATAAATGTCTTTGTGTCAGTTTATTGTTTAAAATGGTCCGCAAATGTGCGTTTCATATATGTAACACGTGACCTTTCGACGTCATTACACAATTACATGAGGTCACGCTGGTGGGTAACACAGCTGGAGAAAGACGAGAATTTTTAAAGCTTTAAAAATTGCTTTAAAAGTGCAATTTTCTATCTTACAAAAAATGACAATCGTTTCGCTAGATAAGACATTTATGTCTTGTTTAAAATCGTTTAGAGTTCTGTGAAACTGCAATTTTAAACTGCATTAAAACTGTTAAATGTTGGGGGCCATTAAAGTCCATTACAATGAGAAAAATCCTGGAATGTTTTCCTCAAAAAACATATTTTCTTCTCGACTGAACAAAGAAAGACATCAACATTTTGGATGACATGGTGGTGAGTAAATTATCTGGATTTTTTTTTAAGAAAACGGACTAATCCTTTAATAAAATTAAGTGCCAGGACTATCTGGCTATTAATATCTGTAAAAGCATACAATTGGTCATCATAGTGTCCCAATCTGTTATAAGCTGTATTAAAGTAGATTTTTGTAGTATTTTTGCTGTCTGTCTGTAATAAATATCATACTATACACTCTACTAAAAAATGCCTGAATGCTTAAATGAGCACAAAACATTACATCAGGTTTAAAGATTAAGCTACACTGTCAGAAAAAGGGTCACTGGGACTTAACCTAACTTCTGCTGAGTAAACTTATGGTTGGGTTAACAACAACCCAGCAAGGCTTATTTATAACCCAACATGTGTTCCATCCTATATTTACCCAGCATTGGGTTAAAAATATACTCGCAGAATTAATTGTGCTGAACCCAGGTAAAGAGTTCATGGGCTCTATTTTAACGATCTGAAACGCAAGTGCGAAGCGCAAAGAGCAAATGACTTTGTGGGCGGATCTTGGGTGCTGTTGTTATTTTCCTGGCAGGAGAAATAACTCTTGCGCCAGGCGCAAATCAATAAGGGGTTGGTCTGAAGTATGTTCATTAGTCAAAGGGGTGGTTTGGGCGTAACGTCAAATAAACCAATCAGAACGTCATCCAACATTCCCTTTAAACGCAAGAGTGCAAGTTCCATGGCGGGTTGCTATTATTATGATGAATTTACCAGGCGCACGCCAGGAGCGGTTCACAGCCGAGGAGACCGACGTTCTTGTAAGAGCAGCCAAAGACAGAGAAGTTGTTTTGTATGGGGATGGGAGAAACCCGCCCAAATCAGCGTTGGTTAAACAGGCGTGGGAGGAAATAGCCACAATTGTCTCATCAGCTGGCATCCCCAGGATGTTGCGCCGCAAGCGCTACAATGATGTCAGGAGACAAGCTTGCCAGCATAAATCTGGCACGCCGTGTAATGAGAGGTGGATCTGCCTCTACACATGACCTGACGCCAGCAGAGGACATCGCTGCGTCCACCCTCACCGCTGAAAGCCAAGAAACGCAAGCAGTCCAACCCCAAAGTACACTTACAAATCAAGTTCACATACATGAAGGTTTCTTATGAAAACATTTGAATTATTATTTACATAAAATAAATGTAATACAGCCACACAACAAACTTATGAAAATATTTTAATTGTTATTTGCATGATAATTTTTTAACGCAGCCACACAAAATAAATAAAAACTATCACCACAATGCTCACCACAATGATTTCCCTTATCTCATGTGTTAATATTTTTTATTGTAACAATTTATGATTTGCAAAAATAACTGTTGCATATGTGTAGATTAGATAAGCAAAGTGTGTGCGCGTTATGCATTATGGTAAAGCATGCGCCCTTAAAATAGCATAATGAACAACGCGCAACGCGCCATTGACTTTAGACCAGTTTTTTCTGGTCAGTGGCGCAATTGTTTTTTGAAACTGCAAAATAGCATCAGGGATGGTTTGCGCCAGAACACGCCTCCTTTTTTGCGCTGAACCGCCCAGGGAGCGCAAGTTCATTCCCTAGTTTGCCGACGCATCTGTGGAGGGAAAATCCTGTTGTGCGCCGGTGCAAAATACGACTGATACATGCGTCACTGACAAAGACAATTGCGCTGGGTGCAAGATAGGGCCCCATATGTTTCTTTAAGTTAAGATTCATATTAGTATCTCAAAGCTACATATTGGCACCAAATGAATAAACATCTGTACCTAATTGTACATATTAGGACCATTTTAAAGGGTACTGCCCCAATGAGAGCTGGGGTACATATTATGACATAAGTACATACAGTACAAGTCATTATACTATTGATCAATGCTTATCTGACATTACAAATTTATATTTTATTTTATTATTTTATTATGTCTGGGACCCTCATTGGTCATATTGCATAGGCTGACAAAATTTGTAAAAAATCAGAAAGTAAATATTATATGGAAAATCATTGTGTAATTTAATTTCTAACATAGTTAATAAACAATGTAGTACTGTATGTTTCTTAACCCCCCCCCCCCAAAAAAAAAACCCCAACTATAATGACGTTATAATAAAAATCACTTTATTCTGGTCCACTCTTTTCCTTTCCACACTTTTGTTTTCATCTCACCACAATCTCACCCGATGTTCACCTGCTTCATTTAGTGCTGTGAGGAGCAGAAAGGCATGTTCACTTACTGAATCAAATCGATTATAAATCGATTCATGGTTCACTGCCTATAATCTTTGATCCTGAACTGTCAATTCAACAGCTAGCCTGCCACAAGAGGATGCGACCTATCCATCAGACTTACCTAATGAGCCACGTCACCTACCACACTTCAAAACAAACACATTTACTGTGCAGTAAAGCATGAAAGACTTGCTGTGACACAAATTATAGATGGTGCTCAGCAGAGAGGTGAAAATGTAACGCAGGTGTAGAAAGAGACAGAAAGAAGGTGATGAAGATTAGCTGAAGGATGCTTTTAAACCACATTTATCTGAAACTTGAACAAAGGGTCATTCAAGACATGATGAGCACAAATAAACAAATCCTACAATGTAAAAGTTACAGAAACCTAAAAGAGTCCTGAAACTTTGATAAAAACTAATGCCGAAAGGTAAATTATCCCAAAGCCTCAAGCCAGCATCAAAACAGATCTGACCTTTAGACTTTAACTTTGGTTCAAGGGTTGGACCAAAGCATTTGGTGAAGGATCAAAAATGCCTGAAGGGTTTAAAAAAATAAACTGGTGTCAGACTGTTTGAGGCTTTGTGAATGTATTTATTTATTTATTTATTGAACACCTTCATAAGTAATCATGTTAGGTCTGCTGACTCTTTCAAAACTGGGGCAGCTTCATAATAACACAGGCTATCAAATTCTTATTTCCAATTTCTCATATTATCAAAGCGATCTCCATAATTCTGCTGATTCCAATGTGCAAGAACAAAGCACATTTCATGCCTGCATGAGCCTATGCAAAACATAAACAATCACTATGCTAATGCAGGCCAGTTTCTTAAAAACACACATGGACTCAAGCAAACAAATCTCAGTTTCATATGCTTACCAAATTAGCAGTCGCATTATCAAAGGGAGCGAATACAAGCCCTGGATGTTTGGCTTGGAAACAGGAGACATGAGTATGCAAGTGTTATGGAAATGACTCTGGCAGTCACAAAGGAAACTCACAAAGTTTTATCTTTGAACATGTAAAAGTAAAACCATGGCATGCATCAATATGATACAAAAATACTTTTCTGTGTTCCCGATTCTTCACAAACTGGGTTGCTTAAATTAATACCACCCGAACATTTTTACATCTGTCTCACGAAGTGAGATTGCATCTGTAAAGCTTGTTAAAGTGGAAAGATTGCCAGTGATGTAGATTTGTGTAAGATCACGATAAATCCTTAAATGCATGAATGTTTCGCCAATCGAGCGACCTGAAATACACTGTGTATATCTAACACAGATCTCTAAACTTTTTCATTGACCGTCCTAATACTTTTTTAACAATTATGAAATTATTCATATGCCAGTCATTAAACAGATTGATAAAAATTGCAATGTTAAAATTATGCATTAATGAAAATCTGGGTCTCCAAAGACCCTATATATGCATTTAAGGGTTCAAACTGTTTTGTTTTTTAATCGTTACTCAGTGTATTATCAATAGGAAAAAAAGGAGGTATCTGTTTACGTGTTGGTGGGGAGTCTGGGATAGTTTACATGACACATTGATTTAAACGTCCAGTTACACAAATGTGTTCCTTGTAAAGCTGTGTTTTTGTACTGTAAAGTTTAAAAAACACCCACTTTATTTACTTTAATGCTTTTATAATGTGAGACTTCTTATTCACACTAATTACAGTGTAGCTTTGGTTTCATAATTAGATTTTGTTTTGTAATTATAGAATTTTAACTGTTTGCTTCTGATGAAATTATAATAGGGTTTCTAAAGACAACATTGTGACAACTTAAAGGTGCAGTGTGTAATTTTTTAAAAGGATCTCTTGACAGAAATGCAAAATAATATACAAGACTATATTATCAAGGGTGTATAAAGACCTTTTTATAATGAACCGTTGTTTTTATTACCTTAGAATGAGATGTTTTTATTTACATACACAGAGGGTCCCCTTACGTGGAAGTCGCCATTTTGTGATGCCATGTTTTTACAGAAGTCCTTAACGGACAAACTTTTTTACTAAGTTGTATCTGACGATGACATGTTTTTCCGGTGGCGGCTACCGTAGCTTCTCTATGTGTTTCAAAAGCACGGGTGAGCTGTGGACTGAGCTGTTGGTTGCAATTCGCAACCTCACCACCTGATGCTGCTAAAATTTACACACTGCCCCTTTAATGTCTGTTATAGTCCAGGAATATTTAGCTCATTTATCCGTGTCATTGTCACAGATCTCCGCATTTTTCCGTGTCCATACCACAGACTTTCTTTTCCGTGTCAGTTTCATGTATTGGTTACTCAATAGTTTTTTTCCCCTATTTTCTTACCATTTTCACGTGGGTTTGGGGTTAGAATGACTTTCTGTAAATTTTAATTGACATCATAACCCAACTCTAACCCTAACGTTAGGTGTCGTTTTTTTTTTGTCTGAAAAAAATATATATAAACCAATAGTTAATGTTAAATCCTAACCCAAACCCCAAATCTAACCCCAAACCCATGCGAAAATGGTTTAAAAATAGGAAAAACAATTAAGTAACCAATACGTGAAACTAACACGGAAAAGTCTGTGGTATGGACACGGAAAAATGCGGAGATCCGTGATAATGACACGGATAAACGAGCAAAATATTCTGCGACTATAACACAGAACTTTGTGAGATCATGTTGATATTTGCCTAACCATTGGTCCATACTGTCAGAAAAGCTTAATTGTTGTTCAAGGAACTTAATTTTTTATCATTTTTGTGTTGCTAAGACTTAAAGTTGACATGAACAGTCAAAAATAAACATACTCTTGAACATATTTACCTGCAAATAAGTGTGACAACTAGCCCCAGTTTTTTTTATATATATTTAGACTTCTTTTTTACAGGGTCAGTTTAGGGTTAAGTGTTTTGCTCAAGGTCTAATAGAGCTGCACAAGTGAAATCATTTCCAATGGTGCATTTATGGGTCAGTGTACTATATCTATAGCATCTTCCACCTCACAAACCTGTGAAAATGCCTTTTTTTATTGCAGCATTCACTAAATGTCAGTGTCGCACAAACCGGCTTCTTGTTTGTCACCATTTTGGCACATGCTGCAAAATCTCTGCTTAGGTATTCTGATAAGGCCACAGCAACATTTCTCCTATCTCAAACTCATCTGCACCTTCTGATGGGACGTGACTGCTAATCACTAAATCATTCTGTCTCCTGAGTTTTACCTTAGCTGTCAACTATTTCACAATAAAACAAGCATCAAGTACTAAACGAAATAGTATCGCTTGGTAGTAAGAAAAGTGCAAGGGTGGTAGGAAGAATGACAAATATTATAAGCTGAGCTCATGAATAATAACTAGGTAATAACCTTGAGCCATTTGTCATTTTTCTGAAAATCAAGAAGGTGGGCGCTTCCCATGTTGTTTCATTGACTGCCAGTGCAACCGGTTGGCAACGGTTTTACATAGCGTTGAAGCTACTTGCAGCCAAACAAAATAATACTTTAAAACTAATTGTTATTCAAAAAGTGTAACACTATATTTTAAAAACTTTGAAACATTGTAAAAGGTAAGGGACACGGTCTGCAGTTATAATGGCCTTTCATAATTACAGGCCTGGTTTGGCTGTGTGTGAATCAAACTTTCTCCCATTAACAGTATGTCCTGCCTCATAGACGCTAGACAGATTGTCCACCTGCTCCCAGTACTACAGTCGATGAACTGAAGCAAACAGGAAGAAAACTAAAATCGACTAGCAACAGCATTTTTTTACGACCAGCCAATGACACTTGATATTACTGAGTCTGTCAATATCTAAATAGGCGTTTGGGGAAAAAGCGAGGACACTGCTTTGCCTGCATTTCATCACATCCCCTTCCTTCATAAACAGTAGGTGAGCGTGTGTCAGGCTCAGCGAACATGAACTGCAAGTAATGCCCTGTACAGATAAATCAAAAGAAATCAATGCTAGCTCCAGCGTCGCTGCCTCTGTTGTGCAAATGAAGCCGGCCTTCGGAATAAGAAAACATCTCAGCCGCATTATTTTATTCTTTTGATGCATGGACAGCAGAAAAAAGTGCATAGTTTCAGTAATCAATGAGTACTGCATTGTCTAAACTGTGTAGAAATATGCTTGGCAATGTAATGCCCTGAAATAGTGAGTAGTTTGACCTCATTATATTGACATTCTTTTGACAAGAATTATTATATTTAAATTATTAAAGTCTCACTTTCAGTTTTTTTTGTTGTTGTTTATATATGGTGTTTTTAATTTGTTTTTAAAACAAGCCATGACCTAATTGATCATTCAACACCATTGGAGACAGTCTCATTCCCGCGGATTAAAATCCCCTGTTTTCCAATGTCACAGACATGTAACAAATCAAAACAGTTGAACGTGTGGATCAGTAGTTCGAGTCAGATATTATGTTTGGATGCCGTATATATGAGACAAATAAGTGCATGCACATGCTCTGAGATATGAAAGACGATCAACATTCAAAAAGTATGTAAAACATGTATGATGAGTATTTTAATATAGTTCAAATAGATGTTACACACTTAAAGCATTTTCATATTTCATATTAAATATCAAATATTATTTATCATAATTTATCATAATCAAATATCATTTAGAAAGATATCAAATAGCCATAATGTGTAGCCATAATGCAAATAAATTTTTCTTCAAAGTAAAATATCACAATATATTACTTTTAAAGAACTACACAACACATAATGTGTTTACGCTATGACTGAAGATGGCTGTCTTGTTTGACGGGCCCTGCAAAGAGGAATTTGGATGATTTGGTGCATCAGTCTGAAGGGTGGAAGAACATTTCCCGACTTTGGTGCTTTGATGTCATGCACCCAGCTAGGCAAGACCAATCCACTTCGCACAGGCTCAGAACTGCAGCTGGGGTAATATAGAAACAGCCGCTCTCTGTTTCTGACACCACTGAGAACGAATGGAAAAGCAAACCCATGCCAAATTACTGGACTTCCATTGGATGAAAATGACCTTTTGGTCCCAGCGCTGCCATTTCTTTCTTCTACTGAGGTTAGATGGGATTGGAAACACAGGCATAACGAATGAACACCAGTGGATTTGCCAAACAATTCCTCACCACAGCTTGTGGTTCCCCCTTCCATACCCCTTCCAGCCATTGGCAACTATTTGGTGGCTATCATACTTCATCAAAAGACACTTGCATCAGGAGTCACTGGTGATAAAACTAATCCAAGACCTGCCGTTCACATGTCTTATTTTCTTATTTTGTCTACCCTATTCTTTCCCTCACTCCTCTACACAACCTTTCTGGTCTCTTTTCCTTTTTCATTAGCACATGAAAAAGACAAGTGCATCAATAGATTCAGATCGCCTCAGGAGGTAAAACTCCAACATCGGACACGAGCAGACTCACAAGTGCCCGCATATGTGTGTTCGCATGTTTCGCAAGGGCCCACAACAACCACACAAGTCTCGTTCAAAGACAGAAAGGCTGAGTGGCATACAGTAAAATAAAGCATTCGCATGCACGCTTAAGATACACGGAGATCACGATCGTCTCCTTTTCTGTGGCCTGTGCCGAATTAGTATTCCGAGCTTGACATTTGCTGTTTTTGTTGCTCGCTTGAAGCACACACGCTATGTTATCAGCAGTCACTCAATGGTGCCACCACTGTCAAATTTCTGGGGCTGTGAAATCACCAGAAGTTCATAGCTCTTGCGGCTGCCATGTTTACTTTATTGGATTCCTCTCTCCTCCTTCCAGACCCATTCAAAACACAAGTGTTGTGCCCAAAGGCATCAATACTGCGCTGGTCTCCTGCTGCCAGTGTCTTTCCTGCAATATTTGCTGTTTGTGTTGTGCTAAAACATTAGAAAGCTCAGGGCTGTCATTCCAAGCAAAATGTTATTGTTTCGCAGAAAAAAACACATTTCCCGTAAGATAAAGTTAAAAATAAATCAAATACCAACTGCGCTGCTTATGCAATACTGGCTGGCATTACCAAAGTCTGCGGTTTGACAGATCATTTCAATGTTTTGGCATAATTCAATATTTATTTGCTGTACACGCCACACTACATAAAAAAAGTAATTTATAGATTGTATTAACAGGCTTGGCCGACACTCCAGACTTGTAGGTAAGAAATGTCTTAATGCCAGAACATAAAACAATATTGCAGAAAATTGCAACAACAGTTTAAAACAAATCCTTATCTCACTTATGCACTTGTGTCTAAATGGGAGAATGGTTAAAAGCTTTTCCAGAAATTTGGTCATGCCAGCTTCACAATAATCTCAATGGTTTTAAAATAAAATCGCCACATACAGTCATAACAGGACATAAAAACAAACAAACAAACAACAACAAACTAATAATAATAATAATAATGAGCTTATGTTTTGTAAAAAAAAAGTTACTGCAAATAAATTAATTCTGATATGGTATTAAATTAATTTCACTATTTAAAATGCTGAATATTACTATAGATATAAACACATTTTAGCAGAAAGATTGCATGCAATATTCCAAGCTATCCACCAATCCATATGTATATTTTATGGTATTAGAAATATGATTGAAGTACATAAAGTATAAAACAAGTATGCTTCTACTTGTTGTGCTTTATTTAAAGAGTATTAAATATGTACTTTTTAAAAGAACACGCCCATATTGATTTGTAATTTGTTTTACTGTAGCAAGACCTGGAGGCATTGCAAACATGGTGGCACAGTGACGTGACTTCCCTAAAAAGTTATTATTTAATACGTGTAAACAGTTGATAATGAAATAAAAACAATGAAATTAAAACAAACATCACTGACTATATTTTCCTCATCGAAATACCATATAGATAGATAGATAGATAGATAGATAGATAGATAGATAGATAGATAGATAGATAGATAGATAGATAGATAGATAGATAGATAGATAGATAGATAGATAGATAGATAGATAGATATGATCTATATCCAATATTTGTCTATACATCTCTAATATCCTAAACAGACAAATAAGTCATTACTTCCACCATTTGACCATAACAATGACACTGACATTTCTCCTGTGACCGAGGCAGGTGTCTGCTGCCAGTCATTCACAGTAAAAGCACAGTATAAAGCTTTTCAGATTGCCAAACCCTGCTAACCCTTCATCATAGCTTTCTATGTGCTGCACTTTCTGTCAGTGTGTGTCCACTTGACTAGCCACGTGAAAGGATCCTAAGATCTGTGTTATTTCTTCCTCCTCCATTGCAGTGTCCAGTGGCACTCACAGAAAGTGCACAGGCATCCACACTGGACCTCCTCAAACTTCACAAAGCCTTAAAAAATATAAAATAGCAGAAAAAGAAAAGAAGACTCTGCCTGCTACAAAATGAAGACCCCTCAAAACTTCAAAGCTTTTGCCAGAGTCAACATCTTTTGAATTCCAAAGGCTTTTTTCAGCCCCACATCTCTTCCTTGCAAAGCTCTCCTGACATTCCCCCTTTCTAATAGCTCAAACCTTCTTGTCCTCTCCCGCCCCCCCCCTCTCTCTCTCTCTCTCGCTCTCTCTATTTCTCCTCCTCTTGTGGTCTAAATAGAAAGTGACAAGTCTTCCTGTACCTCTACAAAATTTATGATCAGTGTTTCATTAATCACAGATTCTTAAAACATTCTGTTCCTTAGGGAACTTTAGCTCTTCTGTTAAATAAAACAGAAAGAACCGGGCTTACGCTGAGGAAGATGAAAATATGTAGCTACACTCTCTTCAATTTTTTCGCCACTAGTGAAATAATGGTCATTGTTTATGACATCCGTGCACTGAGAGCCCAGGCGATGCAGCATCCCACTGAGCTTAATGTATTATCTAAATGTCACATCTCGTCCTGCTAGGAAACCGAGGGATTACGCCTTGCATAGCTTCTGCTTTGGAAATTGGACAACAAAATGTATTTATTTATTTTTTTAAAGGTCTTAACAGATTGTGCCTGCTTTAAAACTGGTTCAGTTTGTATGCTACTGCAGAATGAAGGAGACAATGTATGCTTGAAGCACTAAATCTAAACATTATCACAAGGACAGATGATTCCCAGTAGAGTGAAGGACACTAAGCATGTGTCAAGTAATTTTGGGGGACCTGTGAACTGTGATGCAGGACCCCACCCACAAGTGGTGACATCATGCAGTATTGCTGATAGATCTACAGACGGTATCAGCAGTAACAACATAAACAAACAGCTTTCTACAAAGAATCAATAACAATAGAGTCCTTTAAGATTAGTTTATTTCTGATAACAAGCTAAATAAATAACAAGTAGATTAACTTATCATCATATCATAGCTAAAGCGTATAAAAAACTGCACTGCCCAGGAGGAAGATCTGCACCAGTTCTGGGCCGAAGTCGGCAGCTGGGGTGCAGATACGTCCCAGAGTCGTCTGCCGTCTTTGTGAGCTAACGTTACTGTGTTAAATTAATGTATACAATGTTAACTATATACTGTTAGATGTTTTATTGTATATATCCGGTAACATATTAGTTATTATTAATTACATATTACATATTACAATAACTGTACATGTTATTTACAGCATGATGCCTTTACCGCAGTCCCATTTTACAGTATAATACCCTTACTGTAACCTAGTTTAAAAAATATATTGCCTTGAAGGGGAATCGAACCCCGGCTGCCCATGTCTTAGATCCAAAACACTACCACAGTACCACAGAGTCACTTGATAAAAATTACTCGCTACACTCCTTAAGTAGCCTCTTCTGTCACTCTCCCGACACTCCGAGGAGCGAAATCTTTGCGTCACTAGTGTTTTGAAGTCTTGAGGTCAAATTCAAATCTGACGGTCAAGCATTTATCCATAATCCCTTTCTTGTTTCTATCTACAATTCTCAATAAATTATTTACACTGCTGAAAAACAATTCACATTTTGAAATTTGCTTCACTGCTAAAAGCATAACAAAAAAATGTATTTCATTTCATAGATATATTTTATTTTTCCATTTTATATGCTTTTATAGCACTGTTTTATTCAACTACAGTAGGACTACTGCTGTTGTTTTACAGCAGTCTACCGCAAATTCAAAACATACAGTAAATCACTGTAAATTAAATGCTAATACCCATAATGCAATGCATATAACAGTAATGAACTGGAAAAGAAAATGATGGTATTTTACTGGGCATTTTGTGGTAAGTAACTGTATAAATTACAGTTAAGTCTAACAGTGTAGATCGGCTGCCAAACCTCATTTCATATAGCGGTGGTCCATGCTCACCATATTACCTCATCTTTAGACAAGGTATTTGTTCCAGAGTTCAGTTTAGCCACTAGTTAAGTTTCGTCCAGACGCGTAACCGCGACAACGTGTGTGCGTCCGATGAAACCGTCTATACCAGAGATCCAATCAAAAACTCTTTCTTTGCACTACAGGAGAGCAGCTGGACTATGTCTTTAAACAACATTTCAATCAAGTCTTGTTTGCGGTCTGCTCTCCATGCAAAATGCAATATTCTTCGTAAGCACATTTTGCTTGTCGATGCACTGTGATAAAAAATCTGCTATGATGCAGCTTCTATGCAGAGTGAAAATACTCTAGATTGCCAAACTTATAACATAATAGTCTCGTAACATAGAGGCTGTTTACACTTGGTATTAACATGTGTTTTCGTCGATCGGATCACAAGTGGACGACGTAAATGCCAGGTGTAAACGGTGTTCAAAACGTTTTGAGCTCGTCCACTTTCGACCACTTTCAACCACATTCAGAGGTGGTCGAAACCACTTTCGATCGGATCGCTTTGGAGTTGCAGAACGCACATGTGGTTGAATGCGTTCGAACAGCCACACGCGACCGCCTTCTCTCCGCCCATTTATCTAATCTGAGGTATTAAACACAAGTTTTACGTCTTTTTTGACTTCTGGCGTGAACATTCGGTGAACAGCGCTATGTTTAGCCTTTCATTGATAAAACTAAGCGGCTGATCTCCGTAGTTTCGTTTTGAAAGCGTGTGAAAGTTGCGCGATCCTATTTCATCAATTGCGCTGAAAATTCAAAGAAAGCTCTTACATACTCATGTAAAAAACACTGTGCAGCATGTTTACTTGCTAAACAAGCAGTGCACTCCGACATAATATTAGTTTGTGTCCATATAAACTCATAATTACTCCCGCTCGGGTTTGAAAGACAGCAGAGCGACTCGCCCACCGTCTCACAGAGACCACCCCCTCATAGTATTCAGCACAGACGCGGTCGAAAGTGGACAAAAGAGACGGATTTAAATACCAGGTGTAAACGTAATGTGTGTCTCTCGTCCACTTGTGATCCGATCGATGAAAACACATCTTAATACCAAGTGTAAACAGCCCTATAGTAAGGGGGATCATGTGTGTACTGCCGTGGGTGGGAGATACACCACTGGTTATCTACAAAGACTGGCCTTAAATTTAGTCATTTAACAGGGTTATTTCATCTGTGATCAAAATGCCATTCAAATCATACTCTGAATGTGATTTAGCATAACCAGACTTTTCACTTCCAGCTAAAATCTGGTCCGCACTGCAGCTCACTTAGCTAAGATCTGTGTCTGACCATAACATACACAGTTTATTAATACATGCTGCTTATATGTGTTTTTTAAAACCATGTATTACATCACCTGCAATTTATACAGTAATTGTACTGATTATTTACAGAAATAACTTCTGTCTCAAGCATGATATGATACCACAAGCCTGGCAAATTCTGACAAAATCTTAAATTAGTTTTTTCCTCAAATGTGCTCATTATATCAATTTCAGGTCTCTGCCAAAATTTAGCAGACTGTCTGTAGAGGGAAGATTTTGAGGAATTGTAAGTGTTCCCAGTACAAAGCCTGTTCCAAAATATTAATAACACTGACCCCAAATCTAAAACAGTCACATGTATCTGTCATGGAGATGATTCAAACAAGTCGAGTGAAGTCCAAGATGGAAGACAATGTAGAAGAACTGTCAATTATAAATAAATGCATGTGTCATTCAAAAATCCTTTTTCAGATCTAATAAAAAAAATCAATTTCATACCTAATAGTTGCTTGGTGCCAGCTTTGTGCTTATGCTTATTGATAGTTTATGATCCTCACTTGCCGAGTTTTATAATGTGTTTGCCATGCAGTGCAGATGCTATGCATTCATTGCACAGTTGTCTATATAAAGCATTTCAAACCAGTCACTTTTACATTCACATATCGTAGACTCTTTTATCCAAAGTGATTTGCTATACATTTTATTAGTATGTGTGTTCCCTGGTATCGAACCCACAACCTAATGCCAAGCTCTGTCAACTGAGCTACAGGACAACCTACTGTATGAAGTTAACCATAGAGTCACATCAGCTACAAGAGACAGAGCGACAGGCTACCATTCATTTTCAATAGGAGTGTCTATTTTCCAGCGACAAGCTCGCTGCTGTGGCGAGCAAGGTGGGGCCAAAATAGACAAGAAGGCTATTTTAAATGCTGACGGATGCGACAAAGCGACTGCCTTCACTATCGGAGTGAAGGGGCAGCGTGATGTATGTCAGTGGCTCGAGTGGAAGAAAATAATTTAAGATGGCGGAAAATGCATATTTCTGTAAACTGTATATCTGATAAGTTTGGCATTTTATCTCATATATTTTGTTACTTTTATCGAGAAATAAATACTTTTAAAAGACAAGTTCGGTATTTTACATTTAAAGCCCTGTTTTCAGATTGCTAATGATGAAATAGAACCTTTTGACTGAAATCTGGACATTTGATACTGGCCCGAGAATTTTCTTGTGTTTGTTGTATTACCCCCCACCTCTACAATGGCTGCATAGGTGCACTGGAACAATCCTCCTTAAAATGCATTAAACTTTTGTTTACTAAGACGTGAAACTCACCGAGTGGTCAGGGGTGTTCACTTATATGCCCACACATAAATCGCAGCAAAAGATGCTTTCCAACAGGTGTTTTACCATTCGTTGTAAACTTGTGCACCTATTTTTCCGAACGCCTCACAGCCGTACATTCTTCCGCTGAGAGCTTGAATAATAGACACTCCAGCCCAGTTGGTGGCGATAATCCACCTTTGCCAATTGCAAGAATACAAACAACGTTCCTGCCGGCGGAGTAATACCGTACCACACAGCACATCTAATACAAGTCAATGGAGTTGGACAAAAACTACGATAAAACCTATTTGAAAGCATCTTTTGCAGCAATTTTTGTGTGAGCATATTAGTGAACACCCCTGACCACTCGGTGAGTTTCACATCTTTGTAAATGAAAGTTTAATGCATTTTAGGAAGGATTGTCCCAGTGCACCTATACAGCCATTATAGAGGTGGTAGGTGATACCACAAACACACGAAAATTCTCGGGCCAGCATCAAATGTCCAAATTTCAGTCAAAACCGTTCTATTTCATTATAAACAATATGAAAACAGGGCTTTAAATGTAAAATACTGAACTTGTCCTTTAAATCCAAAAACATTGTTCTTGTAACTTAACAAAACCTCTGAAGTGAGTTTTGATACTGCTTCACTGTTGCCAAGCAACCAGGAGTAGGTGTGCTTAGGAACGCCCGTCAAGCGAGTGCGTGTCGCTCAGTGTCACTCAGTTTTGTAGCTAATGTGACTCTAGGGTAACACTTGTAAAGGGGATCGCACACCGGCCGCGCAGCTTAGCGCCGCGCCGTTCTAAAAAAATGTAACACATTGTTTTCTATGAGTGTACGCACACCGGCGCCGACAGATGGCGCCTGTCTGCGCCGCCCAGCTGTGACTAAGGAAGTTGTTCAAATCCCTGTCGCGCCACACAGCGCCACTCACATAGTTTAACATTAAATAACATCATATGTGTCCCACATTATTAATGATTAAAATTGGCTGCTAACGTATATTTTAAATTTTGAAGTAGACGCTATCTGACGAAGCTCGCGCTATTTAATGTGCACTTCCGGTTTACAATACCTCCGAGTTCTCCTAGGCGCTGAGCTGTGCGGCCGGTGTGCGATCCCCTTAAGACTCCTGTGTGACTCCCCCCATGTAGGATGCATCCCTTCGTGTTCCCCCAAAGTGTCATAAAACTGCCCCCTCATGCGCCCCCAGTTTGAGAACCACTTGTTTAGTGTTTTACGGTGCATTCACAAGCGTTAACGCTTGACGGAAGGTGTGTCTGAAGCATGGCCCTGATTTTGATCATTATAGTGACAACAGCCAATCACAGGGAACCTCAAGAAACATAAAAAGGTGACTTTTGTTTTGACAGATGGATGCCAGTTTGGTTGTGCTAGCAATTGCTTGTGTAGCTCTTGTTATCCACAATGATTATTCGTTACCTAATTTTGATGCTCCTTTGTTCTCCAGTCTTGCACAAACGCAATTGGCTAGCTTCTGCAATAGGTTCTTTGCATAAGGTGATCTGATTGGGTGACACTTGAGAAAGTGAGTGACGCATCCACAATTCAGGGCGCACTCACACTATCCAAACCAAACCGCGCTCGGGCGCGTTTGACCCCCAAAGCCTGGTTTGTTTGACAAGTGTGATCGCTCTGTTCTGCGCCCGGGCGCGGATTGGTTAATCGCGCCACGGCCGGGTTGCAGAGGTGGGCCGGAGCGCAGTTCACTTGGGCTCAGGCGCGGAAGGCTGTGGTGTGAGCGCATTCGCGCCTGAGCGCGATTCAAAAGGTGAAGACGTCAGCTGCGCGACCACTCACCTTCATCTGCTGCCGTAAAAACCTTTTGATGCGTGCAGTGGGGTTACGTGAATGTCCGAGCTGCGCACGTGACAGATCAACTAAGCAATATGATGACATGCGAGAAGGCTGTCTGTAATCGCGCACCAAACGACTCCGAATAAAAAAAACACAGACTTATCATTACGGTGGGTTCCAGTGTTAAGAGAGAGCTTTACTTCCTGCTTTTTTCAAAACAATCGCATTTTAATGACGAAAGCGCGCCCGGACTCGGATCGATAAAAAGTACAGTGTGAGTGCGTGCACCTGGGGGAGTAGGTAGGGGTGACAAACGCGCTGGGGCATGGTTTGGTTTGGTTTGGATAATGTGAGTGCGCCCTCAGTTTGGCTACGGATGACGTCACTCATTCAAAGTAAATGAGAAGCGTTAACGCTGATGCTCTGTGTGAATGTACCATTAGAAGACCACTACGCCTACCATGCAGGAAGCGAGGCAGCTCACTAGCGCTCTGGAACAAACCCTTTGTTTCCAAAGCTATTTTTGAGAGCCATATGCATCAGACGCTCAAAGAAAGTTTGGTGGGCATTGCGTCTGCAGCCTGTTCCCCCGCTTCCCTCCTACAGTGATTCATTATTGGGAACATACAGACGGAGCGGCTGTTGAAATTCATGAAAGTGAACTCAGCTGGCTTGAGCTGTCAGAAATCAATGACCTGTGCACCGATCTTCAGAATTACTGGCTTCTTAAAAGTATGCCAGCTATATAATTAACCGAGCTTAACCAAAAGGGCCCTAAGGTTGGGTTTGAAAAAAACATAAAATTGCTTCAATCCAGGCCTCTGTCCATATAGAGCGAACTCTTTACCCAGAATTCTTTGAAAATAGCCCCATCACACCACTAACAGTATTGCTGCTCATATATTTCTTAACCTTTAGCTTCTAACTTTTGAGCTTTTATTTTCTTTCACATTACGTTGGTGGAACATAAATATGTGGACTCAATTCAGTCTGAAGGAAAAATCACAGTCAGTACTGCTGGCTGAGAAGTTTAAATCATTTGCACAATGCATAACACTAGAAGGGGGTGTTATCTCAACTTTTTTAACAATGTGTGAAACTGCAGTAGAAAACCGTACATGTTACTTAGCATTTGGATGAAACTCAGAGGGCAAATCCACACTCTCAGAAAAAGGTGTAAGTTGTCACTGGGACTGTACCTTTTTTAAAGGTCCTAATATGTACCATTTTGGTACACATGTGTACATTTGAGGTACCAGTATGTAGCACTAAGGTACCAATATGCACCTTGTAGGTAAAAAAAGTATACTTTTTGAAAATGTACCGTCCCAGCGACAACATTTGTACCTTTTTGTACCTTTTTACTGAGAGTTCACAAACCACCAGCAAAGCGTTTAAAGACATTTGAAATCAGGCTAACCAAGAGCGTATTAAAACTCATATAAACCTTTGTCTTGCTGAGTTCATTTCCTGTTCTCAGGCTTAAAGATCAATATGGTTAGCCACAAGGGTCAAGTTTATTAGTTTCTGGCACAGGCGATTGGAATTCTTTTATCAGTGTATAATCATTGAGTAGTATAAATTTGTAGAGGAGATCCAGGCTTTGTTTGATTTTAGAGGAAACAGATTCAAAATTCAACATTTAATATTACTGAATCTAAAATACAGTATCTTACAGCATGGAATAAAGTAAAATGGAATGTGGACCACTTAGATATTTTAAATTTGTGATGTCATAAATAAAAATTACAAACACAATGAACACAAACATTCATACAAAATGTAAATTTTTAAAGAAACATTATAAATACATTTCTTTAGAATTACACTGATACATTAAAGCTGCAATCAGTAACTTTGACCTCTCTATCGCCATATCTGTTTGAAACATAAATGACGCAAAGACAAAAGGCGGAATTTTTTTTTATGATTTTCACAAAAGTGTAATGCCTTCCAGAAAAATTTCTTCTTTAAAGGTGCCCTTCCTCTGGTGTTTTTATTGTTTTAGACTGTTGTCTGAGGTCTACTCATGATGTTTGCATGATTTTTACATCCAAAAACATCAAAAGCAATAAGTAATAGGCTATTTTGTACCCTGGTTTTGAGGCTGGCTAGAGAAGTGATCCGTTTTAATGGGCGCGCTGCATTGACGACTTGGAAGTAAACGCCCACTGCTATTATTGGATAACAGTTTTTCGTTCAAACTAACTTTCAATTTAATCTCATGTGTAATCAGTTTAATGTTAAGTGAGTGTCTTAAGACACAGTGTCTTTCTTACACACGCATATTTTATCATAAACCCTTTTGACACACACACGCGTGTCTTTTATCGTAAACCCACGCACAAAAACACACACAAAAACACACACACACACACACGTGTCTTTTATCGTAAACCCTTTCGATGCGCGTGTAGCAGCGCATGCACACACACACACACACACACACACACACACACACGTCTTTTACACAAACCCTTTCGACACACGTATAACGAATGCACAAACACACACGTCTTTTATCACATTCGATGCGTGTGCATCATGAATTCGCGTGAATCGCGTACCTCTAAAAGTCTTTTATCATAAACCCTTTCAACGTGTGTGCAGCATGAATTTGCGTCCCTCGGAAGAGAAAACACCGGCCACTACAGTGACACATAAGTTAGTACTAAAGTGCTTTACTCACATAAGCTGCGCCATTCTGTCCGGATCCGCTTTTTAATCGCAGTCTCTCTTCACATCCTGCGTTCCTCTGAACATCCAAATATGTAGCAACTGTTATGATTCCCTCGTTTAATAGGAATGATGTCTCTCGACGAAAAACAATGGCCCGATTACGGTACGGTTGACGTTTAGCCATCCTTGCTGTAACTTGTTATGAAAACTAACTCAACTACACGTAATATGTGGGCGCGGGCTCAAGTTGAAGAGCACATGAATATTAATGACCTCGATCAGTTCCACGTCACACTTATAAGATTTTCAAACTGACCTGATTTCTCCGCTTATTTCTTTTCAGTGGCTAGAGCTGACAGAGGAGGTGGAAGTTAATTTTCACATTCACGACACAACACAAACACACATGGACCTCAAAAAATACAAGTAAAAATGGTTTTATGTGGAAGGGCCTCTTTAAATATATAAACATGCAATATAAGAACAGACCATCTGCTTTAAAAAAAAAATCATCCTACCTTTATTTGTTCTCTTTTTATCACGTATCAAATATGGGTAGGTTTCTTAAAAAATAAATAAATAAATTTGGAGCAAAAAGCTGAGAAAATTGTGAAGGATTTTTGTTATGCTGAGTTTACACCAACCGCGTTTCAGGCATCAAAATTGCGTCTACCGCGTCTAGTTTGCCGCTTGAACACTTTGAATGTATTCGCGCGTGTAGAGCGGAATAGAAGCGCGGAAAAAGCAAGCATTTGATGCGCATCAGAGGCAAACTCCGCTTCTTGTGGGAGGGGCAAGTGCTATGCGGTTGTCTGTTTGCAAGATGACTGATGTTGTGCATTTATCAAGAGAGTTACGGTTTGTATTTGGTACTAGAGAGGAAAATAAACAACGCGGGTGGATAAACGTCATGTGGCTCAAAAGTGAAATGTGTATTACAAGTTACCAGGTTGCCCGATGTCCTCACTTACACTCTTCCAAGCGAGGTCTTTTTTATTCCTGTCTCTATATAAATAAGAACTTGTGTCGTATAGCTCCGGGTGACTGCTCACGGACAATATCAAGCGTTCTTTCAGGTTGAATGAGTGACTCCAGGCGGGGCTGCCTTCACAGCAGCAAGCAGACTCCTGATTGGTTAACGTGGCGCGAAAGTTCGCCGAAGTTCAAATTTTTCAACTCGGGCGTCAGCGCGTCTTCACATTGACTTAACATTGAAATAATTCGCGCTTCACGCCTCTACCGCGGTCGGTGTAAACGCAGCATTAGAGACAAGATTCAGAGCGATGATCAAAACATACACAGAGTGTTCACTGTTTCGGCCTAAGAGGTTGCTTCTGGAAAAACTCGTCATTGGCAGGGAAACGTTTTCTCTTAATTGTTTCTCTTAACACCATTTATTAACACACACTCTAAAAATGGGGTTAAATAGGGTAAAAAAAGGGACAAGACCAAGTTGTTTCAACCCAAAATACTGAGTTATTTTAACCCATTGTTGGGTCAAATACAAACATTTTCTGTGTTAATTATTTCTTGAAAATAACCCAGCATTGTAACTTTCGGTGTAATCTCTATAAAGAGAGTCAATATTGAATATGTGATGTTGTGATATTGTATAGCCTATGATACAATTTAATGCTGTTTGTATGCCTCTACATAATGTGCATGTTTATAACTGAATGACAGTGTAAACTACATGTAGTCTTCTGGTGCCTTTGATGAATGGTGCTCATCCCTGTTTTTCACCTATATGTTACTAATAAATTCCTCCCCGTCACTTCAGACCCATTTCCCCATCATATAAAACACACACTGCATTGCTTAGATGACCATTATCATTATGCATTTTGGCAAAGCTGCTAAAACTCTCATTACTTGCGCACCAGGCAGCCGGATAACAGGATACTACGCAGAGCTATCTGTTCTTCATAGATTCTGCATCTGCTATAGTGATCTTATTTGAAACTCCTAAGGGTTTTCTTGTATGGGGAAACACAGTGGGTATGAATATTTATGGCAAAAAATTTGACTGGTGGAACTATTGCATTGGGTTGCAATCCTGGGACTATGGATTGTATCATGTCTTTTATATGAATAACATGTTTCATGTGCTTATGTATTAAATCCCATAATTAGGTGTGTTGGTAATTCATCCAGTACAACACGTACCCTGCTGCAAAAAAATAAATCACCTGATTCTCTTTGTACATTCATATATCCACAAAATAATGATACGGGTATAAACACAGCACAGCATTTACCCCTCTGTTGTTATTATAAAAGTGAGTTATGCATATGCCCTTGAATTTACTTTATAATATAATATAATAACGAAATGTGAGCTGACCTGAACTGAAAGCAGTTAATTAACAAACTATTTATATTGATGTATTTTATAGTTTAGATGTTTATTGCGAAAATCTCTTGAGCAATATATTAGGGTCATTTATTATCTTTATTAAAATGTACTGTAACATCTTCCTTGTTCCTTTCACATTCATCTCACAGCTTCTTTTGCGTACAGAAAATGTGCATCTCCCAAATCTTGGCTGACGATCCAGCTGCATGATGCAATTTTCCATTTCCTTCCAATAAGTAAAATAATCACATAAATTTCCTGATACCCCGACACCATTTATTTTACCCTCACCCATATTCCCCTTTCACTCCTCTTTACTTGGCCCAGTTTGAGTTTTGCTTTAGTTTTCATGGCAGAAGTAGGAGTAGTGGCTTGAAATATGAAAATGATCTTAACGCTAAAATTTAAACTATTATAAAACAAAGTGAGATGAAATTCACACAACCCACCGAGAAGCATGCACATTTTAATTTAGAATATGCGTATTGATAACTCTTTGTAGGGGGAATGTGACATAAATTATCCACTAAACACTTTACTTTACTTGCCCTATTACAGTTCCCCCTTATTAACTCATCATAAATGATTAAACTAAATTCCACACAATAAATAAGCATTGATACCCAGTGTTGGGGGTAACGCATTACGTAATAATATTACTTTTCTGAAGTAATGAGTAAAGTAACGCATTAATGTACACATTAATATTTGAGTTACTTTTTTAAAAAAAGTAATGCAAGTTACTTTTCAGTTTAATTAATTCAATTTTAAATTAATGTACTGAATTAAACTAAATATATTAACGTAGAATTACGCACTCTTTGCGCCTGAGTGGGAACAGTTTACGTCAGCAACGGAGATGGCAGGCCAGAGCTTGACATTTTTGCGATCATAAAAACACCTGCAAGGCCTGAAAGAGATCAAGCCTCAGCCAAGTAAGAAAAAGTACCGCAAAAGTAACTTAAAAGTAACATAAGCATTACTTTCCATGAAAAGTAACTAAGTAACGCAATTAGTTACTTTTTTGGGGAGTAACTTAATATTGTAATGCATTACTTTTAAAAGTAACTTTCCCCAACACTGTATAACTTTGTAGGGGATTTCCAGTTAAGTCCCCTAGGGCCAGATATAATAACAGCTACCACCCTCGCAAAGCATCATTTTGGCCTGAAATAACGGCGGTTGGGGTTTACTAAAGACACACAGTGGATAATTAGCACTGAAAAGGTGTCTAGACAAGGAAGTAAGCCTTGATGCCTTCCTGCTCTGGAATGCTGCTTTCGATTTTAGAGATTTCGGATGCAACCATCATCGCACAAGCTTGCGTTTCCGGTCTGACGCATTCTCATGCATATGAATGGATGTCAATGGAACAAAAAGTCTAGTGTGACCGCAGATTAGTAGATCACCCGCACCCGAGTAGCATCAGCTCTGCTTATTTGCAACCCTGAACTAATTTGCGCTGCTCTTAGTAGATTGCATTGGTCATCATGAAAATTAGATGTTGCCTGTGTTATTTAATTTGCACATTTTTAGTAAATAACGCGCAGATATTACCACTCCCATCTGCGTTTTTGTAATTGCAATCTTGGGCTAATTTGCCCTGTTTAGCCTTTAGATCGTAATGATAATTAAAGTTTAATAAAAGAAAATCTGGAATTGAATTGTAGCTTGATTTTTGTAAATTGTATTTTTGCACTCTGTACGTTTCAACAGTGAGAAAAAAAAGAAATACAGCAATCCGCTGAAGCACATACACTTAGATGAAGTATGCATGCTGATAACTCTTAGGGGAATGTGACATAAATTTTCTCTTTAAACAATTGACTTTGTTTTGTTGAGGAGGTGAAGCAATTTGGCTGAGTTGTTTGGGCTGCGATGTGATTTCCAGTATTTGGTCAGATCCAATCACAGTAGCCGTTGGAACAAATCTACATTAGAGATCCTATCCGTAACCCGATCCATGCATTTGTCTTAATGGAAATCGTCTCTGGGAACATTTCCAATTCACTTTATCTCATAGTATTTGCCTTGATATATGTTAATAAAAAATGTATTATTGCTGTAGTCTAGAATAATCGCATTCATTCAATTGAATTATGGAAGTGACAAAGCAATGGAAAAAGCGTTTCAGTCTTCTTCAACATTAATCACAGCACAGGACTGATGCTCCCTAGACAGTCATTTTATCCCACAACTAGGCCAAGTGTCTGTCCAGAAAAATCAGTTCACAATATATCCAAAGGCTCTCACTATATTAACAAGTATTTCATCAACAATACATTACCAGCAGGAACTGTAGGAGTCCCTCAACATCTACAAAATTTGTGCCTGATGTATTAAGATTTCAATGTTTTAACTAAACACAGGAAAAAAAATTAATTCAAGTCATCAAGTCACACACACGCACACACATGCGTGCACGCACACACAAACACACCTCTGCGCAACTCAGGAAATACTACTTTTAAAAGTGTTAATTCCAAAAATGAGAAAAAACTTTAGTTTTAACAGCAGGGTATTGCATTTAGGGCTGTCACAATGATTAAATAATCGTCTCATTCAATTTCAAATCACCGCAATGATTGCACAACTCTCTAAAAAACTGAAGAGGGAGCTGTAGCGCCTGTATAAAAGAGATGTTCCATAACTGACTGTAATGCAATACATTGCAAAACCATTCAATACAGTGGAAAGAACAGCATTTAAAGAAATACTGCGAAACTTTGATAAGCAGTATGAACTATTTATCATTAAATAATTACTTTTAAAAATGTGTTATGTGTATTAAAATTCACTGCTAGTTAAACCTCGCAAAAGATTTAATTTAAAGCAACACCAAAGAGTTTTTTTTATCCACTCGAAACAGGGTGAACGACACTTTCACATTCGCCTTGCAGCCCTCTATCGGCCAAAACCGCACTAAAGAAGTTTCCAACCGTCGGGTCGCGGTCCTGTAGTTCGAGTGAAAACTACAAAAACTTGCTTTACGGCAGACCTACAATGCAATCAGAGTCAGCTTTGCTGCAGTAGGCTAAATTATTTACGACAGTGGTAATGGACAATTCCGCTTCCAACCTGTAGGGGGAGCAAAGAGCAAAAACTCTTTAGTGTTGCTTAAATAATCACATCAATGTATGAAAATTATTTCATGAACAAACAAAATGTATGAGAATTAAATGACAAAGCAATAAAATAGACAATTAATCATCATAACCGGCAAAAGTTAAAAACAGGCAATTAATTGTCAGAATTGTCATAATTTATTAGGCAATTAACCGTCAGCCAAATTTCATAATCGTGACAGCCCTAATTGCGGTACCCTTTTAGTGTAAGTTTATCATACATGCAAAACTAACTGGGACGATGTTTAGTTTTATAAACAAATAACTGGGTTAAAAATGTCACTTACATAATATTTCAGCCTAATGCAATTCCCCTTTAGACTGTAGAAGGTGAAAAGCTATTGAAGACCCCAACAGGAAAAGCACATTCTCAACGAAACAGTTTACATGCAAACACACATAGCACAGAGACTTAAATTGCAACCAGGGTAAATGTAAAGACATTTTATTTGCTGGGAAAAGGTAAAATGTCTCCTTTTCCTAGAAGAATGACTCAACCAGCCTGTGGAGGCGACTTATTGAACACAGCAGGCGTCAGAACTCTACATTAATCCATCCATCCTTCACCAGCACAAACTCAGAGATCTGAAACTAGTTTTAATACTATGTAATAATTGTTTTTTTTTTTCTAGTAATTAATATTATTTACTAATCACATTTTTTACCTGAAGTCAAAATTGACTCTTACAGTATAGGCTACACAAAATGTGTGGTAATTGCAAATATGTATCTTGAGTTTCTACTGCTTTTGATTATAGTCAGTAAAGTTTTTCATTTCCTTTTTCCAGCTTTGCAATGGAACGGTTCCAAATGCCTTGCAATGAAACGCTCCTTCGTCTATTTAAAGCTAGACTGAACTTAAAGTGACAGAATCAGCGAAAAGATCAGCATTCATTTCTAGCCTCTATTTATAAATCAACTCATCTTGTTCAGAGTCACGCCGTGTTTGATGCCAGCAGACCGCTCGTTCCTATAAGACCCTGTCTTGGCTAACGTCCCTTCAGAGCCCTAATTAGGCCCAGAATCCAGAGCGTACATTGTGTATAAATACAATCTGAAGGCTTAGTAGCATGTGCGCTAAATTTGTATCTCCCAGTTGAACAATCATTGAGTGCAGACACTTAAACATGGATGGATGGGAATGTTTTTTTCACTCCGTCCCAGACGTGAGAATTGCCCAGTTCTGCTGAATGACAACAAACCCGGAGCTTCAGAGGAACACAATGGCAGCATTGTACCGCGGACGGCCTCTGCTACAGCACTGCACGTTTGCCAATTAGGTCAGAGCTGTGAGAAAGCAACCTCATCACGATTAGCAAGCTAAATCACCCCTCCTAAAAGTATTAGAAAAGAGCTATTTCTAACAGCTGACAGCTCTTCCTTTTGCAAAGCAGTTTTTCATAAATAGGATATGAAATAGAGCACTTGAATCTGCAATCCACATTTAATTGCCTCAATATCGTCATATCGGTTTGAAACATAAAAATGCAGCTAACTTTACTTACTTATCTATAAGTGGGAAGATGTCAAATTGATATTACCCATGAAATTTTACCCAATAACTCAATTTATAAATCAGTATTATAAGCATATACCATTGTTAATAAAGATATGGTAACGAGACATGCTCAACATTATACCAAAAAAACTTGTGCTTGTGGATTACAGTTTTATTTATTTATTTTTATTCAATCGTAACACCATTCCAGCATCTATGGCTATTAATGGGAAGGACCTGTTATTCAACTCTCTTGCATGTTTTTGGAATGTGGGAGGAAACCGGAGTTCCCGGAGTAAACTCACGCTGACACAGGGAGATTTGCAGGTCTGGGGCTAAATTATGTTTTTTTTTTTTTACTCCCAGGGGCAATTTCCCGGACGGGGTTTATTCTATTTCCAAACTAAAACGCGTTTAAGCTTCCTTAATTTAAAAACACCTTGTACTGATATATCTTAACACATAGCAGTGCCATTGTTTTTTTTTTTTTTTAAACACCAGTAAATTAATTTAAATGTCCTTAAGTCCTGGATTATTCTAAACGCTGTCTCGAAAAACACCCATTTAGAAATATAAATACAAAAGCTGTCGATAATATGGTCCTAATATGTACCTTTGAGGTACTTATATTCACTGTTTAGGTATCAAAGCTTACTTTTTGAAAAGGTACTATGCCTGTAACAGCTTTTGTATTTTTGGTGAACTTTTATTATTCATTTTATATGATTCTAATTCTTATTATTTAAATAAAAATATTAATAAGTAATCATATTAAAGGAGACATATAATGAAAATCTGATTTTCTCCATGTTTAAGTGCTATATTTTGGTCACCATAAAATATTTTGGCGTCTCTCAACCTAGAACATGTGAAGATCAATCCAGTAACTTAGTTTTGGTCTCTGCAAGCATGCAAAAAAATAGGTCATTGAAATTTGGGTCCCCTTATTATTATAATAATACCGCCCCTAAATCTGCACAGAAAGAGAGAGAGAGGGAGAGCGAGAGAGAGAGAGAATTGACAGAACAATTGAGTTTCAATTTTAACAATTACCATCATGTCGATCAGTGTTTGCATTTTATCAGCTAATTTGCATTTTAAAGGACACACCCAAAAACGGCACATTTTTGGTAATACCTACAAAGTGGCAATTTTAACATGCTATAATAAATTATATGATAATTTGAGCTAAAACTTCTCATATGTACTCTGGGGACACCGAAGATTTACTTTACATCTTAAAAAATTATCGTGAAATGACCCCTGTAATATAAATAAAATACTGTAAAAAGTGAAAACTTTTAACAAACTTAACCTTAAAGGTGTAGCGGAGGATCTTCTCGAATTTTAGAAAAGAACCGCCTTCTCCACTTTTTTAAAAAACTGCAATTGCGCAACACTCCTGATTGACAACTAGGAGGACCAACATGATCTTGATGATCCACCCGGAAAAAGAAAATCCTCTGCAATACCTTTAAACAAATCCTTTCAACTGGAAAAACTTAAACAAATCCCTTAAACTGGAAAGACCTAAAAAAAATTTCACACAGTATTTTTCACTTAAACTACGGAGCCCCTAAGGGGACATGGAGAAAAAAATGAATAAAGTTTAGTTTCG
The DNA here is from genome assembly GCF_027580225.2 of Misgurnus anguillicaudatus. Classification (NCBI taxonomy): domain Eukaryota; kingdom Metazoa; phylum Chordata; class Actinopteri; order Cypriniformes; family Cobitidae; genus Misgurnus; species Misgurnus anguillicaudatus. Next base: position 12,914,490 of record NC_073351.2, read on the forward strand.
TGTGTGCACGTGAAACTATCACGTTTAGTTTCGCGTGCGCACATGAAACTATTGCGCGCACATGAAACTATCGCATGTGCACGTGAAAGCGAAAGTTTCATGAGCGCACGCGAAACTAAACTTAAAAAAAAATCTGCACATGAAGGTTTCGCGTGAGCACTTGAAAGTTTGAAACTATCGCGCGCACGATAAACTAAACTTAAAAAAAAATCTGCACATGAGGGTTTCGCGTGTGCACATGAAACTAAACTTTAGATTTTTTTACTCCAATGTCACCTTAGGGCTCGGTATTAAACATATAAGTCGAAAACAAATTTTTTAAGTGTTACTAACTCAAGTAATTTTTAAGTTGATCCAATATTTTTAAATAAAATATTTGTTTGGTCCTTTTTCATGTTGTTTAGGTAACTGTTATAGATTAAAACAAGTAATGCAATGTCAACGTGTACCCTGAATTGTGCCAGTTAACCAGTCTACACCTGCAAATAAATGAAAGTCTTCACTACTATATTTTTGATTTTACAGTATTGAATAGTCCAAAACCTCCCACTCACCTTAACTCTTTCCCCACCTTTGAGGAGTTATAACGTCAATTAAGAGAAAACATTTGCATAAAAAACGTGTTCCTGATAAATTTTTATGTTAATCTGCAATACCGTGATTATCCACTAAATTATCACCCAATTTATGAAAAAAACTGAAGCCAAAACGTTATTTACTATTTAAACAGTGTATGTTTTGTACTGAGCCCCTAAGGTGACATTGTAAAAAAATCTAAAGTTTGGTTTCATGTGCTCACGTGAGGCTTTCATGTGCTCACGTGAAGCTTTCATGTGCTCACGTGAAACTTTCATGTGCTCACGCAGGGCCTTCATGTGCAGATTTTTTTTTAAGTTTAGTTTTACGTGTTCGCGTAAAACTATCGCGTGCACATGAAACTTTCGCTTTCACGTGCGCGCGCGATAGTTTCAGGTGAACACGCGATAGTTTCACGTGCGCATGCGAAACTAAACTTTTGAAAAAAATTCTGCACATGAAGGTTTTGCGTGAGCACATGAATGTTTCACGTGAGCATGGGAAAGTTTCACGTGAGCACATGAAACTAAACTCTATTTAATTTTTGTTCCATGTCCCCTTAGGGGCTCCATAGTTTTGATAATCCTTCTGAATCTGATCTCTAACAAAATTCCTTCACAAAAATGCAATTATTTCAGCTTTTTGCAAAAAAAATTTTTAAAAGAAAAATACCCATATTTAAGAGTTTATAAGCAGAGAAAAATATAGATAGGAAGAAACATCCCCCCCCCGTTTTGTTTGTTTGTTTGTTGTATGTTTATATATTTTTAGAAGAAAATTTTCCTGGAAGGCATTTTGTGAAACTTTTGTAAAAATCACAAATAATGCTGGCAGGCAACTTTTCAAAAAAATTGCTGGCAGGGAATGAGTTAAACACTATGAGTCAAACACTTGACATTCATGTTGACTATTATAGGCCAGAGTCAAATCAAATATTACTCTAATAAGAATTTCTGAATTATTTATTACAAAAACACACAATCCTTACCCAAAACATGCTTCTTTAAATAGCTAGTAGGTATACTTGGAAAGAACGCTGGATTCATTTACTGCTGGATGATTACAACAGATTACCATAAATTTAGTAGGAAGTTTCATGACCTGTAGTTAAATATATAATATATCTTGTGTCAGTCTTCATTTTTTTCATGAAGATAAATTGCTAAGGTGTAAGCATACTGTCATTTCCATACTCAGAATTTAAATGAAGACGTGACTGTATCTCACAGATTATTATTACCTGTCTGTAAGCTTGGTCTCTGGATAAAATTGAATTAAGGACCTTATTAGCCTCGTATTATAAGTGTGTTTAAAGAAAGCGATGGGCTTAAAATGAAAGAAGCTCTGGAGATGTGCTACAGTTGTGTTCTCAAGCACGTTCCTTAGAGTATGGCAATAAATGGTATAATCACAATGATGGCAGCTGTTAACTTGAGTCATTAAGTTGCCAGTAGATTAATGAAATGATTCATGCTTGTTGGTTCAGTGAACATTACCTTCCCTGAATTTCAGAGATGACCACAGAGTTACAAAATTCATTCGGAAAAGTTCACAGAGATTAACTAATAAATACAATAACAACTTTTTTCAAAGTGAAGCATTTTCTGTCCTTATAGCCATCGATTTTTTTTACCGACAAATAAAGTTGTTTTTATTAGACAATAGCAAATTGACTTAAATAAAGAGAGTGAGAAAATTACACCCACTTTTTCAGCTTTTATTAGTTTCCTTTTGCTTTCTAATCAATAATTTGCTTGGGGATATGTCTCTTATAGCTCCTGTACATTGCTTTGGACCTTTGTGTGTCTCCAAACTCTGCTAATATAAAGTTTTGTCTATTCAACCTAGAGATGTACAACTACTTGAGCTCATGAGTAATAAGACCGCTCTGGATGGTGTGCCCAAAGTAATATTAAACATGTTTTTATAACACAGAAAGATATTGAGTTTTAGATAGGTATTAAAAAAAGTAAAAGTCCAGCCGAAGGTCTTGATGCTACAGAAACTGTTTTTGTTTTCTGACTGAGGCGAAAAGAGAGGCATGCGTGACAAGTCTGGCATATTTGAAAGCTAAGGTAGCAAAGGGTGTGAATCATTCTGATGAAATTACAGAATCAGAAATATTTTTTTTTTGTAAAAAATAATTTATGATGAAATGCAGCAACATATCTCACATTTATAAATATAATATGTAACCTGATGCATTGACAGAGCTTTTCGTCAAGGTTACCAAAACGTGATGCAAATATGCTATAAAAACAGAAAGTCGAAGCTGATATTTATTCTATTTTATATATTAAACCAAATTGCTACCAGAAACCGCTGCGGTCACTTTTTACCTTGCACACAACTATTTAAATGTGAATGTAAAAAGACTTTGAAAACTTCTCAGATATGGGTTTAGTGGTCATTTGTCAATAAAACACATGGCACCTTGCTATTCTTGAGCCTTAGTAGCCTGTATCATTGCCTTTGAAACCAAAGGCCTTTCATGGCCAAGAGAAAGAGAGATTTGTACTCAAGTATTCAGCTGTATTGATTTTGCTTACACTATAGCTGGTTATTGATATGCCCCACGGTAATGCAACTCGGACAGAACTCACTAGAGAAAGAAAAACAGCAGTATCTGAACATGGAGATCAAGCATTCTGTGTGATATTGAGCCTTAATCTCTGTGGGCTAGCACTGTGTATCTGTATGTTTGTGTTGCTGCCATGAACCAAAAATATTATATGGCTAAATATTAGCTGTTTTAAGGGGGTTACACATTTTTTTCTGATGTGAAACACAAAGTGTTTGATGACTATCTGGAACTGTGACAAACCAGCAGGGGAAAACAGTTGCAGGCTTTAGTTTAAATCATGGACAGCATTTCACTCTGAGCCGTGGATCCGAGGACCCAGATGGGGGTCAGGTCTTGATCAAAACACATGAGTTCTTCAATCACGCATGGCTGCAGTGTTCCCTCTGCATTTGGGTGAATGATAAAATATAAAACATATTTTTTAAAACATCGTTTAAAAATGGATGCGATACATATTTTTGAGTCAGGAACAGTGTTAAAAAGTTTTGTTTATTGAAAATTTCAGTACATTTTTAATGATTTTTTTTCAGAGCTGTAAACAACTTTACCATAAAACTAACGTTTAAGAACCATTTTAAGATTAATAATGAAAAATATGTAATAAAAATATAGACAACTCAATAAAGTTAGCATTTATTACAACTAAAATAATTGGGTAAATGATTAGGGGCCTTCAAAGCAGTTGCACCCTTTGAATTGGTACTTTGAATTTTCTGATGCATGTACTGTATATATATATTTTAAAGACAAAATGTTTTTGATAAAATTGCATTTTTTGCATTGGTTGTGCCACCTAACACCGAAAGTGTACCAGCCTATTCATTACATTAAAGGTGCATTGTGTACATTTTTTAGAAGGATATCTTGACCGAAATGCAATATAATCTACATAACTATATTATCAGTGTTGTTTAAAGACCTTACATAATGAACTGTTTTGTTTTTTTACCTTAGAATGAGACGTTTTTATCTATATACATCGTGGATCTGCTTACATGGAAGTCATCAACATGTTTCTACAGTAGCCCTAAATGGACAAACTTCTCTACAGAGTGCGTTTTATCCATACGTTGTCTTAGATGATGACATGGTTGTCCTGTGGCAGCTACTGTAGCGTCTCAATGCGTTTTGAAATTGAGGTTGATTGCAATTAGCAATCTTACCATTAGATGCCGCTGAAATACACATTAAACCTTTAAAGTTGCAATTTTTTTTCAGTATTTAAGAGAAATCTACAAACTTTTCCGGGCTGGCGATTGCTATAGGTGAACTAGTCTGTTGCCTAGGGCAACAAATGCGTTGGAGGCGCCAGGCGCCCCTTTGTTGGGAGAGGAGTTCCGTTACGTTAGGCAAGTGCTCAGCTGCTGGTGCGTTGATCTAAAATGAAGCGGTCCACTAAATCCTCTGGCACACAGGGACAAAAACGGAGAAAGGACAAAGATAAGAAGAAAGCCCAGGTACAGTGCTGTTACGGATCGCAATTGATCCGTGATCCTAACGATCGGCTTGCATGCGATTCGCGTATTAATATGCCAGTTTAAATTGGAAAAAGTTGATCATTTGCAGGTGTTTCAAAGGCTTGCAAATGTTAACATTCAAATGATTTTAAACAATTTAACCATAAAAATGAGCAGCTTTCTGTACTCTCATGCTTTGAATGTGTCCGGTCCAGCTCCACTCAGTCAGACGTGATCATCTGATTCTTTGCCCTTGTAAACTTTAGCTCATGTAAAGTTCATATGTAAACTTTAGAGAGAGTTGCGCTACTGTGTCTCATACTGTAGTCCATTAACATACAATGAAAAAAGCATAACGTTTTTATGTGAAGCGAAGCGACTGTTGCTGGGCCGTTTGGAATTCCCCGTGTGCGCGCGTTTAAGGGCACTCAAAAGTGGACACTGAGAGACGCGTTTCAAAAAACAAGCCAACATAAAATCTTTTTGTTCTTGACAGGGAGCATACAAGCAAAAATATCCAAAGGATTCCTTTTATAATAAAAATGTGTTTATTTCTTAAGTTTATGTATGAGAGTCAAAAACGAGGGCCAAGCTTATCTTAAAGAGACAGTAACCTCAATTAACCTACTTAAGTCTGTGTCATTTAATGTTAATCAAACAGCCCACGACAGAGAAAATCCCTTCTGCAGCTCTAAAAAATAATAATTATATTTAATTTGTACAGTTAAGACGGTTGTTAGGAACCACATAACTCAGGAATCCCAGTGCAGAGGGTTTTAATCAGATATGATGGTTACACTTAATGTAGTCAGTGGGTATGTATACGAGAAAAACACTCAATGTCTTCATGTGAATTATGTATGGCAAAAATACTCAATGTCTTCGTGTGAAATATGTATGGCAAAAACACTCAAAGTGGGAAACACAGCAGGGCTGTAGGACATCCACTATATCCGTAGACACTCGATGTAATCCTCACGGGGCATAGAGAGAGCTTCCTGGCGGGGCACAGAGGGAGAGAGATGGCTAAAGGGGATCGCACACCGGCCGCGCAGCTCAGCGCCGCGCAGCGCTGCGCCGTTCTAAAAAAATGTAACACATTGTTTTCTATGAGTGTACGCACACCGGCGCCGACAGGTGGCGCCTGTCCGCGCCGCCCAGCTGTGACTCAGGAAGTTGTTAAAATCCCTGTCGCGTCACACAGCGCCACTCACATAGTTTAACATTACATAACATCATATGTGTCCCAAATCATTAACAAGTAACATTGGCTGCTAACGTATATTTTGCATTTTGAAGTAGACGCTATCTGACGAAGCTCACGCTATTTAATGTGCACTTCCGGTATACAATACCTCCGAGTTCTCCTAGGCGCGACGCGACGCGGCGCTGAGCTGCGCGGCCGGTGTGCGATCCCCTTAACGGAGTCTTCAGCTGACTAAGCGCTGGACAGCGCACGCTCCCGGTCAGCACGAGCCGCTGGACAGCGTCCGGAGTATCACTGATGTTGAGAGTGAAACACGACTGTTGCCACACCAGTCGGGTAAAACTAGATAGCAGCGAAGATGAGACAACCAGCTGGGATGGAGGACGATGACAGATAATAATCCACAACAGAGTGGAAACGGGACAAGGATTCTAAGGGGCAAAGGCAGCAGAAAGCACAGATATAAATCAGAAAACTTTCAGAGCTAGACAAGACAAGAACTAGCAACGCTAGCGGGCACGAACATACTAAGATGAACTTGCAAAGAACAAAGGAAACGAGGGGAATTTAAATCAAACCGGATTGGGCAATAATAAGAATCAGGTGCAGGACGCCGGTGAGAGGAGTCAGAGGTAATGAGATCACCAGGTGGAAGACGCGCACGTGTCACATAGTGAAACAAAGACAAAGCAGCCAATAAGACCGAAATCATGACAACGGTGTTATTATTCATTTGATTTGATTTCTGTACCTAATGCTAACTTTCTTCTTTTTTATAAATGTTTGTAATTTCTTTATTTTTATTGTTATCTGTGCCTCAAAAACCATAATGTGATCCGAACCGTGAGTTTTGTGATCCGTAACACCCCTACTGTTAAGTAATCAAACAAAATAAATGTACTTAGCTTAGTGACAGCAATGAAACGTCCAATATTATCACTAGCTATCGCTAGGCTGTTTATGTTCAGTAATGGCAATGAAAATAACGTATTCATAAAAACATGATAACAAACAGACACACATTGAACACACATTGTTCTTTTTAGTTTACTGTTAGCTTGTTTGAAGCCAGATGCTGACAGGTTTGTGTTGTGAAGGAGAAAATAAAGACAAAGTTAACTGTCAGAAAAACATATGTGTGTGTTTGAGGGTTTTTTTGAGACGTTATGTAATGTTAATGTAACTATTGCAGGAGTGAGATAGGCTGCTTTCCGATAGGCTGCTTTCCTTTAACCTGGTTTTACATATGAAGAGTTTCGTTGCAAAACGAGATAACCACCGTTTTGTTAATTGTTCAGAAATCTTGTTTTTTGGTTGTGCATTCCAATTAATTTCAATTCAACGACAGTTGGTTTGTTTTGATTTAAACCTTCATAACTTAAAAAAACCCCAGCTAAGTAGCACCAAAAAAAAAAATAAAAACATGTTAACATAATAAAACACATGTTTTCACAAAACTGTTAAAAAATGGTTTTATCTCGTTTTGCAACGAAACTCTTCATATATAGGCAAAACAATGAGACTTTTAAGGAGAGGTTTTTGAAAGCCCTCCAAGTTGTCTGAAATGCAGTGTTTTTACGCTTCTTCTCTATCAGATAAGTAACTAATAACTAACTACTTGAGTAGTTTTTTATCTAATACTTTTTACTTTTTTAATTTTTGAGATAGGGATAGATTTAATTGTATAGTGGTACATACAGTATCCACAAGAGCATTTTTGTTCATCCATTGTTTCAGTCATAATTTGGTTTATATCCTTGAACATTATTTGTTGCATTTTTGTATGTGCAATTTATTAGAGCCTGCCCTGAAACTTTTCATTCAGCCATAAAGACCACTGGGGTTGACTGGATGATGTGATATCATGTTTACTGTTTTTATTTTAGCTTGTTAATTAAAAGGTATATGATTGCGCTTGTATTACATTTACATTCGAAAACATCCAAATTGTTCAAATCCAAAAAAGTTTTTCTATGTTCCTAACATCCCAACAACTACTAATATTTGTGAAATGTGTTTATAGAAGAAAATTTAGATTTTTTATTAATTTTAACACCACTTTTAATAGTTGGCTTAGTCTGCTTATTTGTACGAACAGTTCCCCAGCCTGCCATTATACAAGTTTGAGACACCAAAGCAAAAATTAGAATTGAATATAAAAAAATGAAAACGTATTTAAACTAACTAACACATCATATGTATGAAGTATTTTTTATAGTACATAATACCCTAGACACAAAAAAATGACCCCGCCTGTGAAAACCTGGCAACTAAAGTAATCATAACAATGAAAATAAAAAAAAAACATATATTATTGGTGTAAATGACAGATTAAAAATTAAGCCTTTAATATATACCATATAACAAGATATTTGTAGCAAAATACCTGAACTGCTAAAAAGTTGACTTTGATTCTCTCTGTTCACTTTAGGCATAGAAACACATTATGATTCTCATACCATTCATTTTAGGAACCTCTTTTCAGTCATTACACAGTAAAAATAAACCATAATATTAAATCACACAAGCAACAATTAGGTAAGTGCAGGCAAGGTATATAGTAAATATTTTGACATTAGCCCGGATCTTATTTCAGTCCAAATATTTTTTCTTAGGAATTCCAGGAACTGCTTGTAGCTCAACTTCTGATAGAATAACTATAATTTAAATACATTTTAAAGCTGCTATGTGTTGAAAATAAACTTAAATAGTCTGAATGTGACCTCTTTAAATTAGAGCTTTTTCACAACCAGCTTTAAGAAAGCCACCTGAAACGTTTTTAAAAAACTTTTCATGCATACTGGAAACATTTTTTTATCGCCATACCCTGGTCTTTCCAGCACAATTCAACTACTGAATTTCAAAAACGGATGTTTTATTCTGTCCTATGCCTGCTACGATTGGGTGGCAACACTGGCCTCTTGTTGCCTTTTATTGTCTTCTTTGTACTGTAAGTGAGCCAGAGTAAATATACTCAATTTTTACATTCACAATTTTCTTCACCTGTCATTCTGTTCCTCACCCCTGTTATTTTCTGCATGCATCCATTTTCCTAGTGGTTTCTCATCACGTCTTCCTGTGCCTTATTCCGTCTACTAAGTGCCAGGTTTTATGAGGATTATATGCTGGTATGAGGGGTCCAGCACTGTTAGGACTCTCAGGAGCAGCTGATCAGCTCTTTATCACAGCGAAACAGATTCTTCACTTCTGCTCTAGGGCTCTCATCAGAGAGAGAGAGAGAGAGAAAGAGAGAGGGAGAGAGAGAGTGCACACTCACATGCATGCATTGGTACATCCACACTTACACAAGCTTGTTTATATGATACATATCAATTAAAGATGTCCTTTTGTTCTTATCGATCTTTATTTTTCTTTCTCTTGGCCTATTCAATTAGAAATAGTGTCTTTTGAGAATCCCAATTTTCGTATCACTATGGCTGAAAATGTGAGAAAATGGTAAAAAAGGTCCACACGCTTGTACAAGGCAGATCACAATGCTTAAATACATTTATAATACAGAAAAATATACAAAACGTGCAAAAGGGCAGATGTTCAGCAAAAGTTTTGGGTATTACCCCTTCCTCAGTGCCATGTGCTTCCAAGCACCCACCTTTGCCTAATAATACAAATAAACGGCAATTAATACAGAGAATAATTAATCTAATTAATCAAATGCTAAAACATACCAATATACAAATTCTTAAAAGAATACATACTTCATAGATACATACATACATATACTGTATGGGACTGTGGCAAAGAACAGACAAATCTGCAATCCTCCATGCCCCAATCCAAGTGCTTATGGATTACATCAGCACTTGTGGGTGCTCATGGCTCTCAAGGTTTTTCCTAATTATGAAAGACCAGACAGAAATGAAACCAGAGCCATCAACAAGTGACTAAAATGACTGTGGGAGAAGTCTGTTAAGATACAGATGGCACAAATTTGCACAGACTGTTTAATTACAGACAAGTTCTTTAATAAATAACAAGCCAAGTAAGGACAGCGCTGTTCTCATACTGTCGTGAGCCATAACTACCATATGCCCTTGGAAAATTGAATTTGTGTAACTTGACAACCCCGCAAAACAGCTGTGACAGATCTTCAGTTCTGGCCTTATTCTTTAAAAAAAACACAATTGTGAAAGTTGTCCAGTTGAATCAATACTATACCAAAATGTTGCCTCTAGGATAAACAGCCACTAATAAAACTAGATCGGTTATTACATATGTCAATTATTAATTAATAACCTAGTTTACTTATTTTGTAGTTTACAAGCTAAATCATTCGATTTCATTTTTAAGAGAAAACTGTTTGCTGTGAAAATTAATTCAGTTTAATAAAAAAGGCACAACTTTCCCTGCACTTTACTTGCACGCAAATACACTCACCTAAATTATTATTAGGAACACCATACTAATAATGTATTTGACCCCCTTTTGCCTTCAGAACTGTCTTAAATCCAAGTGGCATTGATTCAACAAGGTGCTGAAAGCATTCTTTAGAAATGCACATCCACGGCACGAAGCTCTCGTTCCACCACATCCCAAAGATGCTCTATTGGGTTGAGATCTGGTGGCTGTGGGGGCCATTTTAGTACAGTTAACTCATTGTCATGTTCAAGAAACCAATTTGAAATGATTCGAGCTTTGTGACATGGTGCATTATCCTGCCGGAAGTAGCCATCAGAGGATGGGTACATGGTGGTCATAAAGAGATGGACATGGTCAGAAACAATGCTCAGGTAGGCCGTAGCATTTATACGATGCCCAATTGGTACTAAGGGGCCTAAAGTGTGGGCTAAAACATCCCCCACACCATTACACCACCACTAGCAGGCGGCAGTGGCTCAGTGGTTCATGTAGGTTGTCTACAAACCGGAAGGTTGGTGGTTCGATCCCCGGCTCCACTGGACCAAGTGTCGAGGTGTCCTTGAGCAAGACACCTAACCCCAGCTGCTCCCGATGAGCTGGCTGGCGCCTTGCATGGCTGACACCGCCATCGGTGTATGAATGAGTGTGTGAATGGGTGAATGTGAGGCTAATTGTAAAGCGCTTTGGATGGCCATAGGTCTGTTAAAAAGCGCTATATAAATGCAGTCCATTTACCATTTTACCATTTACTAGCAGCCTGCACAGTGGAAACAAGGCATGATGGATTCATGTTCTCATTCTGTTTACGCCAAATTCTGATTCTACCATCTGAATGTCTCAATAGAAATCGAGACTCATCAGAACAGGCAACATTTTTTCAGTCTTCAACTGTCCAATTTTGGTGAGCTCATGCAAATTGTAGCCTCTTTTTCCTATTTGGAGTGGAGAGGAGTGGTAACCGGTGGGGTCTTCTGCTGTTTTAGCCCATCCGCCTCAAGGTTGTGCGTGTTGTGGCTTCACAAATGCTTTGCTGCATACCTCGGTTGTGACGAGTGGTTATTTCAGTCAAAGTTGCTCTTCTATCAGCTTGAATCAGTCGGAACATTCTCCTCTGACGTCTAGCATCAACAATGTTTTTCCCTTTTCACACCATTCTTTGTAAACCCTAAAATGGTTGTGCGTGAAAATCCCAGTAACTGAGCAGATGTGAAATACTCAGACCGGCCTGATTTGATTTGATTTATTTATAGATTGCCAAACATACATAATCCAAAGGATAACATGTTAAAGTGTAAACACTTATTTCCAACATGGTCCTTGGTGGTAAAACATTTCACACAAAAAACAAACAAAGACCTATTATAGGTCAAAGACATAAACATATACACAAATCATCCAAATTCACCAATATCATAAAATCAAAGAATCATAAATCACATAAATTAATCAACTCCACACTAGTTATAAAAGAGATCAGCTACTCTATTCCATAAAAGGGCCTTAACCTGATATTTAAAAGACCCTCTGGTATTTACCATCTTGAGGGAAATTGGCAAATTGTTCCATAGCATGATACCTGTATAAAAAAAAAAACTTCCAGCTGCATTGTTGACTCTGGGCACTTTACAAGAACGGACACTGGCCCTAGTATTATGGTAATGCTGTGTATGAACCATTTTTATGCTGGAGTGTAAATATTTGGGAGCAGAACCATTTATGACATTATACATATGATTCAACTTTAGCTGCTCCACCCTAACCTGCACTGGCAATAGTCCTACTCTTTTAAAAGCATCTCTGCCAATATGAGTCCTAGGGGGTGCATTTAACAGGTAACGGATAACATTATTTTGCATCACTTGCAGTCTGTTTTTAAGTTTAACTGATAATCCACAGTACCAAGCTGAGCATGCATAATCGAAATGACATTGAATTAACGATACAACCAGTAATTTCTTAATAGAAAAATCTAAAAGCCTTGTTTTACGATACAAAAATTTCAATTTACCTGCACACTTGGATAGTATTTTTTCAGCAATGGATGAACAGGTTAATGATTGGTCTAATGCTATCCCCAAGTATGTAACACATTTCTGAGACACTATTTCAGTGCCATTACATTTGATCTTAAGTGATTTTACTTTAGACAACTTCTTTTTTGTTCCAAATAAAATGGACTCAGTTTTTCCCAGATGTATTGACAACCTGTTGTCTATAAGCCATTTGCTGACACTATTTAATTCATTACCCAGAGTCCTCTCAATCTCGCTGATGTCATCCCCAGAGACCAACAATGCAGAGTCATCAGCATATAAAAGCAGCTTACATTTCACGGCAGCTGGCATATCATTAATATAAATTAAAAATAAAAGGGGGCCAAGGATTGAACCTTGAGGCACCCCACAAGTAATATCTCGAGAATCTGATATGGCCCCCTCAACATCACAAGATTGAGTTCTTCCAGTGAGGTAAGAGGTGAACCATTTCACCGCAGTATTTCTGAAACCTATGCTTTGCAGCTTTGATAATAAAATTGCATGATTTACAGTATCAAAGGCTTTTTGTAAATCAAGAAGAATCATACCCACATACTTTCCTTCATCAAAGTTTTGTCGGATATAATCACATAAATGAATAAGACAGGTTTCAGTCGAATATGCTGCTCTAAATCCAGACTGAAATTCATGCCTGTCTGGCACCAACAACCATGCCACGCTCAAAATTGCTTAAATCACCTTTATTTCCCATTCTGACATTCAGTTTGGAGTTCAGGAGATTATCTTGACCAGGACCACACCCCTAAATGCATTGAAATAACTGCCATGTGATTGGTTGATTAGATAATTGCATTAATGAGAAATTGAACAGGTGTTCCTAATGATCCTTTGGGTGAGTGTATTTATATAACTTACATATAAGTTTATGTCACTGCCTGATCATCATCATATGAACCAAGTAAGGAGTAATTGACGACGGGCCGTTGAATCATAAGAAAATAATGCACACCCAAGTTGATAACCGGGGGTGTGCAATATTTTCAAATAATTCAAAGGAACCGAGTCAATTATTCCTCTTATAGCACGGTTACCACAAACATTGCTCTGGTGTCTATTTTAACCCATGTAACATTTTTCAGCCAATCGGAATACAGCATTCAACAGGCCTGTGGTATAATAATAATTATTATATTTCATTCCAGTTGAGCTACAAAACACTGTACTAAAAGTCTGAAACGTATGTACTTGGTTTAAAAGGCTGTGACCTTTCTTTTTTTCTCCTCCCACCTGCAGGTTGAAGTCTTCTGATTGCCTGATTTTTATAGAAGAAATGCCATGGATTTCATCTCACATGAATCTAGGAGGTTGAAGAATGAAGTGCTAACTCATGTGAAGTCCAGACGTTGAAATAATTTTGTAAGGACAACTCACACGAGCTGTGATTTCCAAAATATAGCTAGAGGTATTTGTTGTTTGTTTGATTTTTACTGCGCCTCTAACTGACATTAAGTTTTAATTGTATTTTTTAATACATTGATTGGGAAAATCTGTGACTGCACAACAGCTTTGATCTACATGAGATCTAAACACTTGCTTGGCAGGCCTGTTTGCAAAGAACTTTTATTAGTGAATAATAAAGTGTAGATTTTTGTGTGTATATTTATGTGATTCAAAACATTAGCCCTCGCTCGCCCGGGGTTCTCAATTTTCCTGCCATCTGGTTAAGGTCAAAAGGCTTAAAGCATCACTTACTCACTGGTCTGTCTTACAGGGACACTAATACTTCAGGGACATTACAATAAACAGATGATACCTCGCAAACAGATGTGACAGCACTCTACACCCTTTATTTGTAGTTATTGTACAAGCGAGCGGGTATGTTTCTGTTTGTCTGTAAGAATACAGCTAAATCCTTGAATAATATACAGAAAACAAATTGAATCACATTCCTAAAAGGTTGGGTCCAGTCTGATTATAAATAATGAACCCCACCTCTCCTTTGTCTGTTTAATAGGCAAAGGCTTTTATGAAATATAAGTGGATGGAAATTTAACAGACCTTTCATTACTTAGCCTGTTTTGGCAAGGGAGTTGTAAATCATCTTTCTGCTTATACAATAAACACACTCGGAGGAACCAACGGGCCAAACTTGAGCACCACATGGGGGGCCGAGACTGCAGCATACATTATGAAATGAATAAAAAACAGGCAGTTTTTCTTTTCCTTTTAGCAACTGGCAACATCAGTGCAAAATTATGCCATAATAAAGAAATAATATGTAAATGTTGTTTGTTTGTGTGTGTGTGCTTGTGTATAAACTACTATTAAGAACAAACTGGTTGAAGGAGCGGAGAAATTTGCCGTTTCCATTTACACAGTGAAGAATAATTTGCTTATTTGTCTTGTTTTTCTGTAAAAATATCCAAACAGGATAAATTTACTTAAGAAGCAAATTTGCGTAAGATAATAAGACTTGTTCAAAGAATATTAAGAAGTTTAAACCCCATTGGCAAAATTTACAAGAATAAATATCATATTGTTTCAAATAAATTGCCTTATAAAGACATATAAAAAAAAAATTCAGTATAACAAGACATAAATACTGATTAAATAAACATTTTTCATAGCCAGAGCCGATCATAGGTGGCCCTAAGCAACTTTTTGTGTTCACTCTTTGCTTGTAGCTATAAACAAAATGTTAACTAAAAACATGTTGTTTTATCTTATAGTTGTGCCGTATGGGCATTACTGTGACACTCATTAGAATACTTCCTTATTATAGCATTGACACGTAAGCCCTTAAGGGCTGGTTATACTCGCGCTTTGGTCCGCAACGCAAGCCTCCGCGGATCGCGCGCGCGTCTCACCAAACGGACGAGGCGTTTACAGTCAACGCGCTCGCCGCTGCACCACTCCCCCAACCACCAGGCGGCGACGCGAGCAACCAAGCCAAAAACAAACACAAAGAAGAGGATAGAAGAAGTCGTCCGCTGGAACAACCCTAGTGCTTTTAACATTAGAGTTTGATATATATATAAATATGAGAACATGAATAAAACAACAATCTTTTAAATATGTCTTTATTAAACATTATCATTTCATTAACGTTTTTACCAAACAAACAGTACAGACATCTTAAGGTTTATATTTTATTCCTCATCCAGCGGTTCATTCAACACAAATACAAGCCAAACATTCTGAACCATGCAAAATAATTCGTGTTTTAAACTGCAAAGTTTCCATACTTTACTTCCAGAGTGTCAGATAAATATATACATTGTTTTGCTTGGATTTATCAAAGAGATACGTCACAGGCTTGCCTGCTCGGACAGAATCGCCTCGAGTTCGGTCATTTTCGGATGCGGAGCCGCGCGGAAAGTTACAAAAAATGCCGTGCACAGCGCCACGCGAAATGGGGTCTCGCGCACCCAACGCGCGCGACCGCCCACTCCGCGTTGACGTCATTTTTGCCGCGCGCACCAACGCGCTCTTGCGGACGCGGCGACTATAAACTAGGCTTTAGTCTCTCACATACTTAAAAAACAAGATCTACAGCCAAATATATTCTATAAGAGATGTAGAACATCATGGAAACAAATAGAAAATTATAATTAAAAAATAGCTGGCAAAAACTATAACAAACAAGTCAACAGGCTTTCCAATTTGCTTAAAAACTAAGGTATGATCCATATAGTTTACCCCAGAGGTAAATATACCAAAATACATTAATAATTATCTAAATATGCAAACTTTAGACGTAATGTGGTTTGTTTTAAAATGCTAACAGTAGTCACACATCTTGCATGAATAAATGTGTGTCTATTTCTTTAACACCTATGAAAGATTTTGATTATTGATCTGACTGAGTGTAATAAATCCATTGCATGCGTCAAGACTGAATAGGAAATTTAAAACATTAATGTGTTACTTAAAAAGCACCTTCATGGTGCTTTTTGTCTTTTCTGCTCCAGATGGAGACTTTCAAACCATATACCAAGGCGCAAGTCGAACTGCATGCGGAGATGCACAGTTATGCTTTAGGGGTGGCAGTGGTTGAGTGGTTCTTGCAGGTTGTCTATAAATCGGAAGGTTGGTGGTTCAATCCCCGGCTCCACCTGACCGAGTGTCGAGGTGTCCTTGAGCAAGACGCCTAACCCCAGCTGCTCCTGACGAGCTGGATGGCGCCTTGCATGGCTGACACTGCTGTCGGTGAGTGAATGAGTGAATGTGAGGCAATATGTAAAGCGCTTTGGATGGCCATTGGTCTATGAAAGTGACATATGCTTTCAAATGGCTCTCGTGGCACAACAATGTCACTCGCCAGTTGGTTTGTGCAGCACCGCTTAATTGTGGTTTGATTAAAAATCATTAAAAATGGGTGTACTGTCACTTAAAATACACATGCATTTTAGTTCTGCAATTATATATTCATAATAAGACTTTTACTACTACAATCACGGCATTTTGAGATCATTTTAATTTTAAAATATTAGGATATAACAACATATTTTCACGTGTCCATCTCATTGCAATACATTATTTACAAAATACGTTACAATATTTTATGAGGTGACTTATTCATGTTAATTTGTACGACCACATTCGTAACTTTTTGTATGATTTGCCTTAACCCCAGGTTAGGGGCGGGGTTTCATTATTGTTTCTTTTTTTTGATAATCGTACATTTTGCACAATTAACTTCGTATGAATTCATACAAATAAGCCGACTCTTAAAATATGTAAGGATTGTTGTGAGGACATATTCATTACTAGGTCCCACCTAAGAATGTGTCATGGGTCCATGAATTGTAGTGACTTTCAATATAAAACTAGTTTATAAATAGTTCTTATATACTTTATTTTGGTTATTTGTGCTGAAGTTACTCATTTGAACTTCTGATCTTTCTTTCTCTCTCTCTCTCTCTCTCTCTCTCTCTCTCTCTCTCTCTCTCTGTGCACTCTGAGAACAGTTTGCTTCGCTGCCTCTGCACAGTGAGTTTGTTTGTTTCTTTTGAAGAATTTAATCCCTCTCTCTTTGAAACAGGAGAGCAGAGAGCGAGGAGAATGTGCTGGTTTGTTACACGGCGCACTACAGTACCGTCTAAACACTAAGCTCAGGTACGTTGTCAGGTACGAAGTATTTTCACAGTGAGGTTTGTCGGCTCTAATTGTGGTTCTATGGTGGTTGTTTGTGTGTTGTTATGAAGGGTTGCACGCATGGCGGCTCTCTTCTCCTGTACTCTGGAGGGCAGTGGATACACCCTCGCCTCTCAGTTACATAAGCAAGCACTACTTTCTGCTTCCTCTCAGCCAAAGAAAAGTTTTGTTTGATCACAATCACTTTAAAATCACTCATGCGACTTCTTGCACAATGATGGTTGACTGATTCTCCTGAAAATAAGTACATGTCTTGAAACTGTTGCGAATAGACAGCTAAACTTCAACTTCCAAACCAACTGTATATTAAACACCCATTGAAGTGCATGGGAATGCGCAGCATTATTTGATGTGGTGACATTATTTTACCTGAAACAGGAAGTTAGTGCAGAACCATTGAGAAGACCCCTTTTTAATAACCAATGGTTATGGCACAGTCCAGCAAAGGTGCATTGACAACTAGTGAGTGCCAAGTTAGAGATAAAATATAAAACTGTTATTACAGAAAAAACAATAATGTTTGTTTTGCATGCAGCAGTCTTTGTCTCCTCTTCTACTCGTCAGTGATGTTTATAATGTCAAGGCTGTCTAACCGTTTGTGATGTTTGATCTCCTCCGCACTGTTCTTCGTGCATGCAATCCGCTCTGTGCTATCGTGCTGGACTGGAACACCAGAGGCGTCATGACCATTCAAAATGAGGGGCTTCAGTTCTGCAGTTAGTGTACTATAACAATGTACAATAGTATCATACAGTTTACATTATACCCCATGGCTGTTAAATGCTTTATTCTGATTGGTTGAGAAATGTTCCATGGGTGTTGATTATGTTCCTGGTCAATTTTCTGCACACCTAACCTGTGAAATGTCCTGTGCATTGTTTAAATTTTCGTGTTATTCGTGGATGAAAACATCCACTAAATTAAACGGTTGTTACTTCACTTTTTTGCATAAATCTGTTAAACACCCTCAATACTGATCAAAAGTACCAAGGGCCATATTTTAACAATCTAAGCGCATTGTCTAAACGCACGGCTAAAGGGGAGTGTCAGATTCCACTTCGGCTAATTTTACGACGGAAAAAATGGTTTATGCGCCAAGCGCATGGCCTAAAAGGGTTGTTCCTATTCCCCTAATGAGTAATGGGTGTGTTTTGGGTGTAACGTGGAATAAACCAATGAGAGTCTCAGCTCTCATCCCCTCTAAAAGCCATTTGCACCTGGCATCATGCCTAATCACTATTTAGAAAGCGGAATTTGTAAACTTAAAAACTAAGCGGAGAAGGAAGACCACCAGTTTAAGAATAATGTTAAAATTTTTTGTTGTTTTAATTTTTATTGCATTGTTTTTTTTTTTTTATTAAAGCCTTTAAAAGCCGTTTTCTTTCAGTCATAGAAGTAAATATATCAGGCTTTTAATTGCTGTAAATGTATTAATATCCCACATAATCATTGTAATCTCATAAAATAATTTGCAAATATTCAAGAAAAGGTTTGTACTCGAAAAATACTTTAACTGTAACAAACAAGAAAGCTATTTCAGCACTTGGACAGCGTCATGTTTTTTTAAAGCATTACTTAAAATGTTTCTCATCTCACCATATCCACAGATACAGAGTCATCATATACAATAAATATATGGGGTAACATTTAAAAAAAACATTTAAAAATAGATGCATTTGTTTTAAAGCAAAGCATTTGTTTATTTACCAGGATACAAGTGAAGCTGCTCTTTAATAATCGGTCCTCATTTATGTCCAAGAGACTCAATAATAGTATTTTACATTTTATTCCTTTAATTTTTCATATTTAAAAGCGTTTTTTTGTGCTGCTGCGCATCCATGTACAGTAGTTATTATACTGTAGGCGCATATTACTAACATTTTCTTTAAATAACAAAAACAATATTGCACCATTGACTTTAGACTTTAGACCAGGTCAATGGCTTAGTCTATTTTAGTTGCCTCAAAAATAGCAATGCACATGAACACACCTCGTTTTTAGAACAGAACACCCATGGGTGCAAATGCATTTGTTATTCAAACAACGTGGCCCTAAACGTAAAAATTATCATTGGGCAGGGTTGAAACAAGCAAAAGACACTTGCGTCGCGCATTGCGCTGCATTGCACCGTGTGTATGATAAAGTCCAAAATCTTTACAAAAACTCCAAGTTTATAAGTGATGTCACTGATTTGGGGGAAAAACATAAAATGACTGATTTTCAAAATAAAAAGTGATTGTGGACTGGATTCTTTTGACCTTTTTCACAGTCTTGGGCATATCAAAGATTTGTAAAAACATAGGCTTTGATGCATCATCAGTTTTTTCTTTCCCTCATTTATTGTTCGTGGCTGTTTTTGACCCATTGACTTCCATTATAACAACATTTTTTGATAGCAGTGCCATGACACCTTGTTATCATGTATTCTTGATTGTTGATGTTTTTTTCC
This sequence comes from Misgurnus anguillicaudatus, assembly GCF_027580225.2. Classification (NCBI taxonomy): domain Eukaryota; kingdom Metazoa; phylum Chordata; class Actinopteri; order Cypriniformes; family Cobitidae; genus Misgurnus; species Misgurnus anguillicaudatus. The sequence continues at coordinate 12,934,294 of NC_073351.2, forward strand.
TGTTGCAAAGAGGAAAGCATTCCCATGTGGCACCATTAACCCTTTAGTAGGCCTGTGCAAAAATCATAGCTTAATTTCTTGCTTGTACATTGAGTGAGTTATATGGAGTATAACTTCATAATAAAAGCATATTATTGTGTGTGTGTGCATTTGTCACCAAAAAAATCATTCCATTTGATGAATTACAGATAAAGTTGTGGCCAAATTACGACCAAAAACCCCTAGTGGATAAAAAACATCCCGAACAACACATAAGGGTTAAAATAAGTGCCAGAGCAATGTGTTAGCAAATTATATGGTATAAGCAGAATAATTGACTCCGGTCTTTTGAATTATAAGAAAAAATAATGCACACCCACTCCGCTTCATGTCGCACCGCATTACCACCTTAGGTGTGCATTATTTTCGAATTTACCCAAAAGTCTTTCCACAGAGGCCAGGTCAAAAATAAACATATGCTCATTTATAATTTACGTGCTCTGCAACAAACATGTCGGTTTTTGTCACTGTCAATCTCAGTTTCGAGCATGGTTGAGTTAGTATCGACAATAAAGATGCAAATCAGCCCAAAATGTGACCTTGGTAACTTAGTAACAAATCTTGGTAAAGAACGGATGGAGAAAAAAAACAAAAGGTGGATAAGCGTCCGCACAAACAAACAGCCTTGAAAATCAAAGAGCTGGTGGCCAATCAAACGCAGCGAGAGCTGATGCAGTTAAAAGCCCAGAATAAAGAGAATTTTAATATGTGGCCTCATTAGGGCTGTTTTCTTGTTTGTTGTGTCATTTGCATTAAAGGATTTTGACAGTCAATCACATTACTATTCAGGTACTTGCCATCCTCAAAATAAAAGGTTCTAGCCATTTGCAAGCATGGGTGCCTTTAAAAATAATAACACAAATAATAAAAAAGGAGACCTGCCAGGCACTTTTCCCTCATTCATTGGTTCTTACATGATTTGTATTCCTATAAAATGTTAATCTTGAGGTTTACTGAAAATAATAGACCAAGCTGTGCATTTTAATAAAAAGAATAAAGCTTCTTGCCTGCCTGAATAATATCTTTAACAATTTCAATGCATTTGTTCAAAAATAGTCTTTTTAAGGCAAGATCAATATCTGATTGAGATTCAAAGTCATGATATCTGTATGTTCTGTACAGTACACTCTTGAGTCAATGATGCACTTGAGAGGCATCTAAGGATGTATATTCATTTGTTAGAATAAAGCAAGGTCTACTTTTAAGAGTAAAACACTTTAAAGGCCCTTGACTGCTGATCTTTAAGCCTTTTACAGATTGCTGTGCTTTATAACATGCAATAATGAACAGTCCTAAACAGATTGAACTGAAATGAACAATTGCGACTTTCTAAAAGTTAATTTGGTATTGGCTTTAGTATAAAAAGCATTAACCGTTCCTTTATAATGGGAAATGGAGGTTTATAACTATCTAATGACTGGTGTACCGTACTGTATTCGACACTGTCATTTGAAAGAGAAATTCTGTGAGATTAAATTCAATTAAATTTGTTTTTTATGCTTCCTGTACTTGGTAGAGCATTGCATTAGGATGGCAAAGCCCAAGTCAAGGGTTCAATTCCCAAATATCACACTAATGATAAAACTGTCTGCCAAATCCATGTGAATGTAAAATTTCAACTGCATGTGTTTTCTGCCTCATTTAAAGTTCAGAATATACTGTAAGCTAGAATTTAAAATGCAAGAACGGCACACAACACTGCCAGCGACTGTCACAGGCATACGCTTCACAGTCTAGCTGAAAATAAACAATTGGAGGCAAAATATGTTTAGGCAGTCGAGGTTTTGAATTTCACCAAACAAGGCAACAGCTTCCCTAACCAGGTACTGATGCCAGCAACCGCAAACTGTGTGTCCACCAGGGGCTCCAGAACAAACACACATCTCTCTGTGCACCGCAATATGTGTCACTGTCAAGTAGGATACAGTACAATCAAAGCTCTCCTATGAGACCATATGTTTCAATGCTTTACAACCTATTTTATTATAGGCAAGCTTTTTTCAGTGGCATTGTATTGGAGATAAATGTTTGTAGTCTTATCACTTTTAACTTTTAGTTTGTCAGGCTTGGAAAATATGTGCATCCAGTTATTATGCAGATTCTCTACATCACATGTATGTTTCTTGTTTTGCTTTAAGTAAAAGACACTGGGTTTTTAAAAACCTTTCTGACATAAAATTTGCCTCGTTTCAAGGACTGTGCTGCTCTGCATTAATAAGTGAAATACTTGGTTACATTCTTCAGTACAAAACATTTTCTTCTCATAATGGCCTTTCATTTTTCAGATACTCTGACTTACTGAAACCTTGAAGTGAAAGTTGTTGAGAAACAATAATCTTTTCCTGCTTCACTTTCTCTGTAATTTAATAGTGTAACACATGTCTACTGATCTGTAGATGTCTTTTAGATAGTTATGGAGTAGGGTTTGAGATGTTTCTTGGAAGTTATACTGTAAAAAATTATAAATGAAATGTTAAATATTAATATGGAGGATTTTTAACTGTATTGTGTGTAGGGTTATAACGATAAATCGCGTGTCCCATTAAAAAGACCTGTCTAAAATTGATTCTGAATCACAAGGCTGCGATTCTGTGTTTCATGCGCAGCTTGTGCGTGTACTAGGCGTTTTGGTCAGTAAGAAGTTCTTATTCATCTAAAATCATTATGAGTCGGAGTTTATAACGTGCATTTAAAAAAGCAACACTCGTTAAACAAAATCATTCAAAATATTCTTTATTACCATGAAAATACCTGAAACAAATGCTATTCTGTGCATTCTGACTTATTAACACTGTCAAAGAGTTGGATTCCTGCTAAACATATGCAAAGTGTCAAATAAGTCACTTTAATGTATTTCTGTGCCAGGATTTGTAAGGTTTTTTTTTCGAGTATGAAAGATTCATACGTAACAATATGGCTTTATTTTTTTATTGACCTTTTTAGTGCAGGAAGTACAATGGAAGTCCTTATATGGGCACTTTAACTGGAATAGTGCATACACACACCAACCAAGAGCTGACAAGAAATCAGCATGACCATTAAAGTGTGTTGTTGGAAAAATGTAAGATTCCCGAAGAACCCAGCCTTATGGAAACAATGGATGTAGTTTGTTTATCCAGGGTATTTGTGTTTTTGTTAAATAAAGAAAATAAACAGGGTCCACATTCAGACATTTGTGTCTCTCAAAACAGGTTACAAAAATCAATAAAAACTCTGCAAATACTCGTCACACAAACATGATACACATATCCAAAGAAAGCCTGAAATGTCTAATTTTAAACAAAGTAATTATATTAAAAAACAAATATTGCCTGTTTATATAATCTGTATTGAAGTAAAGAGAGTACTGTTTTTCCTGGCTGAGCTCATTATCTCTAATGCGGTCACGCCCACAGGTGATACCCGCTATTCACTTGGTAATGAATAGACGAACAGTTCAAACAGTGACAAACAAAACATATAATTTTATCACATTTAAAGACTTTACTTTGAATTTGGATGATAAACATTATACACACATGAGGAAGATTATGTCTGGACAATGAGGAACAGCAAAGAAGCGGTCATCTTTAACATTACCTAAGAAGAACAATGAAAGACGCACTGGAGCAGGATAATATTCCTGAAGTAAGTCATTTATCCTCATTTATATTTGCTATCATGTAATATGCTTATAGCTTGTGCAGTTCAGGCTGGATTTCATTGAAATGGGGAGGTTCCAACGCGATCATAAGTCGCAGGCACTAAGTAAAACTGCATAAAATGCATGTTTTGTCGGCACATAAGTGCATAAAATGTAAATGACCTGTAGTAAATTAAGTATCCAGAGATAGTGGGATAATGTTTTGTGTGTGTTGCTTGCTCTTGACTCGCTCCACCTGCTTATTTAAAAAGAATCAGTACAACTTATCTGTCTTTTTTAAATCTGATAAAATTAAAGACTCTTTGGATATACGAAGAATGTACTTTTAAGTCTCTTTCAGAACATCCTCTTTAAAAAGTTGACAATCACATACATCATTCATGCTTCTTATTGAGATTTGAACCAAATTAAATTTTAGATTGAGATTAATTTAAATTAAGATTTTAACAATTCTAATTAAATTCTTTTCAAGACCTATGGTTATCCTCATATTTGCACCATACTGTTACTGTAGAGCAATTATTGCTATTTTTTACAGCTAGTTAAGAATTTTGTAAGTAACTTCAAAGTTAATAAATATTCCTTAAATGCACTCTAAAAACCGTTGGGTTATTTGTTTTACCCAACAGGTGGGTTAAACATATTGGGTTGTTGTGTTGGGTTATTCGTAGCTTTTATTGGGTTATTTCTATAACAACCCAGACCGATGGGTTAAAATTGGGCTCACGTCACGCATTTTGAATTTGAATGATCGACAGGTGCCACTACTGAGTGCGGACAGACACGAGAGGTACGTTTTAAAATATATATCTCTGTGTAATGTTTTATTTGCTACAAAGTGTCTTTAAGCTCCAACACACAGTAAACTGTCAGCCACGTTTTCTACAAATACTTGTACAAAACGCTGTTGTCTAGTTTTTGTCCGTTACACGTGTTCCATTCATTAACTGTTACCGATGCCAAACGCGTTTTTAAGCCATCATAAACGTAGAGAGACATCGCAATTTATTTTAATACTAAACAGCACCAACAGCTGGTCCCTTACGAAAATGAATCATTTCTTTTTTTAGTAGTATAACGTTAGTTTCATGGCGTATTGATTGCCATATTGCTTTAACCATGCTTTCTGTAACAGACAATGCTTTTTGGTTTAAAGTGTAGTAAAACCCGTTTTTTAACTTTTGTAAGGGATGCAACCGGCTGTTTTTTGCTCCAAATATTTTTTAGCCGGTCTGTTATAGACACAGAGCTGTAATATAAATGTCATTCTGAATGTAAATGTCTTAAGAAATGACTCGATGGCATTTTATTGTCGTCTTACTTCAGTATAATCCCTGATAAAGCGCTGTTTAATCATGCACGTCTGTTTACTGTAACCCCGGTAACGGTTGAATTTGCAATTCAGCGCCATCTACTGTCAAAGTAGAGTATTTATTCAGCGTGCCAGATGTGTTTGCTTTGAGATGTAATTATTATTTTCTTTAAATGTAGACATTCTTGGAGATGTTGCATTAAAAACCTTACAAAATGGCCAGCAAGATGATTCAGCCTTCCTACAGTACCAAGAGCCAAAGCAAACATTTATTAATTTTCAACCTGTAAGTATCATTTATGACACTTGTTTTTTTTATCCTGTTTATGTGTGCATATTTACATTGTGAAAATTCTGTCTTCAGGTCAGAAAACAAACATAATTCAGTATTTGGAGGAGGAGGTATGAAGAAGACCCGATGTCCTGCTATGGGATGAATTCGACTAATCACAAGCCTTTGTTATAATGGGGAGGCATGGCCCAGGAGCAAGACCAGCAGTTGACATGTGCTTTAATATTTTTTTTTGCATTTTATACACAGTATCCCAAGCCTTTCACTACTGTTAAGTAGTTTCTGTAACACTTAGGTTTCATATTTATTAGGGTTACACATGTCAGAAACAACAAATATAGATTAGGCCTATTTTATTTGTATTTTATATTTTACTTTTTTGTGATGTCAGTGAAAATTCTGACTGGGCAAGTAAAATACTGAACCATCAAATTTCTTCCTAATCTACTACAGCACTCCAGTATAACACATTATACTTATTTAACAGCCATTACAAAAAACGCAAACAAAAAGCTTACTACTGCAGTTAGCAATTATTTTGTTGTTTGTGCTTTATTATTTTATGAGCAGTCTGTTTAAACTACATACACTGCACTGTTACAAGTTTGCAACTCTTCAGGTTAATATGGGATTGCCATGGAAAACAATGTCCCTGAATCGTTATGTGTAACAACGTGTCCCATATTTTGCATAAAACTGTTAATATAGACCCCTTCACGGTTCACGTCACAGGCTGTTCCCACTGCGCATGTCGGGGTCAGAAAAGTCATTACAGCTGATTGAGTTGCGTATTATTCGGTATCGTCAAAAATGCCTACTTACGTCGTGGGCTGTGAAAATCGCACGAGGTCTTCCGTTAAGTTTTCGCGATTCATGCAGAATCTCAAAAACAAAAAAACACAACATCTGCGTCTGCAAGCAATTAACGTGCAGACTAGAACAATGCAAAGATCAAAGAGGCTTGTGTATGTAGTGCTCACTTCATTTGAGGTAAGTCATCATTTTTCAGCACTGTTAGATTAAATTATAAAGCCTAAATGGTATGAACAGTTCGACCCCGTGCTGCGCGCGCACCCGATAATCATTCAATGTTTACAAACCTTGAAGGGGTCTATAAGAATGCTTTCCTCACACACTTACCGGTAGCCTGCCTGCATAATCATACATGATCCCGTCTCGTTCGGGCTGAGATTTGGCGCTTGAAGCGCGAATGATGCAGCACGAGTGTAGACACACCAATCATAAAGCGAAGTAAGTTAGAGAGGCGGGACTAAGAAAAGGTAAAGCCAATCATATTAGCGATTTGAATTTTGGAGGCGGGACTCATCTGTTAACCGTTTGTGTGCCACACATAGCGCTATTTTTCTTTATATAAGAGTTTAAATCTCATTTAAATGATTTCTGAATAAATTCATGTTAAATTAAATAAGCAACAAGTAAAAACATAAGAAACAGACAGACATCAGTTGTTATATGAATAAAGATCTTTTTTTTTTAAAGCACCCCAGAAAAAAAGGGCACTTTCTCTCCAGGAATAAAAAGGGCAGGTGCTCAAGCCCCCTTTGATGTCTATGTGTGCACGTGCCTGTGTGTATGTATTTATGCTTCTATACATGTATGTATTTATACATTTAAATGCAGGTGCAAATGACTAAATGAAATTAAAGCATTATAAATGTATTTGTAAGTTTTGTATTATTTATTTATAAAGCAAATAATAGTAATAAATATTAAATAATAATAATAATAATAATAATAATAATAATAATAATGGTGTTAAAACAGCATTGCAAAAAATAACCCAACAAATTGGTTATTTCATAACCCAACTAATTGGGTAAAACTTTCTACCCAATGCATTGGGTTAAAATAACCCAACAATGGGTCGGTGCTATAGTAACCCACCATTGGGTTATTTATTGGGTTATTTTTAACCCAACTGTTTTTAGTGAGTGCATATACATAATAATACATATTCCTTAAATGCACCTTTTTTAATACCAATGATTATTTATCATTAATCATGACCTATTATTTGTTTAAACCTATGAGATATATATGAGCATGTGGTAAAAGATGCATGCTGCTATAGATGTGTGTCTGTGCCGTCATCAGAAGCAGATAAGAGATATGCAGGTGGGAAAATAATGTTCTCATGAGTGATTTAATATTTTAGAGGTGCTTTAGATTGTGAAGATTAAACCTGGCTATCTAAAGTTTAGTTTTAATATCCTGAGAAATGAGAGTTGTATAGAAGGGGGAGGGTTCACCTCAACTCACCTTTTTGGATTTGAATAAAATGTATTCTTCTTGATATCTAAGTGATCTTGATGTTTTGAACTTCAGCACACGCTGTGTCAATCAAACATGTTAGTTCTGAGGTTTATATTGTGGTTGCTGGCGCCTGCAGGGCATCAAGATGGTCAATGCTGCGTTTCTATTAAAAATCAGGCACGGAAATGTTTTTAATAAGAGCCTGTTTGCACGCGGTGCTCTTGTGTAGGACGTAAGATGTTGATAAAATGCAATCAAGCTTTGTTTTCTTTGAAACTAAAAAACAAGACTATTGAAACCAACGCGTATTTTGTATGTCAGAAACTGAGGTCACAGCAGCAAACTCAATTATGCATAATGAAATTGTGTACTGGTTTATCTGATGGTTTAATCTGAGATATCTCACTTGAATTCGCTGTAAATAAGCCACTCATTTTCTGAAGCCACACGACAGCTTTTCTTTCTGTTTGTCACATAAATGCAATTCATTATTCACTCGTTGACTGTTAACCTGACAGCGGTTGTCTCATTTATGTTGACTGCATGGAAAATGAGCGTGGAACACAAAAGATGTTTAGATAAAGCAGGTGGTATGGGTTTGAATGACATAAGGATAAATGTGTAAATTAAACACTTTATTGAAGGTAACAAGATCACAGTTTTACACATTGTAAGGCATCATCTCCACATTGTATACCTGCACCATAGACTTAAAACTATATAGACTTTTAGAAAAAAATATCACTGGGACAGTAGCCTTTAGTCCTAATATGTAACATTAAAGGTGGGGTGCATGATCTCTGAAAGCCAATGTTGACATTTTAAATCACCTAAACAAACACTCCCAATAGAATCTGGACTTTCTTTTGATAGACACGTCCCACAAATAAGCAACCCAGGCAACGATTTCAGTTAGTAGACACGCCCCTTACTGCTGATTGGCAACAAGTGTGTTTTGGTATTCAGACGACTCCCTTTTCCGAAGTGTTTTTTTTTTTTTTAATCATGCACCTCGCCTTTAAGGTACAGAAATGTATACACTCTAAAAATAGCTGGATTATTTTAAACCCATAATGGGTAAATATTGGACAGAACACATGATGGGTTTAAAAAAAAACTCAGCAATTGGGTCAATTTTAACCCAGCGTTGTGTCCAATATTTATTTAACATGGCTGAAAAATAACCAGACTTTTTTAGAGTATACATTTGGTTCCATCAATTTACTAATATTCACCAATATGCACCTCTGAGGTAAAATTAACTCTTTTGGTGCAAATGTGTATTGTTTGAAAGGGTACCGCCCTAGTGACACAGTGGGACCTTTTTTTTGACAGTGTACTGTTCACAGATATTGAATTGAAGCACTTGACTGAAATGTTTCTCATAAACTGTAAAATATTTAAACTTAAAGATGTGTTTAAAGGTTTGAAATTACTTGTGTAGACTTTTTGTAGTATTTTGTTTGTAGTACTTTTGGAAAGTTTGCAAATTATAGGCAAATTGTGACAATATTGAAGATGCTTTAATATAACATAGGTTTGTTTTATTTCAGATGCTTTTGGACATAATTTCCATATCTATTTATATTATTCCACAGTTTTAATGAGATTGTAATTAAAATTTGGAAAAATTAAATTTAGATAAAGAAGTTCAAATAAAGGTAACACTTTCTATGAAGCCCATGCTTATAATGAATTATAGCCTCCTTTATAATTGTGTATAGGTAATTATTACTATTCTATAAATGGGTCATTGACAAAAACTGTTTGGCAAGATGAAACTTGTTTTAAAAGCACACATCAGGTTTATTTCAATGCACATAGTGTATTTATGTTAATTTTATGCAATAAAAAATACATTTGCACCATTTTTATGAAAATTAAGACTAAAGGACCTGAAAATGTCAAATGGTGTAACCACCAATTGTGCCAAGGAATGAGAAATAGTATCCACCTTGATGGCATGTAAGTGTAATCATCAAATAAATAAATAATTAAATAAATCAAATCTATAATTTTATTAGTTATTTCTAAATGTAAATTTAAATGCATTTTTGTAATATTTGTCCTGACATATGCTAAAAACAGCTCTGTTTTCTAAATAATCTTTAACGAATTATGTAAAAATGTATGTAAAAAAATCACATTACACTAAACTAGATGATTATATTTATTTTTTTATGAATATATGTATACTTTCATTAAGAAAATACTAGTTACACCAACTGACACAGACCGGTTACACCACATTGACATTTTTGCAATTAACCGCCAAATATTTTTTCAAAATGAAATAAAACCAGAAATTTTCGACTTGGTCCTCAAAAAAGAGAATCTATGCAAGCAATCTGCAAATTTATTTTGAAATTTTAACCCTTTCACATTTAATTGAACCATACAGACACAAAATAATTAATGTCACGTCATTGACCCACATATATTTATAAAGACAAAAAAACACCCATTATAAAGACAGTTATAGCCATCCATAATGCATTTATAGAGGTTAAAAACTGTATTATGACTCACTTATAATAAGTAACATACAACATGGCTATTAACAACCATATAAATCAATTCGGTTATTTGACAAAGAACTAATTCTGCATTAAATAACAAGTCATAACTATACTAGAATGACATTATAACAATGCAGACTGTGTCTTTAAAAATACACTCATGGATGTATACGACTGATCAATTAAAACGTATAAATCAGTGTATAGTGGATTATGAGCATGGGCATTGAAAAAGCAAATGCACCACTTATAAGTAATAATAAAATATTATAAATGTAACTATAACTGTTCTTATAATGGGGTATAGGTGTTGTTGTGTCTTCATGAATATATTTATAGAATAGTAATAATTACCTATAAACAATTATAAAGGGGGCTATAAGTCATTATTAGCATGGGCTTCATAGAAACGTTAGAAAGTTTTATTTGTCCAAGACATCTGGCACCTTTGTTTCTAAATGGATGTTTTTCTAATGCCTGTTATCTCTGCCAAACTTGATTACAAGTATTATCATCATCAAGTATTTGGTGTCAACCTGTCAGTAAAACTAACAAGCAGTCCTATAATAAGACTGTCATCTTTGTGCATCCAGTATGCAGGAGACAGAGTAATTTCATTTCATATCTCCTTGATAACTCAATCCTTCTCACTTTTCCAGCACTGTCTATTTCTCTCTCATATTATTTGTGAGAGGCGCTCAGTTTTTCTTAATTGCCATGTGCTGCCCTGCATCTCGATGACTTATCGATCTTTGCACTGAGCTTCCACTTCACCTAATCATTTAGCAACTCAGAGCAGAGGCCACATCTCGGCAGAGACGCAATTTCAGAGCTCAGACGGAAAAACACGGAAGTGCCGATTCATCGTAGGGGCCGGGGCAAAACACAGCCACTGGAGACCTCTGGCTCCCTCGAGCTGAAACTCATTGTCTTCGGGGCCTCTGTAGAGTTTGCACTCTGGGCTAGCGAGGCTTGTGTTGAGCTGACCCTGGCGAATACTCTATTTCCAGACCTATTGGCCCAGATGATAGGTTTTTCCAAATGGTTGCACATAGTTACAAATAAAGCGGTCCAGTAGGAGGCAGAAATCTGTGGTGAGTCACCTTCTTCTGTTCACTCTCTCTGCTCAGCTCCGTCTGTGAAACGATGCAGAACTGAAGATGTATTGACGAGGAGCCAAAAATATCTAACCAGCATCTAACCAGCACCAGTGTTTTATCTGTAAGCAACATCCTCTCAGATTTTCAAAGATGTGGACGTTAAAAATACCATTTCTTTTGGTCAAGTTGTTTTATTGTTTTGCAAAATCTTACTAGTAAAAATTATAAGAAAGAGGCTGTGCTTAAATCTCATAACTCAAATGTATCCTCAATATCCATTTTCTGTATATAAGGCCCAATATGAATGAACTTTCATATTATCTGCATTTTGAATTTATTATTTAACCTAATTCATTATTTATATTAACATACAATGGCAAGAAAAGTATGTAAACCTTTTGGAATTTCATGGTTTTCTGAATAAATTTGTCATAAAATGTGATCTTACCTTCTTCATTGAGTAGGAATTTTAGATCACTCATGTGTATATCCCTCTTCAAGTCAATACATGGCATTTCTATTGGGTTGAGGTCTGGGCTCTGACTTGGCCACTCCAAAAGGCAGATTTTGTTTCTTTGAAGCCATTCTGTTGTGGACTTGCTCTGGTGTTTTGGGTTGTTGTCCTGTTGCATCACCCACCTTCTACGCAGTTTAAGCTGACGTACAGACATTCTCACATTATCCTGAAGAATTGTCTGATATAGTTGGGACTTCATCTTCCCCTCAATGATTGCAAGCTGGCCAGGCCTTGATGCAACAAAGCAGGCCCAAATTATGATGTTTCCTCCACCATACTTTACAGTTTGAATTATGATATTCCGTGCCTTTTCTCAGCCAGATGTAGCGCTGTGTTTTTTTCAAATAGTATAATCTTGGTTTATCAGTCCACAAAACATTTTGCTAATACTGCTGTGGAGTGTCAAAGTGCTATTTTGCAAACTTCAGGCGTGCAGCAATCTTCTTTTTAATAAGCAGTGGCTTCCTTCGAGATGTCCTGCTGTGGATACCTTGATTGTTCATTGTTTTACGTATTGTAGACTCATGAACAGAGATGTTAGCAAGTTCCAATGATGCCTTCAAATCTTTGGTTGTCATTCAGGGTTGTTTTTTTACTTCATTGATGAGTCATCGTTGTGCTCTTGGTGTCATTTTGACAGGGGCACTCACTTCTTGGTAGAGTGGCAACAGTCCCAAAGCGTCTCCATTAGGGATGTGCATCTCCATCACTGAGTCCGATGAAATACGCATCTTGATGCATAGCCTACAATGCAGGGCCGGGTTTCCCAAAAGCATCGTAAGGCTAAGTTGATCTTAAAAACGATCGTACGAATCATCTTAAAATTACGGGCCGTTTCCCAAAAGCTTCATAACTTAAGTAGCACTTGAAAATCATCGTAGATCTACGAGTGCCTGCAGGACAACCAGAAAATTGCACTTCTGCAATGACGATAATGTAATGCTTTAAATGTATGTTTATTTATTGGGTTCTTCTTTGTTTATTTGTTTAAATTACTTTAATATAATATATTTAAAATTAAAATGAGAAATTTAAATTACTAAACATAAATTAATAAAGAAGGAAAACATATTTGGTAAATTTTGGTAAAAGTTGGTACTAGCAAATTGATAAATGGTTCCTACCAATTTGCTTCTATAATTAATCTACAGTAAAAATAATTGTTTTGAAGTGAAATGGCATCTGATTAAGGAAACCAAATAAATATGTACAGTACAATGCAATAATCCCTAATAATAAATAAACATAGATAATAAAAAACAAATAATAATAATAATAATCTAAACTATAACATAAAATGCAGAAGGCATTTCGCAGTGGGGCGACTCCTAACTACATAAGGAAAAGAATATTTAATTATGCACAAATTATTAAAACATTTAAATAATTTTAAACAAATAATTGTTTAATGACTAAATTTTATAATATTTAGTCATTAAACAATAATGAAAAATATTATAAAAAAACATTAGTGCATATCAGCTGAAGATTATTAGCCTAAACAAGCTTCTGCTACAAATTCGAGTCATTTTATTGGTGACATTTCAGCACTTGACAAACGGATAGCGTCTCGTAAGTAGCACTTAAAACCCAGCTGCGAGCGATCGTTATACGTGCATCTTTGGGAAACGCACGTAAATGAACAACGAATGTTCGTTAAGTAGCTCGTAGAAAGCGCTCTTAAGAGCTAAGTTCAATCGTTATCGGGAAACCCGGCCCAGTATATTAAACATACATATAAAGCAGTTACCGATGGGATACTATGTGATTCACCTCAATACAATGCACTGCGGCCCGATTTCGATTCGGTTTAACGCAATGTCATTCAATGCAGTATGATGCAATGAAAAAATATGATGCTATGCAATTTAATATTGTAAAGATAGTTTCCACACAGTGGATTTGTGCATGAGCGTCAGAACCATTATAAGACCACTTTAAGACTATACTATATACATTTTTTTTGCTGCCTTATTTTTTGTTTTTAGTTTAATCAGCTCAGATTTACAAGTCAGTTAAACTTACTATTATTTATCTTCACTAGACATGCGTTGTTATAAAAATATAGTTGAAATATGTCTATTTTTTATATTTTTTACAGTGTAATGATATTGGGCCCACTCACTTATAATTTAACACATTTGTCTGTTCTCAGAGTGTCATCAGTCAAATCCATTCCACTAGAGGAATGCCATAATAAACTTCCGCATTTTAGCTACAGCCTTGACATTCCCGCTGCTGCTTTCTCAAATCCATGCCACTTGACTCATTTAGAGTCCATATAATTTAAACTCCATTTCGTGTTTTCACTACTTTCACCAACTGTACTTCCGCAACACAACAAGGTAAGCAAAGCTTTTAGGCTATAAAAACAATTGTTTAATTAAAAGAATACAAGAAAATGGCCCACTTTTTTTTTTTTTTTGCTTCCGACGCCCATGGATTTGTAATTACTTGGTGGAGGATAGCTCCATGTTATTTCATGTTGTGCTCTTTGTGACTTTCATGACACATACACCCCAGTTTCTGTAGTGTTGTGATACACCACCAGGTGATAGTCAGCAGAACATACCAACAGTTATAGCGGAGAAAGCTTTAAATCTTAAAATATTGGTCACTTTCTAAATAACAAAAGTAAAGTTAGTAATTATTATAAAAATATAAATCTGTTTTTTACAGATGCAAAATATGTTAGAAACAATGCATCGAAATGCAAATGCTAATTTGTATCCGATGCACAGTTTTTAAACCAATGCATCACAATGCATCGTTAACTTTTTATGCCGATGCACCGAGCAAATCGCTTAATAAAATAGCTTTTTTGAAGTCATTAACTCAAGGGTTCACATACTTTTTCCACATGCGCTGTGAGTTTTTTTGGTTGTTCTCAATAAAGACATGAAAGATCAGAATTTTTGTGTAATAATTTTTAAACACATTATGTTTGTCAATACACTTGACCAAAAGGTTCACATGCTTTTTCTAGCCACTATATATTGCAAAAAATAAATATGCGTCCCCCTAACATTAGTCTCCTCTGATGCAGTTGGAAGGGAAAGTGATGTGAATATGCTATAGATAAAAGTAGTTTGGTAATGTAGAAGAGGGCTGCTTAAACCTGTGTCAACATTGACACTTTCAATCTTCCTTAGATATGATGTGTCCCTTAAATTCTTGAGGCGCTCTGGGTTAACAGGCTGATTTCTTAAACATTCCTGCCTCCTGACACACGATTGCCTTGAAATTCATGCCATGCCCTTCTTTACAGTATATCCATCTCAGGGACTCCTCATCACAGTGTTCATTAAAGAGCAGGTTTTTATCTTTTTTCAGAATGACATGGGAGGAACCAGGTCATCTGGGAGTTCTGGGAGCATTAAACAGCATGTGAGATGATAAATACAGAAATAGCACCAAGAGAAATAGAAAAAAGACATTACAGTAAATAAACTGTGGTTCACCTGTTGCATTTATTACAGATGTATATGTAACTGCCAAGAGAGATTGATCAAGAATTGGCTAATACTGTCTCCAATCAGACAAAGTACATTATTACATGGCTCATTGGAATGCTTGATTCTGATTGGTCAGTCGCGACATTTGCAAGTTTGCTACTCCCAGATTACAACTGCTCAAAACTAATAACACACGGTAACCCAGATGCTGCAAATCATTTTGACAGGTACAGTTATACACAAACATTGAATATAAACATGTCTTCTACTAACCTATGACACTATATTTGCCAAATGATTTAACCAAATACAATAGTGTGTTCGTGACATTTGAATCTTCTTATCTTAAAACCCAAAGTAAACAGGTTTTCCTTGCGAAAGGTCTGCATTTATTAAAAATTGAGCAAATAAAAAGCCATGTAACCTTCCATGTAAAAATATACAGGCAGCCGGTTGTTATCATGAAATAAGCCCCTTCAGTATGATGTTTTGCGTCAGGTCCTTATCACACTTATTTCTGTGATAAAAACTGTCAAAAAGGTATCTAGCTGTCACTGGGACAGTCCCATTTAAATACATCCTAATATGTACAATTTAGGTATAGATATGTACACATGTGGTACCAATATGTACTGTACCTTTGATGTACTAATTTGCACTCTTTGGTAGCAATATGTATCTCCAATACTGAAATTTGATGTTTTAGCATCACTATTTCCCTGATGCATTTTTCAACAACATACTATCTGTAATAAACCATGCTAAATGTTTTAAAACACCAATGACTGAGTAGCGGTCAAGATTTTCCAACACTATCTCAAGCACGTGAGAGTTGGATGTCACCAGTCCAACCCCTGTTGACAAACATACTGTAGGCACTTTGACAAGTCAAGCCTTACTATCTCTGCAAATGTTTTGACTAGCAATTAGCCAGATATTCTCTCTTTTCCTCACCCCTTATTCAAATGTTGACAATATTTCACCCAATTAACCCCGGCACTCCAACAACAAGGTTTCAAGTGTGCTTATCAGTTTGAAATATGAGAGTTTAATAGACCTGCATGTGTTTGTGTGCTTGTATGTGCGTATGAGCTAAATAAAAGAGCATACTTAATTAAGCCATGTCTAAATTGTGCACAACTAAAGTGATTGATGAATACTATAGCATTTACAAAAAAGTTAGACATCATCAATCACACCTGCTCAAGGTAGAATGAACACAAAAAACAGCACACACACATTTGTAATGGGATGTTTTGGTGCCCTATACACAGGGGCCCTAAAAGTGCTGGATTGTTTCAACACATGGTTGTGTCAAATATACCCTTCATACTGAAAGTCTGGGAACCATGGCAGCTTTGAATGGCCAAGGAGCGGCCAAAAGGCCATATGCTCGACATGTAAAGTAACCGCTTTGTACCACATCAAGTTTAGGGAATTCTAATTAACTAACTAAGAAACACCGGGGACCCAATTATAGCACTTATAGGACAAGTTCGGTATTTTACACTTAAAGCCCTGTTTTCAGATTGTTTATGATGAAATAGAACGATTTTGACTGAAATTTGGACATATGACGCTGGCCCGAGAATTTTGGGGTGTTTGTTGTATCAGCCCCCACTTCTACAATGGCTGTATAGGTGCACTGGAACAATCCTTTCTAAAATGCATTAAACTTTCGTTTACAAAGACGTGAAACTCACCGAGTGGTCAGGGGTGTTCACTGATATGCTCACACAAAAATCGCTGCAAAATATGCTTTCTAACAGGTGTTTTAGCATTCGTTGAAAACTTGTGGACCTATTTTTCCAAACGCCTCACACCCGTATATTCTTCTGCTGAGAGCTTAAATAATAGACACTCCAGCCCAGTTGGTGGCGATAATCCACCTTTGCTAATTGCAGGAATACAAACAACGTTCCAGGCACGGAGTAATACCGTACCTCACAGCACATCTAATACAAGTCAATGGAGTTGGACAAAAACTACGACAAAACCTGTTGGAAAGCATCTTTTGCAGCGATTTTTGTGTGAGCATATCAGTGAACATCCCTGACCACTCGGTGAGTTTCAAGTCTTTGTAAACGAAAGTTTAATGCCTTTTAGGAAGGATTGTTCCAGTGCACCTATACAGCCATTGTAGAGGTGGGGGGTAATACAACAAACACCCGAAAATTCTCGGGACAGCATCATATGTCCAAATTTCAGTGAAAACCGTTCTATTTCATCATAAACAATCTGAAAACAGGGCTTTAAGTGTAAAATACCGAACTTGTCCTTTAAACATGGAAAAAGTCAGATTTTCATGATATGTCCCCTTTAAGTCTGGAGGCCCTGAATTACTTCAGTAGCAACAACCATGTACACAGACATACATTTACATATGCATTTGACAGACGCTTTTATCCAGAGCGACTTATAATGCATTATGTGTCCGTATGTGTGTTTCTTGGTGTAAACCTATAAGCTTTTCTGCTGCTAATGCAATGCTCTACCACTGAGCTTTACAGGAGAATACTGTATACTGTAAAAAGCTTTTCAACACCACTCATATTCAGGACCGCTCTCCGAAATCCTTCCGACATGGCTCACAGTGTACGTATAGAGCCATTTAGCTATTTTAAGAAAAATGATTAATTCGATAAACATCAAATTAATTGGTTTGAAATTTTCCAGGGACATGAATCAAAGGCAAGAGTGGAGAGAAAGTAAATTAAAATCACTTGACTGGAAGAAATGCTAAATTAGCCTGAAACACACTGTTGTAGCACATTTGACCTTTTTGCCCCTGAGCTATGATGAACTGCCTCTCTAGTCCCTGCAAAACACAGTATTATCATCACCCTGAAAGTGTAGGGACAATTAATAAAGCTGACAAGTCTATACAGATTCTAATGAATTTCTGTTCAAAATATTGTGTCTAAAATAGACTGCACACTTTATACAGGTTGTCGTTATTTAACATGATCTAAAATTATCTTTTGCTTAGAAATGATACAGTATTGTCACTGGCTGTGTTTCCATTACCCTTCAAATTGCACAAATTGAAATCAAGTAAAGGCAAATGGAAACATATATTTTGCAAAACTGTGATAGAAAAGGTTTTAACACGTTTACAGGTCACCCGACATTCTCTAAAGGTGTTTTCGAAGACCTGATTGTGTTTACGGTGCGCAATATAACATGCGATCATGTTTCGTTTGTAAAAAAGCAGTATTTTCACACAATTTACTTATCTCTATACTGTCCTAAAACGGCAAAAGTCTTCCTTGTTCTTTGAAGTTCCTCCTTCAAAAATACGTAACGAGTTCTGATTATGTAGTTTGTTTAGTGTGTTGAGATTTGATCAGCAGCTTAGTTTAGCCAGAGCCATTTGAGCTTAGCTGGTCACTGACGTATTCCTGTGGGCAGAGTTTAGTCAAAAACTCTTATATTGATGTCATTCAAATGGGAAGTAGAGGGTTCTATAAAAGAAAATATATTGCTAAGCATTGAACTTTGAGGTTTATAATTTTGCATGTATTACTTATCGTCGCTGTCCGATGAAAACCACGTATGTCCATTTTGCCGATTTTTCGACGGATTGAATGTCCAGGTTCATTTCCGTATACAGTATGCTTCACATATCTAAATGGCCAATGAAAAGTTGTGAAATCATCGCCGATCTCATGAAGTTTCATCGAAGCTCAGCACTGGTTAGCGGAATAAACATAGCCTGGTGAGACAATTACTTTCCTTCATGGAGGTAAACGTTTCCCCCCTGACGCCAGACGTACGTCTAGGAGTGACAAAATTATGATAGGACTGTGCAAACAAAGTATCTGTCTAGCATTACCATGTCAGTGTATTCTGCCCTGAAAGTTTATTACACCAGCCAGTCAAACATGTTACTGCAATTTTGGCACACACATTTCTTTGAAATGGGACAAAATTGAACCCGGAGACTTTGTCACAAGACACAACAGATCTCACAAAGACCATTTCAAACTTTAACTCAGTTTTGACCAAATGCGTAGTTACTGCGCTTTGGCTTTGTAAGGCAGTATTGATTCATGGTTCCTTCATAGTTTGCAAGAGACATTTAATAAATGTATAATTAATATAAAATAAACTAAGCGTATTTAACTAAGATGTAGGCTATTTAAGAAACTGAGCGTATTCATCTGTCAATATGAAACGCGACTTGGCCATTCTAATTAATGATCGGAAGAACGCATATCGACCACCGTTACTGTAAAATATGCTCGTATGTCCATTTAAACTAAATTTTGGTCAAATGTGGATTATATCATTACACTGGCAAGAATATGGTTACATGTAAAGATGCTGTACCAAGTATGACGACGCTACATTCAACTGCTTTTGAAACAGGGGCGTAGCCAGTAATGGGCCAGGGCGGCACTGGCCCGCCCACATAACTCCCTGGCCCACCCAGGCAAGTTTAATCAAAATACATTTTTTGTTTATTTTTATTATTCAAATGTATTTAAGAAAATATATTAATATAATCCTGATTTATTGTTGACCGGTGTGTGTATAATTTGCTTTCTAAATAAAATGGAGTTGTTAAAGCAAGTTGTAGTAAGCCTCCGGAACGTAATTGGTTGCTAGGGGTTCTGACAGGTAGACTCTGTGGGGAGCGACGGGCTCTGGCAGCCAGCCAGCTAACGTTGCTAACTGCTTTTTTAGCTAATATTAAAATTGCCACAATAATGGCTAAAGTTTCTTTAATGTGTTATTTTAAAAAGCAAGAGTTGAGGAAGACGATACGCCACTGCCTCCATCTGCCGAGTCCTACCAGCCCAGTTCTTCATACTTCCTGAAAAGTAACCGTTTTGGACATACGTGAGTTTCATTGGGCAGCGACATTATGCTCTAACAGCAACATTACACACAAACTAAAGTTTGAAAAATGCGATCACGAAAAATGTGACCTTATGGCGCAGTATGAGGACAAAACAGAAGAGGCATGTTCATGTGGCGTCAGAAGCACCGACAAGCACAGGACATTGAGTCGACTGGTCTGTATGCATTTAAGACTTCATCTGCATGTCGTCTGATGAAGTCGCATGTCGTTGTATGAAGTCGAACACATCTGTCGCCATGGTTAATGGAATGACTGAGCTTTGACTATGTTTTAGTCATATATGGGTTTCATCGGACACATGTGCGGTGAGGCGATTACGCGTCTGGTTGGAACTTTACTTCCGGTTTCTGTTCGTTTAATGGTCTGACTAGTTGCTAAACTAAACTCTTGAACAAATACCTCATCAATAATAACAAATGTTTTAGTGTCCTAGGTAATCTATGTGTTATTTATTTTGCTTTGTCCCTTCATAGTTTGCAAGAGACATTTAATACATTTAAATGGGCCGCAGTGGCTCATGGAGGTTGTCTACAAACGGAATATTTAAAAACAGCGGATGATCAAGGCTAATTATATCCAGGCAATCAAAAGGAGCGTAAAACGCATAAGAACTCATGCAGTGTAATTATTTTTTATTTAAAATGTTGTCGTTTTTACTTCTAGGATTACATGACATGATAATTTGACACTAAAAGAGTAAAAAGCAAAACTATCTGTATTTATCGGTCATTCCAAGAAATCAGATATCATTATCGGCACAAATGTTTTCTATCAGTGCATCCCTAGTATAGTCAACCATCTATTGTTTTTGTGACTGTGCCAGAAGTGTATATCACATCAATTCTGACATTAATAGTCATTTATAAGAGTCAAGAACTACAAATGAAAAGGCAATAGCATTATCTGCTCAGCAAACTGTTCAAGCAGAACTTTCCATCTAAATTTAACAACACTTTTTTCGACTGTACAGTATTTAGCAGACATGCCTGCTCAGGTTTCTTAAGCAGAGGAAATTAATCTAATTATGCTTGCTTGCAGATTAGTGCGTTCTGAAAGCTCAGCAGTTGGGGTAATTAATTTACCTGCATTGGTTATTGTTCAGTCAATTGCATATCGGGGATAAAGGAAAGTGTCCTACAAAGCAACGTGCATCATTTCTAACATGCTAATATGCTCCACCAGCCTCTAGCATTATGCAGATTACTCAGGCTAATCTATCGTCAGGTCTTTGAATTCTCTTGGCTCATTCCCCCCATCCTCCATCCCATAAATGTCTATTATATATAAGCTGGGTTGGTCTTTGAAGTTTTTCTGCCGAAAATGTGTCATGCAGCGGGGTTTACTGAAATATTATGTTGACTGTCACTTCCCAAAGACCTGCTGCTATCTTAGTCGCTGTGATGGCATGCTATTTAAGACCTTGTGGTTGAATTTATAAGACACCGTGCTGACGTTATCAATTCTTCCGTCAGATTTAGCAGGAGTCTTCTGGCAGGATGAAGGGGTTATTATTTTCGGGACAAAAGAGAAGTTCATACAGCCATGATTAAATTATTCGACAGCATGTAATTTACAAATAAAGCAGAGGGATGAAATTAATAGGGGTCTCGAAAGGTTTCAATCTAGCTCTTAGTGCTTCGCGTAAAAAGAGACAAATTAGTGGCTAAAAAAGCAGAGGACGCAGCAGGTAATACTCTATTTGTAAATCTACTCATGAATGGCTATAGGTGTTTTGCTGGCCCAAGCTGTAAGGCTGACTAAGGGGCGATCACTCCAAATGCGTTTGTGGCAGTTGCAGATGCCTTTATTTGAATGATTTTCTATGGGCAGTGAGCGCCGAACGTCTTGCATTTTTTGCTTCCTGCTGCACCACACGTTTTTGAAGAAACGCTCAGTGCGGAAAGCACCCAATGCAACCGCATTTTTTATTGTCCAATCGAATGAGGGGAGAGGCAGGACTTCCGTTGTGGTGATGAAAGATTACAGTTGTTTAAAAGAACCTGACTGCACTTGCTCTCTCCTGTGTGTTTGTGCACATCTCACCCTTAATTAAGGTCGGAGCAAGCATCCTCTTTTTAAGGTTTCTGCTAATATGACCACTTACAGCAAAAGATCACTCACGCCAATATTTGATTGACAGGTCAGCTGCCTCAGTGGTTGCTTAGCAATATAAAAATCTGCGCCACTCTTTAAAGCAGGGGTGGGCATCGAGGGCCACAGTTTTGCAGAGTTTAGCTTCCACCTTAATCGAACACACCTGAATGTCATTTCCAAACAGTCCTAAAGAGTTCAATTAGATTTTTCAGCTGTGTTTGATTAGGGTTGGAGCTAAACTCTGCAGGGACACTGGCCCTCAGGACCAGGAGTTGCCCACCCCTGCTTTAAAGTGACCAAAAAAGGAAGTGCAATGCACCTTGCGTTTCCAAGCGTTTAAAACGCATTTGGTGTGATCGGCCCCTTAGAAGACACCGATGAATTCCTAAAGATACAAAACGGATGTGAATCCAAACTGTAATTCAGGTTCAATCACAAAATAATCCAACACAGGGTTAAACATAGAGTTTTTTGTAGGGTAATGGCGAACAGAAAGGGCTATTTATGCACAGGATGGGGAAATAGTTAAGAATAGGTAGTAATGGTTGCTTTCAAAGCACTGCTGTACGAGACTTTGATACTTTTACAAATCTTTTGTTTCGAATCAGTTCGTTCGGAGCGTGATTCAAACTGGCCAAGTGACATGATTTTAGCAAATGAGGATTCATTATGTCATAATATTTCGAAAATCCACTAGAGGAGGTTTATCACAAATGATCAGTGTGTAAAATGGTTAGGTAAACTCGGGTCAGTTTTATTATGCAAGTTCATAAAACATGCTTCCTTCTGACTACTAACACAACCATTTTGTCTACTTTTTTGTTTATAGACAGGTTTAATGAAAAACATTGGCATCATTAAAAGGAGAGTTTATTTTAATAATTTGTTTGCCCTAAATAAAACTAAAAACACAAAATACACTTTTATTTATGTTTTAATTAAGTTCAATCATTTTAAAATCATATTTTGATAAAAAAATCTTGCTATTATTTTGTAAAAAAAAGTGTAAAATGTTTGGACGAATCTGCTTTTACACTATTTTGACCAGCAGGTGTTGCAAGTGTGTGTGGTGTTTCGAACGCTTCGAAAAACTGAATCAATTTTCGAAGTAATTGGTTCAGTTATGAATGAGATGAAGTACCTACTTACTGACCTCTAAAAGAGTAGGTACAGTACTGTATAGTATAAATCCTGGTAATATGGAGGCGATTCGGACTTACTACATCCGCCATGTTTATACATTACGTGACATACGTTGTCATCATGTCATGTCATACAAGCGCGAAAAAGCCGCATCGCCGACAACGCCTCCTCTTCTTCGTTGAATAACTCCTCTCCTGGGTCATCATGGGATAGTGAAGTGTCTTGTATGCACACTTCAAAATCTAACCGGAAGAAGTTGGTCATCTGGGTACTTTTAGCATACTGTTTTTGAAATGCTATGTATTTGGACATGTTACTCGCCTCGCCTACTGCTTTTCGCTTACTTTATAGTATGGAAGTAGGTGGTTTCGGACGCAGCATAAGAATAGGTGTGTCAAGGAACAGGAAGTTGAAATTTTGGGAGGGAGCCATCTTGGTGGGAGTGTTTAGCGCAGAAGCAGAAAAAACAGTACACGATTAGTTGGTTTAAGATTGCCTGTTAAGTCTACTTGATGGCCAGGGTTATGTTCAGCAAACCAGCAGAAGATCAGTTAACACAATTATGCTGGTGTAAGATGCGAGTGGTGAAAGTAAGATAGCGGTTGTAGAGAGTAGCCTGCTTTAAGCAATCTACTGATAAAGATCCAAATACTTTACAAAGTGACTGACTCTTGTGAAATGGAATCAGTGAAACTTCTTCAAGGACCTATACAGTAGGCTACTTTTTTTTCATTTCTCCTCACAACTAGTCGTCTTGCATTGTACCACAATGAATCATGTTTACTTCTACTGTAAATAAGAAAGAAAATACATGTTGAGACAAAAAAAGAGAACTTATTAGTGTTGCCACAACAAGCTAGATCATTGCTAGTAATATAGGGAAGACATATTATATTTTAAAGTATAGACAAAGAAAAATTTCCATAAGCCAAGACCTGAAGTGTCCTAGCAATCATACAAAGACTGTCAAGGCACCACAAACAACAGATTCACAAACAAGTCCACAGCACGAAATATCATCAGCCATGATTGATTCCTCTTGCTGGACTGATAAGTTTGCTGTGGTCGGCATTCTGTGAATTTTTAAAGGGTGATGAGAAAATACAGTCCAAATGTTTGATGCATCGCACTGGAAACACCATGTACTGATATAATGATTTTCAAATTAGAGGTACAGTGATAATGCTGGACCAAATAGTTTTGGTTTGATGAATGTCTGAAGTTTAATACAATACATGCATTAGTGAACAAAATTCTAACAGTTACTCAATGTAAAAAATATTTGTTAAAATTAATGTAATTATACATTATTTCAAGTAAAAAATGCTATTTTTTCAAGTACATATTTGTTTTAACAGTGAAGCTTCAACAGCAAGATGTCTTTTTTAAGAAACATATTGCAATGGCATGACCCAAAACTGAAAAATGTTGAAAAATGTGTTGAGATTCCACACAGTGATGTGTAATAAATTGCCTTGTATGGCGGCCTTTTGTTAAAACCATAAAATGATGTCCTGGAGTGGCAAACTGATTCTCACTGGAAAGTGCGTCACCACGGACACTCCAAAGCAGCTTCAGGTATCCGGCGAAATTTGTATACTGTCTCCTCGGCGACAAGGACACGCTTGAGCAAACAAATATACACAATTAGGAGACAGACAGCAGACAGTGCAAAAGAGAAGTGAGGCTTTCAGGCAAGAAAGTGAAAGTGTTTTTGAGAACTCATTATGCTGCTGGGTGACAGGGATCATGTGTGAATGTGTGTATATGTGTGAGAGTGTCTTTGGTCCATAGAAGCTCATTAGCACTAACAGGAAGGCTCCAGGATCGGAGGGGTACACACTATCAGGTGCTCATTATGGGGTGTCAGGGATTGGCCTGCTCAGGTAAAGGCGTATGTCACTGGCACACCGCTGTCAATGAATGGTAATACAAACATGTAGCATGTCTGTGCTCAGTGCTTGGCCTTTATTTGAAACGTATGTGGTTGGCACCCCTACAAGGCCAATGTGTTATGCTGCTGGAAATACTCTGAAAGGACCAGACTGAGAGAGCGAGAACTTTGGTGTCTTTATTTCTCAGTTGGGCATCATGCTAATAGCACAAAGGTTAAGGAGTCGAGTCTGAGGGAACACAGTGATAAAAACCTTCCTTTCAACTGTTAGATAAAAACATCTGCTAAATGCGAAAATGCGAAAAGTTGCTGAAAATATCTAAGAATATAATTTTCTCATCTACAAAAAGCATAATGCTAGCCTAGCGTCAGAAAGGTTGTTGCTTTAATTCCCCGGAGAAAAGCAATACAAATGCATACTTCGTCTTCACCGTAAGTCACCTTGGATTAAAGTGTCTGCCAAATGCATAAATGTAAATGTTAATGTGACTGAGTTGCCAGAAAAGAAATCTCAAAATGTAATTTTATCATCTAAAAAAGAATAATGCTAGCGGCACAAAGATTGCGGGGTTAATTCCCAGTGATCACACTGATTAAAAAAATGCTCGCCTTGTCTTCACTGAAAGTTGTCTTGGATGGAAACATTTGCCAAATGCATAAATGTTTGTTAAAGGAACACACCACCGTTTTACAATATTTTACTATGTTCTTACCTCAACCCAGACGAATTAATACATACCTATCTTTTTTCAATGCGTGCACTTAATCTTTGTACAGCGTGTCGTGAATGTGTTAGCATTTAGCCTAGCGCCATTCATTCTTTAGGATCTAAACAGGAATTAATTTAGAAGCCTCCAAACACTGTTTTCCCTATTTAAAGACTGTTTCATGAGTAGTTATACGAGTAAGTATTGTGGCCCAAAATAAAACGTAGCAAATTTTTTAAGTGGATAAAAAAATGAGAACTATATTGTATTGCAGCACCTCGACTTTGGGCGCAGTAATATTGACGGAGGTTTGAGCGAGAGGGGGAGTAGTCAGGAGTCTTATCTGCACAAAAAAATCGCCCCACATTTTATTTTGTGCCACCATACTTACTCGTGTAACTACTCATGTAACAGTCTTTAAATAGGGAAAACATGGAAGTGTTTGGTGGGTTCTAAATTCATCCCTGTTTGGATCCTAAGGAATGAATGGGGCTAGGCTAAATGCTAACACATTCACGACGCGCTGAACAAAGATTAAGTGCACGGATTTAAAAAGATAGATATGTGTTAATTCATCTAAGTTGAGGTAAAAACATAGTAAAATATTGAAAAACAGTGGTGTTTTCCTTTAACATGGCCAAGTTGCTCGATAAAAAAATATTTTTTTGTAACCTATAGTAAAAACAGCAAAACTTTGTAAAGACTGATTAATCAACTAATAACTATAATTTAAGTGATTACGTTAAGTGTCTTTTTACAGGAAGTATGGGATAATGTGTAAAGGCAGCAAGTTTGCTAGTTTAACGGCAGTTTTTTTGTGTGTGTGTCTTTATGTACACAACATTAAGTATTGAGTCTATCTTTTAGCTAACAAAGCTACAAAAAGAAAATAACTGTCTGGCAAAATTTCCTCCAGTTATCCAAGTTTGTTTTACTGTTTGACATGTCTGCTCCCCTAAAAGAAAGTTTAAGAAGCTCTGCTTCACGAACACGATGTTGCCACCAGTCTGGACTGCAAAGCCTTAGTCCGACATTGTTTGCTTTAAGCACAGCCGGTAACAGAGAGAGTGGGTGAGAAAGGCCCGCCAGCCTTTGTTCCAGAATTCACAACAGAACGCTTGGTGTATCCATAGAGACCCTCCGAGAAACCGTCCAATGGGATTGCTGGCGTGCCTTAAAAGAAGCCAATTAGGATGGGCTACAGCATGTTGCCGTTGGGAAGTGGTCCAATTAAGCTGACGGAGGTAAAACTCTTCTCCAGCAAGTGTATGGAAAGCAGTATTGGGGTCTTTGTGTTGAACGGGTACATAAGACAACTCAACAGATCCTACGGGGTATAAACTGACAGACACGGTTCCAAAGAGGCCTCGCTAACTCCGGGAAACAATAGTCGATTGGACCGTCCATTGTTTAAGTTTCTACATTTCTTACTTTTAAACTTTCCTGCTTACTGCCGTGCCACAGACTGCCCATTGTCATGTTGCAGAGAACACGCACAGCCCTGACAATTAGCAGAGAGAGGCGGTCGTGTAAAACAAAAGCGTCTCTTTGCTGGTTCCACGAGCACAGGCCTTGTGTGATGTTCCTGTATATGGCTGCTTCTGTGATGTATTATTCATCTGACTTTTTTCTCTAATGATGCGTGCAGGCTCCTTGAAATAGGAAAACGCTCATTAAGCTGTCATTGAATATAGATCACACCTTAAAGAGAGGGCGAGGAAGCAGTAAGTAGCGGCAGAGACAGGTGCTGGAGCAGGAGAAAAGGAGTGATTTGGAAGAAGTTAAGAGATAAGAAGGGGAGCAGCGGGTGAAGGAGACTTGGCCATGGGAACATTACAGCACTTAGACTGCTTATAAAACATGCTGTTCAGATTAAAGGAGCATTTCAAAGTGCAGCAAAAGAGATTACAACTCCATCCTACTCTTTCATCTCGAAATTAATTACAGCACCTGACCAATCTCAAGATTATCAGAGCAATTCTCCTTTATCTTTCTTTCTGTTTCTTTTTACTTTCTTTTCTTTCCTCCCTACTGTCCTCCTTCTTTTAGTCATTCAATCCTCCCTCTCTCTTTTATATGTTTCTCTTCATTCATTTATTTATTTTCTTCTTTCCTTCCTTTTTCCCCTGCCTTTCTCTTACATTTCCTCATTTTCTTTCTCTATTTCTTTTCTTCGTTCCTTCTGTTTTTATTCTTTCTCTTTATCTTTCTTTCTTGTGTTCTTTATTTCCTTCATTCATTCATTCATTCTTTATATAATTTCTCTTTTTCTTTCTTCCTCTTTCATTCTTTTTGCTATTTTTCCTTTCTTCTTTAATCTTACTTTTTCTGTGTTTCTCTTTCATTTCCCCCTTCTTTTTTCTTTTTCTTACATCTTTTCTTTCATACATTCTTTCTTTCCTTCATTCATTCTTTATTTTTCTCCTTCCTTTGCATCTTTCCTCTTTCATTTTTTGCCTTTTTGTTTTTTCTTTATTTATTTTCATTTGTTATTTTTCTGCTTTACTTCCTTTCATTCTCTCCTTTTCTATATCAGCATTTCGTTTTTCCTTTCTTTCTTTCTCGCTCATTTTATTCATCTAGTCATCCCTCTATTTTTATACATTTTCCCTTTACTCATTTGTTATTTCTTTTCTTCTTACCTTCCTTCTATTTCCCTGCATTTTTCTTTCTTTTTTCCCCTTATTTCTCATTTTCTTTCTTACGTCCTTTCTTTCATACATTCTTTCTTTATTTCATTTATACTCTTTTTTGCATCCTTCCTCTTTCATTTTTCATTCTTTCTTTCTTCGCCCCCTCCATCCCTCCTTCCTTCAATCCTCCATCTCACTTTGTATACATGTTTTCCCTTCATTAATTTTTTTCCTTTTTTCTGCTGCATTTCCCTGCATTTTTTCTTTCATTTCCCCAATCCTTTCTTTCTATCTTTCTTACTTTATTTATTCCTTTCCTTCCTTTCCTTCCTCCATCCCTCCTCAATCCCTCATCTCTCTTTTTATATGTTTTGCATTTGTTCATTTGTATTTTTTCCTGCTTTCCTTCCTTCTTTTTCTCTGCATTTTTCTTAAATTTCATACATTATTTTCTTCATTAGTTCATTCATTCATTCATTCATTTCATTTCTCCTTGCATTACTCCTTTCTTTCTTTCTTTCTTTCTTTATTTCTTTTTATTTAATGCTTTTGGTTTATTTATTTTATCAATTAATTTCCTTTCTTTCTTTCTTTCTTTCTCTCTTTCTTTCTTTCTTTCTTTCTCTTTCTTTCTTTCTCTTTCTTTCTTTCTTTAATCTGACCTTGAATCATAATGTTATAATTCTAAATTGTCTCTATAATTAAACAATGAGCTTTATTTATTTATTTAGCTTCGTTATGCCGACGGTGAGATCTTATCATCCTTAGTCTTCATTTCCAAACATCTAAAAACAAGATGAATAATGCATTGTTACTACAAAGCAACCTCACCACTCCTTCAATATTTTTATTTTAATGAAATAGATAAAGGAAAGAGTGAGTGTATGTTGTGATTAGCCAGTGTGTCAATTTGCATCACTTTAAAGAGAAAAACCTTTCTATTGAGCATTTCCGTTCACTCAAAATGTTGACTGGTGATCTGAATTAGTGAAAACTCAGTTTCAGGTATCATTAAATCAAGATGTAAAAATGTGTTAGTGAGTGTGTGTGTGTGTTCATGTGTTGAGAAAGGAGAGACATAATAAAGTATTGTTCTTTATTAACTTTTTGAGAGTCAGGTGGGGAAAATAGCTTTCGGCATTTGTGGGCTCTGAAATAAGATTGAAGGTCACCAATAAGTTTCCTTGTTAGCGTTGTTTATAGATTTCCTTAAGCCACATTAAAACCTCCCAAACACTTCAAAACATTCATATTACTTTTTTATTCACAATGAATGTCTTTTATAGCTGGGGATACTACATTATTCTGCAACTAATCATTTCTTTTTGCCCAAAAGAAGTTAAAACATTGCCCTTGCACATTTAGAGGTTTGTAATGAATCATAAAATGTCAGAATTACATTTATAATTATCTGCAAGTGCTTTTGGTGTTTTATGTCGCAGATTTACATTTTCACCTGAGTTCAAGAACATAATCCATCATAAAATATATTACAGTCATCTTTGTTTCCACGTGTAATGTTGGGTATTATCCAATACTAGTGTCTCAATTAAAAACGAAGTATTCACTGTAATATCAGAATGGCGATAATTACTTTTATTTTTCAAAACAGCAATACCACACTAGCTGACATTTGTTTGATTTGTATAGGTATGACCACTGATCTATATAAATGACTGGATTGCGCATAGAACGCTTGACGTAACTGCGTGAGGTGAGGCCAGCACAGAGTTCGAGCCGCCATCTTGGTATACCCAACCGGCAGAGAGCGTCATTGACTTCCATTCAAAATCATGATCAAAATTTACCCCCTTTACAGCGTATCAGTTACACAAGGTTAATTTTTAGGATATGTGTACGTTAATTATTTGTTAATTCTGGTGTTATTTGCAATGTTTATGTTTTAATCGGGCAGGATAATGGATTTATAAAAAACCGTTAAGGTGAGTGTGTCTGTTGCATTTGTTAATGACACGGGTATAAATAAAGTTTTGTTTGACATTCTGTGACGGTCAGCGTTATTTCTCTAAATAAGTTCAGGTAACTTGTAAGTTTAGATAACATAATTACAAAACTAGCAAATTATTGCATGCACATACGGTACAAAGCATGATTATGTATTATGATTTCAGAATGAGCACGTTTATTGTCCTTAATACTAAATATGCTGCGGTCTGTCTGCTGATCTGATACTGTAATAAAGAAATAACTGATTAAAACGCAAAATGTACAACTTTCAGTAAATAACTATTTACATGCTTTGGACGTTTTTGTTGTAATAATGTACAGGGTAACTTCAGATATAAAAACGAAGACGAGTAAAGTGATGTTTTATCATTAAAATCTGATAACGTCCATTGGTTTAATAGAACGTTTGGGTATACCAACATGGCGGCGCGGTGGCTTCACAAGTGTGACGTCATGCGCAATCCAGTCATTTATATAGATCAGTGGGTATGACCCAGGTTTTGATCATCTTTACAGCTTTAAACAGACTTGACAGTAGTTATATAAACTGTCTCAGTCTTTATTTAGTACACTGTCCATCACTGCACTGCAGTCTCATCACACAGGTTGTCTTTTCTCTCTTTATCAAGAGCTAAAGCCATCAAAACTCCCATTTTTCTCAAAATTAGAGCCTAAATCAGATTAGGGGGCTTGGCAGAAGCCTTCCACGGGGAATGAAGTAATTGTTACCCCCCGCCAAAAAGCTTTTCAAAATCGCACAAATCCCCAAAGTACGACAACGCAAGTTGGACCCCTTGCGAAAAAACTGTCATATCAGACATAAAGTGTACTGTTATGTTCATAATCACAGATGCCAAAAACCACTTAGCCCCATTAGAACACGAGAAACAATGGCAGCATTGAGATGGGACCTTCCCGTCGGGACCCTTCACGGGCCTGTCATGACAAAATCCTCTCGAGTGGCTAACACGTACAGTATGTCTTTGCTGATTTTACCATGTTTTTTCTTTCCCCATCTGCCAGTAATACAGAGCGAGGAAACGATCATTAGACATCCGTTCATTTGCTGCTCGAACCCGACTTCATCCAACCAAACAGATAAAACTTTAATCTCTTAGGAGAGACCAGACCAGTGATACGAGACATTAGCATTCAACATCAAATGCGATGAGATTTTCGGTAGCCGTGGCGACGATCACTTAGTATGTATGTAACATGCCCAGCGTCGTCGTATCACTACACTGTCGTCTTCTAGGTGAAATGACTCAGGCTGCCTGGCTCTGATAAGTGTGTGAGCCATCCATTTATGGGGTGGAGGAGGGGTCAACAGCATGGGCTTTATCAGAAAATGGAACAGTTGACACCTGCATAGGACACTTCTCTCCAGCTACATCTCTCGCTCACACAAAGATAAAGTTAGGAAGTTCTTACGAGGTGCTCAGAGCCACAGGGGACCACTTCCGCTTGACAAGCCCTGAGAAAGTGTTTCCTGTTGGGGATTCTGGATAATATCTCAGACACATGTGGACATGCATGTCTCATTTTTCTGGAAGGAGCCTCATTCTAGGGAGAGGTGGATTGATTCTGACAATTATGGAGATTGATGGTGTTCTAATTATAAACAGTGTTGGGAGTACCGCCTTACAAAATATAATATATTACAGTAATATTTGTTTTTGCTGTAACGCAGTAAAATAACGCATTACTAATAAAAAATTGGTAATATTTTACTCGTTACAGTCTTAGTAGACCAGCATCCAAACAGGAAAAAGCTGCGGGTAAAATGACGTTCGTATTTCTTTTTCCAGGTGCTGTATGCAGCATGTTCATTTTTACTTTAATTTTGAATTGAACTGCGATTTGGACGCGATGCGTGTCAAATATAGATGCGTTTCTTAAAAATAGCCGAATCTGGAAGTCCGTGGCTGTATAAACATTGACTAAAGTGGTCGCAATCAGGTCCGGTAGTGCCGCACATGCACAAATCTGCGAATGAGAGCACTAAGTAAAAGCAACAAAGTTTCTATCGGTCTCCTGTGCTGCTTGAACCTCAGAAGTAAAGAGACTTTTAAAAAGCTTGCCAGTAAAATCCATATCAACAGCAGCAATGACAAGGTAAGCTTAATGTTGCCATGGTTACAGTCCATATACATAATAGATTGCTAGGCTACTCCTGTGCTATCTACAGTTTTATTACAAACAGCAACCTAAACTACAACGTAACATTAGTGTAACGTTAGATTTAAACATGGTTATCTAAATGGTAAATTTAAACATCACTGTTCAAAGTTTTTACCAGCCTTTGCCTATATTTGTTGTTTGGCAAAAAGCAGTGTTCCTCTGTTTTTCTGTGTTTTATTACGCAATTATATGTTAGCCTCTATGTAATCTTTATATTGTACTGAAATGAGCTGTATTCCTTGAGGCCTGATCCTCCAATAGCACTTTTTGATAAGTTGTGTCAACCCAGTGCATGCCAGGTTTGTGCTGTGAATCTGAATTAAAAGTGAATTAAAGAAAAGAAATGAAAAGAGGTTGCGTGTCTTGCCATGTTATTAGGCTATAGGTTGCATTATAGTGGGCTTTATTGTGTTTGGTATGTGTACCATAATTTACCAGACTTTTACCAGATCATGTGTCTATGTTTATGATTCTGACAGTGATTGTTACTGTATTTTGCCATAAGTCTTCACTTTGCCTATTCAAAGCTCGAGGGCCAACACATAACTTCTAGATTTATAAGCAGCAACAAACTACATTTTAACATTTTATAATGCCTAGTCATACTTCTGTTGTTTTGATGAAAGTAACTCAAAAGTAACGCAAAAGTAGTGTAACTCATTACAGTTCAGAGACAGTAATATTGTAATGTAACTAATTACTTTCAAGTAACAGTAATTTGTAATATATAATGTATTACACTTTGGAAGTAACTTTACCAACACTGAAAAATAGGAAAAAGAAGATAATTTGCAGTTTTGCTGATAATAATCAATACACCAAAAAACATGGTTACTACACATTTTAGCACAGTAGTTGGTTAATGGTTAATTTTTGTAAGGGAGTGACATCAGTAAGAGAGATCATTATTTATTCATTTTTAAATTATATTACTGAGCAGCTTATAATAAAGGTTTCAAACATTTGTACTTATTTGGTATTAACAATATTGGCCTTATTGTGATAAAGTAGTACCTTAACTTTTTCTCGCCCGCCAGCTTTTAAAAAAAAGTTGCCAGCCAGCCCCAGCATTTTTTTTATGATTTATTTTGTTGTTCACAAAAACTAGTACTGACTTCTTTATCGACCAACTATACTGCCCTACAAAGCCAAAGCGCAGTAACTACGCATTTGGTAAAAATTGAGTTAAGGGTTGAAATGGGCTTTGTGAGATCTGTTGTGTCTTGTAACAAAGTCTCCTGGTTCAATAGGCTTTATGCCCAGCTTCACTACTTCCTGAACTTCAGCCAGCTCCTTGTTTCCTGTCTGCCATTATTGGACAAACTAATTAATCCAGTTTTGTCTGATTATTGTGATTGTGACCAATGTTCCCTCTAAGCTGCGCGTGCGCACGGCAGCGCAGGCCAGTTGAAGTGGTCGCGCAATAGATTTGTCAGACCGCGCACATTTTTCAGACCGCACAAACAACTTTTTTTCATGGGGTTAAACATCAGAGCATCAAAGGCGATGCAGGCATCATTGGTTGTGACTACTGAGTAGTGTTGTAGTTCTCGAGATCGGTCTCGGTCTCTAGACCGGTCTCAAGACCACTTTTTAAAGTTCTTGGTCTCGTCTTGGAATCGAGCGCATTTTTACTCGGTTTCGTCTCGGTCTCAGACAAAGAGGACTCTGAATTTTATTTCAAGACCGATCAAGAACACAGCTGATGGCACATCACACATTTATTTTTTTATCATTAATTTTATGCAGTTTATTCAGGTTTGGCATATGATGTCGGCATTGTTTAAGCATTGTTTAAGTTTCTCCCAATGACAATTTTTCTAATTTTATTACTTAAAACACCTGCATTGTGTTAAGTGGACGGCAAGCCATGGAAAGACAGTTCAGATTAAATGGTTAAGTTGAATTCAGCTCTTTAGTGTTCATTCACTTTTATTTGCTTATAGACAAAGATAAATTCCCACATATCTGCAATGCCTTTGATTATTTTATCAACTTCTCTGATGGCATACACACACACACACACGCGCGCGCACACAGACGAGAAGTGCCCAATCATATGCATATTTCACATTTTATCATAAGTGTTTTAAGGCAGTGACTTGTACTGGTCTTGGTCTTGACCTGACTTGGTCTTGACTTGGTCTCAACCCTTTAAAATCTTGGTCTTGTCTTGGTCTGGCCTGTCTTGGTCATGACTTGGTCTGGGTTTAGGTGGTCTTGACTACAACACTACTACTGAGGTCAGGCACACCTGGATTAATCAGTTTGTCCAATAATGGCAGACAGGAAACAAGGAGTTGGCTGAAGTTCAGGAAGTAGTGCAGCTGGAAATAAAGCCTATTTTGTCCCATTTCAGAGAAATGCGTGTGCCAAAATTGCAGTAACATGTTTGACTGGCGGGTGTAAAAAAACTTTAAGGGCATTTTTCTCCGTTTCAGTGTTTGCATAGTTACTGCACTTAGCCTTTGTAGGGCAGTATACACAGCTTTCAGCTTTTGAAACAAAATGTTGTGTCTGCAGTTTTACACTCAATCAAGTTATTCCAAACAATCAGTTCATGCAACCCAACAAAGACCTTCGCCGTCTGACAGCCCACGATTGTTTTTGCCGTCTACCCAATTGTGCCGTTTTTGCTAGTGAATGAAAATCCACATCTTGCCGACCTCTTGCGGGTTTTGTGATGAACTGTTTTGGTCCACTGAGTGATCAATCTCTTTCCTACTGGGATTTTGCTCAGCAGGACAATCACCAAACCCTCCCTAGCGAATCAGCAGTCTGGCTGCCCTGCTCCCAGTCGGTAGCATTAGGAGGTAGCGGTGAGCTGGAGTAATTGCCACTAGAACACTGTAGACCACATTCTCAGCAATTACTCACAAACCACAAATCGTTTGCTCGGGGTTAGCTCGACAAATGACTGGAGATGAGCCAGTGCTTCAATGGGAAAACAAATGGAAAAATGAAACAAAAGGCAGAGAACAGGGGAAAATGGACAGGAATAAATACAAAGGATTCAGAAAAAGAGAGGCAAAATGACAGTGTGAATAGCCAACTATTATTTATCTGTGTGAACTAAAACATTCGGTGAGTGGGACCATAACTGGTCATTATGGCAGAAGGAGTCTTCCAGCACCCTGAGTGGGTTTTATTTTGCAATAATGACCAGGTGACTGCACATTTTCCTGCTATTAAATGGCTACTTACTAAATAAATACAGTTTGTATTTTGATTTTTGGTTATTACGTGTGTGCAGAAGAGATCACCAGCACAATGTAGCAAACTGTCACCAGTCAAGTATACTATTGAACAAAATATTTATTTGTTAATATAAAAAATATTATATTACTCATTACTGGTTACTCATTTCAAAAGTAATATTATAACTTTGCTTAATACTCCCAGCCAACAGTGATTAGTTACACTACTAGTTACATTATTTTTACATTACACCCCAAAAAATTGGTAATGCATATTTTTTGTGAGGTCTGTAAATCCATGAGTTACAGATAAATGAAGAGTAAAAATGGCTCAAACTATTTCTTGAACAACTTCTGTAATTTCATTACCTCTTTGCCATTGGTCAGTTATCTGGACAATTAAGAGAAAACACATCCCTGCCATTGACAAGTTTTTACAGCAATCCATATTTCCGTTATTATCCACTAGGTGGCACTGGCGCTCTTACCTACATTAGAAAACACTTAATTATCCACTGTTCCAAAAACACTAAAAATGTTGTTTTGTGTTTTGTGCTCTGTGAAGTTTTGATCATCTCTCTGAATTTGATCTCTAACATTTTTTTTTAAGAAACCTACTCATATTTGAGAGGTAATAAAAGAGAACAAACAAATGATGAACCTTTTTTGTTTGTTTGAAAGCAAGAGGGTCTGTTCTTTCATTTGATATATTGTATGTTTATATATTTAAAGAAGAAAATGTTCTGAAAGGCATTAAACTTTTTTGAAAATCATGAAAAATGATTAGTTTAAAAAATTAACTAGTAACTTTTTGGATGGCAACTGTAGATTAATACAAAAAAAAAGTTTTAGTAATTAAAGGCTCATTATAGTTGTGCGTACATCCTACGGTGTAGCCGTCAGCATGTCAACATGCAAACACACATGCAGACCGCTGGTAGGCAGTATCCTCGCATGTAACCACAGTAGCAGCACGAACATCAATGAAGAACCAGCTTGGCCAGTTAAGCCCACAAATGATGAAGAAACAGAAACTTGTTGTGTATGTTTTAAAGCAACACTATGTAGATTTTTTACCTTTAAATAATGTCTCTAAAATTATTTCAGTGATAGAACAACTTTTAACTGGACAAACTGTACTGTTGCTGCAACCTGAGCAGCCTCCTAGCTGCTACAAGCACACTCTGAAAGTGGCGGTGGAGGGTAGGAAACACAGCCCCACCCCTCCCCCTGCCTGCAGAAGAGTGTCTGATACCAGGCACTGTTGCGCTTTTCAACCACATGGGGGAGCTGTAAGTCATTTTTACATGGAAACTACATAGTGTTGCTTTAAGATGACCAGCAGTGATGGAAGTAAATAAACAGCAACTAATTTTGCAGTTTCATCTAAATCATTCCTCAACTTGGCTCATCTTTGTTCTCACCGTCGCAAACAGAAATACCTATGACACAGTTTTTATACCTGACTGAAGGTTCTAGTGAACCAATCACAGCGCTTGCGATCCGCATAGAACTGACGCGCTGTTAAAAATTTGGCGAGGTGCACGTCAGGCTACGCAGAGGCTACGGATAACCTACAGCGTAGCTACGGTGCAAGCCTTACGCACGACTATAAATTGGACTTTAGTGACACTACTAGTTACCAGGGAAAGTAATATTATTACTAGTTACTATTATTAACCAACTAAAAAGTGTCCAAATCCTCTTTAACCTCCTAAGACCTGGTGTGTGCGCACCATAATACTTTATTCTGTGTAACTGGAACCTGTTGTACACAAACGTGGACAGTTTCACTGCTTCATGTTCAAAGAATATATATTCTTTCTAACCCCAAATAGCTCTACGAAATCTAAAATGCAAGCCAAACCAAACCTCGGGTCTTGGGAGGTTAAAACCAGCAGGCTACACTAGCTAAAACCAGGCTGTGAGACCAGCTAAAGCAAGCCAACCAGCTTAGGGTGGTTTTAGCTAATATTTTCAGTTGGGTCGTCAGCCAAGCATAAATTCAAGGAGCTGAAGCTACACATTAATTTTACACAATAAATTAGCTGAGTGTGGTAGTTGATACCCTTTAGCTATGATTTGTATTTGAAGGTAATTTGCTTGTAATTATTTTTATCAGAAACAATGTACTCTAGAGGGACTCTGTTGTATTTGATATTTTGCCTTATGTTTATATAGTTACCAAATATTTTCAATACCAATTTTTTTGCATTACGTTTGGGTCACAAAAGATGCTTGTTTATGATGCTGCCGCTGAAACTTTATAGGTAAAATTTGTTCAATATAATCAAAACAATTTAAACAGTCAGATCTTTCACCATAAAGTTCATGAGAGTTCACTCTCTCTCTCTCTCTCTCTCTCTCTCTCTCTCTCTCTCTCTCTCTCTCTCTCTCTCTCTCTCTTTCTCTCTTTCTCTCTCTCTCTCTCTCTCTCTCTAAAAGGCATTCTTAATTGAATTCTGAATGGCGCACTACCCTGGGAATGAGGCAATCGCATGTGTCTATGAATTTTCAAGAATGCTGTCTTACTTCTTGGTTATTTGTAGATATGTCTTGCTTATGGCAATCTTTTCTCTCCTCTGCTCTTCTGTCAATCTTATAATAACCCTAACCAAATGCATTGCCTTTTCATTCAAACTTTCATTTGCTGCTCACGTAGACGTGTGTTTCAGCGGCGGCCCACTGCTGCGGGTGGTCGCTATTCCACCATCAGATCTCTGTAGATATTAACACTCTCTGGCTGGTTTCAAATGCTATTAGCTTTCAGAAAAATTTTGATGCGGGCACTTGAACTTTAACAGGAAAAGGAAATTGCTCTCAAATGTCACCCGCTCCTCAGCTTCATGTCTGTTGTGCCAGGAATCAAAAGTTAGATGCTGGTTCCTGATGCTATTTTTAGGGTCTGTCAGTAAAATGACAGCAGGCCCGAGGTTTTCAATAATGTTGCGGTGCCATTTTGGCCCTGCGCTCAGGATACACCTTGATGACTCTGTCAGTCAGCAGAGACATCCCAGAGGAAAGTCTACAGAGAAGTAGTTCTGTTAAATAAAATGTTGTGATATTATAGAAAACCAGACTGATCTGAATTGAATGCAGTAGACTTTTATCAACAACAGACTGGACAGTTTTGATGAATCAATTAAGCTAAATAATGAGGTGACTCTCAGAGGATTGAATGTAGCCAACCCAAAAAAACTATTTTAAAAGCATTTTTTACTTTTATGGTTGACATCGTTGTTTTAATTGTTTATGTGGGCTTCTCCTATTTTTATTTCAGACTACAGTTTACGGTAATCAAAGACATAGTAAACTTTTGAAAACATACCTACTGGTTTACATTGCATAATTCTCTGTTTATAATGTATATATTGTTTAAAGGGGTGGTTCAATGGCATTTCATGCATTCTGACTATCAACACTGTTTAAGAGTCGTTTCCTCATGCTAAACGTAGGCAAAGTGTCAAAAAAGCAGTTAGGCGTGTTACAGAGTATTTCTGTGCCGAATGCCCTTCGCCAGGGTTCGTACAAGTTTCGGAAAGTTTTTTTTGATTACATGTTCAGCTGACGTTTCAGGGGTTTCTATACTTATCACTGCTTTTTATGGGCACTTCCCCCGGAAAACCCCGCCCACCCATCAATCAGCGGGAGACGCTAGAACGTACAAACATCAGATCACGCAACAGCTTTGTTTAATTTCAAAACTCAACAATGGCACGAAAGAAGAAGTGTGTTTTTGGATGTAAGAAGAAGAAAGCCAGCCTTATGAAAACAATGGATATAGTTTATTATCCGGGGTAGCAGCGGAGTTTTGCTTGTGTGTTTGATGCGCTGGATTTCCTTGAAAAGTCCCGTCCGGGTCACGAGTTGCATGCGGTAAGTAAGACTTCTGTCTTATGTTGGAAATAGGCGCGTGCATATTATATAAATGACACGAACATGTTGTGAATCATAAGTTAAACAGTGTTGTATAGTGTTGCATGACTCGTACTCGCTCCACCCGCGGTAGTAACTCCTCCTTCTTTATTTTTTGTACGTTATCGGAAAGAGTCAGTAAAGCTGATCTTTCTTTTATAAATCTGATTAACTCCTTAAGTGGCGCTGTCCCTCTCACGGGACACCTAAGTTTACGTCAATATTTTCCATATAAATTTTATGTATATCACAATAAACTATATATTGTTGGAAAGGTCTAAGCCTCTAGAATACATATATCAACAGTGTTTTATAAAATAAATTATGTAGGGAGAGTAATTGATTCAATTTTAAAGAGAGTGCGCCTCAAAACATTTATATCCTGATAAATGTCACTGTCCCGCCAGAGGGACACCAACATTTACTTCAGTGTTTTGCATATGAATTCTTATCCAATCATGACAAACTATATATCATTTGAAAGCTCTAAGAGTGTAGATTTCATTTATTATCACTATTTTGGTAAAGGAATGACATAGTGAGAGCTATTTTCTAAAATGCCACTGGTATACAGGTGGGCCCACGTTGTTGTTTTATATTTGTAACACTAATACCCTGTTCCAAACCTAAACAATCATAACAAACTATATATCACTGGAAAGCTCTAAGAGTGTAGTTTTCATATTGCATCACCATTTTAGGAAAATAATGATGTAGTGAGAGTCAGTTTCTAAAATGTCAAGGGGCCACAGTTGGACTCAATTTGTTTTGCATATGTATAGCACTAATACCCTGTTCTAAACCTAAACAATCTTGACAAACTATATATTGTTGGAAAGCTCTAGGTGTGTAGTTTTCATATTTCATTGCCATTTTGGGAGAATTATGACGTAATGAGAGTCAGTTTCTAAAATGTCAAGGGGCCACAGGTAGGCCTAATTT
The DNA here is from genome assembly GCF_027580225.2 of Misgurnus anguillicaudatus. Taxonomy (NCBI): domain Eukaryota; kingdom Metazoa; phylum Chordata; class Actinopteri; order Cypriniformes; family Cobitidae; genus Misgurnus; species Misgurnus anguillicaudatus. The sequence continues at coordinate 12,974,986 of NC_073351.2, forward strand.
GTTTTTACGTATTTATAAGACTAAAACCCTACTCTAAACCTAAAAAATCATGACAAACTATATATCACTGGAAAGCTCTCAGAATGTAGTTTTCATATTTCAAAGTCATTTGATGATAGAAATAATGTAGTGACAGTTTTTAGTTACATGACCCCACCCCCCATAGGAATGCATATTAATTTTATATATTCATAATTCTAATATCATATTATAAATCTTCAAAAATATTGACAAACTATATATTGTTGGAAAGCTCTTAGAATGTAGTTTTCATATTTCAAAACATTTTTGCATTAATAATAATGCAGTGATAGTAATTGAATAATTTGTCACAAGTGTATGCTGCAAACCGTTGACACCTACTGGCCGTTGTTGGCAAAACCACTAAAAGTGTGACACACACCTCATTTTTTGTGATTTTAACTTGAAATTTGGATCAGAACTACTTGAGACTTATGGCTTCATGTTTGCATTATTACTTTTCTGAAACATTTAAATTTTTATAATTTTATTTATAAAACTAATATGTTATGGAATTATTTTTATTTATTAAAACAAATGTAAACTCCTATAACAATTGAAATATTTAATATTTTCACGTCCTTTCACCTCTGTGAAAACCCCCAAGGTGTCTTCTTTAAAACAAGACCAAGATTAGGCCTCTAGACCAAAAAATGCCAGAGTTATATTAATTTGAAGATGTATATCACAATTTCACCCCCCCCACTCTAAAGGTATTTGCACCACTTAAGGGGTATTAAAGACTCTTCAGAGATATAAAGGATGTCATACTACTCTATAGGTACTCCAGATTAACATCAGAAATGCAGAAACATATATATATATTTTTTTTTATCTACAGTATACACTATTTACACATAAATATACACTTTTTGTGGTGTATGTATAGGTCTATGCACAGTCACTATAACTCCGAGCCAATAAAAACAGCTAGATATCTAGATCGAATAAGGATGCCAAGATTCACGGGGACTTTGGCCCCAATTAATCGAAAGTAACTATAATTTATGACTCACACGGCATTGTTTCACCAAACAATGTAATCCGACCATTAAGCAAATCTTTTAACAATTAGAAAACAAAAATGAATGGCAGGCAACGTTGCATGCAAAACTGGCCTCCCCGACCCTGGTATATTGTAAATCATTATACCGTCTCACAACAAAACTATAACAAGCCATAATCTCAATGGTCATTACGCTGTGTTTTTGAGTAGAGAGGCAGTCCTCTAACCAGAGTCCAGGCCTTCTGATGGAGTCTCCTGCTAATTTCGATTGATACGGTTGAGCTCTAACTATGTAAGATCTGTATGGTGCTTGAACATACAACAGATGGTGACGCATCAGTGGATTGAGTAATGAGTCACAGGGGAAGATGCACACGTTGTGTGACTGCTAGTCAGCTGTCTCTACTGTGTGATCTTAACATTTTAGAGATCTGCTGGTGTTACTTAAACAAACATAAGGGTACAAGGTATGTATATAAAGCCTAGTACACACGCACACAGGCATTTTTATAAACTATGATTTTAAAAAAAGTTTCCCCTCCTGTGTTTAAAAAAATGCGTTCACACGAATACATAGATAGATAGATAGATAGATAGATAGATAGATAGATAGATAGATAGATAGATAGATAGATAGATAGATAGATAGATAGATAGATAGATAGATAGATAGATAGATAGATAGATAGATAGATAGATTTTCCCGTAACAGGACATTTGTTTTCACAGACTGTCATACAGTACACGCAACTAGCAGAACATATGTACACAAAAACAACAACAACAACAAAACACAAAATGGTGAATGTTCAGCTTTGTAGCCTGTTGAGGATTGAAATCCCAGATGCTACAAAGCTCTTTTTGAAACGAGCCCTTCTCCATGTCGGGGTCCTGTACCTGCGCCCGGAGGGCAGGAGAGTAAAGTAGAAGTTGAGGGGTGCTCTGGGTCTGTTGTTATAGTTTGGGCAAGGTGGGCTATTGCTCTGTCAATGAGTTCTGAGATGTTGGGTGTAGGAGAGTGTATTATTTTTGAAGCTTAGTGTGTGATTTTATTCAGTTTGTTTTTGTTGGTGACTGACAGCATGGTGTAAAAACTAGTGGAGCAAGCTGGATAATGCTCGTGTACAGTAGTAACAGAAGATGAGGGGCAATGTAAAGGGAGCTGAGTTTTCGTAGAACACGCAGACGTTGTTGTGAGCGTTTATGGATGTCTGTTATGTGATGGTCAAAAGTGAGCTTGTTGTCCAGGGTGAGTACAATGTATTTGAATTTCTCAACTTGTTCTATTATGTTGCCATGAATGGAGATCTGACTGAGGCTTGGTGCGTTCAAAACTCGGTATGAAGCACTGTCAATAGCATGCCAAATCAACAGATGCTATATATATATCCCTAACCGTAAAGCCATTGTGGCCAATTAGAAGCCATCGTAGAGTCTCGCCTCAGTACAAACAACAACGGCTACATCTGAAATCTCTTAAATGCTGCGTTTGGAGGCAGAAAACCATAAAGGCATGTCCGAATCCAATCTTTGGTTTACTTTCTGTCTCCTGAGATATTTCATTGTCCTGTCCCACAATTTTATGCGTGGTCCTTCTCAGTAAATGTGATTGGTCGAGCCTGGTCGAGTTCAAAAAAATAAAATGGTGGCCAACAAAGTGGCTGGAGCCCAAATTTAGTGTAAATAAAGATTTATATTCACATGTTATACCTTTTGATTGCATTCTAGTGCGAAATTAGTACTGTAGAGGCGCTCTCTGTTTATATTTCCATTACACGGCCTATGAAGGCTGTTCGAATGCATTTCCTGAGCCGCCTTCATGCTGCCGAAGTCATTAGCAGCGTCCGAAACCGCTCCCTCGTTCACTCATTCACTATTCCCTATATTGCAAATAACAATTGAGTCCACTATATGGGGAAGAAGAGAACGAAAATGAGTGAGCGATTCGGACACTGACTTAAATAGCATGCATCTGAGAGCTGTCACAGAGTTTCGTCATAAACCCTTACACCTGTGTGGCTTTATTGATTGTACTGTGAAACACAGTAAAGGTTACTTTTTTACAGTTTGTCACATCATTTGTCATGTTTATTGTATTAGTTAATAATAAAGAGAACAAAACAACTGCTTGTTATATTTTTTTACTGTTGTTTATGTATTAATTAATAAAAATAAATAAAAGATATTGCAATTATTTTGAATTTGTTAATTTTGAAAAAGTAGAAAATAACTGACAACAAGAATTAAAAAAATGTGTATAAACGTAAATGTTTGGTGTTTACTGTCAGTATCCTTTAGCTGATTCCACTTATGAGTTCGTCTCCCATTGCATCATGGGAAATATGTGTGAGCGAGTGTACATCGAATGTACTCTCAAAATCAGAGTGCATTGTGGGTAAAAAGTAGTGATCGAATGTAGGGAATTAAGTTGTTTACTCAGATTTCAGACACCACTACAAAATGGCCAACAACCGATATAGTGCACTATATAGTAGGGTGGCCATTCGTGCCAGTTCCGCCGGACACGTCCCGAACATGTTTTCGGGTTCGTTCTCCGGAAGTCGCGTTGGTCGACCGCATACGTCATCAAAGTTTAATATTTCGGGTTTAATTTCAGAAAAGCAACCGTTACATTTCAAGGTAAGAATGAAACTACAATGATTGTATGTTTTAAAAGAAATAAATCTTAATTTTCTAATGTATTTTAACTGAAATGTGAGAACCTCGATGACGTATGCGGTCGAGCGCCGCGACTTCCGGAGAACGAACCCGAAAACATGTTCAGGACGTGTCCAGCGGAACTGGCACGAATGGCCACCCTACTATATAGTGAATAGGGAGCGGTTTCGGACACAGCTTTTGCCTCATTGCAGTGAGGCAACAAGTCACCTGCCTTTGTTTTCGGTCGCAGGCCAAAATTTGTTGCAGCAATTTGGCATCTCCAGTTTACCTAATCTGCATGTTTTTGGCCTGTGGGAGGAAACTGGAGTATTTGGAGTAAATCTATTCTGACACAGGGAGAACCTACAAACTCCACAGAGAAAGACCACCTGACCTAACTTCATGATTTTGTCATGTTCTCAAATTGATCTTACCTTTATCCTTCACCCTTATGTTCCTGACTGACAAAAAGAAATACCACAACGGCACCTCATAATTAATGAAAAACAATGATGATGATCCATCAGGAAGTGCGCTTACATCAATGAAAGCAAGCTAGACAAAGGCAGACTGAATCATCAATGGTTTGAACATGGCTGGTTATCGACAATGATTATTATGTGCATAATCAGCTTGTCACAATAATGACGAATAAAAATGATCTGCAACAACAACAGATTTTGGTGCGACTAGATACTTTAGATGTTGCAAATCATGCGAGACTGTTAGACAGTTCACAGCAGAAACAATCGTTTGATAGCTTCACTAAGACACATTTAATTAACCCACCAATATCAGTATCTTAAAATCAAAGACCAAAAATATGCAAATGAGACTATTATGCATTTGGGTAAGCGTGTTTTTTTTTGGTTTATAGATCTTGCGAGCCATTGATGGCTGCCTTTTGCTGATTATTCAACTTTTCATAAGAGTTGGGAAGTTTAATGATGACAGGAATTAATCAATCCCCGCCTCTGTCAATCTTAAAAACAAATAAAACTGCTTGTCATATTGATATGCCCTCATGTCAGTCAGACGTCAGCCCGGGAAGAGAATCTCAGTAGATAAGCATAGAGTAATAAGGCAGCTCATTGACTGAAGAATCTACAGTAATAGATACTGCTGTTGCAAAATGCTCTTCCTTTGCCTTTTATTCAAGTATACAGGGAATAACTCATCAGTTAGGCTTACAACAGCCTGACAGTATCACGTGTAAACTAATATTTATAACATTTTCATTTAAGAGAGACAAATACATAAATATTATTTATGACTGTTTCTCCACAGAGACATTATGTGTTGCAAAATATCTTCATTGTAGTCGCACTGATGAATATTAGTCATACCATTCATTTAATGCACAAACGCAAAACGCTTTTGCACTTTATATGTATTCTTGTAATCCAACAGGAAGCTTATTTATGTGTATGATTCAAGTACCTGAAACAAAACAAAACTAAACAAAAAGAAGATGACATTTACCTTTTCCGCTGTTATTGGGAGTTGAGAAAACATTTTAAATAGTAAATTATATAATCATAGGCTGTCCACTCCCTAGCTCCCAAGGGCATCAATCAATATATCATGTACACTGTAAAACAATAAAAATGTTTTTAAGTAAATCCAGCTTATAAAGTAAGTTTTACTTGAAATGTCAAGCAATTGCATACTGTAGGTGCAAAAATGATGCACTATATTTTTAAGCAGATCCAGCCTTTATTTTTTTCAGTGTATGCAAGTTCGGGCACTGGTAGGACACTTGCTCACTTCACATATGGACCCTGTTCACATATTTTCCTGTGATATGTGGCTGCTTAAGCGCATTGTGATAATTCCCAGTTGTTATTCATCAACACCTGGCAAAACCAACCTTTAATTTTATTTTTTAAACACTTGTTAGTATATTATGAAATAATAGTATATTTCTTACATATCCGTGCATAAATTTAGAGGAATATTAAGTTTAAATATTAAGTCGATTGTGGTCCCTTCCTGTCTTGCGATGTGTGTTAATATTAAAACTAAAACAAACGTTTGTGTTTATAAAATTTCTGTCAAATTTCAAGAAGTTTATTAAGTTGGCTCAGAATAGAATAGGTCATGTGATGTCTGGTAAGAGGAACATGGGGACCATAAATGCTCGCTGGTTTTGGGTTGCATTGCGGGAATTTTTAGGGGATGAATGTTTAAGTGCAGTGGAATGATTTTGCGATTGAGTCCTTAAAATGGCTGACCCTCTGCCCAGACTACTGAACAACGGAGCTGATTGAGACACAGCCATAGCATGTAAATGATCTTGTTGTAACTAAACGATCTATAATGCTGTGGATGCAGATAAATATTGAGATTATATTTGAATATTTTATATCAGATGCAAAGCCACTAAGCGCCACCTACATCAAAAATTGTATTATGATATTGACCGAATGCTCTCGGCACGTATTATATGTTCATCAAATACTTTTGGTTCAAATCCACTTAATCCCGGCCTCAGACTATTCAGAAATGCCAGTTTGTTGGCAGAATCCATTAAACAACGCAACATTTTTTGAGCAAAGTGCATGGAAGGAGAATTAATGAAGACACGTGTATGTAAAGGTGCAAGTGTTTTTTACCCGTTTAAAGGGGACACATCATGAAAGCTGACTATAAGCCTCTTTGTGCTATACATACTACTCTATATGCTATGTGCTATACATACTACTCTAAGTGCTATTGGGTCACCAGTGCTTCTGTCAACCTAGAAAATGTGAAAAAAATCAACCCAGTAACTTAGTTTTGGAAAACCATTCTTTGCATGTCAAAAAATAGGTAATTGAAATTTGGCTTCCCTTGTGATGTCAAAAGAGGATCTTATTATAATAATACTGCCCCTTAATCTGCACCATCCAACTACGACACTGCCATTTAGTGCAGAGATCAGCTTATTTGCATTTTAAAGGACACACCCAAAACAGCACATTTTTGCTCACACCAACAAAGTGCCAATTTCAAAACACCCCGTTAGAAGAGAAGGGTCAAAATGACCAACCAATCACATAGTTTAGATTTTGTTTAAAGGAGCATTTCACCCATAGAAACATTAATCTTTATTGAAAGTGTGGCATGTTTGTAGTCGAAATGTAACATACATTTCGAATTTGGTGCCTATTTGACCGAGAAAAGGGGTGTTTGTAGTCTCACTTCCGCATCAAAGATATTAGACTTCCTGCTTTCAATGATGCAAAATGATGATTTTTACATCATTGAAAGAAGGAAGTGCAACACTGAAATCTGTATTTCTCCTGTCTCAGCAGAAACTGAGGAAATGATGCACGACCATTCAAAAACATGACTGGGGTTCTAACTACACAAAGCTTAATGCAAATGGGTGAAGTGTCCCTTTAAGATGTAAATCTCACCTCACAACAGCGAATTCCAATTGTATATCATGGACTTTAGAATTGCACTGGGAGCACATGTCATGTTGTATAACTGGTCTTATGTGTCCAGGGCAACCTGAACTCTACAATCCAATGAAGTTGGCAGGCAAAATTGTTCTCAAACTGAAACATTTGTCTACAAAACAATATACCTACACAGGCCAACATACTGTATGCACTAAATGACTGAAGAACCATTGCTGGATTGCTTGGAATTGCCTATCGAAGAGTCTTGACATAAATCCCATAGAAAAGCTGTCAAGCTCTTGATTCATCTATTGGATGAAGGCAATACTTAAACCTTAAAGAAACAGACAGTTTTGTTGCTAAAGTGTAGAGCAGCTTGTCATTGTGTGACAAGCGACAATAACCAGCTTTGAAAAAGCGCCTAGATACTGTTGCCCTCCGTAATGGCGAAGAGCACCAAACCTTTCAGATTAATATGTAACGGAAACTCAGTATTTATATGAAAGGGTCTGAAAATAATTTAGTTACTGTAATTGTTTAATCTCATGTACAGTATGAAGCTAATTGTCAAATACAGTATATGCAACATACAAAATCCCTAAAAGTATATGAAGAGTTCACATGCAAAACCTTTTAAGTGCGTCTGACATTTTTTCTTGTAAATGCTCATTTGTTGTCAGGCTCTTATCATTAGGTTCAGTTATTTCACTTTAACTCATTCACCGCCAGCGTTTAAAAAAAAAGTTGCCAGCCAGTGCCAGCGTTTTTCATGATTTTCACCAAAGTTTAATGCCTTCCAGAAAATGTTCTTCTTTAAATATATAAACATACAATCTACCAAATGAAAGAAAAGAACCTCTGCTATCAAACAAAAAAAGTTTCATCCTAACTTCAGTAGTTCCTTTTGTAACCAGCTTATGAGTATGGGTAGGTTTCTGCAAAAACACCACATTTTGAGCAAAAAGCAGAGAGAATTCAATTTTTGTAACGGACTTTTCATAGAGATCCCATTCAGAGCGATCTTTAAAACAAACACGGACATGCAGCCGCTTGCCATAGGGCAATACTTCCAGGTATAAAAGTTGCGGAAGGGCGCCACTTGGTGGATAATAGCGGTATTGCGGAAAGACGGAAATACTCGTCATTGGCGGGGAAGCGTTTTCTCTTAATTGATGAGATATCTCGTCAATGGCAGTGAAAGAGTTAATGGCAATGAAAGGTTATTAGTCAGTAAGTGAAATGCCTTATTTTCACATTATGTCACTTTAGTCATTTTATTCCCAGATAGCAATAGACTCCAAGGTGGATCTGGATTGCATGTAAGCTTCATTATAAGCTTCAAACTTCTAAAAAAAGTGTATGCATGTGGCTGCCACATTCAGGTTGTATTCAGGTCAAAGTACTCACTCACAAGGGACCCACGTTTAAATGTGATCCACGGTTGTTTTACAATCATCTTCTGTGCACTTTGAAGACTCTAAGGTTTAAGGATTCTGCCAACAAAGCAGTATTTTTGAATATTTTTGGCCTAAGGTCAGGACAAAGTGGATTTGAAGCGAAAGTTTTTAAAGAACATATAATGTGCCAAATTGTTAAATGCACTTTAAGCCAGAGTGACTTTGAGCTAGAGGAACACGTAGAGGAACAACTATGTTAAAATTAGCTCAGTTTCTTTGAATTGTGTACTTTTTCAAATGCTTATTTATTTTATTAAGCATTTGGCAGATACATTTGTATCCAAGGTGACTTATAGTACAGTGCGTATGTGTTGCACGTGAATCAAATTTATGAACTTGGTGTTGCCAGCACAATGTTTTACCAGCTGAGCTACAGGAGCTTTGGGCCAACTTCATTACAAATAGAAAGCTTTGAAAGACTTAAATCACCAAAGTCAAGAAGCATTCCCTAAATTAAGAAATAACCTCTCCTGATTAAAACTCAATGTTGTTTCTGACCATTTTCATTCACAGTGACAAGTACAGTAGTGTTTGTTTGAAGCTGTACCAGTCAGATGTTAGCACATCCTTTGTTGTGTGGTGTATAGGGTAGAGGTGACCATGAGTTTACCGATAGTTTCACTGTGAACTGAAAGAAAGAAAGAAAGAAAGTGCTAACTATGCAAAATCTAATGTGTGTGTGTGTGTTGTGGCTTCAAACAGCAACTCTAGGCATTTAAAATGTTTTCCCATCTGGGAAAGCTGAACCCAATTGATATTTCCTCAGGCAAAAATTTCTCCCTGTCATAAAAACATAGAAACAATAAAAATAAATATCAGGGCAGAGGTAAAAAAACACATTGTGTGTGTGTGTGTGTGGGGGGGTACTTTTCTAATCCATTATACAGAGATTATTTTATTTTATTTCTGTGATTTCGGCCAGGCTGGCTGCAGGGCTGAGAGGTTTTTTATGGACTAATCCTCCACAAAGCTCATAATAACCTGTCAGTTCTTTCCATGCCAAGAACCTCACTCTCTCTTTCTCTCTGTCTCGCTCTGTCTCTCTCTACACTGATTGGTCTCAATCAGAATAAGATGTCCTTAACAGCGGGTCAAGGTACAAACAAGAAGATAAATTCAAGATAAATCCAGTGCATATGTGCAGCTTCGGCTGTAGCTTCTGTGTTGTAAACTAGCGTTTGTACGACTGCTCATTTTTACTACTTGACTGATCATGCAGAAAAGTGCTTGACTAATTGGCAAGTCAATTTTTCTGTCTGGAGGCCCAGTAGGCTGCCTACGGAGGCATTAAAATGTATCATAGGTGTCCTTAATCTTAATTAATCTGCATCCTAAAAGATCATTGTTCTGGTTCAATTCAATTCTGTACACTTTATAGAGGAAACAATCTTGCAATGCATTTCGATGAGCTCGTTTATTAAAACTACATTTATTATGTTGGACAAAAGTGCCAAAAGTTAATTTTCACCAAAAAAAAATCTAATTTTTTAACCACAATATTTAATGTTTTATACTGTATCTACTTACTTATTTATACTGTTATGCTAGCTAAATATAAAAATAGTAATTTTAGTGATAAAAGGGATTCAGAAATTCCACACTGTTCAGGATCAGTTTTAACTATTTAGGTAGTAGTTTAACACAGTACAGAGTTAAAGATTTAACACAATGCCAGAGTTTCTTTTACTCACAAAAGGGGTTAAAGGGGTCATATTATGAGATTGTTTAAGATAAAAAAAATAAGTCTTTGGTGTCCCTACAGTATAGTGCATATGTAAAGTTTTAGCTCAAAATACCCCACAGGTAATTTATTATAGCATGTTAAAATTGCCACTTTGTAGGTGTGAGCAAAAATGTCCTTTTAAATGCAAATGAGCTGATGAAATGCAAACACTGATCACAAAGATGGCGACTTTAAATGAAACATCCAACATCTAAACCTAAATTAAAGGGGTCATAGCATGAACATTTTTCAATGTTTAAGTGCTATAATTGGGTCCCCAGTGCTTCTATCAGTTCAGTATCAGTTCAGTATCAACCTAGAAAACGCATTTTGTGACGTAGGCAGCAAGTCTAACTACAATAATATCGCCAATATCGCCCCTTAATCTGAACTATCCAACCACAGTACTGTCATTTAGTGCAAAGAGAAAGAGAGAGAGAGAGAAAAAAAAATAAATGACAGCACAATTGAGTTGCAATTTCAACAAACCATCATCATCGCGACCAATGTTTGAATTTCAACAGCTCATACGTATGCATTTTAAAGGACACACCCAAAACTTCACATTTATGCTTGCACCTACAAAGTGGCAATTTTAACGTGCTATAATAAATTATATGTGGGGTATTTTGAGCTAAAACATATATTTTACATCTTAAAAAATTTCATAATATGACCGCTTTAACTCATGTGGATTTGGGGTTCAGATAAGGACACCGAACATTAGAAATAAGGATAATATGCAGCCACAGAAAACAAGTTCATAAAAGTTCATAAAAATTAAAATCATACCATTAAAAATTGGTGTAAATAATTTGGTTTTAACTACCATTCAATCTACATGACACATGGAAAATGGTGGGCGACCAGCCCAAACGGAAGACTACAATGTGTGGGTGGAGTGTAATTACATCTCTAAGAAGTTGGGTTAACACTGACATGATTAACTCTGTCAATTTACTCCAACTCTGAACAACAATTTACTCTAAATATGTTACATTTACTCTGTATGTGTTGAATTCAACTCAGAAATGTTTGACACTGACATTTTTTCAATTTTTGCTGTGTAGAAAGAATCCCAAGATTATAAAAGTGGGGCTAATTTTTTTTTTTTAACAAGATGCCTACTCATTTTAGTTTGACTTTAACCATTTATGCTGAATTTCAGCATGGGCTGTTTATAAACATTCAAAATATAATGCAGTCTTTGCAAACTGGCTGTTATTGAAAGATGGGGTGGTTAAAAACTACATTGAATCTGACAGCCTATACAGACTATGGGCCTTATTTTAACGATCTAAGCGCATTGTCTAAAGTGTACAGCGCACGGTCTAAACGGCCGTGTCCGATTCCACTTTTGCTAATTTAACGACGGGAAAAATGGTTTATGTGCCAAGCGCACTGCCTAACAGGGTTGTTCCTATTCTCCTAATGAGTAATGGGTGTTTTTTGGGTGTTTTTTAAAATAGATGTATTTGTTTAAAGCAAAGATAAGGATAAGAGTTAGGGTGAAAACAGATGTGAAAACTTAAATTATGACTCTAGATGAGCAAAAACACATATTGGACGTTGTGCTATCTACTTTGCAGGTAAACAGTGCAATCTAGATATAAAATATCTCCAAATGATGCATTTTACTTTATGTTTTAATGTCAGGTAATGTTTCTTTAACTTTGAGACTGTAAACCAAAATATAACACTGCTTTTTTCTGTGGATCAAATGTCTAAAACTAACCGATTAAGACCAATTATAATTACTGATATGGTTTAACCACATCTGATTGGTCATTGCATTAATTGGTGACATTAAAACATGTATGTTTACTTGTCTCTGAAACATTAAAGATAAATACACAGTAATAGCACATAAATCTATAAATTAAATCATAACCTTATAGTCACCAGCGGCACATTTTTCCAAGGTCTGGAATCTCCAATATAGTCCTAGAGCTGTCAAACAGAGATGAGTGTGATATTAGCTTTATTATTGGGTATGGCTCACCTCAACCTGGATGTAGATATGAGACTGCACAAGCCGAATGTGGTGGCGAACATAAAGATCCTTTACACTGGCAATTTCAACATTGCCTATCAGCGACGTGCAGAAAATGAAAAATGCATTATTCAGTATTTATGTTGTGCTATAAGACATAATGCATGTCACAGCTACTCGTATCCTCCACAGGGACTTGTCCTCAAATAAAGCTACAGGACTTATAACTATTAATGTCATGTTTTGATAAGCAGAGCCAGCCACTGTAAATCTTATTTTCTTTAGAACAGTTCCATTAGTTTTCCTTTTTTAAAGAGAGAGTTAAGACGTAAAAGCTAGCATGTACTAATGTATTGCTTACATTTTTCCATTATTTAGAGTCGTTAATAATTATTTATTAATTTATTGGCTAAAATAACAGTTTTGACTTTTTAAGCAGACATGTTCATTTAACACTCTTTTTGAACGCAAGATACTCTTGTTATTGTCAAAGCTGGATGAAGTTTCATATTTCATTTTATGTAAAAGGAGTGCCCTAAGAAAACATGTTTACTTGAAGGAAATGTGGTAGGCCTTGGAGGCATGGCTTGTAATGAAGTGATTATTCAAAAATGATCAGCATACACGCATATGAAAACCTTTGCCTGGGGCTACAAATCAAAAATTCACATCTCAACATATTTTCAGATGTGTTTGTACATATTCCAGAAAGCTTTGCACCTACATTGCGAAAGCGAAACATCATGTGTGAGGTTTACAATGGTGCACATATATGTATGTATGTATGTATGCATAGTGTTTCTTTGCCTCGGTTGGTAGGACTTTGGGCAAAGGTCATACTGTAGGTTCAAACCTAGGGTACATACATACTTTATCAGTGCCTGTCAAAGGCATAAATGTAAATGAATCTACAGTAAAGTATTATACTGCATATATGTGTGTGTGTCCATGCATGCGTGTGTGTGTTTATGTTGCAATATTTTTGGAGCAAATCTGCTGAAATATATTTCATATGAAGGATAATTTTCTTCACTTCAAGATTTTAAGCTGTTAGCAGGTTTTGGTGAATTGCACTGAATATTTTGGAGTTGTTTCTTGCTCAGTAAAAATCATATAAATAACCAAAAAAACAAAAAACAAAACAATACCTGTTACCATAGTTTTAGTCAGGTTTTGAAAATTTGTGGTCCAGGATTAAGGTTTTTTTTTTTTTTTACTTTGGGTACACATTCTTTCTGTCTGTTCTGGGTATGAACATTGTTATATTTGACTCAATTTATTGGATCTGGTTTTATTAAAAAGTACTTATTTTAATGCAACAATGCTTATTATTGTAATAATTTAAATTAATAAGCATTATTATATAAACAAGAACTTCACAAGATACTAAACAGGAACTTTGTTTAGAGCTTTTATAAATGTTTTCAACATGACTTATGTTAACTACTGCACTGAATGAAATAACATGAAGTTCTTCATGGCAAGTGTTTGTATTTTTAGCTAATTTAATTTAACCCAATTGGTCTACAAAACAAGTTGCAAGCGATAAATGATGTGCCTAATCTGATTACATATTAGATGGCCAAAAAGATGGAAAAAAAAGTTGAAACCTTGTCTTTCAGAAATAATTCAGAGACATTCCTAATTGCTGAAAAACGAAACATTATGTTTAAAGGGGCTGTGAATTTGTCATACTTTTATACTGTTATCTGAGGTCTACTTATGACGTTCACGTGGTTTTTACATTTAAAATCATTAAAAGCAATAAGTAATAGGCTATTTTGTAACATGGATTAATGGCTCTCTGGAGAAATGGTTTGTTTGAAGGGCAGGCCCCATTGAAGACCTGGACGTAAACGCCCACTGCTATGATTGGATAGCTTAATTCCCCGTCATTACATGTGGGGAAATGTTTTAAAAACATTCATGTGTAAAAATAGCAGCCGAACACAAATATGTTTGAGCCACAAAAGATTCTGGGTGCTAAAGATGATACACATAAATGACAATACGTATAGTAAAGTAGAAACAAAACTTTAAACTCGACGTGACTAAAGTACCGTAAACAACACAGTAAGCGCGCATCAGAATCTAAACCGCGGCTGATAAGTCCTTATGAATAACTTTGTATATTTCCATTGTGCTTGTGAGGTTGCTCTTGCATACACATAACCTTACTTACCACAGTTATATGATAAAAAAGCTTTGTTAAGTGTTGGACCTTTCAAACGCAATTTGCCTAAATTACCGAATACAACACAATAAGCGCACATCTGAATCTGAATTGCGGCTGATAAATCCTTCCTTATCACTAACTTTGTATATTTCTACTGTTAAATTACAGTCGTATTGTTAAAGGAATAGTCTACTCATTTTCAATATTAAAATATGTTATCACCTCAACCAAGAATTGTTGACACATCCCTCCACCATCCGTGTGCGTGCACGCAAGCGCTGGAGCGCGCTGCGACGCTTCGATAGCATTTAGCTTAGCCCCATTCATTCAATTGTACCATTTAGAGATAAAGTTTGAAGTGACCAAACACATCAACGTTTTTCCTATTTAAGACGAGTAGTTATACGAGCAAGTTAAGTGGTACAAAATAAAACGTAGCGCTTTTCTGAGCGGATTTAAAAGGGTAACTATATTGTATGACGTAATAGCACTTTTGGGAGTAACACTCTCCCTCTCCCATTATGAGAGGGAGAAAGGGGAGCGGATTTTTCAGGCGAGTCGAAGTGCTCCCAAAGGTGCTATTCTGCCATAAAATATAGATTTCTCTTTTAAATCCGCTTAGAAAAGCGCTACGTTTTATTTTGTGCCACCAAACTTGCTCGTATAACTACTCGTCTTAAATAGGAAAAACGTTGATGTGTTTGGTCACTTCTAACTTTATCTCTAAATGGTACCATTGAATGAATGGGGCTAAGCTAAATGCTATTTTGGTTACATTTGGCAGTCAAGACATTTTTACTGATTGTTGAGACACTGCATGGTTTGCTTTGCCATGGACCACACGTGTGTCACGCGAAGCTGTGGGCGGAGCTACAAAAGTGGTCGTTGTATTTTGGTTTGGGGAGATGTTTCAATTCTACTCTGACGACATATTTCAGCACATTCCTGACTCGACTATCTTCCTGGCTTGGTGCCAAAAACTGTTATATTTCAGTAGCATGGACGTTTTCAGTTTTGAAACTTGCAGGATGTTTATTTAAGTATGATAACCTCTTATATAACAAATTATCAAGTTAAAATTGATTGTTTGTTTCACTCCCTTTAAAGAGAATTTTAATAGTGGGATCTGGCAACACTGTGAATGCTGCACCTGCACCCTCACGCCTGTTTCACACAAACTCCATATGCAGTGCGTTTGCGGTGCGTATTGCGGTGATTATTGCAGTACGTATGCGGTCGAATCCGTGAAGCACCTGTTTTGTTTTCACACATACTCTGTTTGCAGTGCGTTGCTGACCTGCTGCTTCTGCGTATCAAATGATCATGTGATTGACACTTTCTGTAGAAAAAGCGCATCACCAATAAACAATATAACATAGCCTCCTGTGGTTATTTTTACATAACATACTTTAGACATTATTGAATAGACTAGATAAGAAGTGTAGATTAGGGATGTGTAAAATCTCTACCGTGTCTCTAACCTTATGGACAGGACACTTGAATGGAAGTCTTCACATAGATTGATATCTTCAAATGTTTTAAATGGACTGCATTTATATAGCGCCTTTATAGACCCGTGGCCATCAAAAGCGCTTTGCATATTACCTCACATTCACCCATTCACTTACTCATTCATACACTGACGGTGGTGTCAGCCATGCAAGGCGCCATCCAGCTCGTCGGGAGCAGCAGGGGTTAGCTGTCTTGCTCAAGGACACCTCGACATTTGGTCAGGTGGAGCCGGGGATTGACACCAACCTTCCTGTTTGTAGACAACCTACATGAACCACTGAGCCACTGCCACCCTCATTTTACCGGAGGACCACCTCCCTTGATATGCAACTGGACATGTTTTGGGCTGGTTTTGTGTAGCAATTGGGCAGGTGAACCTGGCAACCCTGGTCTCATGCCCCAGTAACTCCACTAGCATCTCACAGCCGCTTGAGTCAATCTCCATCATTTTACACTAAACATGATAAATTGTTCCAACTCAAGTTATATGCAGTTGCCAATATTAGTCATTTCACAAAGTTTGTTTATCATTTAGAACTTTTTTCAAATTTTATTTTTTAATTTGAAAAATGTATCTATGTCTGGACCTCAGTGACCTCATCGCTGGCTGTGGCCATGCCTGGTACAGTACCATGGTATCTGCAAATGTAAATGTAAAATGAATATCACCAAACATCCATACTCTACACCATACTCTTATCTCATTTATACATTTTGTTTAATTTTTTAAGTTTTAGAATGTTTTATGTCTTGAATGTATGTCTTTGGGGGGCCATGAAGGGATGCACCATATATGCCAAATCATGCCAAAAAACTATAACCACTGCTCTATTCCTTTTATCCTTATTAGCTTCTAGCAATCTCAGGCCAAGGCAGCTAGTACATCACTTGCTTATGACTAACACCATGTGCTGTAAATCACAATGTTATATCTGCCTATATACAGCAATATAATACTATAGAAAAAGCTAAAATTTTAATACACTTCCAAAAAATCCATTAGAAGGCAACAGAGAGGTTTGTTTGTTGTCTCAAAGCCTGATTTTGTCCACAGATAAATATACAGTATATAGATGAACGCAACTCTATTATCCACAAGAGGATTTGACCCTAACCCTGATTCCCATCGAACACAGTTACATCCACTTAGACCATAATACGGTAAAGTTTCGTTGCATCGCAAAAGCTCTCAGCGCACTCACCCTGCAGCCATTTTACCTCAGTCTTTCAGTTTGCTGTATTTTTAGGGGTTCGCTGTGCCCGAAACACAACACAACATACATCACGACTAATTACACAGAACAGATGAAGTGCCCCGTGCAGCCCGCTAGCAATGGCAGCCTGTCGCCTGTAAATACAGTACTCAACACAAACCTCCCACTCACATCATTACAGAGCAGAGACGAGTTTAGGGAGGGAAGAGGTGACGTGGACTGAGCCTATTGTTGAAAAGAAATTGGAGATTCGTGAGGAAGAGGAAAGATGAGAGTTAAAACAGATGAAGAGGCCAGATGGGAGGAGGAAGAGAAGGGTAGACAGATGATCTCTTCTGGCGGTCAGAGAGATCTCTCTTGTGAATGCTTTTCCAACTTGGAGAGATCATGGAAGGATGGTATCAGAAATATAAATATAGGAGTGAAATGTTTATGTTTGAAGAACATAAATGTGTACAGTATTGTTGTTATGGATCGTGCCAACCAAAGTCAACTGACATTCTTGCATTCTTCTCAGTGGTAGTAGAATTTCATCATGTTATCAATTATAGAGTAGTCACTGAATAACCTGTATTACACACCAAAGTGTCATTTGGGGAAATTTTGTAAAAACAATGTAAATGTTTGCCTGAGCTGAATACATTCAAACAGCATTAAATCTCTGTTAGGAAATTTTTGTTCAGTCTTACAATAAAAAGTCCCGTCGGCTTATGCCACATACTGTACTTTATACACATACATGCTCACAGACACAAGCTGTTGTCAACATCCCTTTAGTGCTATGAAACACTACTATAGTCTTCTAAGGCACATGGGCCCTGTTTGTGCTCAAACACAGAGAAAATGGAAAAACCACAAGCTGTCTTAGTCCCAAGATGGCTTTTACATTCAGTCTACCCTGACTGTCCAGCATCATTTCATTAGTATTGGTTGGTCTTCCTTCTACTGAGTATTTGTTGTAGCACATGTTTTTATGTTTGGATAGACACTGAAACAGCCATATCAATATGTAAAAAAACTTTTAAACTATAAATCCAATTACAGATGCGGCTCAAAGATGAAAAAATTTGTAATGGAAAGTGCAATATTTCAACAGTCACCCGAGTCTATTGTTGTTGCCTTAATAAAATGTGAAAAAATCTATATTGATAATTTCAATTGGCGTAACCATTAATAAAATATCAATAATTGTTCTTTTTTGTATACATGTATGATCACATACATATCAGTCACCATCCAAATGTAAATACATGTTTCTGTGCACATTAGATATAAATATTCAGTAGATACAAACAAGATCATGTTTGGCTCTCAGCCAGAGGCGCGAGAAGATCAAAACAGCGGCTCTAATGATCATCGTTTTGTCTCCCTCACTCACTCACGCTCTCACATGCACTAATATAAAGGAGAATCCACATCATCGTCTCCCTGGCTCATGTTTACACTCACAATTGGAGTCAGAAGCCAAAAGGGGAATCCCGAATGAAACAAGCACTGCTGTCATTGGGTAATAAGGCAATCACAGTGCTTTTTGTGTCATGGTCTCACTCATGTCCTGGTATCTTTAGTGCAGATCCAGAAAACAGTAAACATATCTCGAACATCTGGCCCTGTGCCTCCAGACCCACTGTTATAAAGGGATTATGATGTCATACAATATGCACATGTTGAACTTTGGTAATGCTTCACTTTTTGGATATTATTTTAGTTAGATTCAAATGACAACCCCACACTATGGCCATCTTGTGTTGCTTACATGAGTAATTATTCTGCATTCAATGGGACTGAAACCTCAATCTTTGTAGTAGATAACCCATTAGGCTCCCATTGGGCTTATTTCCCTTAGTTATGCATGCATGTACTGTATCTCATTGACAGGTGCATTGGAACAACCAGCTTTAAACAGTGACACCGAGTCTTTTCATTTCACATTTACATTTTGGAGTGTTAGCATGTATATCATTATCATCAATCTATAAAAATGCCTCTAAAGTTCATTTATTTACTATATAATAAATAGTCACATAGTTTCCAGTCTGAACAAAGTCTCTGATCAATAGAGGAGAAATCTTTCTCTTGTTCTTTTGTTCTCTTTCTCTCTCTCATACACCGAGGCAGAGCATGCTCCATGTGTTTTGACAGACTGTGGCCGAAAGCACAGACAGCCGTGTGATCAAGGCCCCGGCAAATAATTGGCTCGTCTGTTTCCATGAAAGCGCTATTAGACTTTTGCTCTCATTTTATCCGGACTCCAGTATCGCCTGCCTTCCCTTACATCTCCAAGTCAAACACTGACCCCTGAGGGCCCTGATCACCACAATCATTAACCTCGTGATGCCCTCTGGGAATATCCAGGCGTTTAAGCCTGTGGGCGACGGCACCCGCGTAGGCCCCGCTGACAGCCAACAGACATGGGCATAGAGGAAGCATGAAGCCCTGTCTGAGTGTGCCATTGATCTGTCTGGATTACTAGGCCCTTGTCTATGGGGGCACCTCTTTCAACTGACAGATTATTACCGGCTTTACTGGGATTTTGACCACACCAAAGACTTCTTGCGATTGTCATTCTCTTTATATGATGTGACATTGTATTTGTAAGTATTTGTACACTCACTGTCTAAAAAAACAAAGGTCAAATTTATACACATTTGCATCTAAAGAGTTCATAATAGTACCTCGGAAGTACATATTGGTACCATAGAGTGCATATTAGTACATCAAATGTATATATTGGTACCAAATTTATACATATCTGCACCTAAATGGTACATATTAGGACCTTTTTAAAAGGGTACTGCCCCAGTGACAGCTTGGGATAATTTTTGACCATTATTTTTCCAAAAGTAGTTCAAGGATATGCACATTTCCATATGTTTGGAATGTATTATCAAATATGTTTGATAACAAGACCTCTATAGGGGGTCAATGGCCGATCTGGCGATCAAAGTGCCACCTTCCACTGAGAACTCTAAACAATCACATGAGGGGCTTACCAACCTTGCCACACACACACACACACACACACACACACACAGTACTGTGCAAAAGTCTGGAGGTGTCGCGAATGAGGCATTTAGCGCACCGTGGTAGGCGTGATTCCGCCTTATTCGTGCGTCTAGTTCACGCAAATAGCATGAATTGAGCGTTGCCGTGGGAAACGCGCGAGTTGAAAAATGTTAACTTTTGCAGAAAAACGCACCGTGATAACCAATTAGGAGGTTGCTCTAGTAGTGACGTGATTACAGAAAGCGAGCGAAATCGCAGAAGCCCCTCTCATGACGCAAATTTCTGCGTTAATGTCTCGATAACTAAAATTTCACGCGCGGCTTTAACGCAGGAATGAAGCGAGTAAACTCCAAATGTTCAAGTGGCAAACTAGACGCGGTAGACGCAAATTTGATGCCTCAAACTCGGCTGGTGTGAACCCACAGTTATGCTACGTACACACCAAATGCGTGGGCATCACTTTACTCGCTCTAGATTAACTTTGTGTCATGCAAATTTTTCACTCGAGTTGAATATTTTCAACTTGGGCGAAGACGCGTTTGAGGCGAATAGCGCGTGTTTTGGCGGCATTTGCGGACGGCGCCCATATCGCATCATTCGCATCGCCCCACGCGAGGATGTGTCTAATCACGTCTTTGCATTGACTTTGTATGTAATCTATTTGCGCAAATCCTTGAACTCGCATCTGGTGTGAACCCACAGTCAGGCCACCATGCCAGAATTAGATTTGTTGTTTTTGTCATGTTATAGTGATCATATATAATTGTTTCTTAGTCTCTTTAATAGAATACATCCAGAAAATACAGGAAATGTGTATATAGTATTAAAAACTGTGTAAAAACGTAAACTGACGTGACAAGTTTTTAGAGTAAACTCCCCTTCCACTTGAGAAATAGCAGGAAACTGCAGGATCTCTCAAACCTAAATTAAATTTAATCCTAATTATGGTATTTTTACTTCATTCTGCTCAAAAACGCTGAAGATGTGTTTAGTGCCAAGAGAGATCACATTAAACACTGGCGATGCCTAAAGACATTTAGTCCTAAAAATGTTTTTGTACATATTTCCTGTATTTTCTGGTTTGTATCTTAATAAAATAGATTGAAAAAGAAATATGGATGGACGTTAAAACTTCTAAAACAACAAGTCACATAGTTCACATGACTTTTGCACAGTACTGTACATATATTCCTATACACACACACACACACACACACATATCTGTCCCTTGTTCATTCACACTTTCTATGTCTTTGGTGTCTTGCGCTGTTTTTCTTTCATTTTACAGCGGCTCAACGGGAGTTATGAAATGAATCATCTCTCTCTTTCTCATTTGTTCAGTTTGGCCCAATTCATTTATGAGTCTGAAACTCCGCCTGTTAAATCTTTCATATCACAGCACCGTGATGCTGCTCTTAACTACTGAGAATAAAACTGAAAGTCGATTGTGCTTATATCTACACAGGTGTGTAATAATGTCTCTTTGATTCGCCCTCTTTCCCTCTCTTTATTTCTTTAGCCCTCTCGCCCTCTGCTTCGGAGCAGAACGAGGGTGCCAGCCAACAGCGCCAGCCGAACGTGGCAGTTTGGTGCCAAAGATGACGTATAATGTAATTAAGGCTCAGTTCCACAGCGGCAACGCAGACACGTTGAGATGTGAGGAATTATGAGTCCGAACTGCGGCTGGCGGCTCTCGTTTTGCCGGTGCCTTTTTAATATATGTTCATATTGGACAACTGTGCAGTGAGGGGCGTCAGTAATAATATTGTTGAAGGAAATATGAGGCTGGGATGAGGGGAAGGTATGACGGATGATACATGCAGTCAGATAGACAATGGGAAGGTTGTCCGGCTCAACTCTTTTGTGCTTAAGACTGCGTGGGTGAGAACTGAACTGATCAAAGACTATATAAAACATTCCTGAAGAGGACATTACAAACACTGTTGATGACTCAGAGAACAACTGCTTCCTTTGAAAATAAATGAATAGTTTCTCAAAAACAAAAATGTACTCAGCCTTACGTCTTTCGAAGCTGCCTTGATTTGTTTCCAATGAAGACAAAATGTGTTATTTTTAGCAGAATGTCAAACTGTTTTTTGTAATGCAGTAATTATGGCTGTCATGCAAAAATTTTGGTG
Source organism: Misgurnus anguillicaudatus (assembly GCF_027580225.2). NCBI lineage: Eukaryota > Metazoa > Chordata > Actinopteri > Cypriniformes > Cobitidae > Misgurnus > Misgurnus anguillicaudatus. The sequence goes on from NC_073351.2 coordinate 12,997,282, forward strand.
AACAGTGATTTGTTCCTCACATAAAGCGATTATATGAAGATTATAGCATATACTGTATATTGACATCTATACAGACTACCGTCAACTACTTTGGTTCCAGTCCTTGATTTTTATTGGTCAATAGCTGTGTTTTATTTCCAATAAATATTTAGTCATTTTATTTTAGGAAAGCTGCACTGATACATATTTTTTGCTTTTATATTTGTCTTGTCTGGTAACCAGTTTGTAAAACCAATAAGGAATTCAAGGATACCACTGTATTGTGAATAAGTCATGGCTGAAAGGGTTGCAATTCACTCCACTTTGCATCATCCCCAACAATGCCCTTTCCGCGATACAGACATATATACTTTACTGTGCCTACAGTATGTTATGTCAGTGACTCTTTCAATTTTAAACCTCCTCCACAGTACACAGTTCACTGCACATCTGCTCATCTCATAAGGTCACTGTCAGCCATCTGATCAAGTGAAAAAATGAATCAGCTGGCAAAATTTGCGAAGCAGTCCTTGCAAACATTTTTTTTTCTATGTTCTGGCGTATTTTATTATTCATGGCCTTGGTGTCAGCACTTTTGGTGATTCACTAACTTGAATCATTAGCAGATGAATGCTGAGCGGCACTGCCATGAATGACGCTTGTTATTCATTTCAGAGCCCCCAATGTTCAGTACATATGTGGGTTTTCTACAACCTCCGAGCTGCACAAGAGGTTGCCAGATATATCCGAAATGTAGCCTTCTCTTGGGCCATTTGTGCCTCCAAATGGGCACCTGTTCCCATGGGCACCCACACACACGGAGAAAAAAGGAGCCCTCAGCCAGCCCTCGATATGCTTTTCTCTCATCAAACAGTCCAAATGCCTCTCTTCTCTCATCTGTGAAAGAACCAAGCATGGGTACATCTGCTGATTATGGGTGGCTTACTCTCTACATCAAGAGAGCCCTGGCTGACAGACCCCCTATTTTATCATGGCATAAGTGGATAGGGTCCAAAGTTAACACCGAACATAATACTAAATTCATAACTGGCTTTGCTGGGTAAAAGTTGACCAACTTATATTGTGAATTATTAAATAAAACTTAATAAAATAACTTTTAGGAAAGGATTTTGGAAACAGTGGTCCATCCAGATCTCCATGTGACAACACATATGTAGAAATTACCTCAACATAAGCCACCAGACTGACAAAATAGGAACCAGAATCACTATTTGTCTTCACATTTTTGTGACAGTTCCCGTTTTACAGAGATGGAGATGCTGCGTGTAACACAATGCCGCACTGTTGCACAAATACATGAAAAAACAGCGAAACAATCCCATTGTCATACTATACGCCATTATGTTTTGTTAATAAAAAATAATGCTGCAAATAATGGTAGGGTGTCTTCACACACATCTCTCATGGCATTGCCAGCTCTCCAAGGACTCCTGCCTTTCCAGCCCTCCCTCAGGGACTTTGTGTTAGCCGTCCAATTCATTCGTCTCTTAGTTTCGACCAGCGCTTTCTGTTCAGTACAGGATTATGGCTTTTGTATGTTTCAAATGTGACAGCTGCCTTATTCAGCTCACAAGTGTGGTGGCCATGTGATAAGACAGATACGGCTTTAAAATCTTTCTCCTTGACAAAATCCTTTCTAAATCTTCCATTTTTTTCATCTTTTACCTCACCTTAAGATTACAGCATATTGTGGTGATGCCATGGCTACTGCTGGAATGATTTATTATTATAAAAGGACTCTTTGGAAGCTGTTGCTTTCCACACATACTCTCATATGACATATATAATACTACATGTTTGAATATATATTTAATATTAGATTGACCATTAGAAGGACAATCTTTTGTCAGAATTTTAATCACAAAATAAATTCAGCAATACATGTCTATATCTATTTGTTACACATAACATGTTGTTAAATGAACAAATAGGCCTATAGTAGATGACACTGGGAGACTGGCATTTCTTAATCTCTCCTAAAAATCTTGAAAATTTAAGAAAAGTTATCAAGATTAATATTGCAAGTAACTGAACTTTTGAAAAACTGGAAAACTGGAGGTCATGCTTTGGATATTAACAAACAACTTAACCCTGAAAAGTAAAGCACATATTTATCATAATCAGCCAAATTCTGTACATAATTAAATGTTCTTTATAGCTATATTAACCCTCATACCTGTACACTGTTGAAATTGATGGGCCAGAAATGAATATGTAAAATACGAAGGGCTCAGATGCAAAACCGTCTAAGTGCATCTGACATATTTTCTTGTAAATTAGCATTTTCAGGCTCTTATGTTTAGTAATTTCACTTTAATGGCAATGAAAAGGTTACTAGTGAGTCATTGAATGCCTTATTTTCACAAATGTCACTTTAGTAATTTCACTGATATTTAACAAATATAAGTTTTTGGCTGCTAAACTCTCTAAGTGCATGCAAAAATCTTCACTTCTAAAAAAAGTTTTCATTGTCATTTCTGAAAAAAAGCTAAAAGCTCAAAAATTCAGTTAATATCCTAATATATTCTGTACAGGTGGTTTGCTTTTCCATTGAGTTTAGTATCACTTCGCAGTGGGAGGGATTATAGGCGTGTCGTTATATTTACGCTGCCTACTGCTGTGACATCATACGAGTGTTGTACATTCCCATACATTCATTTATTTCTCAGTCTACCACAAAATTAAAATTGGCCACCACAAATAGATGTTTGCACATCGCGTTTATAACTACCTCTGTCTCACATGACAGTTTCTGTTCAAACACTCGTGGCGTCAGTCGAGGGAGCTCCGCTGAGCCTCATTCAAGTTGCATTTAAGCATATATAATGTGGACGTCACGTCGTGAATGTGCCGCCACAAACTGCAAATCTGGAAAAAACTGTTACTGTGTCCCGGTCCCGGATTCTCAACCTGTGGATGTTTTTCATCGCTAAAAGGGTGTTTGGACCAATCCAAACACCAATCAGTGACCTACAGTGTTTTCGCGTCACGTTTGGTATCAGCTCGGGTCGCTTGGAACCCCAACCAAGGTGGTACGAAAAAAAGTATCGGGTACTACGTACTGCACCCAATGGAAAAGCTCCCAAAAGTAAGCTGACCCGACCCAAACTAAACCAAACCGTGGGGTACTATGCAATGGAAAAGCGCCATTAGAGGACTTTGCTGAAGCATTGTCAAAAACATTCAATCAATATCATTATGTCATTTTTGATAAAGGTGGCATTCAGCAGCTTTTGCATCTGTGCTAATCATATATTACAATAAAGCAATAAGTCCCAAGAAGCAGTGGGTAACCAGTGCATTTTATAACAGCTAAGGGGCGTTGTTCAGCACAAAGTGAAGCGGAGTGCCTAAAACCCTCTTAGCTGTTATAAAATGCACTGTAACACCACTGCTTCGCGATGCTTATTGCTTTTATAAAATGTTTACTTCATATGCATAGCAGGATTTCATAAAATAAAACACAAATAAGTTGTAATTATATTACAAATATTACTCTTCCGCCAAACAAAGTAGTTCCTCAGAATCAAGTGTGGCTGCAACAGAGCGCAGTTCCCAACCAACACAGACGCAGCAAAGACACAATGAAAGACTGTGAAGTTTATTTTCATAAATCAACATTTATCTAATTTATATATTAACATTTATCATGCAACTGTTGAAGTGATGATCAAATATGCTTGGAAACATGCTTAACTCTTTCCCTACCAGCGTTTTTTTTTTAAGTTGCCACCCAGTTTTAGTTTAATGCCTTCAAGAAAAATGGTCTTCTTTAAATATACATTAAAAAATTAAAAATATATAAAAAATGCATATCAAATGAAAGAACAGCTTTCAAACAAAAAAACCCAGTTTTATCCTACCTTCATTTGTTCTCTTGTCACCTCTTGAATTTTCAGAACTTATACGTGTTTTTCAGTGGTGCGTGAATGCGTCAGTGTTTAAGTTGGTTAAGGTCGCCACCCAGTGGATAAAAGCGGAAATGTGGATTTAAAGTATAAACTCCTCAGAGAACGTTTTCTTTCTATTGGCGAGATGACTCAACAATATTTATTGACATTTATCTGGATATCACCATTAATTGTGCAATTGTAGAAAAAAAAAGATTAAAGACTGTGGTTTGTATTTTCATAAATCAGTATGTAGCAACAGTAGCACAGTGATACTTATGTAATGCGGTCTGAACCGAGGTGTTACCTGGGTATTTTATCACGGCTTAGAACACGTTTCAACCAATCAAAATTAAGGGCTAGAACTGCTCGTTTTATAATAACAATTTTTGCAGGCTAATTAACAATTTTTCCCTCTATTTTCTTTTTTTTAATGTTTCTCTTTATCACAAAGTACTCACAAACAGTAATTGTTATTCAGCTTAGTAATTTTAGCTTGACAAAGTCACATTGTTAAAAAAGTGTCTGCTTGTCTCTGTAATTTGAGACCGAATCTTTTGGGTAACAGAATTTAATGTAATTTTAAACTGCACTGCACTTAAGAGGCTGACATGCGTTTTTAACAGCCCATCGCAGAGAAGCAGCGCACACATAAAAGTGCAGCTTTTTATGTTGTAAAATGAGATGAAACCTTAATACCAGCTGTGATGGCACGTACTTGGCACGCACCATGGCACATTTTAACAGGCTGTGCTAAAATCATATCATGCTGGTGTGTACCGAATATAAAGATATGTTATGGATCATGCAGAAGGAGCGCAGGCAGCCCTTGATTCGTGTCAGACAAATCAACACAGATGTCATCCAGGTGGTTAACAATCATTACCCAGTGCTAACAACGTATAAAGCTAGGTATATCCAGAAAGTGTGAAATTTTGATGTGTGTAGCTTGGTGAATACGCAGAGCAGAATAACTCTACGTGTTATAAAAATAACACTTTGCCTTTTGTCTGCTATGCATATTTCCTATTTAATGAGCTAGTTAGTATGAATGTTTGTGAAATGTATACCATTGTTAGACAAATGAGGTGATTTTGGTGAGAATCTGTAAGCGACTGCAGTATGTAAGGATTTTATGCCATCACAACACATTTTAAATAAACTGCTGTTTCCGAGTGTATCAGATTTAATCGACTTGTTTTTGATTGCCACATTTCTCATGTATTCATCAGCATTCAATAAATGAATGTGTTATCAAGTCTACTGGTAGCACTTTTACCAATTTAAAGAAGATGATATTAAAGAAGCTGTATTCAGTAAGAAAAAAGCTTTCTGCAGGTGCCTTATAAGTTAATTTAAAACAGCCTTACAGTATTAAAGCAATACATTGACTCAAGGCTAACTATTGTACACAGTCTTGACTGACTTCATTAAAAACTGTTCATTTAAGAGTGCCAACGTTAAAATACACAAATAAATAATTTATTGATTTATGAATAATGATAATCATAATAATTAATAATCAACAAGTCCTTATTAGTAAAAAAGATTACTCTTATGGCCGAAGTATAGTCCGTGTAAAGTGTGCATGACGCAATTTTTTGTAACCAGAAGAATGCGCGCATACTCTGTGTGCACCGACCTGATTTTTTAATCATTTATAATAAATAATGTAGTTTGAAGCCCATGAGATGTATCTCATTTTGACGCAATGCACATGCATCAAACATATGCGTACACGTACGTGTCAAATAAACTATACTTTGCAAAGAAGGTGCGCGTACGTTCATGTAAAGATAAAAAACAGACTATACTCTGGGCTTAACTGTATACTGTTTATAGTTGTCTTTAACAATGCAATTTGGCACATTAATAATACGTTGTCACAATTGTGCATTTATCTAAATTTTAAAACAGCTTTTATAAACAGCTCATTGATCATCCATTAAGAAATTATTTTGCATTTTGTCAAATAATGATCATTACCAAAATACACAAAAAGTACAATCCATTATACTTCGGGTACGATCCATGTACTCCATCTTAGACAATGTTCATGATAGAGTTTGGAATGGAGTACTATTTATTACATAATTTAAACAAGATATAAATTTGTATCATCATGTAATCTATTTTAAACTATATTTAAAATTGCCATGCTTTATTTATTCTTAGCTTTTCTCTGCAAGCATGTCAAAAAATAGGTCATTGAAATTTGGCTCCCCTTGTGATGTCAGAAGGGGATAATAATACCGCCCCTTAATCTGCACTATCCAACCATGGCACTGCCATTTGGTGCAGAGATCAGTTTATTTTCATTTAAAAGGACACACACAAAATGGCACATTTTTGCTCACACCTACAAAATGTCAATTTTAACATGTTATAATAAATTATCTGTGGGGTATTTTAAGCTAGAACTTCACATACGTATTCTGGGGTTTTTATTTGACATCTTAAAAAAAGTCTTGTGAAATGTCCCCTTTAAAACCACAACAATTTTCAAAAGCATTGAGTTCGTAGATTTTCACAGATTGCTTTTCTCAAAGTAAATATAATGCAAACCGAGACCGTAAATCTTCTGAGTTTATGCAAGTTTCTATAGAGGTGACACCCCGGGGGCAAATCTATTCTCCCTGATGAGGAAGTTTTCATACGGGGACTCGGTTAATCAGCGGAGTGCCAGCAGACTCTCATCAGTTAATGCTATACAATGAAAGAGCATTAACCAAAAGCCGTCCATCACGCCTCTCTCTCTTCCTTCAGACAGACAAAATGATCGGTGGTGAAGAGGCAGATTACTGTCAGATTTAGACCTGTCTCATATGTCACCTGTCCCTGTCTTCTTCTTTGAGAAAGCTGCATTGGTTTCAAAGGATCTCATCTAACACGAGGAATGACTTATCATGAGCAGTTTTTTTTAAAAGGCACGCTATTTTAAAACTTGCCAAGCTATGAGTTGCTCATAATTAAAAGTAGTTGAATTACAGTCAGGCTATACACTTTCTGAAAAAGTTGTTGGCTGCAATACAACTGACTAGCAAAATGCAGAAAAATATTTTTAGGTTATTTTGAGGGATGACTGTGACACAAAAACATGTACACTGGGGCTGTTAGAGACATTAATAATATGAATATGAATATTTTGTGTATATAAGTATATTTTAAATGTATGTCATCATATAACTTGTGTCTTGCAGATCTTTGAAACCATGTTAAATATAAAGTTTGATCAAGTGTAGATCTTCTAGTTCTCCAGTTTGATTTTCTTTCTGTAATATGACAAGTGGGAAGTAAACTATTATACAGCAGGTTTATGGTTTTATGCATCAAATCCTTTATGCACAACCCCTGTGGAAATGCCAGAAAATTGGAAGGTGGCTAAGGCAGCCATTACAAGGGCGACAGTGTCATGGTCCTGCCCTCATGTCATAGTTTTTGCTCCTTGTGGCAGGATCATGACAGTGGCTGTTTCTAAATTCCAAGATGCAAAGAACGGACTTACATTCTTGTGGAGATCGGTCTTGCCAGGAGACCTTGGAAGAACGAACTCAGAAGGTCCCGAGAACACTGAAGCACTTGTGAGATTTGAGATATGTGTGATCTTCCTGTTGGTCATGTGACCTCTGCCATTGCTTTACCACAATGACTTCAGGTCTAATGCATCATCGATATCAAGAACACATCCAGGTATTTTCATGCGTCCTCTGTACTTGCACATGAAAAGTAATTGAACATGGACTGTTAATGATGACGTAGAACGAGAACACAAAAACGCAAGATCGCTGAAGAACACATATTGAGAAACAGCCAATGCCACATGTTTTGTGTGGTAGCACATGGCCTTTGATTGGGCTGTGTGCTTCCTGGGCTGCGTCCGAAAACTCAAGGCAGTGACTCGTTGCCTCGCTGATTCATGAGGAAATGACTTCGGAGGCATGAAGGCAGCTCAGAGAAGGGCTTTCGGACACACTTTAAAGGCAGCATGTTTGAAATATAAACAGAGAGCGCCTTTGTGATAACTAATCACATATTTGAAAACTACAATAGTAATTTCTCGCTAGAAATGCAATTACCCAGATAGCAATGAGTCGGCGGACCACCGGCGGTGCTCTGGCGGCAGTAAGCGTCATAAGGGCGTAATCGCAAACAGGTCTGACGGCGGACCGCCGCGGCAGCCGCTTTTGCATAAATTAAGCAGTCGGTCCGCCGGCTGCATGCTGGCGGCATCTCGCAACAAATGAGAGTGACGTATTCGGCGGCAAAAGTTTCATCCCCGCCAGCGGGACGCACCTATAGCCGACAGCTTGGGGCTGGCGGCATAAAGAAGCCATGCGGATATTTTTTGCTATCTGGGTAAAAGGTGTAAAAAGTGAAAATATACATTTATTTACACTAAATTTGTGCTTCAGTCGCTACTTTGGCCACCATTTTATTTTTTCGAACTCGACCAGGCTCGACCAATCACATTCTTGTTGTACACCCACGCATAGGTATCTCAGGAGACAGAAAGTAAACCTAACAATGAATTCGGACATGCCTTGAAGCCTTTCTGCCTTGGAAAGCTGCCTCAGAAGGCAGCAATTCAGAGTTTTCGGACGCAGCCCTTGTCTCTTCCCCTTGTCTCCTTGTTAATCACCTTGTTATTGTTTCATTCATGTCACCTGTTTCCCTCTTGAATTGCTCCCTTTGAATGCCCTTGTGTTTGCTGTCCTGTGCTGGTTTGTTTTGATGCATATCTTTGTGAAGTTTCGTGTGTCTCTTGTTATTATTGTAACGTCTTAGTCAAGTGTTTTATTTCAAGTTTAATGTTAAGTAGTCCAGTCTACATTTTGTCTTAGTTCAGTGAAGTCCTGTCATTATTATCGTCTTGTTTTACCTCCTCGTGGGTTTTTGCTTTGTGTTTTTTTTTTGTATTCAATAAACCTTTTTGTGGCCATCTGCTGCCTGCGTCTGCGTCTCTCTCAATTGGAGATCATGACAGACAGTAGCCGTTTTTTAATCGGAAGGCTGCGGCCTCTGGAGGTTGCATTTCTAGGCTGCATACATCATCAAGAAAGACATATTTCAGGATATGAACAATTATAAAGTTGACGCTTATTTTTAGTTATTTGTGAATTGTTGTAATATACTTATAAACAGCCAGTATAATACTAAAGCTACAATAATTTTATGAGACGGTCCTCACTGCAGGACATGACATTCAGGGGGAGAGGTTGGGTCCAGATCAAAGTCCAGCATATGTTGCTGCCTGCAATTAGTTCCAACCTGTGGTCGCCAACGTGGGCTCTTATCAATATAAGTCTAGGTTTGATTAATGACATAGTCGAGAGAGATTCATAAGAAATCTGACAGGGTGATACCACTGACGGGATTTATTTGTGATGACAACCTGGTTGGCTGTACAGTATCACACTTATTACATGGCTAGTTGCTATACTATCTTCAATTTGTCATTTGTAAGAAAAGGAAACCTTCTGCGAGAGAAACCTGTTTCCTAATGGCTGTAAGCAAAGACGTGTTAAAACAAGTTCAAAGTCCATGAACATTTAAATTCTTAATTTCTAAATAAAATGTCATATGTTATTAATTATGCATGTTTATACTGTAATTTATAGGTATTAAACTGTGCCTGGTTAGATGACCCGTACCTGATGATTATTTGCTATTACTCCAAAACATTGACACAAAAACCTTACATTTCACCTTGTAGGCACTACTTTTATTGTAGTAATTTTGATGTAACAACTCAAAGCGGAAATGGTAGCTCAATAACATGTGTATGACACGTCTTGTGGTAAAACCAGCCCAGTCTAACGAAATGACGTACCTATACTTCACGTTATAGGTTATATGTCACGTTATAGGTAATATGTCACATTATTTTTTTATTCTTTTTCGTGATACTGTCATGAACTTCTACGTTTTTTGTGATCGTATGACGGATTTCTGTTTATGTGTCATTGTCACGTATTGGTTACTCAACTGTTTTGTCCTATTTTCTTACCATTGTTGCTTCGGTTTAGGGTTAGATTTACATAAAATGACATCCTTTCCCAAACACAACTCTAACCCTAACGCCAGGCGACAATGGTCAGAAAAAAAATCAGAAAAACTAGTATAAAACCAATACTTAAAGTGACATCCTAACGAAAACACCAAATCTAACCCTAAACCGAAGCAACAATGGTTTGAAAAAAGGAAAAAGCAGTTGAGTAGCCAATACGTGACAATAGTCCCTTTCACACATACAGTCTTTACTGGAAATTTACTGGGAAATTGCAGTAAACAGGTCATGTGTGAACAGAACCTTTCCAGTAAATAAGTGCTGCCAATTTACCAGTTACAGAAGTTGTAAGATTACCAGTAATTTACCGGTAAGCGCTATGTGTGAACGAAAAATATAGGGTCACCGGCATTTAGAACGGACGACGTCAGACCGCGCTGACAGCTTCGGGCCAATCATAACGTTTTAATACAGATAACGCTTTAACCCCCACACTGTTATGGACGTTTCTACACACACGCTTCTTAAAAGTCGAGCACACCTAAAGTTAACATCCACATTTCTTCACTGAAGTTGTTTAAAACAGCTTACCATCTATTTGCCGAATTGTTGACGTCCTTAGCACACCATCTGTGAAGCCTAATGTGCAAACTCAGGTTCCGTTTGGCGTCGCCTAACGCAATGTTGTTTGGTCACGAGCAACTTTGCGACCATCAGCCTTTGCCACAGATGTGAAAACAACTAAACACGGACAGTTGATAACCTTCTATTGCTTACAAATACAACACTGAGATCGCCGGCCGCGCGCAACAGGTAACTTCCGCTTTCTCTCCGAGTTCACCGGTATTTTGATACTGATGTGTGAATGATGTCTTGCTGGTAAAAAGACGGAATGGCACTGCGTGTGTGAACAGCACATTTTTGTATTTACTGGTAAATTCATTCTGGTAAATTCATGGTAATTTACCAGAATTACTGTGTGAAAGAGGCTAATGACACTTAGACAGAAATGCGTGATACGATCAAGAAAAAATGAGGAAATTTGTGACAGTATCACAAAAAGAATAACAAAAATTAAGTGACTGTAAGTACCTAATTTTTTTGAGACTGGGTAGCGTAAAACTGTGGACCAATCCATATTCAGTGGGAAGAGATCCGGCTCCACCCCTGGATGTTGTGTTCTGCAGTGAGGCACTACTGAATTTTACAGTAAATGCAGATAACTAAACTAGAACCTACATATTTGATCAGTTAATGGTTTCTTTGATTTGTGAATCATATGTTTAAATGAATCATGAGAATAAATGGATTTTCCAACTCTTTAACTCTATAAAGAAGATAAAGTGAGTGTGCATGCCTGCAATAAAATGTGATAAAAGATACAACGCTACTTGCTCGAAAAATGTAGCTTGTTACTGTAAAGATATTTTGATACCTAAATCTGAAAACAGCAAATCTATGGATGCTACTGCGTAATATAGTTATGTTAGTAGCATCACTAATATCAGTTAGTTAATCCTCGACACTGCTAAGGAGGAATGAATTTCCCCAAGGAAATGTATAAGGAAGCATTAAATATTAAAGGTATTGTGAATGAGCTATATCTGTAGCAGCTGACGACGATTATGTTTTTTTGTTGTTGAAACACAAATCCTGAGGGGAGTAATTTACCTTCATTACAGGGACGAGGGGGAAATATGTTTGGTACAAGCACAAAAATAACCAAATTACAAAAATATAAGCAGATATAAGAACATCCTTTACATTAAACACAAAGTTCTTGGAAGTATTTTATTTTACATGCAGACCAAAGAGGAATTTAGTCTATGGAAAAACAAATTAGAACTCGGCTTCCTTCCAAAATAAGTGCTGTTAAGGACTAACCAAGCAAATTGTCAAGCATTTATCCACGAGTTGAAACCACTTGATCTTGTTCTCGCTTGTGTGTACTTCACATTGGGTTAGAAAGAGGCTAACACGGTTTTCAAGAGAAGCTGGAGTGGCCCATTTCGAATGCCTGCCAAGATTGATGCCCGATTCCCAGCTCTGCCGATTCACTCCCCGGACTTCCTGCAAGCGACCGATTACTCAGGGACCTCTCTCCTTAGGGCACTGAACCGCTCTTAAAAAGTCACACCCTCGTACTTGCCGTCAGTCTTGTTTCCACGGATCGTAATTGCTGTGCTGACAAACAGACACAGAAGAGGCACATATGGGATGAAGAATAAAATGAAAGGATTAGCTGTGTGTCCTTCATTCTGCCTATCCAATGAATAGTTTGCATAGCTTAGCTTGCAGTAGGAAGACATAAACTGCTGAGAGCCGATGGTGATATTTATAGTGACTCCATAATTGAAAGCGATGATCTTTTATTGAAATAGGAAATTGTGTCATAATTAATTATTCACGACACATTACTCCATGTATAAATAAATTAACAGGTGCTGAAACATTACAAGTCCTGAAAGCAAAACATCTTGCAGCACCTTTAAAGAAATACTTGTATTTCACACAAAAATGTCAATTCTGTAATTGAAATTCATTTACAGAAACAAATATGCAAATTATGTAAATTGCATGTAAATTTATTCAAACCTGCATGCACTGGGTTTTTCAAAAGCATATATTTTTAAGAATTCCTAAATAAAATAATATTTAATAGTAATAATAGATTTTATTTTAAATAAATTTTATATAGTAATAAACAATTTTATTTTTGTAGGTTCCTTTAGGTGGTACAGTATTGCATTAACATCGCAAAAGGTCATGGTTTTGTTCCCAGGAAAAAACATAGTAATAAAATGTATACTTTGTAAACCACTGTAAATCACTTTGGATACAAGAGGCTGCACATGCATAAAGGCAAAAGTATGGTCCATTTTTTACGTGTACATGAGGGTCCATGTATAATATGTGTGATGTAATTTTCGTCAACAGAAAAGTGCATGCAAACTGTATTTATTTTGAAACCCTGCATACATTGAATGCATAGGTCATGCATGCGCCTATAGGAGAATCTAGTATGTAGCCCAGGAGATACATTGCATTTTGTCACACTGTGCATGCGACAAACATTTGCGTACATGTACGAGTCAAATAAACTATACTTTGCAAGGCTGTGCCTTCGACCATGTGCGTACGTTCAAGTATACGTAAAAAACATACACAGACTATACACAGGCTTAAATGTAAAGATTTACTAAACTTTATTTGATATTTTAGAGTACAGGGAATTCAAATACGCCTCAAAATAATACTTTTCACACCATTCAAAATACACCCCAATTCTGTGCAGTCTCATTGCTGGCCAAGGGCGCGAGCTCTGGACGTCAGGTGGCGTGACTGATATCTGGTCTTGCCTTGACACTCCTAACACTCCATCACACAGCCAGTGACACAGCAATGCTCGAACTCTTTCATCCATTACAGTGAAGAAAATTAGCTCTCAACACTCAAATCCACTGTATTCCAGCGGATTAACACAGCTGAGCGGGAGCACAGAGGGGGCTTTAGTATCTGATTCAAACTGGATCAATTTCATACGTGTTCACGATGGAAAAGCTTTGGCTTACTGAAAACTTGAGCTCTAAACTTTTTTCTTTATCTCAGGAGCTGGTTTACCGTCTGAACAACTGGAGTTGTTTTTCCAAATTAGGACGGCAACAAGGAACAACAAAGTGAACCAGGTAGATAAATATGCTCTGAATGTTTCTGTGTCAAAAAGTTTTTCCTGTCAAAATATACAATAATCTTTGAGAATCTTTTGCTTATAGTTTCATGAAAATTATTGGGTGTGGTGACTCGGTTGCCTTTAGGTTAGTGTTTTAAGTGTGTTTTTCTTTGATAGACTGGTCATCAGTTTAGGCAGTGTTGTCTGCATACGGCTGAGATGCTGGGATATGTTCCTCCTAGACCCTGCAAACGGGAATGGATAATGGATGGATGGATATTATGTATGGTTTGCTTTTATTATTTTTGGAGTTTATTGTGAAAGGCTGACATTGATGTTTGTGATAACTTCACCTGTAGATGCAGATAATATCTCACAGATGAAGCTTCTTGTGGACAAGGTCAGGAGAACTCCTGGAAAAAAAGCGATGCACTACATTTATACTGTATATATATTCGATCCGAGCTTGTTTGGGTAGAGTGTGTTTTTTAATTTACCAGGCTATAAAGATGTGTGTGACCTTTGCACGGTCCACGCTTAGTCTGGACTGGTGGCTGTGGGCACATTGATTAACTGGCAAAAGAAACAAATGACTTTCCTCATACAGCAATTACTACCAACATCTGAAAGAGACCCCGAGATATGTGTTTTTCAAATGAAATAATGGTGAAAACACAGGGGACCTTGCAGGGCTAGTTCTGAGGTGACAAACAAACCAACGGGAAAGTAGCTGGCGACTGTAGGCTTGATGAATCACAAACAAATAAGAATTTACAAAAACAGTCACATTCAATACCTGTATATGATTTGATTTTGGTCTCCTCCTATAAATACTGGGGAAACTATAAATTGGTATTTATATAGACACCTCTTTGTGATGTAAATCAGAAATCAACCAGTCCATTATGCAAACTATGTCCCATTTTAAAAAAAGTTATGAGTTTGTAAAATATGAAAGTGTCAAAATGTTCAGTTTTGGGTGAATCTTGATAAATATGGGTAGCCTAACAACTCTTATTTGAGAACAATATGTATCTCATGTTAAAAATGTGATTTTGACCATATGCATCTTAGCACACGCCAATAACCATCAAACCTGTTATGCGTTAAGTATGTGGAAGCTTTGTGTCCTTTATTGGTGTTGAAATGGAGAACTGTTAAACTGCTAATATGTACCACTTAAACCTCATTCACACAGCGCTTTGGTCTTAGAAAATACCCGTAAAATTGGCAGACAAGCTTTGGTGTGAACGCAATCAGGTCTCGAAAATCTTCTGGGATCATTCCCGGAAAGAACGTCACTGTCACGTATTGGTTACTCAACTTTTTTGTCCTAATTTCTTACCATTGTCGCTTCGGTTTAGGGTAAGATTTATATAAAATGACATCCCTACCCAAACCCAACTCTAACGCCAACGTCAGGCGACATTTGGTTAAAGTTTAGAAAATATAAAATAATAAGTCTTGTATCTTTTTTTTATAAACCAATACTTAAAATGACATACTAACGCAAGCACCAAATCTAACCCTAAACCGAAGCGACAATGGTTTGAAAATAGGACAAAAGTTGAGTAACCAATACGTGACAGTGACACAAACAGAAAAGCGTGACATGCTCACGTTCAAACGTGGCGAAACGTGACATTGTCACGTTGGTCCATACGTGCCTATAGATACATAATTTCGTGATATAAGGTTGTGCCATAAGATACCCAGAAAACCCTCAGTGTGAAAAAGACTCAGACACAATGCCGTAATGGGCATGTCATAGTGAGGACGCGCGTGTCACCGCAACAATGAAGTTATGGTTCAGCTCTTTAAAATGAGGGATTTACATGCAGATCAACATTCACAACGAGAAATGTCTGCACTAAAGCATAGACTGCAAAAAAAGATGGACGATGCACGTTCGCTCTCTTCCATTGGTGAAAGCTGAAGCCGCCAGTTTCCCGATACGGCGCTGACATCTTCGGTCTTTAAACACTTTAAACACATCACGTGTCTTTCCGGGTATAAACGCACACACAGATTCTGGCAAATTATTGGCAGTGTGAATGAACAAAAAATCGAACGATTCCGGAAAATCCCGGGTGCATTTTCCGTGTATTTTCCGGAATGCCTGTGTGAAAAGGTCTTTAGATACACAAATAAATACATACATACATACATACACACATACATATATATATATATATACATTTGGTAACAATATGTACCTTTAAGGTACTAATATGACCTCTTTAGGTGCAGAGGAGAACTTTTTGAAAGGATATTGCCCCAGCGACAGCTAGGGACCATTTTTGTTGATTTCTTTTCTGACAGTGTACGAAAACAATTGGCAGAGAGCAAGCCAGATCTCTTTGGATCACTTATTTACTACATCCACAGAAAATGTCTCCAGTTCACTTGTAACAGAGATTTCATGATCAGAGAGTATCTTTTGTCATTCTATGAAAGTGATATATGAACATTTTCATCAGCTATTTATTATTAAAGTAGTTTATTAGGCATATATGAAAACATCAGACACATACTGCACTTGTTCTTCAGAACGACTTTAGTTAAATGTCATTTATTGTGTTGTAAACATCAAACTTTGCAGCGTCTGACATGCAATTTTGACTTAAATGCTCTTTAATCCATCCAAGCCAAACCGGGATTAAACTAGTAAAATCAAATAAACAGATGGAAATCTCCTGAAATTAGAGTATAGCTGCTTCCTCCGAGTACTAAAATCTATCAGCAGCTTTACTTTACCAGCGTTAAGCAGGACAACAAGCTGTTCTTTTATGTTAGCAACATGTAATCCCTTGAAATGTATAATCTGTGCAAAAACGCCAGAAAACTGATTAAGGTTTCATTTTAGGGGAACGACTGCTGCTCTTAATTAATTGCGTTTAACGGCCCAATGAGGAATTAGTTTGATTTGTTTGTTATCCGGATGTCTTTTTTTTACAAAGCACAAGGGATCGTCTCCATGGATGTGTATGTAAATGTGTGTGCTCGTGTATCTGTTTGTGCGAGCTATGAGTTTGTTCGCGCGAGTGGGTGTTTACACGACTGCTGTTGTTTTTGCCCTTCTATGTGTAAATGCCAGTCAATCCCAGATGAGCGGGCATTAGTCTGTATTGAGCATGTACCGCACTGGGACCAGATGCCACGTAACACGTCTGTTATTAGGTGTACTGTACAGGTGGCTCTCTTGGCAACCTCGGCCATGGGAATTTGGCTAATTAAGCAAGGACAACAGCAGATAAATCTCAGCATTCCTAAGAGACCTGGCAAACAACATGAGCTTTTCTATGAAGCCCAAAGCATTTCAAATAGTTCCCAAATTTCCAGTTTGTGTCTAGGGTCCTTGAAACTCCAACATGAAATGAAATGTCTGGCATGTCATGTTTCTGGAATGTTCTGATGGGTTTGAAGGAATATACAATGGCATCTAAAAGTCTAAGACTGAAAATCTGCTGATAATATATAGTAACTTTTAATGAGAAAATGTTGAAAAAATGCTAAATAAAAACATTTTCATTGGTGGTCCATATGGACCATATAAAGTTCCAATGAGAAAAAATAAACGAGAGACAAAAAACCCAGGTCTGTTTGTCACAAAACGCACCAGCTCTCTTAAAATACAGATGTAGATATATTTACAGATGGTTCAACATGAGCCACGAATCCCTTATTAAAATGACATGTGCACATGACATCACGAAATCGTGTCTAATCTGCCAGCGCTGTGAACACACCATCAGGACAGAATGTAATCACACCTCAAATGGTCGTCACACAGTGTACAGATCAACTGACTCATGAAACATGTTTGTATGCGTAACATTTATACCACGACTGTATGACATTCTCTGTATAAGAATCCTCCAGCACTGCGTTAAGCTGTTTCTCAATCACACAGACAGGTTGTTTATCTGTGTGTCCTGAGAGGGTGCGAAAGTGATTCGGTCAAGCAGTCTCACCCCATCCCATCTCACCCCTCCCAGCAGCTCTTTGCCCTTTTCTGGCCTGCGCTGAGGCTGCCCACCTGCCTGTGAAATGGAAATCATCAACTATCCAAAGCTGCCTAGAAAGCCATAAAATATGCCACCGTTTCAGGTCAGAGTTGGAACTGGTTGTAGTTTGAAGGGTTTACTTATATAGAATACAATCGATTTTTTACCTACACAATGCTGTTGTTTAAAAGTAGTAGTAGTAGTAGTAATATACAGGCAACTCGTAATGTTTTATTACATGACAGAGAAGAAGAGTGTGTAAAATAGTTTTTTATTTAATATAGATTTAATATTACTTTAACACTTTCTAGGAAGCCTATGCTTATAATGAATTGTAACCCCCTTTATAATAATTTATAGGCCTTATTACTTTTCTATAAATATATTTATAAACACACAACAACACCTATACCCCATTATAAGAACAGTATAGTTACATTTATAATATCGTCGCTGTCTGATGAAAACCACGTATGTCCATTTTGCCGATTTTGAGATTTTTCAACGGATTGAATGTCCAGGTTCATTTCCGTATACAGTATGCTTCACATATCTAAATGGCCAATGAAAAGTTGTGAAATCATGTCATCTGATTTTCACGTATATCCATTTGGTGTTAAAGCTGTCAATCACGCCACGTATCTCCCGCCCTGTGGAAGCATTTCGCCGGTCTCGTGAAGTTTCATCGAAGCTCAGGACTGGATAGCTGAATAAACACAGCCTGGTGAGACGATTCACGCGTTTATATGCGTACTTTTCCCCTGCAGATCGGATCACAGATCGGAGTACACCACCCCCTTCAATACGTTCCAAATTTGCATCCGATCGTCCTCATTCGTATTGATTAAGGTGTTTACATGAAGGCTTTTCAATACAATCGAGCCATCAATGTGATTACAAAGGGATTATTTGGTTGCATGTAAACGTACCTACTGACTTTCCTTCATCAAGGTAAACGTTTCCCCCCTGGCACCAGACGTACATCTAGGAGTGACAACATTACGGTAGGACTGTGCAAACAAAGTATCTGTCTAGCATTACCATGTCAGTGTGTTGATTCATTGTCCCTTCATAGTTTGCAAGATACAGTTAATAAATGTATAATTAATATTAAATAAACTAAGCGTATTTAATAAACCAAGAGGTAGGCCATTTAATAAACTGAGCGTTTTCATCTGTCAATATGAAACGCGACTTGGCCATTCTAATTAATGATCGGAAGAACGCGTATCGACCACCGTTACTGTAAAATATGCACGTATGTCCATTTAAACTAAATTTTGGTCAAATGTGGATTATATCATTACACTGGCAAGAATATGGTTACATGTAAAGATGCTGTACCAAGTATGACAACGCTACATTCAACTGCTTTTGAAATACGATGTTTTTTTCACTTCCTGAAAAAAACTTTTTGGACATACGTGAGTTTCATCGGGCAGCGACGATATGTTTATTATTACTTATAAGTGATGCATTTGCTCTGATATATAACTACTCAGTCGTATACTTCCATTGGGGTATTTATAAAAATGCAGCTTGCATTGCTATTATGTCATTATATTATAGTTACTACTTACTTAATCATGCAGATTCACTTCTATAGTATAACTGATTTGATTTATATTGTTATAACCATGTTATAAGTTAACTATTATGAGTCATAATGCAGTTATTAACCTCTATACATGCATTATTGATGGCTTTAAGTAAAGTGAACTCATTTCCATAGTTTATCTGCAAATTTTAAAATAATGCCTATAATGAAGTAATGAAAAAATCCTTTACAAACAGATGTGATTTACATGCTAGTAAAAAACATTTTTTTTTTTTAAGTTTTATAAATACATCAAACCACAATATGCAATATGCTGAGGAGATATAGATTTCAAAATTCAAAAAGAAGTCAAAATTCCCATTAATGACCTTTTTTAAAAAATTACTTTATTATAGGCATTATTTTTAAATTTTGCTAATTAATTATTGAAAATAGATAACGAATACCATAATAAGTAACTCACAGCAAGGCTATTTTAGATATCATCTTCATGATTTTCTAACATTTGGATTAGGAGAACTGTATCCTATGCTTTCACTTTACTTAAAGCCATCAATAATGCATTTATGACTCCTATTAAGTAACTTATAACATGGTTATAACAATATAAATCAAATAAGTTATTTAAAATAGAACTAAATCTGTATGATAAATTAAGTCGTATACAATATAATGACAATATAACAATGCAGTCTGCACTTTTATAAATACCCTCATGGAAGTTTACAACTGAGTAGTAATAAATCAGTGTATAGTGGAGTATGAGCATGCACATTGAAATTCAAATGCATCACTTATAGGTAATAATAAAAATATTATAAATGTATCTACACTCTAAAAAGAAACGGTACTAAATAGCACCAAAAGTGGTTCTTTGCTCGTAATCATAGAAGAACCTTTTTTAGTGCCATATAGCACCGGTGAAACACCTGTGAAGCACTAGTGTAGAACAACATAGTGCTATGTAGAACCATATGTGGTGCTATATGGCCCCCATATGGTTCTACACAGGTGCTTCGCCGGCGCAATATGGCACTAAAAATGTTTCTTCTATGATTACGAGCAAAGAAACACTTTTGGTGCTATATAGCACCATTTGTTTTTAGAATACTGTTCTTATAATGGGGTATACATGGTGTTTTGTCTTTATAAATATATTTATAGAATAGTAATAACTGCCTATAAATAATTATAAAGGGGGTTATAATTTATTATAAGTAGGAATGCACCGATAGGATTTTTTTTGGGCCGATACCGATTTAAACAGGCAACTTCTGGCCGATACCTATACCGATATTAAACACTTGTATATAATACTATACAGTTGGTCTATTAGCTAGTTTATTTCTGCATTAAATTATTTTTACTGAACATGGATTGAATCTAATTAACATTCAACTGAGGCACAAATTAAGCTAAAACAAATATAATAAGACTGCATGACAACCTTCAAAGGTGGTTTTTGCTATTCAGCATTTATTTTATTAACAACATTAACTCATTTTTTACATATAATGGATTTCTTTATGCAGTTAATTAATAAACAATCGGTAGTGGCTTTTCTTGTGCTATTGCCAATATGCCGATTGTTTCAAATTCATCAAAAATCGGCCGATAAATATCGGCGGCCGATACATCTGTGCATCACTATTTATAAGCATGGGCTTCATAGAAAGTGTTACCAATATTACATTTTGCATGTATTGCATTTGCCACATGGGTTATAAAATTGTGACCCTAGAATCTTCTGTAGTTATATCATTTTCTTCGTTTGCTCCCAGGCTCTGGAAAATTCTTCCCATTGAGATTCGACAGGCCGACTCTCTAGTACTTTTAAATCCACACTTAAAACGTATTTTTTTAGGCTAGCTTATAAGTGATTTTATTCCCTTTGTATGCATCTTCTTTTATATGTTCTTAAATTTGATGTTTGTGTATTTTATAATGTATTTTTTATGATTCTGTAAAGCGCTTTGAGATGCAAATTTAAAGGCGCTATATAAAATAAAGTTTATTATTATTATTATATCACGTGTGGCTGCATGAGGCGCAATGATAATACGCATTGTACGAAAATAGTCCTCTGCTATTGAAAGTTACCAAGGGGACTATTTTCACTGTGCCTCCTGCAGCTATGGTATGGCAGCATAGTTGTATTTTTACACCAGAATGAGAGTATAGTTCCTAGCCATATCGGCTTAGAAAATCTCAACGTTTAATTTTTTGTCGTTCTTACAATGTAACTACAGAAGAGTCAAGTTTTAAATATTTTTTTTTTTAGGAAAAATATCAAAACTATTTGGTTATTTTTGAGGGCAATGCTAATGGTCTAATCAGATGCAATGGATTATGCTAAGCTATGCTAAAAGTCGTAGCGCCAAACCCGGATATTGGCTGAATGGATTCCAAAAAGGTACAAATCAAATGTTTCACTCTAGGGGAGCTGGAAAATGAGAATATTTCCAAAAAAAGTGGAGTGTCCCTTTAAGTAATAAGGAATAAAAGTCAGGCATATCTAACAGCGTCTTTCCAATCTGATCTGAAGTGTCCATGCAGCAGATTTTAGTACAAACTGTTTTATGAATCTGAAACAGCGAGTTGTGAAGAGAGGTTATTATTAAAGAATGAGAGATGTAAAAACTTTATTGGCCCAACAGCAAACCCATAGCCCATGTCTTATTTAATCCACATGCATTGAAAGTGCAAGGAAAGTTCATTTCTTAAAAGCAACAGAATTTTAAAGGTCAGAACGAGGGTCCAAAAAAAGATGAAAAGACTGTTTTAACACAAAACATTTAAAGTGGACCACAGGGGAAACAATAAAATAATAATAAAATCGTAAGGTCAGATGGAAAAAGCTTTTGCAAAATTTCACTTTTAACAGTGTCATTGCTTTTGTACTGTACCACCACAGCCTTTTGTAGGCTGAAAAGAAGGTAAACAATATTTGGTCTGGACTAGGGTGAAGTAAGGTTAAGATGGACAGAAATAGGTTCATTCCTTCACTCCAGAACCAGTGGACATGATAAGGACCACATAACTGTATTACAACGCTAGGCCAGGTCAGGAGGGCATCACGGCACACAGGATATTCAGGCAGACAAACTGGCAGGATTTCGGTGGCAAATACCCAGCTGTTCCCGTGGCAAGAGACGATAAAATGGGCAAATACACAAGCAGCCAGATGACCACATGGTTGAGTGGTGAGCCTAGTAGGATTACAGACAGGAAAAATGTTCAGAGCTTACAGGGCAGAGGAGATGCCGAATGTTTGACATGCGGCAAGAATTACTCTCAGATTAGAGGTACAACATACAGCCAAGGCGAAGCTTTATGGAAATACGGCCAAACAAATTCTGGTTCGCAAATAAAGAAAGCAAAAAAGAGGATTAGAGGGTGAATCCCTTTACTCGAGATTTCTTAGGCAACTTTAATTTTGTTTTCACATTCAAAGCGAATTAATGTGTATTAAAACATAGCGATGATAACCAGACCTGCCATTTGGGGCGATGCTAAAAATTGTCAGCGAAACACGTGTCAGTCTAATTCCACGGTTCCCAATGCTCAAGTGCGACCTTTGTCAAAATTGCAGCGTGTCAGTCCTCCGCCCGCCCCACAACGCACAGCGCCCGTCTGCGTTATAGATGTCACACTTCTAACGCTGAAGAAATCTTAATGTTCCACTTTCATGCATGGCACTCACCTTGGCTAATGGCTAAGCTGCCATGACCGCTTTGCATTTTCTGTACTAAGCTCAATTCGCCATTGCCTTTTCGTCTCTGACAGGAGAGTTTTTTTACTCCTGTTCCAAATCGAAAACACACACTCACAAATATACACGTAAATACACAGGAACGGGCACAACCAAGCTGCCTTTGTTTCCCAAACCCAATTTGTTCCTGCCAATATCGGTCTGATGGATGGCTTTTTATTGTCATGCCATGGCGACAGATTGAAAGATTTCCTTGCTGTTTCCTCGCTGTTGTGTGTGCACCAACATTTGCCCTGGATTTAATCAAAAGCAGGCAGACGCGCGCCCATTCATACACACACACACACAGAGTGATGGAATTGGCAAAAATTCGCATGGATCAGAAAGGCCGATGATACAGAAAAAACTGAGAGAGAGAGAGAGAAAAAGAAAGAGAATGAGAGGCCTTGATTCCAAATAAGGATTTTATCTTCTTCTTTTTTTGCCCATTTTTGCATTTGAAACAAAACAGATCCAGTACTGATAGCATTTCACCTGCCGCCTCACGTTTTCTCCCTGCTCTCATGTTCAGCCGCTCTGATTATCTGGTCTTATACCGAGAGCAAACAAATGAAAAGAGGATTAAAAGATATCTCCATCACAAGCTGCACCCTTTCCAAAACGCCTGCCTGTCATTCTCGCTGCATGCAGCAAGAAGCTTTCAATTTATTTCCCTCCCTTGTACAGGGGGCTGATTCATGCAGGCAGAGGTCACGGGGGATGCAGCCTACCCGCTGCTGCGAACGGGCCCACATCTCTCCAACATCTTCATGATGAAAGTGTCAGAGCAACAGGTAGATGTGGGTGATATATGGTCTGAAGCAATGACTAGCTAAAAAGATGGTTAGTTTGGCCAAAAAATGAATTTCCTTCACAATTTACTCACCATGCCTTTCCAAACCCTGTCTTTCTTTGTGAAGAAAAAAACTGAAGAATGTTCACTGAGCCTTTTTATCCATAAAATGAAAGTAAATGGGTGCTGATCCCACTGAAAAATCCAACATAAGCTGGTGAGCTGGTTTTAGCTGGTCTCTTGGTTTAAGCTTGTTTTGCTGGTGTAGCAAGCTGGTCTAGCTGTGTTTTGGTCACTTTTTAAGCTGGTCTAGCTGGACTTAGCTGGTCAGGCTGGAAGGCCAGCTGACCCACCAGCATGACTAGCTTTGTTAGGCTGGGAGGACCCGCGTAAACCAGCTAGTGCCACCTTAAACCAGCTAAAACCAGCTACCAGCTTATGCTGGTCTTAGCTGGATTTTATAGTAGGGGAGTGTGCCACAATAGAAAGTTATTTGGGATTAAGAACAATATTAATTAATAATGACAGAATTTTTATATTTTACTGTTTATGCCGCCACAAATACTGTAGTACATGAAAAATGGTCAGCGAGCAGCACTACCTTTTTAGCTGACACTTCTGGGTGCTTTATTTGGTATTAACTCTTTCCCCGCCATTGACAAGTTATCTCGTCAATTAAGAGAAAACACTTGCATAAAAAGCTAAAACATTATTTACTCATTTTAAACTCTGTGTATGTTTTGATAATAGTTCTGAATCTGATCTCTTAACAAAATTCCTTCACAAAAATGCAACTATTTCAGCTTTTTGCTAGAATTTTTTTAACTCTATCCCCCGCAATTGACGAGATAACTCGTCAATTAAGAGAAACCGCTTCCCTGCCAATGACGTGAATTTCCGGCTTTCTGCAATACCGCTATTATCCAAGAGGTAGCGCACTTTTGCAACTTATACAACCCGGTAGTAAAGCCTCACTTGAAAGAGAAAAAACTCTGTGTATGTTTTAAAGATCGCTCTGCATCTGATCTCTATCAAAAGTCCTTCACAAAAAAATTATTATCTCAGCTTTTTGCACAAAATTGGGTGTTTTTGAAGAAACCTACCTATATTTGAGAGAACTAACTTGATAAAAAGAGAACTAATTAAGGTAGGATAAAACAGGCAGGGGGTCTGTTCTTTCATTTGATATATTCTTTGTTTATATATTTAAAGAACATTTTCTGGAAGGCATTAAACTTTTGTGAAAATCATGAAAAAATGCTGGCGCTCACTGGCCAAACTAGAAGATATTTATTAAAGACCCATTGACTTGCAATGCACAGCTTTTTTCAATACGCTACAAATTTCCACAGAAACAGGAAGCGCAGGGCCGGAGGGCATTTTGGGCACGCGCAGTTGGCGCCCAAGTGACGGGAAGAAAATGTCATTTAAAATCTAAATAATGATATAGTTGTTCAAGCGCAAATAACCCAGCACTGCATCGAGCAGACTGTGGGTGGCAGTAGTCGCCGTAGCTCATAATGAGTGAGAAAAGCAGCAGTGAACAGTTGATATATCAGATGTTGTTTTTTACAGTGTGCAAAAATAATAAACAAATTAATATTTGTTGCTTTTAAACAAACAGTTTGCTAATTTATAAAAAATAGTCAACCAGATGCATGACACTGAGTGGACTGACTTGCTACAGTAGTTTAACTGCATTATTTTATGAGTAGCTTGTAAAAGCTGCAATTTCAAAGTAGCTTACCTTAATGACGGTCTGAAGCCTAAGGTAGATGGAAAAGTGCGTATTAACACTCGTGCACTTTAACGTACACACACACTGAAAGCTCATGTACTCCTCCGTTCCCCGGCACTAACACAGAGAGAATATGTGGCCCCGGGGTCCCAACCGTAATCTCACATTGCATAGTAACGATGGGGGGAAATGAATCCCTCTCCCCCTCGGCACTCGGAAGGCTCTTTGAGTCAGCTTGATTTCTTTCTCTCTTCGCTGGCTGTGGGAGGAAGGACTCCTTTGTGCAAGCCCACACAGCCTTAAAGCTTTGGATACATTTTATAATGTGCGTGTGAGCATCTTCACGTGTTCGTGCGAAAGAAAACGGGGCTACAATTTATCTATTTGGTGTAGGTTGTGTGGGTGTAGGTGCTTTGTGGAAACTGGGCCACGGTAATGACAGCACTTATATAGTGTAATAATAACATTATACAGAGAATGAAAACAAGGCTAAATCACATTTTTACACTCCATAGAGATAGCCAGAGTCTTAAACCGAATGATAATTTTCTCTCTTCTCCCCCTGCTTTGTTTTTATCTTCCCACAAGTGGAACGCAGATGAGAGTTGAGTTGAAAGCGAGTCTTCTTATCATTATGAAGCTGACATGATTTGATCAAGCCGGCATCACTATGCTAATTTTAAATTCATAAGTTCTGAACAGGTGTAGACAGTTTCATGCCAGAACGGTCATTACGTAGGGAATAGACGTAAAGAAACTCTGCTAAAAGTTTAATACACCACCTACTGTATTTCCTTCTGTCAGAATAACTATGAAAATGTGTGATGTATTTCTTATGTTGCCTACATAATACGTCAATAAAAAATAACAACCAGATAAATAAATGAACCAATGCGTCAATTAAACTTTCTACCAATAAATCAGCCTTTACTGATTAATTTAATGATGTGACTGTAAAAAACAGTTAAGCTCTAGAAAGTCTGGCCGTGCAAGGGACGGCAATGTTCCTGGTGCCATTTCTTTCATCTTCTCCCCCTCTTACGCTGCATCTCACCTTGGCTGTCTCATTCACACCTCAAGCACCAGTCAAACTATAATCATTCCAACCCTGATTTCCTGCCATTTTGCTACCGAGGGGCTGTTTGATAGGGACGATCAGTTTCATTCATTATTTATTTTGAAGGTGCGTGTGTGCATCCGCGTCCTGTGTGCTCTCTCTACAGAGTGATTAGCGGTGGAGATTACCTTAATTAAACTTAAGCCGTGTATCCACACTACTACATTTTGCCCTCGGGGTCTTTGCGCATCTTCAAAATTGCCTGGAAGCTTGCAGATCACTGTGCCGGCACATCATGCTCTTCCTCTTTCTCATGAAACCTGATCCCTTAATAGCAAGCCTGAAGCTACCATTAAAAATACTTCTGCCACTTGAATGAACTTTGGCCGTTGTATAAGCTCATCGAGTTGCACTGTAATAACATAATCATCGCGAGCGCTGATGTGCAATTATTTGTAATTCTACCTCCATGTCGGACAAAGGTGGAAACATTTTGCATTCTGAATGTCACGTTTTACGTTTGCAAACATGGTATTAAAGGGCATTGGATTGCTATGTTTGTAATAGCACAAATACTGTCATACTGCTATAATGATTTTTGTATAGAATTTCAGCAGTAGCGCTGTATCTCACAATGCAATGCGCCTGATGCTACAGTACATTTTTATTTAAAGGTATAATGTGTTTCTAGAAGCAAAATATTACGAATCGCAACCTACCTCAATTTCGAAATGCAATGAGGATCTACGGTAGCAAACATGTCATTGTCTGAGACAACGTAGGGACGAAATGCGCTCTGTAGAACTATTTGTCCGTTTATGGATATTGTAGAAACATGACAGTAAATTCCATGTAAGGGGACCCACGGTGTATATCAGAGCCGACCCAAGCCTTTATGGGGCCCTAAGCAGAATTTATTTGGGAGGGCCCCTTCGTGCCACCAATACGATTGATTGACTTGTATATTAACTCTTTCACCACCATTGACGAGATATCTCGCCAATTAAGAGAAAACTCTTCCCCGCCAATGACGAGATTTTCCGTCTTTCCGCAATACTGCTATTATCAACCAGGTGGCGCCCTTCTGCAACTTTTTAAACCCGGAAGTATTGCCCTATGGCAAGCGGCTGCATGTCCGTGTTTGTTTTAAAGATCGCTCTGAATGGGATCTCTACTAAAAGTCTGTCACAAAAATGGAATTATCTCAGCTTTTTGCTCAAAATGTGGTGTTTTTGCAGAAACCTACCCATATTCAAAAGCTGATTACAAAAGAACCACTGAAGGTAGGATGAAACGTTTTTTTTTTTTTTTGAAAGCAGAGGGACTGTTCTTTCATTTGATGGATGAAATGTTTATATATTTAAAGAAGAACATTTTCTGGAAGGCATTAAACTTTGGTGAAAATCATGAAAAACGCTGGCGCTGGCTGGCAACTTTTTAAAAAAACGCTGGCGGTGAAAGAGTTAATATATTATTATATTATATAATATATTATTATATTATATAATTACCACAATGGTTCCCCGCTGACATTCATATAAAAAACGAAAAATAATTAAATTAAATATTAAAATGTCATTTTGTGTGCTCTTGGGGGGCCCCTGGTGGCTTGGGGGCTTAGTTCACTTATGCCTTTGCCTTTGGCCGGTGTATATTGATAAAAACGGCTCATTCTAAGGTAATAAAAACATAACGCTTCATTATGTAAGGTTTTTATACACCACTGATAATATAGTTATGTATTTTACAATGCATTTCTGTCAAGAGATCCACCTAAAAGTTACACATTGGAAATAATTGACTACAGTGTGTTCCTTACTGTAAAAGCTGGGACAATAGCTGAGTTTCCATCAAAACAATCTTTATAAATTTGCAAAAAAAGAAAAACAAAGAAATGCTTTTCCATCTCCCATTATTCACATATACTCTTTTTCACATAAGGCAAAAACTAGTGATGGGATGAGACCGCCTATGCCAAGTCAAGGCCGAGTCTTTGAAGGGCCGAGGCCGAGTCGAGACCGAGTCAGTTGGTTTTCAAATACAGTCGAGTCCGAGTCAAGATCGAGTCCTTTAGGAGTCGAGGCCGAGTCAAGACCAAGACCATAAAAACAGGTCAGTTTTCATATTCATGATTTAATATCACCCCAGTTAATAATCAACAGTCAGGCCTACAGACTAAGCTAGATTTGGAATTGTTTAGAGGAGCAGTCTTAACATCTTAATATGGACTATGCTTTTACTATCATTAAAGAAATCCCTACCACATGCATCATCTTCTGCCTATTTTCTAGAGATAAATAAACGGCAGTATCTTTGCATTGCACCATGGGATGTCATTTTCAAATAATGCCCGTCAACATTGCATTTTATTATTATTGTTATGTGTTGTGTGTTTTTTATATGAACATTAAAAGAATGCGTTGGTCTCGAGGACTCGGTCTGACATTACGAGTCCTTCTCCTCCCACTGTGAAAGCAGAAATTGGTCTCGAGACCGGACTCGAGTACTACATCACTAGCAAAAACCACCTCAAGCAAGCATATACACTTTTTTTGTGAATTAAGGGAGTTTAATTTAAAAATTAAATGCGTTTTTAATGCGATACTTCAAAATGCGCATAAAATCTGGACGATTGAAACATGACTAATGAGGTCATGTGCATTGCTAATTAAGCAATATCGCTCGAGTAGGAGTGTGATATAGCTCTAAATCATCATGGCTGTGATTAGGCCAGAGGCACGAGGCCGTAGGCCGAGTGCTGGAGGCAATCACAGCCGTGATGTTATAGAGCTATATCACACGACTCCGAGAGCGATATTGCTTTTATACAACAGTTCGACGGCACACGTTTGAAAAAACGAAAACTAGAAAACAACAACGGAGTTATTTTAAAAGCCTCTTTGTTTGAGAACTACTACTTCCGCCACGGATTTGAGGGCGGCCAGAATGACAGGTAAAACTTTCGGCTGCTTTGAAGCTCATAACAACTCAATGGACGGAAAAGCCGTTACTTTATATTACCGTTTCTTGGTCACAAAGTGTAGTTTTAAGATTAGTTCAGTCGAGAATGTATATGTATTATATTTAAATCTGCAGTCGATTAGTAAAGATAGCGCCTGTTTAAACGTTTGCTTAGTGAGATTCGGTACGAATGAGAACCAAAGCATGAGTGGACGTCAGTGTTCACTCGCCCCGCTGACCACCGTCCTCTCTGGGCTACATCTCTGACAGAGATTCCCTGGCTCTCATGTTGGCCTTGTTTGTTTATGATTGTCAAAATTAGATCAAATCAGCAGTATTTGGTGTCATGATCAAACTATTACTTGTTTTTTTATTCATATTTAGTGTCTTTTGTGTTGTTATTGTTTTGGCGTGAGGTAAAAGTTAATAAAACTACACTTGTATAACGTTACTATTGCTTTCTCATTTATTCTTAACGCGATACGAGCACTCGATTATTATTATTAAACTTTGTTCTTGTCAGTACTATATAAAACGTTTTTTTAAAGGTGTTCGAGAGATGTTTTTGCATGCTGCTTATAAATATACCAGCGGCGATATCTCATAACATGTTTTAATAGTCACGTCACGATAAAGTAAATCATCAATGTCCACATTTAAAAGCTGCGGTGCTTACCTGCAGTTCCACGGTGTTTTTGCGTTCTGATAAGAGATATAGCTCCAGAAAAAAAACGAGTGTTTATATTCCTCGTTCCAAGTGTTAATCGTCCACACGATGTGACAAGACATTTCTCCCATTAACTTTAACATAACATCCAAGAGCGCTGATCTTTGACGGAATAATAACTTCCGATTTGGGATTCACAGACTGATTTATGAGCTAACGTTAGTAAAATAATGAGACACACGGAGAGTGTTTCAAAACAGGGCGTCTGTGTTTTTCCATTCAGAGATGAGCCTGCTTAGGACCTCCATTCACTAGGTGGCGGAATAATACCAAAGGTGAAGTGGGTACAGTGCCGTTATCAGCACAATATCGCATAGCTCTTAGCCAATCAGATTCGAGAACCAGAAAGAACTGTTGTATAAAATATATTATAACATATTCTTACTTAAAGCAAAAAAGAAACTTCAATTTTGATTTCATGGGAAGATAAAGTCAGCCTACTTTAAATTACATACAGTATAGCCAACACAATAAAGTCATGTGCATTTTTAAAATATAGATAAAAATGCAGATTTCAAAACATATTCCACATTTTATAACCAGTTAATTTTATTAGTTAAGACAAGACAAGACTGACAACAATGTAGCATACTATAATGGAAATACGCTTTTTAATTACTGCACTAGTTCTTCAAGTAGGCAGTATACTATATACACTACACGCTATTTAATAGCAAACTAGCACTCTGTTGAAGACACATCCAGTTATCACTAAAGCCCAGAGTAACTATATCACTTTACTTAATACAGTTTCATGTGATATGCTGTAGCATGTGAGCCATTTCCTTTAACCACTGTTGTGTTTCATGAAAGAAGTAACATGAAGATCTTTTTTGAACATCACGAGTGGTAGACACTTTTCATCCCAGCTATTAGGAATAAGGGGTACAGCATTCAGCCAAAGAAGTAAAATAGTATTTTGCTGGATACCAACTGTATGCTGTTGAGAGCTATTTCCATTTAAGCACTTCTAGCGATCACATACGCACTACCAAAATGCTCAACTTTAACTTTTTAAAAGCACTTTTTTAAGAGCCATTATAAATATTAAAGTCTTAGTAAAACTACAGTACTGTGCTGCGGTGGATTTTAGTCTAAAGTCAATCAAACATTTCAGGTCATCTCTGAGGAAATATCTGCATACGAGAGATTGAGTTTTTTTGCATCCGTCTCTTTCCGACTGAATTTTTTATTTAGCCAGAGAGCTGCGATAATGTCCTATCATGTTTCTTTCAACAAGCGTTCTTGATGTGTGACATTTCTGTCTCTCTTCGACACAGTTTGTTATAAATGTTCAAACACACGAACCAATTGAGCGGCGAATGAGCTCCAAATAGCGCCGCGTCCTTGCGTCCGCTCCCACTGCTTGTCAAACATACAAAGATTGTCTGTGTCGTTTTCGCCTTTAACTGAGTCTTTTATCTCTAGATATCCTTTTGTTGAATGTTTCTTTCTCATCTCTTCTACATACTGTAATTCTAGAATGGAACATGGCATAGCCCAAAATTACACACTGTCATGAAACATACAAAAGTGTTGAAATTATGCGAGGAGAACAGTCATGTTTCTGTCAGATGTGGTTATTTGTGCTGCTGACATTTGGGTAATTACTCATGGCATAATCAGGGCAGGTTCACACGTTATTCCTTACAATGGAAGATTAGAGAGAGAAGAATCTAGAATAAGGAACTTCGCATATAGGCCTCCAAAAGCCTGATAGTCTTGTGTCTAAAGAAGCATTTTTAAAGCATATATCAAAAGCTAAGGAAGATAAAAGATATTTGTCTGTGTGTGACATTGATTACCTGCATGTGGTAAAGTTCTAGTAGCAAAATCTTTTAGGATGCTCTTGAAGAATGCTTGGACATTGCTATGTGGTTGCTTAGCAACCCTCCTCCCTGAAGATATTGGATATAACAGGATTGAGCACTTGTATTGCTATGAAAAGGGGACAATGCAATACGGCTGCTCTCAGGGCCGGCGTCAAGGGGGGGCATTCGCGGGCAGTGCCCCCCCGAACATGTTGTTGTGCCCCCCCTACAAAGTTTTTTATTACTTTAATATATATCAAGAATAATTAAAATAAATTAAACATTAAATGTTTCATGACTTGTAATGTAATCAAATGAGGAAAATATAGTTGATATATGTTTTCTTTAATTAAAATAGACCAGTTTCTCTGATTGGATGTATTGCCGCGTCTCACCCGTCTTACGTCTTTAGCATATTTGTGACTTGATACTAGCAATGTGTTTTTTCGCGGCATTTTATGGATCGTGTAAAATATGGATATTAGAACATTTAGAACGAACCAGCACCGCGTGCTTCATCTTCATGCAAACACAGACTGGCTCAAACTCAGAGATTAGAGGTCGAGGTGGAATTTATAAATCTACAGGACACTGTTTTAAGGAAGTTTAATGTTCTTACTCGCCGTCTTCAGCTATTTTAAAGGTAAGTTAGCGTTGTTTTAAATTACGTAAGCTTAAATGTGAAGTGTGGCTATAGACCGTTAACAGCATTACGACGTGATTATGGTAAAGCGGCTTTTTTAAAGCTAGGACGCGGTGTTTCGCTGCGCTATGAAACCCATTCATTTCAATGGCTTGCGCCGCGCGAGGGCGGTTTGTTGTTGCATCGAGCCAAGCGCGAGCGCAGCGGAGCTCAGCTTGCGCTCACTCCGCGGTCGAAGTTCAATAGTTTTGAGCATAGTTTGTGGTCTTTTGCACTTTATACGAGAAATGAGCTGACAGTCTGTACTGGTTGTATGAGTGTGTGCTTGCTGTATTTGTTGTTTTAATGTCTTGTTTTTGCAAGTTATTGTTGCTATTGCGTGCCCCCCGTTGGAAGTCGAGTGCCCCCCTGTTAGTTATGGTCTGGCGCCGGCTCTGGCTGCTCTGTATGCCTACCAGTTAAAAGAACCAATCATCAATCTGATGATTCTCTGGGGGAGGGGCTCTATACAGATTAGAGATGTCACAGTATGAAAATTTCATATCTTAAAAAGGACTGTTGTAACAGGGGACGGTTGTAACACCTTGAATTCCTCTGATCAGAAACAACATAGAGTAATGACACTCACTGTGCACATGCTCAGTTAGTTTCCCTCCATTCTTGCCATAAGAGTTATCTACAAAAGATTGTTTTGAGGTAAAAAAATCACTTTTCTTTCTGATGTACTTTTTGGGATGCTGTTATAGGATCAGATGTCTACGAATTCAAACAAGTATTATTAGAATCACTGTTTTGTAAGTTTACAATAGAAATGGCTAACAAGTAAAACTAGCAGTCAAGCCAGCTCACGTGAGATGAAAACATGGTTTGTGATACTGGGACGGTTGTAACGCACCATTTCAACTGTCCCAGTATCACCAAACAAGTTTCATATACAAGTTTTATATATTAAAAACTAATCAAGCTAAAAAACTGCATAGTTTCTATTTTCAGTATATAATTGATTCATTATGTATATTTTAGACATGTTACAACTGTCCCTGATATGCGTGGGTTCACACCAGCCGTGTTTGAGGCGTCAAATTCGCGTCGACCGCATCTAGTTTGCCGCTTGAACATTTTGACTGTGGGTTTACACCAGACGCGAGTTCAACGATTCGCGCGAGTAGATTACATACAAAGTCAATGAAAAGACGCGATCAAACGCATCCTCGCGTGGGGCGATGCGAATGCCATGATATGGGCGGCGCATTTACCGCGAAAACACACGCTATTCGCCTCAAAAGTGTCTTCGCCCAAGTTGAAAATATTCAACTCGAGCGAAAAATTCAACGTTAAATCCCGCAAGTAATCTAGAGTGAGTAATGCGATGCCCGCATTTGGTGTGTACGTAGCATGAGTTTACTCGCTTCATTCGCGCGTGAAAGCCGCACATGAAATTCTAGTCATCGAGACATTCACGTGGAAATTCGCATCATGGGAGGGGCTTCTGCGACTCCGCTCGCATCGTGTCCTCACGTCACTAGTAGAACAAGCTCCTGATGGGTTACGCGACGCATTTTTCCGCCAAAGTCCAAATCTTTCAATTCGTGTATTTGCTGCGGCAATGCTCAATTTGCGCTATTCGTGCGAACTAGACGCTTAAATGAGGCGGAATCGCGTCTACTGCGCCGCGCTTAACGTCTCATTCGTGCCGCGAGACCTCCAGACGCGCATCAACACGTCTTCAAATTGACTTAACATTGAAATCACTAATGCTTGACGCGGCTGGTGTGAACGCATCATTTCAATCGTCCCTGTACACTGGGACAGTTGTAACAATGGAGAGACTGTATTAAAATCAATTTTGCAACTTGTACATATTCCATAAAACCACTTAAATACATTGTTTCAGCAGTTGACAGATTGAAGTTTATAATATAACAAATTGGTTATTACAGTAAAAATGTATTTCTAAAAATTGCAAAAAGTGTTTTTAATTGTTGGTCAGAGAAATGTTGATTTTAGCATGTTATTTAATAGATACTGTTTTAGTGAAAGGACTTTACTTTGCATGACTGAAATAACTGCCTGGAGACGTTGCAAATGTGGCCGCCCGGTGGCGCGACATCCCTAAAGGGTCTTTGGTGGTATTCAGTTCCTTACATATTCTACTGTATGGTGTATACATGTAGCATTTTTTATTTGAACAAACCTTTGACTCTATTTATGTGGAATAGACATAGCAGTGCTTGTTTTTACAAACACCACTAATCTTCAGCCTGTTTAAAGCTACTGAATAGATATCAAGCAGCATATATACCTTATTGAGGAAAATAAGTATAATATCCGTTCTAAAAAAACTAAAGTTAATAACATACTAAAGTGAAAAAGTGGGTCCAGCTAAACACCAAACAAATGAGAGAATCAGCGGCATAGCATAACAAGCCAGCGAATAAAGCAAGAACTGCTAAATTTACCATGCAAGTGTTGCCACAAATGAACTCCCAGTGGTATTCATTCTGTGCTCACCCTAAAGAACAGAGGATGATTATATTTAACGAATAAAAAAGAGAGAGAGACATGGGAAGAAAAATTACTCTTTCTCTTTCTTCTAATGTAAAGCGCCCGTTGTTGTTGCAATGTTTTATGCGTTATTGCCTGTCACTGTCACCATCATTGAACCCAGGGAATGCTCATCTGCGAAGTAGCGTTTGTTCTGGTGGAGTGGAGACGGGAAAGGGGAAATAATTGATGCCCTGACTCATGTAGCTGATGTATGCCAGCAGCCTCGGTCTTAAGATCTTTAGAGGACTAGAAGAAAATCCCTGTTCCGTTAGCAGTTGTGACAAAGCTAGCGCTCAACTTAGTAAGAGTTCACATCTGAATTTACTGTGCATGTTTGTGTGTGTCTGTGCGTGTGGTAGACGTGACTTAATTTAACCACAGAGAGCAACAGACCCCAAAATCGGGTTTATTCCAATTAGTGAGCCAGACATTTTGAGCTGGCTAAAACAAGCTTGGTACTTAATTTATGGTTGGAAATGATGTTTACCTACTTTAAAGGCTTAGACAGTTTGTTAGAAAATGAACCTCAAAGGTGAAAGTAAAATTTAAATGTTGTTGAAGTAAAACTTTTATTATTTTTCCTGTGCAATAATGAGTTTTGACTATCTGACTTTTGCTGGAGTTGCAACATGTTTCAGGTCATAAGTTTTTCTGAGCTTTTCTGTGCTAACTGTATGAGGGATATGTTAAACTACTAATTTGGTGAAAAGTTTGCATGAGCACTCTGTGAAGTTCAGCAGGTACGCACTTATATTATTTAGTACATTTTCTTAATTAGTTAAATTTCCTAACTTTTAATTAGGGCTGTTAAATGAATGGTAATGCAAAATTAATTATACATATATTAAAAATTTGTTCTAATTTAAATGTTGTGTTAGTAACAATATTTATTTATTTATAATTTATTAGAAACTATAAATTGCAAACCTTGAATAACCAACTTTATGTTATTGCATGCAATCAAACCAGCCCCATCTAATACATACTGTAAGACCAGGGACGTCATTAGGTCATTTTTTGGGGGGGTAGCCCCCAAAAATTCTTCTCAGTCTCCCTAAAAATTTTGCTTTGTTAGCTCCATAAACTGTCATGGGATTTGTGATCGCTTCAGTCCCCTTAAAATTCATCTCTTTCCCCTCTGCGACTTTCAGCACGTTCAGCCCATTTATCTGCAATACAGTGGAATACTTCAATAAGGGGGCGGAGCTAGAGGGGTGTCCAGGGTGTCCAAATTTAAAGCGGTATTTCACTCCCTCAAATAATTATTTTCCTGATAATTGACGTGTTTATTTCGACGTGCTGCAGCACAGCATATTGTTAAAAAGAAATATTAAGAAAATATTAACATACGTTGCAAATTTTACATGATGATTTAATCGTAGGCTGGAAGAGGGTGCATAGTATTTGTCTTTCTGTGGACTGAATAAAGTCTATGCTTATAGATTGCTTTTATTCTCTTTGTACTGTTTTACAACAAAACCCGATGCAATGTTTTTATTCTTGAAGTGATCTTTTTACTGTGTTGATGAGATTAACTGTGTTGGATTGGACTGCTGCCTGAACTTGAAAACACATTGTGTGCGCGGCATGGTGCTTCCAACCTAACAATAGTGTGCATGCACAGAGCTGAATGAGTTCATGTTCGTGTCTTTTAGTTTTACGGACAAACACACAACATGTCTCAAAATAGATGTCTCAGTGAGTATCATAGTAAACAATTGATTATCTTAAACATTTTATTGCATTTGGTCTATAGGCATACTCTACCTGTTGAAGTCTCTGTCATTAAAGTTAACTAAATAAGAAAACAAGAAGAGAAAATCTTTCTAACTTTGTAACAAAGATAAATCCAAATATATCCTAGGCTTAATTACTTTTTTGCCCAAAGTGTTAAGTTTAAGGTGTGTCATAGAGTTAGATATTACAAAAGTTACTGCAGTTAACGTGAGATAAATCAGATGGGAGAAATAGAAAAGTTTAATATTCAGCCTTACATTATGTTTACATGTCAGTAATTCATGCAGTCAATGCACTATAGGAATATTTTTCTAATGTTAGGTAATATGAAGTAAACAGCAGTCATGACTTTTATTCATACTTTTTTTCATGTTATGTGCACTGTAAAAAAAATTTGCTCCCTTATTTTTTTTTTTGTTTAATCAACTCAGATTTTCAAGTCACTTCAACTTACAATTATTTATCTTGACTAGAGATGAGTTGCTACAACTTATAAAATATAGTTGAAATGTTTACTTCATTTTATAAGTTGTAGCAACACATCTCTTGTCAAGATGAATAATAATAAGTTAAAATCGCTCATAATCCTTTTAAAGTTGATTAAACAAAAAGATTAAAGCAACAAATAAACTCTACAGTGTATATGGAGCATTTGTGTAGAGAACCACTCATCTCATGTTGGTGCAAACCTGTAAGAATTTCTTTGTTCTGATGAACACAAAGGAAGAAATTTTAAGGAATATTTGTAACCAAATGTCACAAGCACCATTGGCTGCCACAGTAGAATAATATTAAAGGGATGGTTCAATGGTATTTCTGACTTATTAACACAGTTATAGAGTTGTTTCCTCATGCTAAACAAAGTGTCAAAAAAGCAGTTGGACGTGTTACAGATTATTTCTGTGCTGAATGCACTTCGCCAGGGTTCGTACAGGTTTCGGAAAGTTTTTTTCGATTACGGGTCCAGCTGACGTTTCAGGGGTTTTCTATACGTATCACTTATTTATATGGGCACTTCCCCCGGAAAACCCCGCCCACCCGTCAATCAGCAGGAGACGCTAGAACTTACAAACATTCACATCACGTGACAGCTCTCAACAATGAAATCCAGCCTTATGAACACAATGGATATAGTTTATTATCTGGTAGCAGCTGAGTTTTGCGCGTGTGTTTGATACGCTGGATTTTCCCAACCGGGTCATGAGTTGCATGCGGTAAGACTTCTGTCTTATGTTTTAAATATGCGCGTGCATATTATATAAATGACACGAACATTTAGTGAATTATAAGTTATAAGTGTTGTATAAAGTGTTGCATGACTCGTACTCGCTCCTCCCGCGTAGTGACTCCTCCTTCTTTATTTTTTTTGTATGTTATCTGAAAGATTCGGTAAAGCTAATCTTTCTTTTATAAATCTGATTAAACTAAAGACTCTTCGGAGATAAAGGATGTCATACTACTCTATAGGTACTCCAGATTAACATCAGAAATGCAGAAACAGCATGTTTTACGTGAGCTTTAATATGATGAAGGTGGATGGGGATCATGAATGGTTTGGATACAAACATTCCTCAAAATATAATCCTTCATTTTTTCATTTTCAAAGAAATTTATATGGGTTTGAAACAATATGAAAGTGAGAAAATGATGACAGAATTTTAATTTTAAAACTAAAACTTTTAATTGCAAAGAACGCCTGGATCTAACGTTTAATTATCTTTATTTTCTCAACAAATATACGGCACAGTCTGTGAAAACACAGCTAAAACCAATTTTTGTTTTCTATGTGCATAAAATCATCCTATATAATGTAAACAACATTCTGTAAAAACATAACCTTTTCACAGCGATTACGGAAAATACACAGAAAATGTGTCTGGGATTTATCTGGGATCGTTTCATTTGTGGTTCATTTACACTGCCAATGATTTTCCAAAATCTGTGCATGCATTTAAACACATACCGTAAAGATCCCGTAAAGACACGTGACGTATTTTCTCCACAGCATCTGTCAAAGAGCCAAACCATAACTTCTGGTTGCAATGACACGTGGGTCCTCACTATGGCACGCCCCCTACGGCATTGTTTATGCATCTTGTTCACACAGAATGCTTTCGGTGAATGTTACAGCAATGTTCCTAGGTCCGCTTTACGGAGCGATCCCTGAACATTAACGGGATGCGTTTGCGTTCACACAGAAGCCTTTCTGCCAATTTTACGGAAATTTTCTGGGACCAACGTGCTGTGTGAATGAGGTTCAGGGTCATGCCAAAGATTGAAATCAATGTGAAATTAATGACTGAAATCAGACTTTAGATTATGAGATGTTAGCCTGGTTTTCAAAGACAGGATCACATAATACAGCATATCTTTCAATTAGATTACAATTTTTAACACAGTTTACGGACATATTTCTGAACAATCACCTGTGATGACAATGCATTAGTCCATCTTATTTTGTTACTCTCTCTGTCTCTAGACTCTGATAGCTGCTCTCAATCTCAGTCTCTGTGCTGTCCAGATGAGCAGATGGCTTGGCAGCAGTGGTCCTCTGAGCTGTGCTTTCATGCTCACAGCATACACAGGCCATTGCTTATCCTCAAAGAGAGAACGAAGGAGAAGGGACAAAGTCAACGAGTCCACGATAACACAGCAGCTCTATTGAAATTAGGAGGACTCAAAGTGCACACTAGCTGCTTCTGCCACACGGCACCTATGGAGATGAGTGCTCCTTTAACAGTTCCTAGAAAAGGGGTTGTAATCACAAACACCAAATGACCCCAGCAGGACTCCTATCAAGGGACCCGCTCCATTAAAATGTGACAAAACAACACATAAACAAATTTGCTGTGCACAGTTGGTACGAAAGTCGCCTGTCCATTCCTGGTTTTGCTGCCTGAGTGCCTACTTGGATCGCTTCCTGGGTCCTTCTAGGTGCTTTGTTTCTGATTGTGTTGCTTTTTTAAGAATATTAGAACATTATCTCCTTGAGATGCAGAAAGGCTAGTCTGATTATCTTGACACAAGGTGATATATAATATCCTCTGAGGTTTTACTATATCATTTATATCACAATATGTAAATGTATGTAAAAAATAAATATGCACATTTAGTATTTTTGCTATGTGAGAGAGACAAAGTAACACAAAAAACATGAGAGAGAAGTCAGCATTTACTGGTGCATATTATAAGTCTTAAGGGTACCCTGGTTATTAACACATTTATGGTTTAATAGTTTAAAGGGACAGTAAGTAGGGTCTTAAGTGTTTTATTAATCAAAATCAATGTCTTTTTTCATAAATATGTCCTTGTTGGTGTCAAATGACCTCTGCCAGTGATCTGACTTTTTTTTGTAAGCTTAGAATTTCTCCTCTTTACTTACATTTAACGGGTAAGTCCAAGGAGGCATCCATGTCATTCCGCCATACTAATAAACTATAATAGCAGAGAGGGACAAAAAGCACTAGCCTACCAACGGGTTTCCACAACGCATTTGATTCAGAACATGTGAACTATAGCGGCAACGGACAAGGAGATCAGTGATGACATAACGGCTACCGTAGTTGCAACACGCATTTGGAGAGGCGAGGCACTAGAGAGCACTATTCGTTTTAATGCAAAATACAATTTCACCACTAGATGGGGGTAAATCCTACTTATTGCCCCTTTAATAGATTAACACTGGGATTGGCAATATAAATGTGAAAATAAAAACAGTACAAATGTCATCGTTTTAATAAACTTGAAAAAAATCTTGGCTGATGTTTTGTTTTTCATCACTATACATGTCATCAAATGGTTGCAATAAAACCCAATCTATTAATGCTACAGCGAGGTAAACGTGATAAACAAGTCTTCAGTCCGTACTGTAGATTATAAAATGATGTAAAATAGAAGATGAGCATTATAAACTCACACAGACAGCAGGTGCTTGATCCGTATGTCATTAAAAATACAGCATCAGGTCTTCTGTTCAGCTCTTTTACAGAGAGTAACATAAATGAAGAATAATACAGAAAACATACTAATGAAAGAAGATCAAAATAAAGGCGATCTGAGAGGTAAGAATGTAAACTATAGAAGAGTATTTACTATAGCAAACTGAAGTAATATTTCACAACAACAATTACACATCATCATTTTCAGAACGTGAAACATAATGGCAGCCTCCATAGGTTAAAATGAGTATTACATGTTGGGGGTGTTAATGAAAATATTTAATGTGTTTCTATCAATTAA
Organism: Misgurnus anguillicaudatus; assembly: GCF_027580225.2. Lineage (NCBI taxonomy): Eukaryota > Metazoa > Chordata > Actinopteri > Cypriniformes > Cobitidae > Misgurnus > Misgurnus anguillicaudatus. Next base: position 13,038,418 of record NC_073351.2, read on the forward strand.
TTTTAGTAGTTGAAGGCAAATCTAAAGTATTAAGCATAAGTCTTAATAGTCAGGGGATTTTTACATACAGTATTGTAGTTCAGCTTTTAAGTCACCATTACATTGAAATTAAAAACATTAATTTTAAAAGTGGTCACAGTTAAATATTTGATTGTTAAAAGTTGATTTCAATGACATTTGAAAGAGGTTATCTTAACAAAAACTTACAACATATGTGCACTGGAATACAACTAATGTGTGTTGCTTTTAAGTTTAAATTGCTGTGTTTTTGCCAAAATAACACCAGTTGGGTCTATCCATAGACATTATATACGTAGACACCTCATGACGTGCTGGAACGCATCAAGCCTCGACGCCGGGTCTCCTCACTGTACGCTAGCACCAGAGTCAACCGGAGTTAACGGAAAGAAAGCAACTATGCCCGTATTTTGTGCAGCTTACGGTTGCAATAACCGGCGCAGTATTGATTCCAGATCACATGGGATTACATTTCACAAGTAAGATTGAACAATCATTTTGGTTATGTTACGTTATTATTTATAATAATATGTCATTGTTCAGCAGGAACTGGTACTCTCTTTCATGATCGCTGTTTTTTCTTCTCATTTGAAGGTTTCCCAGTGATACAGGCATGAGGAGGGTTTTGTTGTGACAGAGTCGTCAAAGCTCTGTAGCAAAGAGTATAGAAGAACAAGAGGGGAAACTGATTCGTTTTTGGAAACAGCAACTAGATGGCGCTTCAGTAGCGCGGCCGCCATTTAGGAATCAACATTCTCACAGCCAATTCTCAATTCATTCATATTCAAATTAATTTAATATCTAATTACATAAAATACCTAATTACGTAAAAATTCCATAAAAATTATGTACTAAAGTACTTTTTACTTAAGTAAAAGTAAAAAAGTAGATGTTTAATGTACTTAAATATTAAATATAAACCAAAAACTTAATTTTTACTCCACTACATTTCATAATTTCATGATAATATGCTTTGGAATATAAGTTTTCCAAAATAAACTATGCTAAAATACAGATACTTGAAAATTTACTTTTATGTTGAAAGTAAAATACTTAAGTTGTGTCTGCCTCTGTCAATATGCCATACTTAAAGAGCATAATACAAAGTGTTTTAGGATGAAAGCAGTATTTTTCAATGTGTGACAGCGTCCTGTATCATAACTAAATCTCTGCCGATTATAACAACTCAAACTGTGTGAAAATCCGATAAAAATTAGGGAGTTATGATTATTCCTCATTAGAAATGAATGCCAGGGAGCGCACTGGAGACCCATCCAAGATGGCGGCCGCGCGATACGTCAGCTCCAATAGGCAGCTCAGTCTACGAGGTGTCTACGTATATAATGTCTATGTGTCTATCTGCCAAACATGATCAGACAAAATTGGGGTGGGCTCTGTTTAGTTATCTAAAGAGATAGCAACATCCTAATAACTACTCAAGTTACCATAACAAGGGCCCTGGATACTATCCAGAAGACCTGTCCCGTTTTCTTCAGAAAATGTAAATTAAAAAAAGTTATTTTGTGTGAAAGCATTATTTAAATGTTAAATTTAGAAAAATAAATATTTAGCTGTTTGCGACTGGCGTGTAGATTAAGCAGAACTAAAGAAAAAAGACATCTGTCATGCCTGATCCCTTTAATTTAATGTGGTAGATAAAGCCAAATGAACTATTAATTTCAGTCACAACATGGCAGTCAGAAACACAGACCCTCAACTTATTCTTCCATGTGTCTTACATGATAGATTGCATCAATTGCTGAGCTAAAGTGCTATTAATAATAAATTAAGCAGATGGAGGAAAAGAAAAAAAGGAGGGAATGATAATTAGAACAGAGCAGGAGATCCTGTTTAAAATCCTATTTGTTAAAGAATGTAAAATGCCATGATCGTTTTGATATGACAAGGTCTTTAAAAAGAGCTGCACCGCTGGTTGTCTACAAGTAAGCATTGAAAGTCAAAGCTTTTTAACCTTGGTTTACAATTATGACCCTTCCTGGCAAACTGAGTCGCAGCAAATTTTAAATGTGTAGTTATTTTCACATCCTTTCACAGCTGAATGAGTCAGCAAAGTAAATTTTAAAGTTAAAGGTCCCACAACAAAATAATTTCTTGTGAATTTCTTTATTCTGATGAACACAACAGAAGATATTTTGATAAATGATGGTAAGCATGCAGCTGATTGTAACCATTGACTTCCATAGTAGGACAACAAATATTTTGGAAGTATCGTGATAAATGATGGTAAGCACATAGTTGATAGTACCCATTAAATTCCATCACATTAGTTTTTCCTACTATGGAAGTTGGTTTCAATGCATAGACTGTAAAAAATATGTCCGTAGTGTCCGTGACGTCACCCATAGGTTTGTAAAGAGCTTTTTTGAAGCCAATAGTGGGTGGAGCCTGCCGTTACCATCTTGGCCACGCGTCACTCACGGAGCACTCAACGATAACCAAAAATGGGTAAAGAGGCGGGATTTGGGTAAAGGTTGCTGAAACCATGGCCACCTAGCTTCACGGTTGTGACAGCAGTGGCAGGTTAACCATCACTCAAGTGGCCACGCCCTTAATTATGCAGAACTTTAAGGCTTAAAGGAACAGTTTGTAAGAAATGTATATCAATTAATCATAAAATGACCCTGATATGTCACTAGGCATTCAGAAATCATTTTCATTTCAAATACTTATATCACTGACAACAGTGGTCCAGCCAGGATATTGTCATTTAAAAAGTGGAGTTGCAGCCCTCAACTGATGTTTATGTTGTCATTTTGTGGTTTGGCCACCAGTTGTATGATTGCAGTACCAGTTTTAGCCACAATTTTTGTGATTGCAATACCAGTTTTGGCCACAATCCTACATACTGTTCCTTTAATATAATTTAAACGGATGAGTTACAACACGAGGATAAGAAACTGATAACAAAATTTTCATTTTTGGGTGAACTATCCCTTTAAAATAATTGGTAATACCAATAGATTTGGCACACACAAAGTCAAAACCAATACTAGATCTATAGGAAAAAATATTTTAAACTTTTCTTTCTTTAATTGTTTTATTAACATTAAGACAGGCAATTTTAAGATCCAATGTAATGCAAGAATATAATGTTACTCATTAGATACCCCACCCTTCAATAGTTAACCAAACATTTACTTGGCATACCAGATTATCTTTGAGTGAATAATCATCAAGATTTATATTTTTTAATCTGTTATTCTGTGTATATGTGTATAACGGGATCGCACACTGCCTGACAGCGTTTACTTGTGCACAGGCTTTGGATGTGTCAGTCAGCACAAGTATGATCATTTTCATGTCTTGTTTCTCTTTTAACATCAATCAGGCCCCACAATTTATGTCTCTCAATAACTCTTTAAACATCAAGCAAGTCCCACACTTTATATTCTTATTCCTGGATGTTTAAAAATCTTAAACCAAAGCATCAAAAGCTGAGTGCTTTGCTTCCAATGAATACGCATTCTTTGTATTAGGAAAGATTTCGGATGGTACACCTATCAGAAAACGTACAAATAAACATAATTTTAAATGTTTAATTACTATTTGGAACATTGTGATTGCTAGATGAAAGCTTAATTTACTTATTTGTTTGAAACATAAAATAAGACAAAAATAGATATTTTTCACTTGTTTTGCAGCTCTATATTAGACTGTACTCATATTGTACCGAACTGTAACCTCGAGGGATTATCACTCCTCCCCACTCCTTAGCACACACTCATAATACACTTTATGATCCGGACTGAAGTAGGTTTGTGTCATTATGATGCGATTGTTTTGAAGAAAGACTAGATGATATGCACCCTCTCTCAGCAGAGTCAGCACAATGGAGTTCATTGTAATTATAATTTTGTTTGACTTCATGCAGCCCCACAGGCCAGCTGGCATATGACCAGTGGCGGCTGTGACCTATTTTTTGAGGACACATGATACGAAGCTCATCACAACATGTATTTAGACCGTCACGTGTGTGGCTCTTCATTTCAAAATATGTGTTCGGCGCGTCATGTGAACCATGTGCATAATGCAAATCATGCATCTTGTCAAAATAAGTGATAAAAGTGATGCTCGCGTTTGCCAGATACTCATGTGTAATCAAAGTTTAGTGTTAAGTTTGTGTCTTGCGAGTATTTTGTAAACGTGAGCGTGTCTTTTATCATAAACCCTTTCGACGCATGTGCAGCAGGCACGTATTTTGACTATTATTATGAGTCGTTTTGGGGCACGATGACACACAGCCCTCTCACATCATATTGCTTAGTCGATCTGTGCCACTCAGACATCCATGTTACCCTGCTGCAGGCATCAAAAGGTTTTGCGAAGGCAAGCTCCGAAGGTTTGTGCATGTTTACACACAAAAAATTAACTAAGTACCACAATAACCTTATCAATTACAACACTCCATCAATTTTCCCTTTAAGTACTTTTAGCTGTCTTCTTGGGAAAGCGGTACATTTAAACGCTTTATAAAACGGCACCACGCGTCACAAAAGTGGCAAAGCATTTTGCGACGCCACGTGGAAATGTAAAGTTAGCTAGATTTCTGTGTAAGCTCAAATGACGAACAAATGCAGTAAGTTAATTGAAGTTGTGGTGAAAATACAGTGCTTGCACGAGTACGTAAATAATTTTTATGGCAAGCTAAAAATGTAACGTTATGGCACTGAACTTAGTAAATTTACTTACTTATATGGAAGTCTCGATAAGGGTATAAGCATTTGGTGAAGGATCCGCGATTCCAAGATGGAAACTCCGGCACAAGCCACGGGTGGGAAAAATATATTAACGTTAACGGCTGTGAAAACGTCTCCGTCAAAGCTCTCACAGAAACGTTATCGCTGAATTCCTCTCAGGCAAAAAGTGAAATATCAACACAAAGACGAAAACAAAATAAATAACGTTACAGCTTCAAGACAAGCAGTGTGTAAAGAAAGATACATTTGAGTAATAGTCTGTTATTAACGTCTGTAAAAACGTCTCCGTCGGAGCTCTCACTGAAACCTTTTCGCTGAATTCCTCTCAGGCAAAAAGTGAAAGAAATCAACACAAAGACGAAAACGAAATAAATACAACCACAAGACATAGTCGTGTGTAAAGAATCGTTAATTTGATAATTAATGGAGCTTTTCTGTCACTAACGACGAGTCAGAAATTCAAGTGTTGCTTCTTTCGCGCTATTTTCCCACAGATTGAACTTTCTAGACTGGGTTGGGTAAACCCCGCCCACTCCGCCGGCGCTTTGATTTCGCCCTGCAGCTTAGAAACAGCTCTGGAAACTTGCACGTTTATCTCTCCTGCAGCTGCTTCCGAAGAAAAAAGACAGATTTTTGTAAATATATATAAAAAGATGTTATTAATATTGAGATATATATGCTCAAAAATAAAAACAGAAGGCTGCAGCCTCCGGAGGTCGCATATGCAGGCTCCATACGTCATCAAGCCTGCTTTATTTCAGTTAACTGAGCATTACATTCGCAAGTCATAAGCATATTACGACGATTTATGATTAACTAAATATAATAGTGTAAAACTTTATAATTGTTAATATTCTGTAATAAGACAGTCTTTATAACGTATGCAAATGCAACCTCCAAAGGATGGAGTCTTTTATTTGAGAAACGGCCAGCATTTCACCTTCATGACATATTTAATCTCGCGAGATATCGTCGCATGAGATCTCGCCACAACCCTAGAATATACTATTGCAATTTATAACCAATGGTCATGCTTCATTTCAAATCTGAGGATTATATCTTCAAAAATTATGCTTTTATGAACCCTATATTGTTAGACCATGTCAGGGAAGACTTTGGAGAAGTTTAAGATAAAGCTTATCAAATATTTTATTGCCCTGTTAACACCCATTTTTACACCCAAACACCCATTTACATTCACAAATATATATATATATTCTTGGAATCTTATGTGAATTCTTTAAAAATTATATATTGTATGGAATAGAAAGCTCCTGCAGCAGGTACAGCAGAGTACAAGTTACATGACACATTTTAATTTTTTAATATTACACTTTTACTTAAAGCTCACCATCGAGTATTTATATATCATATTCCGGTAATAAATTCTGAACAAAAATAATCGCTTAGCAGGTACAGCAGAGTACAAGTTACATGACACATTTTAATTTATTAATATTACACTTTTACTTAAAGCTCACCATCGAGTATTTATATATCATATTCCGGTAATGAATTCTGAACAAAAATAATCGGGGGCCATCCATGTGAAAGGGGTACAAAGAAAGATATGAAAAAAAAGGAAAATTACAGTAGTTTACTTTACTATTTACAGTACCATAGTGGCTATATTGTGATTTTTTACAGTAATGATTTGATTACTGTGATTTCCACTGTAATGCTTGGACTACTGTGATTTTTACAGTCTGACTGTAAACTTTAAAATGTATTACTGTGAAAATCTTATACAGTAATGTAACTGTGAAATCTACAGTAAATAACTGTAGATTTCACAGCCATTTTTTACAGTGTACTTTTACTCAAGTATGGCTTTCAGCTACTCTTTACACCTCTGATGAAAGCGAATGGTTGCGCAAATGATGTCTCTCTTTACGAACCTCTGGTGTTTGTGTCTAAGGTAAGGTGACCATATTTTTCAAATGACATGTTTATTTTTTTGTTGTAAAAGTGTAGTAACCATATTTTTTGGTGTATTGATTACTATCAGCAAAACCATGGTTTTACTGCATGGTATAATTAGGGTTTTTGGGTTTTAACTGTAGTAAAACAAAGGGTAGGAGCATGTCCTAGTTCAATGGTTAAAATATCTTTGAAATCTTATTTGTTGTTGTCTATGAATTTACAGTCGGGGACAAAAGCCTTTTTAATGTTTTCATCTTTTTATAGTTGTGGGTTTATGGAAAAAAGGGCCTGTCCCCGGAAAACGGGGACATCTGGTCACTTTATTATAGTGGGAAATCATTTAAAAAATGGCGGGAAGGCCGCGGGCCGATAAACGTGTAGTCACATGACTCAAGAGTGAAATGTGTATTTACAACTTACCAGGTTGCCCAATCTCCTCACTGACACTCTTCCAAGCGAGGTCATTTTTGTTTCTGTCTCTGTAGAAATACGAACTTGTGTCGTATAGCTCCAGGTGACTGCTCACGGACAATATCAGCCTTTCCTCCATGTTGAAAGAAGGACTCCGGGCGGGGCTGCCGCCACAGCAGCAAACAGGCTCCTGATTGGTTAACGCGACGCAAAATTCCGCCCAAGTTCCAATTTTTCAACTCGGGTGTCAGCTGCAAATACGCGTGAACCGCAAAATGCACAAAAAGCACCATTCGCGCGTACCGTGCATAACGCTCAATCCGCGCCAGCTTCACGCGCAAATGAGGCGGAAACGCGGCTTCCGCGACACGTTAACGCGTCTTCACATTGACTTAACATTGAAATCACTCGCACTTCATGCCTCTACCGCGGTTGGTGTAAACGCAGCATTAGCCCAAGTAAACCGCGCCCAAGCCCACCTCTGCAAGCCGTCAAGGGCGCGATTAACCAAACGCGCCTGGGCACGAAGCGATCACACTAGTCAAACAAACCAGGCTTTTGGGGTCAAACGTGCTCGGGCATGATTTGGATAATGTCAGTGCGCCCTTACATTGCATTTACAGTATATTTTTGATTAGTTAGGGCCAATCTAATTTCTCTGTCTTACCCCTTCCCCTTTGTCTTCGTCTTCCCCTTGCCCCTCGAAACCGAGTAAAGGGGTAAGAAAGATCGTTCGTCTAAAAAATGAGACACCACTTGATTACTGTTTGCGTCACCTTCCCTTGCCGCTAACTGGCTGCTACGTAAACAGACAAGCGTTGACAAACAAAGAAGATGCCGTTGCCTTAGGTTGTGGTATCGATTGCCTGAGCGGAGCTTAACAAATATCGCATAACTTAGCTGCTAGCTAGCGCCTTAACTAGCGATTCAAAACAAAAACACTACAATTAAAACCGCTTGAACATTTTATTAAAAGTATCATAAAACATGAGTGTCATAATATAATCTCAATTAAACTGCAGAAAATAACGTTACTTTCATTTGTGCGACTCCTTAACAGTTCGACGTTCATCAATAAAACGTCTTGATGCCGGCTCTCCTGAGATAACGTTTACCCCTCTCTTTCAAGTGTGGTCCTTATCACACTTCGTTTCAAGGGCTATGTATCCCTACGCCTTGGCCCTAGCCCTTGATCAAACTGAGAATTGAGACACCCCTTCGCCTCACATGAACGCACAAAACCGAGGTGAAGGGGTAAGGGGAAGGAGTAAGACGCACCCTTAGTGTGTTCCCCGAGTTTCAAACCCATTGCATTCCTGCAGGTAGAACAATGCTCTACCAACAAAAGAGGTTTATAGGTAGAAATAATTAGAAATGATAAATCTGAAAGACAGAACAATGCCCACATTGAGTTACCCGAGGATATATCTGCTGTGGTGAGTTAGTTTCTCAATTAAAGAATAAATAAATAAAGCAAATGAGACAACAGTATGTAATTAACAACTAGCACTTTGTTTTCTAGATGTACCTTGTGATCAAGGCTGCCTGCAGGCTCAATGTGTTGATATTCACACAGAGCTTTGATATTCACACAGAGCTTAAGTTAGTAACTGAGCCTTCTGTTATCATCCGTTATTTTCCTATAGTTTGTTTCTCATAAGATCTGATGCTGAAATATGCAAATAAGGAACTGAAACCTAATAAATTGTGCTTAATATTGTTTTATGGAGAACGGCTTAAGTGATATCACGGCAAGAGATCGTTTCAGAAACTTTAATGAAAGGGATAGGACATTTTGAAATAATCAGGCCTGTTATGCATAAGATCACATTATCTTGCCATCAAAGTGGAGAGGACTGAAAAAAAGTGTGAGTGAGAGAAAGAAAGAGAGTGTGAGAGAGAGAGAAAGAGAGAGAGAGAGATTGAGACACTGTTGAAAAGAAGCTTCTCATTGCAGGTGGGTTTAAGGCGCTAAAATGATGAAGAGAAGGCACAACAGCAGTCAATTACGCTGGCACATGATTAACCTAAACTAATTAAGACCTCTGGGTAATGGAGAGAATGAAACGTTAGCTGGTCTTCTGACTGCAGGAAATCCCATAGCAGAGCTTACCAGAGCTTATTTTGCCTTTGTTCTGAAGCGATTCCTTTCCCAAGACAACCTAACTCTCATTGACTAATTTAGACTGAACGGTTCAGAGGAGAAAGCCTTTTGCCCTGACTGTTTAAAAGATGTTTAAGAGAACATGTTGAAGTTTAGCTAAAATATGTCTGGTTTTGGAGCGTTCGCTTAAATAACTCTCTGCAGAATTGTTTAATTAGAAAAGGAGGCCACACAAGCCCAATGCTTCTGTTATTAGAATCTCATTTTTGTCATGCATTTGCAAGAAAGCAAGACAGGGAGAAAAAAGCAAGAAAGCAAGCAAGAAAAACCAAGAAAGACTGTAACTGTGCATTCAGACCGTCACCGGCGAGAGCGTCAATAAAAGCTCTGGCTGCCCTGCCAACGATGCAAAAAAAAGTGTAGTGGACGCTCTGACTCTCGAATGCATTCTCTGAACTCCTCTCAGGCGGAGGTTTCCACTTTCCGATTGGTTGCCGACGAACATTTCCGCCTTCCGATTGGTTGCCGCTGAACCGCGACATATATCATTACTACAAAGTTGAGCTGATTTCAACTCTACTCGACGCTCACGCTGTACATGACGCGCCGCTGCTCGCCGGAGCTTGCCGCTGGCTCTCATTGAAAATGAATGACTTCCGGCCACCTTGACGCTCTTGCCGGTGGCGGTCTGAATGCACAGTAATAAATAATGATTTTTCGGTGGTGGTTGGTCAAGTAGGCTTGCCAGTTTTGTCACTCTGAAATACGAGACAAAAGATGGCCTGCTGCTGTAGTGTGGATATGTTTTTTGTATAATCTCATAATTAAATATTTATTTATAAATCATATTCCTTAGCGACATATGGTAGGTTTATTAATAATTTGTTAATTTACAGCAGGAACTTTTAACACAGTCCTTTCATTGAACCATTACCTTTATGTCTAAAAAACACACAGTAAGGGTAAAAACGTTATCCCCTTGTTAATCTTACTTGTGACAAACTAAACTAACATAGATTTTGTTAGCTGTAGTTTTTGCAGAGTCAACATCAAATACTTTAATTTAAACACACTTCCAGTCTGTGAATAAGAAGCTTGAGAAATTCGTAGCAAAGTTGGAAATGCCTTGGGGCAATTCAGAAGGATTCATTTTAGGCTGGTTTAGCAATCTCTTCAGAATTGAGAGCGAGCTCTGTAACTATGCAGATCTTATACATTTTTTGACCTTCTTAAACATATACTGATTGAGCTTGAAGGGGTCTGTGATTGATACCTTTCATTCAGAGATCATTCTTAAAGTGTCGTGAATCGTGATCAGCACTGCTGCTATTGCTGCTTGTGGGCTCGCAAGCAGAGTTGGGCACTACTTGAGTATTTTAGTTACAATTTCCAAGCATCTGTGCTTTATCAGAGTGTTTGTCTTGGGAAAAATTACTTTACTAAAAAATGTTCACTACATTATAAAGCATAGAATCATACTGTGTATTCCTTTTATATTGCATATTAAAATTTATTTAATACATAATTACTTTTCTTGAGTAACTGTACGAAAGCACTTTTTACTTAACTCTTTCGCCGCCAGAGAAAACGCTTCCCCGCCATTCGCCAATGACGAGATTTTCCATCTTTCCGCAATACCGCTATCCGCAACTTATCCAACCCGGAAGTAGCGCCTCACGTGAAAGAGAAAGAACTCTGTGTATGTTTTAAAGATCGCTCTGCTTCTGATCTCTATCAAAAGTCCTTCGCAAAAATTGAATTATCTCAGCTTTTTGCTCAAAATTGGGTGTTTTTGAAGAAACCTACCCATGTTTGAGAGGTGATTACAAGAGAAGTAATAAAGGTAGGATGAAACATTTTTATTTTTTTGTTTGAAAGCAGAGGGTCTGTTCTTTCATCTGATATATTGTTTGTTTATATATTTAAAGAAAAAACATTTTCTGGAAGGCATTAAACTTTTGTGAAAATCATGAAAAATGCTGGCGCTGGCTGGCAACTTTTTTTTAAGTGAAGGACATAGCCTGATGGTCTGGCATAATATGATTGGCTTTATTAAAGAGTCTCTTTATTAAAGAGGATGGATGGACAGACAGATAGATAGATAATGCTATAATATATTATTCATTATGCATTAGATAGACAGTTAGTGTGATAGTCGTGGCCAAAAACAGGCAGGACAGATGATGATGATCCAGTGGAAAAAATTGTTTATTCAATAAGGGAAAATAATCTTCCCGTAGCAAGAATAACAAACAACAAAATTAACCACAAAAAAACTCCATTGAAGGTTAGAAGCCCATGCTGTTATAAGAGCTTGACAACACTGAACCACATTTTAACACAGCACCCCTATAAATACATTTTGGCCTCTACCAATTTCCCACAAAAAGGTATATATTAAATAATACTTTAATCAATAAACCTTTAAACCATACTAATATTTTCAAAACACATTTTGTATCACAATTAACTCAATACAATCAATTATCTAAGAAAGAATAAAGAAGTTAATTACTACAAACCAACAAAGAAATAAACTACTTGAAAAGAATAAATGATATCCCCCTCAGAGTCTGAACATGATGGTATAGTCCAACTTCCTCTGGAATAGCATAAGTTGAGGCTTGAAGCCCCGCCTCTTCCTTTGTTTGCTGGCACATGGAATGTGGCCATTCACTCCACACCAGAACAACACGACTCAGGTAAAAGAAAAACAGTATTAAGAAACAGTATTAAGAAGTGTGCACCCTTCCATACTCAAGTTCCAATAAACTGCCAACTTTTAACATGTCTTGAGATTGTTTATTTGTATACATGAGGGAATCCAAAAAGCAACAAAATGCAATTAAACTTCAAACTAACTTAAAATTGGTAGGGCTAAATGCTTAAATGTGTAAGTGGGCTACGTACCCGTCACACTCTCCCCCTCCTCTGGTTTCTCGCCAACATGGCGGGAAAGGAAGTCAGCAGTAAGATTTTCTCTTCCTGGTCGATGGAGAATTGTAAATTGATAGGGTTGTAATGACAAATACCAGCGTGTTATCCTGGCATTGGAGTCCTTCATTTTATTTATCCAGAGCAGGGCTCGATGATCTGTCTCCAAAGTGAAATGTCTTCCCAGAAGATAATATTTGAGAGAGTCTAAGGCCCACTTTACTGCTAAACATTCCTTCTCAATAGTCGAATAGCGCGTTTCCCGAGGAAACAACTTACGGCTAATATAAGCCACCGGGTGACGATCCTCCCCTTCTCCCTGAAGTAACACTGCTCCCAGTCCAATTCCTGAAGCATCAGTCTGCAGAATAAAGGGTTTATCAAACTGGGGACAGTATAACAATGAACTTTCCTGAAGAGCTCCTTGAATATCCCGAAAAGCTTGTTGGGCCTGCTCAGTCCACTTAATCTGGTTCGGAGCATTCTTCTTGATTAGATCTGTTAGAGCAGCAACTCGTGAAGAAAAATTAGGTACAAAACGACGATACCAACCGACCAGACCGAGGAAAGATCTCACTTGTTTCTTGGTCGAGGGCAGTGAACAGGACTCAACAGCTTGGACCTTCCCCACTTGTGGCCGAATGACTCCATTCCCCAGGACATAACCTAGATATTCAATCTCTGTCTTTACCAGGGCACATTTTCCAGGATTAATTGTCAGTCCCGCTTCTTGGATGCGTTTGAAAACTACCTGTAAATGCTTTAGATGCTCCTCCCAGGTTTTGCTAAAGATCACAATGTCATCAAGATATGCTGAAGTAAAATCAGATAGGCCGTGCAACACCTGGTCCATTAGTCTTTGAAAGGTGGGCGGAGCCCCATGGAGTCCAAAAGGCATGGTCTTAAAATGATGTAGGCCCCAAGGAGTCCGAAAGGCAGTCAACTCTTTGGATTTGGCACTCAAAGGCACTTGCCAATATCCCTTACAAAGATCAACTGTACTCAGATATTTTGCTTCACCCAAGCGTTCAAGCAACTCCTCAATGCGAGGCATGGGATATGAGTCAAATTTTGAAACTGAGTTCAAGTATCGGAAATCAATGCAAAATCTTATAGTTCCGTCCTTTTTAGGCACTAAAACTACAGGACTACACCATTCACTCTTGGAGGGTTCAATCACTCCTAGGGAAGTCATCATGTCTAGTTCTCTTTTAAGAGCTGGAAGTAATCTTTCAGGGATACGATAACTCAGTCTCTTAGGGGCCGCATCCTTCTTCAAGACAATGTCATGCTCTACCAGTTTCGTTAGACCCGGCTTTTCTTGGAACAACTCAGGAGGACACAAAGAATGAATTTGTTGTTGCTGAGACTCTGAGAGATGTTTCAAACTGAGCTCTGCCACATTCTGCACTGGAAAATACTGTTCTTCCACATCTTCCTCGTCTTTCACAGAGCGAATAAGCATACAGTTTTTCCGAGGGAACCACTCTTTCAAGAGATTTACATGCAGAATCCTACTTGAGCGGCCTTGTCCAGGAGTTGCAATCTCATACGTTGTAGGACCAATTTTCTTGAGTACTTTAAAAGGCCCTTGCCATTTAGCTAAAAGTTTACTGGATGCAGTGGGCAACATTACCAGCACTTGTTGTCCGGGAACAAAGGTACGGGTTCTAGCAGACCTATCATACCAGGATTTTTGTTTCTGTTGAGCCTCTGCCATATGCTCCTGAGCCAAGTTGGTCATCCTCTGCAATTTCTCATGCATGGCTACCACAAAGGAAGCAACATCTTTCTCTTCCCCCTTCTCCTTCTGGCCAGCCCAAGACTCTTTTAACAGTGACAATGGTCCTTTCACTTCATGGCCATATAAGAGTGTAAAGGGTGAAAACCCTGTGGAAGCCTGGGGAACTTCACGGTATGCGAAAAGCAAGTAAGGCAACCACTTATCCCAATCTGAGCCAGTCTCATTTATGAATTTTCGGAGCATATTTTTGAGAGTTTGGTTAAACCTTTCTACTAATCCATCCGTTTGAGGATGGAATGGCGTAGACTTTAGTCCCTTTATGCTCAAAAGTTGATAGACCTGCTTCAAGAGCTTTGAAGTGAAATTGGTGCCACAGTCAGTAAGTATCTCCCTTGGAAATCCTACTCTTGAAAATAATTGAATGAGACAGGAAGCTACTTGCTTTGCTCCAATAGTCCTCAGGGGGAAAACCTCAGGATACTTGGTTGCATAGTCACTCACTACTAACATGAACCTATGACCTGTTCTACTTTTCTCAACTGGGCCCACAATGTCCATAGCAAGTCGATCAAATGGGACTCCTACAACTGGAAGAGGATTAAGAGGGGCTTTGGAGGGTAGTCTATTAGATGTCAACTGACACTCTGGACAGGTCTTGCAGAATTTGATCACATCTTTTCTAAGGCCAGGCCAAAAAAAATGTTTCCTGATACGAGCCAACGTTTTCTGCCTACCTAGATGACCGGCCCAGGGAATAGAATGACCCAAAGACAGGACAATATTTTGAACGTCCTTGGGGACCACCATCTGCAAACTATCTCCCTGTTGTCTATACAACACTGCCTTTTTAAGGACAAACTTCTCACCTGCACTCCCTTTTACAGACTCCTCACCTTCTCCATGACTTGTCATAGCAACTTGTTGGTACACTGGCGACAAAATAGGATCGTTCTGTTGTAGCTCGGACATATTACTGGGAATATTAAATTCTATGAATTCCTCCATCTTACCACCCAGTTCTTGACCTTCAGTTTCTGCATACCTATACTTTTCTTGTCTTCTCTGCCTCCTAGATTTCCTCTCCTTAACTGGCCTCACCTCAAGCTCAGAATCAAAGAAAGGGAGGTTTTTTAGAGTTTCAGACTCCTTTTCAGCATGCTTAATCTGTGCCCGAGTCATTACCATATTACAGGCAGAATTAGGGGCGAGCAAGCTCATAAGTAAAGGAAAATCTTGGCCTAAAATCACAGGATACGGTAGCTTCTCGACTACACCTACTCTCAATAGACAGGGTTGCCCTTGTACCACTACCTGTATTTCAGTTGTAGGGTAAGTCTGCTCCTCACCATGCACACATTTAATGACCACCTCACCTTCACTCTTTTCCAAAGGTTTAAAAACTAGCTGTCTTTCGACCAGTGTCTGCATGCTACCGGAGTCTAACAATGCACTCACGGTTTTCCCGTTCACTTCTACAGGAACTGTTAGACTTAAGGACGGCGTTAACTTGTCTACTTGTACTGATGGAACAGAACAAACATGAGAAGTTTTAACAGATAACTTGGGACACATCGGCTTTTTATGCCCTTCCTGTCCACAGTTATAACAAATGGGCACCTGAGTAACCTGCTGTAAAGGTCCAGGGGGCTGATTTCCTGTACTTTTAGGCTTCCTACTAAAGGGATTACCCTTATTGTCACCCCGACCAACTGATGAACTACTACGTTCTCTACTGCCCTTGTGAATAAACCCCCAGGCTTGTGAACGAGACCGTGCAGCTACAAATACCTCAGCTAAAGAAGCCGCATGAGCAGCTGTACTAGGATTATGCTCTCTTAACCACACCTGCAATTCGGGTGAAAGCATTCTTAAATACTGCTCTAAAATAATCACTTCTCCCACAGCCTCTACAGTCTTCCCTTTAGGTTGCACCCATTTTTCAAACAGTTCTTTAAGTCGAACATAGAGTTCTTTTGGAGTTTCATCAAGCTCAATTTCTAATGAGCGAAATCTTTGACGGTAAGTTTCTGGACTAATGGCATACTTGCTCAATATGGCAGACTTTACCTTGTCATATTCTAATGACTCTTCAATGTCCATGTGCACATAGGCACTTCTAGCCTTACCAGTCAATAAGGGAATTAACCTTAGGGCCCAATCAGTTTTTGCCCACTTACAGGCTAGAGCTATTCTTTCGAATGTGGTAAGAAAATGTTCAATGTCATCTGAATCTTGCAATTTCTGCAATGTAGGCTCAATCATACCTCGAACAGGATCTGGAGCAAGGGGCACAGAGGCGTTGGACCCATTATCTGAAACATCAGAATGCACATCAGGTCTTGGTAAAGGTGCAGGGTCAGGGGTAGTACGAAAATCCACTTCCTCCCTAAGAAGATTAAATTGATGCTGCATTGTTTTCCATCTTTGTTCCTGTCTGGCTGCCTCCCGTTCCATCTGAGCCTCTTGTTTCCTCTGTAAGTCCATACCTTTACGAAACATCTCCGCCAGGTCCTTCAGAGTCAGTTGCTCAGGCTCATCAGGCCCTTGAGGTACTCCTCCAACCGCTGATGACTCCTCAACTTCATCTGGTTGCTTCAGTGGTACTTTCTTCGGAGCCATAATGCACTTCCTCACCACTGCCCTCTACTGACTATCCCACCGCTGCCACCAAATTGTGATAGTCGTGGCCAAAAACAGGCAGGACAGATGATGATGATCCAGTGGAAAAAATTGTTTATTCAATAAGGGAAAATAATCTTCCCGTAGCAAGAATAACAAACAACAAAATTAACCACAAAAAAACTCCATTGAAGGTTAGAAGCCCATGCTGTTATAAGAGCTTGACAACACTGAACCACATTTTAACACAGCACCCCTATAAATACATTTTGGCCTCTACCAATTTCCCACAAAAAGGTATATATTAAATAATACTTTAATCAATAAACCTTTAAACCATACTAATATTTTCAAAACATACATTTTGTATCACAATTAACTCAATACAATCAATTATCTAAGAAAGAATAAAGAAGTTAATTACTACAAACCAACAAAGAAATAAACTACTTGAAAAGAATAAATGATATCCCCCTCAGAGTCTGAACATGATGGTATAGTCCAACTTCCTCTGGAATAGCATAAGTTGAGGCTTGAAGCCCCGCCTCTTCCTTTGTTTGCTGGCACATGGAATGTGGCCATTCACTCCACACCAGAACAACACGACTCAGGTAAAAGAAAAACAGTATTAAGAAACAGTATTAAGAAGTGTGCACCCTTCCATACTCAAGTTCCAATAAACTGCCAACTTTTAACATGTCTTGAGATTGTTTATTTGTATACATGAGGGAATCCAAAAAGCAACAAAATGCAATTAAACTTCAAACTAACTTAAAATTGGTAGGGCTAAATGCTTAAATGTGTAAGTGGGCTACGTACCCGTCACAGTTAGATAGACATATATCTAGTATATATTTCATTCTTCTCAATTCTGTCCTTCACTCCTCTCTATTTTAGCTCTTCTAATGAAGTGATTTTATAGTCAGGGTAAGGCCTCTCTAAATGCCACCTTTTTCACAGTCTAATGTCACATTTCCATGTTCAAACGTCAACTGCCTTCAAGAGCTACATCATATTAGTCTGGGTGGACCAATTAAAACCTACTGTGTGCGTGTCAACACTGATACATTATCATGCGTTATTTGATTCTAGCATTGATATTTCTGGCTTATGTGGGATGTGACAGGAATCTGAAAGTCATAAATGAAGCCATTTCCAGCACAAAAAGCAAAACATGCACGCAAAAGACGTGCAAAGAAATGTTTAGCCAAAAATAGACATTTTCTTAACCCCTCTGTGGCCTCGGGCACGGCACATAACCTGCAGTATTTGCCTTAGGGAGATTTTTCCTATAGAAAATGTTTAATATTGTTTAAAATCAAGCGTTGTTCAAACTTAAAATACGCATGAACTGTATTGATGAGGCATAGCAGCAACAGCTCTGATCCTACTGTACTAAATACTTCTTTGACCTTTGCAGGTTTGCGCTATATCTATAAGTGGGCGGATGGATGGGGGCGAATATACAGACACATAAAAAATATGAATCACTCTCAACCAATGTAACACTTGAGCTTGAGAGATAAAACAAGCTCTTTAGCTTGGACTTCAAAGATCTAATCTTTTCCATCATCCATATCCTCTAGCCAGCCTTGTATAGTCAATCCGCTGGTTTGGAAAGCATTCACAGGGTGAAATCAATACGGCTCTCTCAAAGACCTACATCAAAAGTTACTTAATCCACTGGAGGACACGGTTATTTCATTTACCTTGAGAGGAATGAATGGGTCCTTTTTTTCATATTTAAAAATGCATTTGGAGGCCCATATAATTACTGGCTCGCAGAGTCCGATATTTATGTACAGCTTTTAGTGCTGGAAGTAAAAAGACTGTAATTGTCTTGGAGCTAAATAAATGAAAGCCACTGAGATTGATTCATCATAGATGCATGCATCATGGTCTTAATGCCCCATATTGAAGGGCTGAAGAACTTTGTAATATGCCTTTTGTATCGATTTGGTTTGTTCCTAATGCTCTTAATGTACGTTTGGCAATGCTAGCGCTAGGTGATACAGTATCAAGGCTAAACAGAATAGATGTTGAATTTGTGCTCCCAAGCTGAACGGTGCAGTAATACATACAAATAACTTCTACACTGGAATTGTTTAACCTATAAAAAGGTTAAATCAGTGCCTAAAAGTTACTTTACAGAAATGAAAAAGGGAGAACTAAGCATCTGGTTTGGGCTGTTGCGGTATGCACATCAGGTGACACTATACCCACAAAATCTGTGTAGTGGACAGTTTCCAATATTCACAAAAGTTTTACTTGTCTTTACTTCTTCTGCTATTCTGTGACCTCTTTTCCTAAAAGTTTCTGAACAACAAAATGCTGTATTATGCAGTTCATTCTTAGATTACTTTCACACCTGGCTTTCCCAAAGTGTTTCTATATACTGTATATTAGGGGTGTAACGATTCATCGTGCAAATGCACGTTTTCTCAATGAATTAATTTGAATGAATTACGGTGAAATCCCGGCACATCCGAACGCCAGGGGGCGCTCTCATGCAGAAACTCCCTTTGTGCCACACAAGAAGTAGCATTACAAATGCTATTCCAGGAAATGTCTACACAGGAATATTTATACGCTGTTCTTCAAATTGTTTCAGGTATTTTCATGATAATAAAGAATATTTTGAATGATTTTGTTTAACGAGTGTTGCTTTTATAAATGCATGTTATATAAGGACTTTCTACTGACCAAATGCCGTAATACAGGCACAAGCTGTGCATAAAACAAAGAATCGCAGCCTTGCGATTCAGAATCGATTTCAGACAGGCATTTTTAATGAGGACCGCGATTGAATTGCGATTGAATCGTTACATCCCTACTGTATATGTATAAAATAGGCATTGTCTATGCTGTAAGGCAGTGGTTCCCAACTTTTTTCCTTGGGGCACCCCCTACGTACATGACAACCTGAACCCCCCAACCTTCCTTTTGTTTTTGCCGTTACATTGACAAGCACTTTGAGATGGAGTAAGGAAAATTGAAGAGAATATTTTAAAGGGATAGTTTTAAAAAATGAAAATTCTGTCAACATTTACTTACTCTCATGTTGTTACAAACCTGTATAAATTTCTTTGTTCTGTTGAATATATGTAACCAATGGAGGAATGTTTGTAACCAAACCGCGGTCATAAGCTCCATTCATATCCATAGTAGGAAAAAATTATACTATGGAAGTAATGTCTGATCTTGGCATTGTAAGCATACATTGTATTGGTTAATCGCGCCACGGCCGGGTTGCAGAGGTGGGCCGGAGCGCGGTTCACTTGGGCTCAGGCGCGGAAGGCTGTGGTGTGAGCGCATTCGCGCCTGAGCGCGATTCAAAAGGTGAAGACGTCAGCTGCGCGACCACTCACCTTCATCTGCCGCCGTAAAAACCTTTTGATGCGCGCAGCGGGGTTACGTGAATGTCCGAGCTGCGCACGTGACAGATCAACTAAGCAATATGATGACATGTGAGAGGGCTGTCTGTAATCGCGCACCAAACGACTCCGGGTAAAAAACACAGACTTATCATTATGGTGGGTTGCAGTGTTAAGGGAGAGCTTTACTTCCTGCTTTTTTCAAAACAAACGCATCTTAATGACGAAAGCGCGCCCGGACTCGGATCGATAAAAAGTACAGTGTGAGTGCGTGCAACTGGGGGAGTAGGGAGGGGTGACAATCGCGCTGGGGCATGGTTTGGTTTGGTTTGGATAATGTGAGTGCGCCCTGAGAGACTGTACCCTATCTCACAGCAAGTCATGTTATAGTCACAAAATCTTTGATTAATTTACAGTATTTGTGCTATTGACACGATTTTCCGCTGTTTTTGTGCCCCTGGAGCACGAATGTCTTTTTAGTGGCACACAGCATGAATTTCTAGAAAACATTTTTCTTGCCCATGGCATGACTTTCTGTATCGTGTAATTTTTTCTCATTGTTTTCCTATTTTTAAATTAAGGGTTAGATTCAGGCTTTACCTTATTACAGTATGTAATTTTTAAGGGTGTCACGGTTTTGATTTTAAATTGAAATCGGTCGAAATTAAGTCACAACCTCTAACTTCAAATAAAAAATTGGAATTGTTGATGCTGCCATGTCATGTCCAGTTGGCTTGCCAAGCGTGAAAAAAAACCACGAGTCCTATGAGTCAACCTCCTTACTTAGCTAGCTATACAGCCAGTCAAAAGATAGCATGGCAGATGCAGGACACATGTGAGCTGCTCTTTACATGGGAAACAAAAAACAGCAAGCGCCTCCCGCCTTCAGCTGAACACAATCAGAACAGAGCACACACGCGGTGTCTGTGACAGGACCAGTCGTTTTTCTGAACTGAGATCTTTTTAAGTTCACAACAACTTATTTCAGTTACTTAAGAGTTATGAAAACAGCATTTAAACATGACTTGTTGGGGTATAGTCTCACAATCTCATCTGACGGTAATAAAAGCGCGTTTTTAAGGTGCAAAGTACTGACAGGAATGTTCATCTTACAGGATGTTTAGTTTTATCAGGTATGTGCGTGTACCATATTTTTTCCACTGGCAGCGCAACTAACATGGCAGGGCATCTCCGGGTTCAAGTTCAGATATCATATTTCATAAAAGTCTAGTCTAAATACGGCATAGCATTTTTTTGTAATCGCAAAATGTAAATATCAAGAATCGAATTGTGCCCTTAGAATCTAAATGTAACCAAATTGAGGATTTGAAAAATCGTAACACCCCTAGTAATTTTATACATTGATTTCTACATGTTTTTTGTCCGGTTTTAAAATTATTCTCGCCTGGAGTTGGGGTTAGGGTTGGGTTAGAATGTCGCAGAAAGTGATTGTAGAGCTTTCCACCAGGTGTTACTACTGTTTCTATATTTATATTATAAGTGGTAGATGTTATTTTTATGCTCTTTGTGCATTTTAAGAAATAAGTATTTTTACTATTCTATTTTGAATGTGGGAACATTTATGTTATATTTAATATATATTATAACTTTACTAGGTTACAGATATGTTTTATTATCATTCCTAGTTGACGTCTGTATGTGAATGCTCAGGCGCCGCCATTGGTTTTAGTTTCGTTTTGGTTTTAGTCAGGAATGGTACGCTTGCCGGTGAGTGTCTGTAAATTGGCATTACTAATAATTAAGGTTAAAAATTAATATCTAATGGTTGTGTAATTGCATTAGTTTATTGTGGTTTTTGTTTTGTGTTATATTGCAGGTTTACAACCTAGCAATAAGTGATTAAGTGACAAACGTCACATGCGTGTATGTGTACTAAATAAAAAATCAAAATGGCTCGAGTTGTATCTGTTGTGCTTGTGAAACCCTTCCAGTGGGAAGTTTATTAAGCTATAGCAGGTAGTTTAATAAAAAACTGGACAGTGATTCTACGCATAACCCCAAGCGACAATGGTAAAAAAAAATTGGACAAAACAATGAGAAAACAAAATATAAAATTACACGATACAGAAAGTCGTGAAGAAAGTCTTTTCTTTGCAAGAAAGTTATTCACCATTGAACTAACACACGCACACTATAACATGCCATGCGCTCACAGTCACAAAGAAAGATTTTCTAAAAAATAAAAAAAAATCGGGCTGTGTGCCACAAGAAAGACATTTGTGCTCCAGGGGCACGAAAAACAGTGGAAATTTGTGTCAATAGCATGAATACATTTATAAAAAAATATGTGACAATAACAAGAATTATGTGAGATTGGGTTGGATCGGCTTCATAATTAAAGTCTTATGACTAATTCAGAAAAGGCTTTGCTTTGCATGGCAAAAATGCTTTCAAGCTAAACTGTTGAGAGACTTTGTCTCCATGACTTAAAAATTCCCTTGTTTATCCCCATACTGCATGCCGCATAATATAAAGCAGTTACCCGTAACCCATCTGTATAAAAACACAAAAGGCACAATACATACTGTAGAAATAGGTAAATTGGATATTTTATCAACTGAGAGTTCCAGAAAAGCCCACAGAAGCTTCATAAACTGAAGAATAATGGAGATCTGCAGCCTGTCCGAGACCCAGCTCAAGGACGCTGGGTGCTGGGGGACTGAAATCACAGATCGAGTGGACTGGTCAGACTACAGACCGATTGCACAATGGAGATGAAATCGGTTCGAGCCTGCAACTTCATCTCTACTCCCTCACACACACACGCACACATACACACAGAGACATGTAAGTCTACTGAGGAAAAAGTGAAATGAAGAAATGAAACGGAGAAGCCTAGATGAGAGGTGGAAACCCAAGGGGCTGCAAAGCGTAGGAAATACCAGCAGGTCACAGGGTAATGTAAAAGCCAAAATGGATTCAGAGTATTTTGAATTAGTTCAGTTGATCCTGTGCACTGGTGTGTATTATCCGCGATCCTAAAACAGCGGGGCAGCGAAATGACATTTTCTTCGCCAGAAAGTTATTCACCATTGAACTAACACACGCCATGCGCTCACAGTCGCAAAGAACGATTTTCCCGACCATTTAAATACCATTTAAGGGTATTTATGATGTTGTCTTTGATGTGAATATTATCATTGTGTAAGTATCGGATGATGATTATTATGTTTTTTCGCAGATAATGATGGTTATTTTAAGTCTGTTCAGTACACACCTGCAGGGCTGCGCTCATTATTTGCTGTGAGCATCTCACATGCTAATGATGTGCTTCGTAAAAGCTTCATTAACACTCATTTCCATTAAGTCAGATTTGTTGTTTAAGATCTCTACATGTTTGCTTCTGATCTCTCGTACACAACATCCCCCCAAGTAAGTACACTTGAATCTTCTTTAAATATAAAAAGGCTTAAACATCGCCTTTTTGGTGTGTTTTACTGATTTATGTAAAGCTGATATGAAAATAGATAAAACGTTTGTATGATAGGATCAAAATCAAACAGTGTGATTAACAAATAGCATTTTTTTCCATACCAAGCACTGTGAAGGATTTTTATAACTATGTCATTGAAGTATCATTTATTAATTGATTAATATAATATATTTTAATATTTAATAAATAGTCTCAACACTACATATAACAGGATTAACTAAAGGGAAGAGGAGTGAGAGAAAGAGCAAACTATAAAGTGACAAGAAGGATATCTTAGCCAATAGGACGCAGGGAACAAATACTGTATTAGCAGTAATAACCATTGCTGGGGGACATTAATGCATCCTATTATTGATAACATGGATCCAATTTGAACGTTATAATATTTTCTTCAGTATCTGGTGATAAGACAGCACAAGGTGACCGAAACTTCTCTGCAACATGAATAACATGTAATAGCAGTGAAGATTCTTCAGTAGCATCCTTAATGTCCAGTTAATGAGACTCAGCGTATGGTGGAAAGAAGAAGGCTGAATATATTTGTTAGGAGTGGCGGTCTCTGTGAGGCCAGTGAGGGCTAATCTGTGTTGTGTCATTACTCAACCCTGCACTGGGTCGTGCAAGGCCTGCTCTTAATGAACTGTGAAATTACATTACGAAGAGATGGCCTCTGCCTCCACAGAAAGACCAGGAGAGCGTGCAGAGGACACCATGGAGGAGAGGGAACCTTATCTAACTTCAACCACAGGGACAGAAGGAAAGAAGAAGAGAGAAACCCTTTTAATTGCTCACAAGTCGCTCTTTCAAAACTCAGTAGACCTAATGGTGCATTTACACCAACCGCGCTAGAGGCGTGAAGCGCGAGTGATTTCAATGTTAAGTCAATGTGGAGACGCGTTGACGCGCGTCAGGAGGTCCCGCGGCGCGGAAGAGGCGTTCGGCGCGGAGCGGAAGATGCGTTTCCGCCTCATTCGCGCGTGAAGCTCGCGCGAAAGACGCAAATTGAGCGTTGTACGCGGTACGCGCGAATGGTGCTTTTGTGCATTTTGCGGTTCACGCGAATTTGCGGCTGACGCCCGAGTTGAGAAATTTGAACTTTGGCGGAATTTCGCGCCACGTTAACCAATCAGGAGCCTGCCTGCTGCTGTGGTGGCAGCCCCGCCCGGATTCACTCATTCAAGGAGTCACTCATTCAAGCAGTCACTCGGAGCTATATGACACAAGTTCTTATTTCTATAGGATACAGGAATAAAAAGGATCTCACTTTGAAGAGTGTCAGTAAGGACATTGGGCAACCTGGTAAGTTGTAATACACACTTCACTTTTGAGTCACGTGACGTTTATCGACACGCGCCGTTTATTTTCCCCCTATAGTAAGGTTACCCTAGCCTGACGTTGTCATACTCAATTCTAGTCAGAATTTGAGTCTGATACCGCTCCATTGAGCTATAATTATGAGGCGTGTCTCAACCGAAAAATGCCTCTGCACTCAATTGGATAGACCTACGACCAATCAGAGCAACGGAGTGTGTGTGTGAGTGTATTTTGAAATTACGTCTTTGCAGCCTGACCGAAGTATTTCGCTACAATGACACTAACATTGTGATTATACTGAGTTAGCGAATGTACATCAACACCTATTATGTTTACAACATTTCGTTTATATCACAACATGAAGTATTTACTAAGTCATAGAGTAAGACTATCTCTTACCGTTTGTACGTTAGGTGAACTTCATCCACGACGATACCCATTACGTTTGCTTGAAAATATTGGAGCCTAGCATGTTCCTCCACTTATTCAGCAACCACGATTCCGGGCTTCCGAAAAGAAGCTGGCAACGACCGCTAATTATATCCATCTCGTCGTGCACGCTGAGTTGCATCGCCGTGATAACGTTACCCATTTCAGTTGCGACCAACTTTTGCCGAATAGAAAGGACGGCAAAAACATCAACAAATGCCTTGCTCGCGTTTCTCTGTTCCTCTTTTAAAATCAATGCTCTGTCGATATCTTTTAGAACAGACTCAATGTCAGAATCCACACATCTGAACTCTACAGCGGCAGCCATTCAACACACGCGCTCTTTGGTGACGTGGTTCATTACGTTACTGTTGATTATCTGTCCATCATCGTATAAAGCCCGCCCTGACAATTTGATTGGTTCGCCCAGCTCTAGTCCTAGCATAGCAGCTCCTCAACGGAAAAACTCCAGACCGATCTTCCCGTTCTCAAATTCTTGTGGGCGGGGCTAAGATCGGCTGGCACCCAGGCTAAGGTTACCCAATACAAACTGGTAACTCTCTTGATAAATGCACAATCAACATCAGTCATCTTGCAAACAGACACTCGCACCGCAGTTGCCCCTCCCACAAGAAGCGGAGTTTGCCCCGATGCGCGTCAAATGCTTGCTTTTCCGCGCGTCTACTCCGCTCTACACGCGCGAATGCATTCAAAGTGTTCAAGCGGCAAACTAGGCGCGGTAGACGCGATTTTGACGCCCAAAACGCGTTTGGTGTAAACCCTGCATAATGGTGCTCTTCATGCTGGATTTACAAACAAACTTTGTCTAATGCTGAGTTTACACCAAACGCGTTTTGGGCGTCAAAATCGCATCTACCGCGCCTAGTTTGCCGCTTGAACACTTTGAATGCATTCGCGCGTGTAGAGCGGAGTAGACGCGCGGAAAAAGCAAGCATTTGACGCGTGTCCAAAGCAACATCCGCTTCTGGTGGGAGGGGCAACTGTTGTGCGAGTGTCTGTTTGCAAGATGACTGATGTTACTTGTGCATTTATCAAGAGAGTTACCAGTTTGTATTGGGTAACCTTACTATAGGGGGAATAAATGGCGCGGGTCGATAAACGTCACGTGACTCAAAAGTGAAGTGTGTATTACAACTTACCAGGTTGCCCAAAGTCCTTACTGACACTCTTCCAAGCGAGGTCCTTTTTATTCCTGTCTCCTAATAGAAATAACAACTTGTGTCATATAGCTTCGAGTGACTGCTTGACTGAGTGACTCCGGGCGGGGCTGCCACCACCACAGCAGCAGGCAGGCTCCTGATTGGTTAACGCGTCGCGAAATTCCGCCAAAGTTAAATTTTTTTAACTCAGGGCGTCAGCCGCAAATTCGCGTGAACCGCAAAATGCACAAAAATACCATTCGCGCGTACCGCGCACAACGCTCAATTCGCGCCTTTCACGCGAGCTTCACGTGCGAATGAGGCGGAAACGCGTCTTCCGCTCCGCGCCGAACGCCTCTTCCGCAGTTGTAACACGGACCGGACCGTTAACATTGTTGCACAGGGTTGAGTGATTTGTTTTTTTCCGTATTGTTTTCACCCTGCCAAAAGACGGTCTCTCATAAATTTATGGAAATATATAATGTTTTTTCAGAGAGTTATTGATAAGGGGTGTTTTGGTGGCATGTAAGTACATTTTTCATCATAAAACCAAAACCAATGTTATGTCATATTAACCAGTCTTGTTGACTAAAACATAGCATAATTTTGAAATCTGTCTGCAGGTTGTAATGTAATTTCAAAACCTTTTTGGTAGGGTTATTTTCACCCTGCAGGGTTTGTT
Source organism: Misgurnus anguillicaudatus (assembly GCF_027580225.2). Lineage (NCBI taxonomy): Eukaryota > Metazoa > Chordata > Actinopteri > Cypriniformes > Cobitidae > Misgurnus > Misgurnus anguillicaudatus. The sequence continues at coordinate 13,065,302 of NC_073351.2, forward strand.
AACGCTGTGTTACATACAACTAACCCCTCAGCACTAACGATATGAAAACAGCCAACATTAGCGTAATTCTTGCTGTTGTTTTAAATAGGCTACTCACCAATGCCAACAAAATAAATGTGCCAAATGTGTCAATGTAATTTTGTTCATATCTTTAATATTAATTTAATAAGGTCATGGCAAAGATTGAAATCATAATGAAATGAACGGCTAAAATCAGACTTTGATTTTCATTATATCAGAATTAGATTTTTGATTCCGATACCAGAATTTCGTATATCAGCCGATATCGATATCTGCCTGAAACTATTGTAATTAAATGTGTATAGTGCTTTCTGCTACATCTAGTATCATTTACAAGTTACAGGAAACATTAGTAAATATATTAATCATGACAGTGTTTAGGAGAACATATAATAGGTACGTTTGATCAATTAAGTATGCAAAATATTTGTTCTTAATTGCGTAAAACTGTCATAGTAAAAAAGCTTTAGTGTGCAGATGGTTATTTTGGGAATTATGCGTACTTAATGGTACAGCGGAAGATTTTCTTTTTCCGGGTGGATCATCAAGACTATTGGTCATCCCAGTTGTCAAGGTTATATGTTTACGTAAGGCCGTCGTACGTGCTCGTCCCTAGGTTTGCTTTCTGCACATGCACACTTTCAGGTGTATATGTGTGGTGGGCTACGGTTTCAGCCATTCATTGAAGCTTGCGTTGTCACCATATTTTTTTTAAATGTCTGAGGGTCGCAAGAGAAAAAGTGTCTACGAACTGTATGACAAGAAGAGAAAGGCCTCTGAAGAAAGAAAGAAGACAAAGTGTTTTTGGGAGAATATTTCACATGCTGGCATGCGATAAAAGCACAGGTTGGGCTTCCCACTGATGCCTCAGTTGCAAACTTTCTACTCAACAGGTAAAGTTTGTCATGCTATTTGGAGAATGCATTTAAAATCACTGCTAGTGAAAGTTGATGTAAGTTATGATTAGCGATGCTACCCCTGGCACAAGTCACGAACTGCGCAGACACTGTAAACATTTCAATGTATGAGCCATGCCGACAGCAACTTGTAAACAGAGCGAAGAGAAGAGGCTTGTGGATGCTCTCTCTCGGTCACACGTTAATAGGCGTTAGAGTTTTTGCGCATGTGCATTTTTTGTAAAAAAAAAGTGGAGGAGTGGTTCTTTTCAAAAATACATTTAATTTTTAGCAAGTGTTACAACTAACCCCTGCCTGCCAAGAATGGTAAGCAATAGATACAAACTTCAAATGGTCATTTGTAGCAGAGATGTGTGTGCTGCTTGTGTAAAAATAAAATGAATCAAACTCAAATATTTTTAATGATTGAGCCAAAACCAAAAAGCATTAGGTTGTCCCCCGCTCTCCCCTATAGTGCTATACTGTTTGTTTTGGATAGCAGAGTATATATGAAGAGCACGCAATAAATCCATTTTGACAAATTTCGGTAAAAATATGTTTTCTATACCAAGAAAGTGACAAGATAAAAAACAATTTTTTTGTTACAAACTTTCACATAGTATCTTTAGGTTATAAAAACATAAAAAATTCAAATCCATAACTTGATTTTCAAAGATTTATTATAAAAACAAATTATTTTTTCCACAAAATGCAATAAATCCATGACACGGTTTTTTTTTAAATGCTATAAATGGATTGAATCAATATATAAATGTGCATTCATCTATGTCATGTTACACTGTAAAACATTTCTGTAGAAATTACAGTATTACTGGGTATTACTGGCAACTAGCTGCCAGTAACTTACTGTAGATTTTACATTTATGTTATTTATTGGCAACAGTTTGTTCAAAGTTAAATGAACATGAAACATTTTCAGTTTTTATTTTCTACAGTAAGTTACTGGCAACCAGCTGCAAAATTACAGCTAATTTTTTACAGTGTATATTCATTTAGTTGAACAGTGATATACACTGATTAAAAAAATAAACATTAATGGGATTAACCAAAACACTTACTTTGTCATGGTAAGAACACTGTAATTGCTCCGGTTATACTTGAAGTTGTCGCTTAACATTTTTCACACCGATCAGCTGTGAAATGTTTTGGTCCTGCTCAATTTTCATTGACTTTGAGTAATTATGTAAAGTTTTTCCATAAGATCCCCTGGGGTCAATGTGTAAGCAAATTATTAGATGTTGATGGCTTACGTTTCTTTCCCGTCACAGAAAACCACCACAGGTTTATCAATGCCATTAAAGTATTATTTTGTTTGTTTGTTGATCACAAAGTACAAAGTAGATGAGGAAAACTAGGACTCCATGTACTCAGCGCGCCGCCATTGTTTGTTCACAATGCGTGGAATGGTGCGCTGTAATTTGTGGAGCGGATTTATTGCATTCTGTAGAAAAGGAGGAGTGGCGTTTAAAGCGTTTTGGGAAAAAAGGGAGAAAAGATGACAGAATAATATGGCGGATATTGTATTTTGGGTAAAATTAAAAATTTACTTTTAAATACTGACCTGATATAATACTGATTTTGGCTAGTATCTCTTCTTTTTTTTTTAATGGCGTTTATCGCGTTTGGAACCAAACTCTTCATATTAGTCTTGGAAGAACTGAAAAGTAAAAATATTAGCAAAATGGCTGGCTGTTCTAGTGGCGGCCGCGAAAATGTCAGTATAACTGACAATTATCAGCCAAAAATACATTTAGTTGGACTTGATAGTGACCCTGCAACTTGTCAACCCACCTGTGGTCAGTGGACGTTGCCATGAACGATCCATTTACTTCTCCTTTCTGTAAAACGATAGCTCTGAATTCTTGTTAAATCTGTACAGTCTATCGCACAACAGCTTTTTCCTATTTAGACGTGTTATTCCTGTGTTTTCGCTGAATTCACAGAGCTTTGAAAGCATCATAGAAAGACGCCATTTGCAGAAAAACACATTTTGAGAGCATCAAAAAAGAGACTTAGTTTACAGATAAGTATTGAAAGCATCATAGAGCGACGTCACAAGCATTGAAAGCATCATAGAGCAAAGTAGTTTAGAGACCAACAAGTTTTGATAGCATCACAGAGCGACATCAAAGACAGACAAGTTTTGAAAGCATCATAGAGCAAGCCGTTTACTGACAAACAGGTGTTAAAAGCATCATAAAGCGATGTCACTTACACACAGACCAGTTTTGAAAGCATCATAGGAAGACAATGTTTACAGACAAACAAGTGTTGAAAGCATAATAAAGACGTAGTTTACAGACAAGTTTTGAAAGCATCACAGATCAAAGCCATTTACAGACAAAAAAGTGTTAAACGAACATAGAATGACGTTGTTTACATATAAACAAGGTTTGAAGGCATCATAGGCAAACTTGGTTTATAGACAAACATGTTTCAAATGGATAAGTACAACAACCGTCTTTAAACTATTATATAATCACTTTGAATCCTGATTGCAGGTATAAAAATAAAAAAGTAAAGAAATAAAAAAAATTTGAAGACTTGAGCAACTGAAATGTTTTTTTAATGAGAAACAGAGTGAATAAAAAAGTCAGAATAAGAAAAAGTGAGAAAATATTGAAACGAGTGAGAGAGAAAGACTCAGTTATATTGTTTAATTCTTCTATCATTACCGACTCGAGTTAATGGCTCAGAGTGAAGCCAACACATGTACACATCACCTGCTAATGTGGGAGATAGAGTGGGCAGGGGGCAGAGACTTCAGTGATGATTGACAGTTTGACCAGTGAGTTGTGACTGAGACTCTGAAATAGAGAAACCAGTTGGTCTGTTCTCTTGCTTCATTATTTTAGTCCATCGCGCACACACAGGTAACACCTCTCCATGCCCTCAACAGGAGACCACACTGAGTACCATACTGAGAATGTGGCCTGCATAAAACTGACTATATTTACTTGCAAAGTGACTGGATATGGAAACGACATAACTACTGTATGTATCAATTTAAATTTGATAGTACAGACCCTGCTTCAGCTGTTTCTGGTTTATTTATTTTTTAGCATGCAGCAACTACAACACAAACCAATGCAGTACCCTCTGAATTGTTTTTTATGCTTGCAACATTCGAAAGTAATGCCACAGATTATCTTTACTTTAAAATGGTTGTTTATATTTATGAAAAGGAATCAACTACTTTGAATACAAAGTTAGCTCTGCTAACAAAAGCTTAAGGAACATGGATGTCCTCTACCATGCTCCAAAACGCCCATAGACATAGGCATCTAGCATCTAGGCTGTCCCAGTCTCCAGAGGACTGAGACATGGGTGCTGCCCATGTGCAGCCCACACAAAATTTCTAGGTCACTATGCATTATCTTGAGCTGTATTTATTTATTCTTTCAACTGCCTACGCTCCATCATGGGCCATACTGGTGATGCCCGTCCACTGGCACCAGTGATAGTCTCATGCCCTGGGCTAGTGGGTGGCGCATATAATTTGCTTAATTTGTTGCCCGTCAGTGTCAAGCCATGGATCAAAGAGCGGGTAAATCGCTCCGACATGATGATCGTCAGGGAAGCAAACTCACAGGACAGCCTACAGCTAAACTGCTAGTGTTTGCCTTCCCACGAAAAGTCAGCATTTTCATAGACAGTACTTAAAAAGGCATTCACATGCATGAGTAATAATTTGAAGAAAGATGTATTTTGTGAATGCAAAAGGAGTCTTGTGAAAGATGGGGACATAGGTCATAGATAGGAACTAATCTTGTTTTATTTTTCTACAAAAGTTTAAAGATGAACAAGTCACTCCACACTCAGATTATGACTATTATTTTGACTTGCCAAAGTTAATTCTTACAACTGTGTTCTCAGTTTTCCTACATATGACGGGTCCTGTGTATACTGTATATTTATCATTTCCGTCAAATGATGTTTTGGCTTTGTTTATTTATCTGTGATTCGGTCAGAATGTGGGCGGACGTGTTGAGTGATTCAGCTGTTTTGTTGAATCATTCACTGTCTAAATGTTTAGTCACTGCATTCAAATCTACTTTCTTGACTTTCTCTGTAGCTGAACTTTAAGCATGATTCCCTTATCGGCCGTGTCTCTCTCGTCCTGACGCTGTAGCCAATATGAATTACCAATGATGTGTTATTAAATTCATCTGCATACCTTCATATTATTAAAGCAATGTCTATGAGCTCCACTGCAGAAAGTAACTTCCAATTTTAGGACTACATACACACATATCCACAAGCCACCTAATGAAGTATAAAACTTGAAAAGTTGTATTAATTTAAGAGAGGAAAGAGGCTAAAATGATATAATTAGTGGCAGGGTTTATCGTTTCAAAAATGCGATATCAAAGTGCACAAATCAGGATGCACTGAAGGGGAAAAACACGGCAAGGGAGGATATCCCCAAGAGCCCATGACAGATTAAGCTCGGGATGAGGATCTTCACGGGAGAGAACCGGCTGATGGAGCTCCTGCCGAACCACTGAACCTACCCTCCTCATACTCTCTTTTCCTCTCTTTTTTACCTCCTGGGTTTTTCTTTTTTCTCCTCTAATGCAAGAAGAGATCCATTAGAGTTGCGAAGCCTCAGAGGTAATTAAAAATTGACGCAGGAATGTCGTTAAGAGGAAATAGCCCTTGTTGGCTACTGGAAAAGTTATTGCTGAACTAAAAAGCTTAATCTGAACTCAAAATTACTGAGGTGGTGTAATAATTAAGACTGTACATGCGGAGGAATATAATTAATCATAGACTTCCATTGCACACCATTACACAAAATGTGCACTGAACTATTGCAAATATTTTTACAATTAACAGTAGGCAATGTTTAGGTGTCAGCAGTATTTATATGGAACAACCAGATAAAGTGTGATTTTTTTAAATGTTTCACCTTATGGGAAATACTGTACACAATTGCACACACATATATTATGTCTAACACACATGAATGCATGTCTTTTAGGCCAAACCATTCTCATAAGTAGCATGCGGTGTGAAAAGTCATGCGAAACACATGCCAAAATCCTATTTTGCGTGCATATGATATGCCAGTCCTTCCTGTTCACTTAACATGGTGCATGTGTCATTTTATGTATTGGTTTCTCAATTGTTTTCTCTTTTTTAAACCATTGTCGCTTGGGTTGCGATTTGCTAATTTATTATATACGTTTCTCCATGTTTTGTCCAGTTTTAAACTATGGTCGCTTGGAGTTGGGGTTTGGGTTAGGTTGTCATTTTATCTAACAAAAAGTTGTTCTAACCCTAAATCCAAGTGACAACTGTAAAAAAAATAGAAACCAATACATAAAACCACACGAAAGAAAACTGCCGTATTAAGAAAACTGGAAAGACTGATCATATGAACACAAAATTGAAATTTGGCGTATGTCTTGCACGACTTTTCACATTTATACGCAAATCCTGAGAATGTGCTGTGTATGCATAGACTTATTGGAATTGCATACTTCTCCCTACATTTCTGCATAACCTAAAATAGGTTTCTCCTGGTACATACAGTATCCCTGCATGTTTCGGTTAGGCTGGCCACTAGAGGCACTGAAGATGCTTGTTTTTTCTCCATTATGATGAGGGTTCATTGAACTTTACAAAGCAGACAAATCTGAACATTATTTAAGTAAATTCATCAGTTTATGCTTGTGTGACGATCAAAATACATCTGTATGATTTAATCGACGTGTTTGATTAAAATAAACCACAAGGACAGCAGAAGTTGTTTAGGCATGCTACGTGTTTGCATGCATATGACTAAGTACCAAACAGAAGAGTTTCGTTGCAAAACGAGATAAATCCATTTTTAACATTTTTGTCAAAACATGTTTATTATTATGTTATCATGTTACTATTTTGTTTTATGGTGCTACTTAGCTGTATTTTTAAGTTATGAAGGTTTATGCAACGAAACTCTTCATTTATACTTAACAATGTAAATTGGTAACACTTTACAATAAGGTTCATTAGTTAAGATTAGTTAATTTCATTAGTTAACATGAACTAATAATGAACTACACTTATACAGCATTTATTAATCTTTGTTAAAGGTATAGCGGAAGATTTTCCCAAATTATTTAAAAGAACCGCCCCTCCACATTTTTTTTAAAAAATGCACACGCGCCACACTCTCCCTCCTCCCGAGAGGGAACGCCTGTTAAACGCGTGCACGAGACAGAGTGAGAGCATGCAGGAGCTCAGTTCTTCTCTTCGCTCTGTTTAAAGTTGCTGTCGGCATGTTTACCGTGTCTGTGCGGTTCGTGACTTGTGCCAGGGCTAGCATCGCTAATCATAGCTTACATCAACTTTTACTAGCAGTGATTTTAAATGGATTTCTCCAAATAGCATGACAAAATGTACCTTTCCAGTAGAAACCTGCGTGGGAAGCCCAACCTGTCCTATTAGCTCTCCCATAAACACTCTGGTCTTGTTTCTTTCTTCATAGTCCTTTCTCTTCTTGTCATACAATTTGTAGACACTTTTCTCTTGCAACCCTCAGATATTTTGAAAAAAAAAACACAGTGAGAACGCAAGCTTCAATGAATGGTTGAAACCGTAGCACAACACACATACACGTGAAAGTGCGCATGTGCAGAAAGCGAAGCTAGAGGCGAGCACGTACGACGGTTATACATCAACATATAATCAGAATGATTGACATCTGGGATGACCAATAATATAGGTAATCCACCCGGAAACAAAAATCTTTCGCTATACCTTTAATGTTAATTTCAACAATTACTAATACTTTATTAAAATCTTGTTAACGTTAGTTAAAGGCAGGGTATTGGATTTAATCCTGAAACATATTTAGTTATGCTGGTCAAAAGTCTCCTCACATCCTGATAGTAATCATGTTAAGTAAAATGTATTTGTAGAAATTTATGTCATCTGTGAAAGGCGTAGGACCAAAAATTTTCAACCAATCAAAGATCTCGGTCCGAACGGACGTTGCCTTTTTAGTCCCACATCTGTAAGCGTAATTTGAATGCCACCGCGCAGCCTGTTCACGCAGACACCATACGTCATCGGCGCGTTCACGTGCGTTCACCTCCCCTCTGTAAACAGAGATGGACCAGCAAAGAGCAAAAACCCAAATTAAAGCTGCAGTCGGCAACTTTTTTGATCATATTTACTAAAACCAACACTATGCTTCGATAGAACAACATAAATTAGACTGTTTAAGAAAAAAACGCGCTTCTAGCTCCACCTATAGCCTGTTATTTGTTTTGCAAAAATCCACCGCTCCTGGTTCATTTGGTCCAATCAGTGCAGGGCTGTGTAAAATCTGCCTGTCAATCATAGTCCCTGCACACACAACAGATCCACCCTCCCCCTCATGTGTTGGATTGAACGCAGCGTGATGGCGGAGAACATTTACTAACAAACTTCCGATTCCTCTGTTAACAACCAGAGCTAGGAAAACAACCAATGAAAAGAAGGAAACAAAGATAGAAAGCGACGTGCCCATAATAAAACAAGGATCAATATCGGACCGGCATTTTAAATGTGGAAGAATCTAAGAGATTTAAAAAAGGTTCAATCTGGATGCAGAGCTTGCCACATTTCCTCTCGACAGGTAATTGTGCTTTATCAACCATTGATTGTATTTCGGAGTGTTATGTACGTAATCTAAGTATTCTTGCTAAGTATGCGTTCACAATAATACTGCTGCACACGCACTGACGAGGACGGCTCGAAGGGAGGTTGCTTGGTGGTAGTAGTGGGAGAGGCATGAAAATTGTAAACACTGGTGAATGAGACATGAGATGTCTGATCTGTGCGTGTTCATGTGTTTTGAAAGAGGCGTGACTTTGGATGGCGATTTGAATGGAGTGTGGGATCATGATTTAATTGCTAGTCGGCTATCGTTAGCATTTTTCAAAATTAGATAACCTACCTTTAATGAACTGTGAACTAACATAAACAATTAACAGCTTTATTTCTATCAACTAACATTAACAAAGATTAATAAATAATGTAACAAATGTATTGCTCATGGTTTGTTCATGTTAGTTAATACATTAACTAATGTTAACTAATGAACCTTATTGTAAAATGTTACAGATAAATTTGTGTATGTGTCTGCTTCAGAACTTTTAAAAAATCTTGCGTCAAAACCAAGTAAAACCAAATGTCTCTAGTGGAGACTCCATCAGAAGGTGCAGCTATGTGCCTGAAACAATGTTTGTTAGATTAATCTGAAATGTAGGCAGAGGTATGTATGGCAAGTGAGCCTGGGGTTCTTGTGTACCCAAGCGTTTATTAACAATATTGTTTGTTTGCTGTAGGGTATTCTGTAGATTCTAAATTAACGTACGCCAATTAGTTTGATTGTTGTTTACATCTGTGTTGCTAAGTTAAGATTTAGGTTGTTCATAACAGTCACACAACATTTTTCCTCATCACATTTATATGTCGAACATAGCAACTTTATCAAAGAGACACATAAAAATAGTTTCCGGTTGTTGCTTTCATTACCCATTCCCAGAACATAATAAACTGGATATTTATGGCATCGGATCAGCTTGCCCATATGCTGTTGGGATATCAGTGTGGTAAAGCAGAAACAGCAGGGAGATTTTTCTTTGTTTTTCTTCTTTACAACCCTTCTTTTATCAATATGTTTTTCCAATGAATGTCTCCATAAATAATGTATGCCTTTGCTTCTGTTTATTTTCGGTGTAATTGCTTTGCTTTCCCTAATTAGTTTATATACACGGTCCATTCCTAGGGGAGGGACTACAGACTATGGTGGGGAAGGGGAGTGTTTGCTAGTGATTGGTTATGTACCCTGACATAGTCGATGCTGAATAATGATGCTAATACAGTTGTAAAGTAGTTTTTTGCTGTTTCACCCATTTCGAAATATGATGAGGCTGGATATTGTACTGTGTATATAGTATTTATATATGTATAAAAGGTCAGTACACACAACAGCGTGCAATGTAAGAATGCAATGTTTTGATGGTGTACTCCTAGCTAATAGCCTCAACATTTTGAAAGCTTCATGTCTTTAAGAGTTAATTGGAATAAAGCTGGTCCTAATAGTCTCTGATGAAATCGGTCAAAGATGGGAGAATAATTATTAGTACACTAATGAGGGCTGTTTGTGTTTTTGTTTTAAGAGGGTACACTTGGCAAGTTGCTTTTATGTCTCTCAAGTGCTATTACTTGAAAATGATTTCTAATTATGTTATTTTAGCATATAGCCTTCTTGTCCAATACACTAACAGAGGTCATAAACCTTGAGCAGAACGTCTACTGCAATCCAGTTTTTGTATTGTGCTGTAGTTCAAATTTAAAACATAAATTATCTTTTAGTCATAGGCAGATTCTTTTTTTTTGGGGGGGGACAAGGGGGCACTGCCCCCCCCCAAACCAGAGGCAATTATGATTTTGTCTGAGCTATTAATGAAATAGAAATATGAGAATAAATATCTTAATATATTAATAATCTAATCATAATATTTTTATAGGTACACTGAGTAATTTATTGTAAAAATTGTCTTTAACCATATTTTAAAACCACAAAGGCGCACTCTCGCTAATCGTCGAAAATCAAATCCATAGTAACATTATGCATAATAATGCCCTAAACAGTCTCACAAAGTTTCGTGATATAGTCACGCATTTTTGTATTCTTTTTCGTGCTATTATCACAAATTTTCACGTTTTTTCGAGAACGTATAACGAATTCCTGTTTTTGTGTGATTATCACGTATTGGTTACTGAACTGCTTTTTCCTATTTTTAAACCATTGTCGCTTCGGTTCAGGGTCAAATTTGGTGCTTGCATTAGAATGTCACTTTATACATTAGTTTATATTATTTTTCCTGATTTATTTTTTTATATGTCGCCTGGCATTAGGGTTAGAGTTGGTTTGGGTAGGGACAATTTTATGTAAATCTAACCCTAAACCGAAGTGACAATGGTAAGAAAATAGGACAAAACAGTTGAGTAACCAATACGTGATAATCACACGAAAACCCAACACATCCTCACCCCATGTCGTCAATATTTGACGACACTTGACCATTCGTCAATATGTGACGGGGAGGGTATACCTTTCGCGTCATTTTTTGACGAACTGGGGACTTCAATACTATTACGTCCGTTGCATTCTCTTTCCTATTTTCTTACCATTCTCGCGTCGGTTTAGGGTTAGATTACGCAAAATTAAACAGTGTACGCGAAATTAAACAGTTGTCACCTGGCGTTGGGGTTACAGTTAGGTACGACAGTTGTCACCTGGCGTTGGGGTTAGAGTTAGGTTTGGGTAGGGATGTCATTATGTAAATCTAACCCTAAACCGACGCGAAAATGGTAAGAAAATAGGAAAGAGAATGCAACGGACGTAATAGTATTGAAGTCCCCAGTTCGTCAAAAAATGTATAACGAAATTTCGTGAGACTGGGCTGTAATGCCAAATGCATTAGATATAATACAATAATATTCAAAATAAAAAAGTGTTTTGTGTAACAAAGGAATTTGTGGATGTTAAAGATTGTTTATGGAGCCATACAATTTAAAAAACATTTTAGGAATCTTTATTTTAAATAGTGTGTTGTTCAACCATCAACATGAGAGTTAGATGGACGATTTTTCACATGATTTAACTAACATGTTTTCTTCATTCAGAGGTCGCAGAGGTGATATTTATTTTACAAGGAAACTCTTTGGAACGGCATGCATATTTTTACATTCGGGTTGCAGCACAAGTGTATATATTTAGTTCTGAAACATTGTTTAGCAAATCAGCTTCAGGCATTTTGGGGCTTTTATGTAACAAGCAAACAGAATACATCATGACAGAGAAGAAAGGAGGCCAGAAGAAAATCTATGCGATTCCTCCCCTGCGTACGATCCCGGGCCCTACACCCGAGGAGGGCAGTCAACGGTCGAACGGGAGGTTACGTTTCAACACGCTGATGAATCCAGCAAGCTTTGATATCTAAATATCGATTGAGTTTGTTTTGTTTTTTTCTCCTGCCAATTATGTTGTGGCGAGTTAATTCCCTTCAGGTGAAGAGTGGATTGCTTCTATTTTCGTAGCGTCTTAATATCGAAGAGTCGTTCTTGGGAGATGCAGTATGGATTTCTGCCCGCCTTATCTTTTCTCGTGAAGTCCCATCAAAAGATATTAAAGACACAAGGGGCTGAGAGGCGGGTAATAAACAACCTGGCAATGTCAAAAATGTCATAAATCAAAATTCCAACATGACTGCTGTTGGACACTCCAGCAATGTTTTTCAGCCCCCACATGCAGAATGGAGAAGTGAATTTAAAATGAGTTTCAAATCTACTCTCCAGTTCACTGGAGTTTCCAGTCATACTTTTCATTATAAACGTGCGTGTCAGTGCGTGGAATGTCACCGCGCCGCTATCTGTCCTAGAGGTGTTGAGCTGCAGAGACAGATGACTATGAGTTGTGTTTGAGGCAGGTATGGTATGGAAGTAATAAACCTCAGTATATCGCCTAGCCACACTTCTTCTTTTCCGCATGTCTTTCTCTCTCTCTGCTTCTCTAAAGACTGAGACATGCAGGCTCTCCGAAGTCTAATAGTGAAAGTGTCTCTGTCTCACAGCTTTCAGAGTTTTGGAGTTTTTGGAGAGTAGGAGCGCTTTCGTTTTTGTGGTCATACAGTATCAACCACACCACCCTCCACCATGCCCATGCATACACTGATAGCTGCTTGAATCTTCACTTTTCATTGCTTGGGAAAACTAATCACAAATAACCAAAAGCTTATGGGTGTCACAGAATGTAAAACTATATTTACCTGTACTGTTAAAAATAATATGCTATATATACTGTTTACAGTGATTTTCTCCATAGGAACTCAAAATACATATGTTTAAAGATCTAAACCGAAATGTCTCACTCCTTGTGCATACAAAATTCTCATTGGATTTCTTTATAATTAATTTGTAACTCCGGCAATAAAGAGTATCTCATGCTATTTTTTAAAGAGTTTGTCCTTTACATTTTTGCTGTCACCTCATAGGACACAGTCATATATTTATTCTCAACTACCCACATACATATATACACATATATACACTCACCTAAAGGATTATTAGGAACACCATACAAATACTGTGTTTGACCCCCTTTCGCCTTTAGAACTGCCTTAATTCTACGTGACATTGATTCAACAATGTGCTGAAAGCATTCTTTAGAAATGTTGGCCCATATTGATAGGATAGCATCTTGCAGTTGATGGAGATTTGTGGGATGCACATCCAGATCACAAAGCTCCCTTTCCACCACATCCCAAAGATGCTCTGTTGGGTTGAGATCTGGTGACTGTGGGGGCCATTTTAGTACAGTGAACACATTGTCATGTTCAAGAAACCAATTAGAAATTATTTGAGCTTTGTGTTATGGTGCATTATCCTGCTGGAAGTAGCCATCAGAGGATGGTTATAAAGGGATGGACATGGTCAGAAACAATGCTCAGGTAGGCCGTGGCATTTAAACAATGCCCAATTGGCGCTAAGGAGCCTTAAGTGTGCCAAGAAAACATCCCCCACATCATTACACCACCACCAGCAGCCTGCACAGTGGTAACAAGGCATGATGGATCCATGTTCTCATTCAGTTTAGGCCAATTTCCGACTGTACCATCTGAATGTCTCAACAGAAATCAAGACTCATCAGACCAGGCAACATTTTTCCAGTCTTCAACTAGCCTATTTTGGTGAGCTTGTGCAAATTGTAGCCTCTTTTTCCTATTTGTAGTGGAGATGAGTGGTACCCGGTGGGGACTTCTGCTGTTGTAGCCCATCCGCTTCAAGGATTTGCGTGTTGTGGCTTCACAAATGCTTTGCTGCATACCTCAGTTGTAACGATTATTTCAGTCAAAGTTGCTCTTCTATAGGCTTGAAGCAGTCGGCCCATTCTCTTCTAACCTCTAGCATCAACAATGCATTTTCAGTTTGGAGTTCATGAGATTGTCTTGACCAGGGTCACACCCCTTAATGCATTGAAGCAACTGCCATGTGATTGGTTGATTAGATAAGTGCATTAATGAGAAATTGAACAGGTGTTCCTAATAATCCTTTAGGTGAGTGTACAAACACATACACTAGGGCTGGGTAAAAAATACTGATACTTCAATTTTAGTTATTTTCAATTGAATGAAACTGAATCAATAGAATGTTATTTATTTTATAATCTTTCTCATCTTTTGTTGTGGAATTAAATGAATAAAGTTCTCTCTCAGCAATGTTTCAGGTTGTCTGCAGGATGCAGGAAATTCCAGTACAGGCCTTCATAAGCACACAGCTTAGTCAATAGGTCGCAAATCTTTTATAACATGTCGATTTTAGATCATGTAAACAACTAAAATATTTTAAATATATATGTTTAAAAAACTTCCTCAACTTTTTTTCATTTAATTAAATGAGTAAAACCCCCATCACTTAGCAATGTTTCACCTGTCCGTGGGAAATCCAACAAAGGGCTTCACAGTGGTTTTTAATTTAAAACTATGTATAAACTATGCGAAATATGTATTCGCTATATTCGCATGTACGTCATAAGTATAGCTAAATCCTTAACCAAAAATATAAGTCGTTTTTAATCCAGTCATTTTTAAGTCATTTTAACACAAAAAAAGGTTTACGCATTTAATTTCGCAAATTCTACAAACCGACAAAATTACTTTTTACCGTGTAGGCATAGATAAGAGTTCTGAACATGGTAATGACATATCGGTAATGACATTTCCTCAAAATCAATTTCTTTATCTGATACAGGCTCAAACATATGGGGGGGGGGGGGTCCTGGACAGGGTTTAGATTAATCCAGGACAAGGCCTTAGTTATTTTAGGACATTTAAGTCATTTTTACAAACAAACCTTAAAAAAAAACAAAAAACGCCCCATAAGGTCTGTTTACTTAATGACCGTTTCTCAATATGCATTCTTGTCTGTACATGTGGTCTTGTGGATTTGTGAGTCATCGGTCCTGGCCCAAGTACTGTTTCAATTCCAAGTTCATTTTAAGCCAAGTTCACATGACATTCCCGGATGTGTTCTTGGTCCGCCCCATTAATCAAAGATGCATGAGGAGATGACTTGTTTTTCAGAATGCATTTCGCATCAACAGCAATGGTTTTAAGAGCTGTTTAGGCAAGAATATATATTTTTAAACTTTAAATCTGTGGTGTAAAATAACACCTATTTAAAAATATCCATTGATGATTTCGGACCTGTGAGTTTCAGGTGATCAGCGGGTGGTCAGCGATGTGTACACCAACGCGGGCAGCCTCATCTCAGCAAGTCCCTCTAAAATTTTTAGAGAACAGATCAAAATATTGTATCAATGCATTCTTCGCACCTTTAAAGGAACAGCACATTTCCTTTCTTTATTGACTAATTTTCATCTGTTCTTCACTTTTATTCAAAGCAACATACATTACATAGTTTACAAGGTATACATTTTTTATCATCTACGTTCCCTGGATTTGAACCCATGACCTTTTGTGCTGCTAGTGCGATGCTCTACCACTGAGCTACCCGTATATAGATACAATACCAAGGTGATGAAATGATATAAAGATGATGAAAATAAAGACAAATGTAGAACGTATTGAATACCAGGAGGAATAGTAATAGCTAAGCCTACATTTTACTGTATAATTTCACATTCATTTGAATATATTTGGCAAGTGACTAAAAGGTTTGGGACAGTTTCCCACAGCTTCTTGCCAAACACTCTGACTAACTATCTGCCCCTCTTTTTTTGTTTGCTCCCTACTCCTTTCTCATACAGCATGACTGGATATAGAGCGATCGCTTTCATTTAAAAAGGACGTATATAAAGCGGCAGGCAAAAGCGTTAGTCTTCTCCTGAGCTCATGCTGCATAAATCTCTAATTTGACAGCCAAGATTTGTTGAGACGCCGCGCCCTGAGGCCTGCGAGCTGCCGAAATTTAATTTTCACTATTGCAAGTTCTTTTTCCTATTACTAATTAACAACCCATTTATAATTTAATCTCAGAAACAGGACTTGGGAATCACGCACTCCCTTTAGCCAGGATCAAATATGTTTTATTGTATGTTTAGGCAGTTAGTATACTTTTGTCAAACATTTGAGCCCGTCTGCCTTTTCTAACACATCCAATGGAATTTAAAATATATAAAATAACAAATTACAAGCACAGCTGCCAGGGAACCACACAGTTGCATTCATTTCAGTGCATGGTAACAGAACTGATATGTGCAGACAGGTGGTTGGGGGGGGGACTCATTACCAACGCCTCGAACATTTTAATGAAGGCAAATGTGTTTCTTTTGCAACTATCAGACAGGATGGATGGAAATAAATAGCATCCCTATACTCAGCAGCATACTAATGCAAGAATAATGCTTTTCTGCGTCTGCAAAATGCAGTGCTTATTTACTATGCTCGACTAGGCAAACCTATGCGGTGATGATGAGCAAGAGAGTTTGGGTACACATGCAAATGAACGGTTTAAACAATTTCATTTTCTTTACTAATGCCACTCAAATGGGCTGTTTGGGTAGCTGTTTTCTCTAAGGAAATCCCTGTGCAGTGAGCCGGGTCCATAGGAAGCGCAGACCTTCACTAAGATAAAATAATATGGCAAACAACAATTTGCTATCACAGCAGTTTCATGCACAGGACTTATTAAAGGGGGTCATACCATAATTTTTGTACCTTTTATTTTTTTCCCTCAGGTCCATTTATAATGGTTGCAAAGGCAAACACAAACACTTATTTTTATTTTTTTACTCGCTGCTGTCGCCGCTGGCTTGCTCACTGAGAGTATTAGGAAACAATTTTCTTGTAAAGCTGCTCGGGAACAATATGTACTGTATTGTGAAAAGTCTTATACAAATAAATTGAATCCTAGTGTTGCGATTCCACCTTCAGCGTATTTAGATGAGAGCAAGCGCACTTGTATGTGACATTATAGGTGTATTTGTGTATGTAGCATGTGTCACTGGGCATATGACACCTCTTGTGTACTTCAAAAGATGCTGTTTGCTTTACAGCACAGCTGTGACCTATCAAAATGTTTGCAAGGTATTGTACGCATACTTTTGTGTATTCAGCGGTGCCATTTTAAATCAAATTGAAAATTAGTTTTAAACACCAGGTCAACTGCTGAATGTGAATTTTATTTAAATTAAGTATCTAGTTTACTTGAATTTAAATGTGAAGAAGTTGGATCCTGCTCATAGAGCATTGCAATAGCAGCCCAAAATGTCATGGGATTTGGGTTTGAGAACACACATGCTAATAAAAACCATGTAAATTGTATGCACTGCAAGTTGCTCTGGATAAAAGTGTCACCGTTTATGTAACATTGGCAGGTAACACTTTATTTTACGACCCGCAAAGTACCGCGTAATTAAACCGAATTTACAGCGTACCTATTTGTAACAACAGGGTACCTCTACAGTACGTACTTGTAGGTATAAGGGAACAATATTTAAGTTTGGGGTAATACGGGGGTAAGAATATGAAGAATTATAAATTATTTATACTCTAAGTATTTTATAACAACAGGGTACCTATTATAATATTACGTGGTATGTATGACTTAGTCAAGTCTATGGGGAAATAGTTTTATTTTTTTATTGTGAATTTTTCATATTGACTACTGAATGTTGTATGCAGTCAGTGTCTGCGAGCCACATCGGCAGATAAATATAGCAGCACATCACTTTTATTTTAGTAGCCTATATTACTTGCTTTTAATAACAAAAGTCCAGCTGATTTAATGTGGTTATCTTTTTTTAAGGTAAGTACAATAAAAAATAGCAACTTGTTCCCTATTTACCGGGAAACTCTTACATTTGCGGACATATTTGAAGTGGTGCTTTGCAATTTATTTACTGTAAACACAAGTATTTAACCAATTATAATTTATGCAATGGCAAACCAGAATGAAACAACAGCAGATATCAGCTCCCGCTAAAGCAAAAGACGACTACATGCGTAGGCTACTGCGCAGGTGTAGAGCGCGCGGACGTCTGCAGGAGGTTTGCTGGAACGCGATCCTGATGTGAAATTTCTTTAAGAGGTTTTAGAAACGTTCTACACTGTGGAGTACGGCTGCGAGTGATGTTAGCAGGATCCGCATGCTGGATAAGGTGACTGGTTTTGTTAATACATGACTCAAGCATTTCAAACAATGTTTTTTCAAGAAAGTTGCCAGCTAACGGTAGCAGGTTAGCTAGCACATACTGTAAGTTAGCCTAAAGTTATTAACGTAACTGGCTCAGAAAACTCTGTTTCTGTCAAGGCACAGTGAAGAAACATTTACTGAAGGCTTTCATTTATGTTTTTTATATGTAATCCAGAACAGAATTTGTGAGACGACATCATCTCATCATCCGAGTGGACAAGAACACCAACAGAGGAAGCCAAGCCGCAAAAACAATGAAAAATTGTCACAACTTTTTATTTTAAATAAAAGTTATGTGATAATAAACATTAAGTGTTGGCTTAATTATAAGGTTTTAAAGATGTTTTGAAATAAGTTGTTGTAAAAAAAAAAATATTCTGTGGGGCGGTTTCCTGGACAGGGATTTGACTAGTCCTAGACTAAAACACTTTTAAGAGCTCTCCAAACTGAATACAACTTGCACTTACGTATCTTAAAATACATCAGTGCCCTTTGTTTTACCTCAAAATGCACACAGGTAATATTTTTAGTAAGGCATGTTTGTTAAAACGAGTTATATTTCCTAATTAAACTAAGGCCTAGTCCTGGATTAAGCTAATCCTGGTCCGGGAAACCGCCCCTGTATGTTTATGGTATTTACCCTATAACATTTATAACAAGAGGTGAACAAAGCACCACTTTAGTTTACAGCCCGCAAATATGAGAGTTACCTGGTACATACACAGAACAAGCGGGGAATAAACCCCACTTTATTTTACAGCCCGCAAATATGAGAGTTACCTGGTACATACACAGAACAAGCGGGGAATAAACCCCACTTTATTTTACAGCCCGCAAATATGAGAGTTACCTGGTACATACACAGAACAAGCGGGGAATAAGCCCCACAATTTACAGCCCTCAAATATAAGAGTTACCTGGTAACTCATGTATACATATAGGATCAAAGAGGTACAAGTTGCTATTATTTTTATTGTGTGTTATATTTTATTTGCCGACGTGGCTTGTAGACATCAACTGTAGGCTATACAAAACACTTCATCAGGTAAGTAGCAAATATGAAAAAAAACAAACATTACACATAGACCATATTACCCATAGACGTAAGTCATACATACCACGTAATATTACAATAGGTACCCTGTAGTTATGAAATACTTAGAGAATAATTTTCCATATATTCTTACCCCCTTATTACCCCAAACTTAAAAATATTGTTCCCTTATAACTACAAGTACGTACTGTAGAGGTAGGGGAGAGCGGGGTAAGTTGTCACACGGGTAAGTTGTCACACTGTTAATAACTCCAACACTAGAGGCTCTATCTCAAAAATCAAATAGCCACTTTATGTGACTTCTTCTTCTATAGTGAACTTCCTGTTCATATGTGGTCAAGATCACTGTAATCTGAGGTTAGCACAATTTTCTTATTTTTCTGCTTAAAAAGTAAA
Organism: Misgurnus anguillicaudatus; assembly: GCF_027580225.2. Taxonomy (NCBI): domain Eukaryota; kingdom Metazoa; phylum Chordata; class Actinopteri; order Cypriniformes; family Cobitidae; genus Misgurnus; species Misgurnus anguillicaudatus. The sequence goes on from NC_073351.2 coordinate 13,084,889, forward strand.
AAAAAAATCACTTTACATTTTATGCAATACAACTTTGTTAGGTGTGAATGTTTAAAATGATTATTTTGCACAAAATAGAGGAGACCGTAAAGTGTCTTTTGATACTTTAGCTAAAGTGATATGATGAGCTAAACTTGAGATTTAGACAACATTAGCACACAAGTAAGTATGGGGCAAGTTGTCTCAATGACTTTGGGGCAAGTCGTCACATCTGACAACTTGCCCCTGTACAAACAAACACATCGAACATGCTCAGAAAACATGATATAGAAAAGAATAAGCCTCAATCTAGCAAAAAGCTGTTTCAAAAGAAAGGGAAGCAGAAATCTGGACCTATGAAAAACAAGGCAGCTAAAAGAAGAAAAATCATGCAAGAGTCATCATCAGATGATGAAGAGTGCTTCTGCCTCGTCTGTGTAGAGCCATTTTCAAAGAGTCGTCCAAAGGAGACCTGGGTAAAATGTGTAAAATGCAACAATTGGGCCCATGATGCTTGCACCTCAGGCCAGGCAATTTATGTGTGTCAGAATTGTGATTCTGGAGATGAGTCCTATTAGTCATACAGGGCATCTGTTTTGTTCAGAGGTTAAACATGTTAAGTTAAGCAAGTTATCTGCAGCGTTCCATTCAGTTATCTGGTTTTATGTGAAAGCCATAGAACATTTGAACCAAAGTTCAAAGTAAAGTGGTCTTGCCACTTAATTGAAATGTGCATTATTTGGATTGAAATAATTGTTTTTCCAGATTCTCCAGGCACGGATGTTTATATTTCCAGTTTGGTTTGAGTTTAAAAATTAAAATCAATATTCACAATTAAGTAGTTGTGTTCTTATTTTTAGATAATCTAGTGTGACAACTTACCCGCCCTAGTGTGACAACTTACCCTCCGATGGGGCAAATTGTCACAAGTGCACAGTCACTATTCAACAGTCTACAACTCTGTAATGAGATAAGATATAAAGATGTTATGAATACAACATATGTGCCCAAGACTTCCTTCTTTCATTTGGTATGAGATTTATACCATTTTGATGTATGGTGCTCAGTAAATGTTAGACAGTGTGAAAAGTGTGACAACATACCCCGCTCTCCCCTACTCTGTTGTTACAAATAGGTACGCTGTAAATTCGGTTTAATTACGCGGTACTTTGCGGGTCGTAAAATAAAGTGTTACCCATTGGCATAACATTATTAGCCTTTTTGATGTAGTCAAGCCATAGACAAATTATGTTAGTTAAAGCTACATTGTAAATAAAACGCATTAGAATTCTGATGGGGGTGTTGTTACATGGGTCATTTGTAACATTGCCTATCCCTCCAATCATAAGCAAGTTACAAATCACCTGGGTTTTACACTTTGCTATTTACATATAGCAAGCAACATAGAGCAAAGACTGAACACTTCTCTGAAAGCTTTGTACCTTTATTTTTGACAGTGTAGGTAATTCTGATCCATGCAATGACTATCCATTAGGACATAGGCATTTTTATCATTATGTACACAATAATAATATTTTACATTGTAATATTTTCATTTGTAATATTTGGCATGTTTGTGTGCTGCTGCGCGTCTCTGTGTATATAATAAGCAGTGTGTTGCATGTTGTGCACGCGCCAGTTGCTTATTTTTAACTGAAATATAGATGAAAAAATATAGATGGAAAAAATGAAAAATATATGGTCCCCCACCACCCATATCATAAACTCATACTCAGTGGCGGCTCGTGACTGCTCATCCGTGGGGCGCAAAATCAAAATAAGTGTTCGGAGTGTCATGTGTGTTGCTTGCATTTTCAAAATATGTGTTTGTTGCGTCATGTTTATCATGTGCATCACGTGTTTTGTCAAAATAACTGCCTGCTGCATACGCCTCAAAACCATTTATAATAAAAGAGACGCTTACGTTCACAAAATACACGCAAAACACTTTCTTAACAGTAAACTCTGATTAAACATGAGATTATGCGATCTGGCAAACGCGAGCGTCTCTTTTATCATACGAAAGAGATTATGCGATCTGACAAACGGGAGCGTCTCTTTTTATCATAAACCCTTTAGCAGGCACTTAATTTGACAAGACACGTGATGCGCACAGGATCTCTCGATGCACAGAACACATATTTTGAAAAAAGGCATTACACACATGATGGGCTACATACATGTTGTGACGAACTTCGCATCAAGCGCCTTCAAAAAAATAAGTCATCGGCCGCCATGGCTTATACTGTATAATACACGAGCATGTAGGCAAAGTATTTATATAAAAAATTACATAAAAACAATGCCATTAAGCCATAACTTAAACAATGAACATTCAGTTAAAGTAAACATTCAGAAATTATAAATACGGCAGTCTTAAACTTAAGTTACTAGGATGACGATATCATGGTATTGTATAATATATTATTATATAAAGGTTATAAATATGTCAATGCTAACACATTCACGACGCACTGTACAAAGATTAAGTGCACGCATTGAAAAAATAGGTATGTATTAATTTGTCTAAGTTGAGGTAAGAACATAGTAAAATTTTGAAAAACGGTGGTGTTTTCCTTTAAGGTATAAAGATTTTTTCACTTTTCACAGGAAATTAAAAACATGTAATTTTAGATGTTTAAATCATTTTGATGATCATAGATAAGTTTAAGTGATAAAATTATCTACCACAGGAGGGCTGTAGCCTCTTATGAAACGGCTGAAATTCCACAAGGGGGCGTATTTGTTGCACAATAAACATGACATCCGAATATATTCATTATAAATCGTGAATGAAAAGTGAGATTCGAACGAATGTCCGTTAGTGAACTAATTGTATACACTATTTATATCGTAATTCGGTCAGAAACCTCAAGATTGTGAGATGAACAAATCGTTTTGGATTAAAAGGCTTGGATATTCCGTTTTCTTGGACTTTTGGGGATTTATGAACAATTTGTTTTGTACAATTTCACCGAAGCGGATAAAGGGAAGATTTTAAAGGTAAGTAAATATCCTAAATCGGCGCAGCCCGGTTCAGGTAACTAACAACTAGATTACAGTTTTATGACTGCTGTAAATCATATTATGCTTTGTGTGTGCGCTTAATGGAATCCAAGCTTTCCAACGATGTGCCCCATGACCGTATATTTTGAAGATTTAATGCTTCAAAGTTACAATGACGTAATGCAACCTCACGTGCAAGGGAGGGGGTGTACTGTGTACGGCACAGTGTTCCTTATCAGGTTAAAAAATAACTTTCATTATAAGGGCAGTGTAATTTTAAGATAAAAAGCCCTGTAGAAGACTACTCATCTTTTCTTTAAATCACAGGGTTTCCCACAGCATATTTCAGTTAAGGAGGCCCGCCTAAGCTTGGAAACCCTACTGCCTTAACTAGGTCGTCAAAATAAAAAAATAAATAGCTGCACAAAAGGCCATCAAGTGCATCTCGGAGAATGCTCGGGCCTCTATGGTCCTCACCTCCTGTGCCTGCCTTTTCCGACGGCACGAAGAGCTGACGTGATTTGCAGCCATCTCGGCCGTTCAGTTTCACCCCTCACCTCCCTCACCAACGGAGCCGCTAAGGGGGGATTCCTTCAGTGGAGCGGGGGGTTGCGATGCAGCTGCGTTCCTGGAGGGACCACCCAACCCTTCCCTCCCGTGGTTGTATAGACAGTCGTCGGGTTACGGGCGCTGTCCGTCAGGCATGCGGAGAGGCGGCTTCAGCCCTGCACGCAATAACGTTGCTACAGTTTCACCAAGGATTTACGAGGGAGGCCGCGACCTTCAGTCATGCGATGTCCACCACAGTGGTTCAGGATCGCCACCTTTGGCTGTGTCTGGCTGACATGACGGACGCAGGCGAGAACAACTTCTTGAATGCTCCTGTCTCACAGACCGGCCTCTTCGGCGAGCCCGTGGAGTCGTACAGCTCAGCTGCGCAGACTGAGGCGATCTCCTAGGTCATGTCCCGGCGAAAGAGAGCTGCCCTTGGTCCACCACGCCGGCTCCTCAGTCTGCCTCTCGCCGTCGGCGTCCTGCGGCGGCCACCTCTGTTCCCCTCCTCGGACCCCATCTCGGCAGCGCAGGGGAACCGGTCGTCAGCAGCTCGCCCCGCCCGTTTAGCCGCTTCCCGTGAAAATCAAAAGTTTGTGGTCAGAGACGGGCGACCCGGAGTGGCAGAGGATCACTCTTCAGGAGACGGTGATTCGCTCCTTCCCCCGGTAGGGGGTCGGGTGGAAAATCCTTGGTTTGCATCTGTTCCACCGGCTGTCCAGCCGGTACCCACTTAACCACACATAAGAGTGCATTTCTCTTCCCTCTCCAGGTCTCCAGAGGATCGAGAGAGCCGTGAGCAGGCACACCAGCTCACCCTACCTCTCCTCTATCGCCAGCGGGTGTTTTTCCGGAGTCTGCGCTCTCCGCGCAGGAGACCAGACGACCGTCACCCTCAGCGGGCTCAGGTCAGTGTCACACACACACACATACTGTAGATGTTTATGCTGTCACAGCAGACGCACCGGCAGTCTCACCTGTCTCGCTTCGCTGCCCCACCGCGGGTACTTCGGTAGTGTCGTTAATTCTCCTCGTACGGTCCCTGGATGCTTCGCTTCAGTTCCCAGCCGGTCTCGTTGGGTTTTACGCACTATCCGCCTCGGTTACGAAATACAATTACCGGCACTCCCCCAAATTCTCGGGCATTCGTTTCACTAAAGTGAAAGCGTCCGATGCACATGTACTGCGTGCAAAAGTCGATGTCCTGCTGGCGAAGGACATTTTGAGACGGTCCCTCTTACCGAGAATGATGATAAGGTTTTTCCAGCCTTTATCTCATATTACCCAAAATACGCGGTGGGTTACGACCGATTTATTTACGCACCGGCTCTACAAATGTGATCCTTTAGGATGATACGCCGAGGCTCGTATTTCAATATTCAGATCGGTTTGCAGCCTTAGACCTGTAGACGTGTACTTTATGTGTCCATCTCCCCTCGCCTTAGACCGTTTTTCGCTCTGCGTTTGTGGGGTGGGCATATTAGTACTAAGTACACCATTCGAGCTGTCTCTCTCTCCCCGTGTCTCCATGAAAGTGCTAGTCACGGCATTAAAATCTCCGAGAGAGAGAGCGTTGTTCGCATTCTGCTTATATTTACGTCAACTATAATGGCTCGTTCTTGGCAGACGTGCGCGAACACAGAGATTTAATGCTTCAGCATCTCGCTCGTTTAAGTCATCAGGTCAGCTGGGAAAAGAGCAACTTTGCCCCGTGCAGAGGATCCTTTTCTCAGTATGGAAATAGACTCGGTCGATTTATTGGCGTGTTTTACAAGAGCGCGCAACCAGTCAGTTCTGACTTGCCTCGGTTTAATTCGAGGGAAGTACGCGGTCCCTCTGAAACAATTTCAGAAGCTCCTGGACATATGACAGCATGCTGCGGCTGTGACACTGCTCGAGCTGCTTCATATGAGACCGCCTCAGCATTGGTTTTACGATCGAGTCTCGAGGAGAGCGTGGCGCAACGGCATACACTGTGTAACCATTACACCTGCATGTCATTTCAATTTTACCCCATGGCAGACCCAGCATTTCTGATAGCAAGATATGCCCCTGAGTCAGGTCTCCTGGCATTCTGTAGCACATACGATGCCCCCAGCACGGGATGAGCAGCCACGTATGACGGGCTTGCAGTCTCAGGGGTGTGCATAGCACCCCAACTGCCGCGAGCGGTGCGCTGTATATCTGGGACTTGTACGCTCCGCTATGGAGATGCGAGGGAAGGATGTATTAGCCGACACCGACAACATTGCGACTGTTGCGTTATTTATCGTTAAGGCGGTTTTTGCGCTCTCGTCACCTGTCGCATCTCGCTCGTCATCTCCTCCTTTGGAGTCAGAAGCATCTGAGGTCCCTTCGTGCCATTTACATCCCGGGTACGCTCAATACAGCGGCTGACGCGCTTTCCCGAGCTGCGCGCACCGGCGAATGGCGACTCCACCCCCAGACGGTTCAGCTAATTTGGAAAAAGTTTGGTCGTGCGCAGATATATCTATTTGCGTCACCGGACGATACCCACTGTCGCCTGTTTTATTCACTATCCGAGGGCAGCCTAGGCGTGGATGGGTTGGCACACAGCTGGCCGCGGGGGACGCACAAATACGCATTCACTCCAGTGAGCTTAATCGCACAGACACTGTGCAAAGTCAGGCAGGACGAGTAGAGCCTTTTATTAGTCGCCCCGTACTGGACGACCAGGAATTGGTTTTCAGAGTTAATGCTCCTCGCGACAGCCCCTCCCTGGCGAATTCCCCGGAGGAAGGACTTTCTTTCTCAAGGAAGGGGCACATTATGGCACCCGCGCCCCGACCTGTGGGATTTCCATGTATGGTCGTTGAGTGCGCGCAAGGTTTAGGTGATTTATCGCAAGCGGTATCTAACACCATCGACGCGGCGAGCACCGTCCACACGACGGGCTTACGCGCTTAAATGAAACCCCTTTCGTCACCTGGTGCTCTTCGCAACGCGAGGACCCCAGAGAATGCTTAACATTGTGCTTTTATATATCTTCAACATAGGTTAGATGGTAGGCTGTCACCCTCCACCATTAAAGTTGATATCGTCGCTATTTCTGCTCATCACTCACTTATTAACGGCAGATCAGTTGGCCAGCATGATTTGGTTATTAGATTTTAAGAGGCCCTTCCTCTATTACTCCGAGACCTGTCCATGGTGCTGAAGCCCTACTACAGGTTCCGCGTTCGAGCCTTTGCAGTCTGCGAGTCTGAAGTTTTTGTCAATGAAAACTCTGACCCTACTAGCATTGGTCTCCCTGAAGAGAGTAAGGAATTTACATGCATCCTCTGTTGACGATTCGTGCCTTCAGTTTGGTCCTGCTGTCTCACTGAGACCCAGACCAGGCTACGTGCCCAAAGTTCCCACCACTCCCTTCAGAGATAAGGTGGTGAGCTTGCAAGCGCTGCCCCGGAGGAGGCAGACCCAACCATGGCTTTATTATGCCCCATACGAGCGTTACGCGTCTACGTGGATCGTACACAAAGCCTTAGGACCTCAGATCAGCTCTTTGTTTGTTGTGGTGGTCAGCAGAGAGGGAAAGCTGTCACTAAGCAGAGGATGTCTCATTGGATAGTTGATACTATCGCCCTTGCTTATAATCTGCAGGGCATTCCTTGTCCATTTAATTTGAGAGCTCACTCTACTAGAAGTGTTGCCTCATTTTGGGCATTCGCTCGTGGTTCCTCGCTAACAGACATCTGCAGAGCTGCTGGTTGGGCGACACCTAATACGTTCATTAGATTTTACAGTGTTCGTGTCGAGCCTGTCTCCTCTCGTGTCCTTTCCTCGTTAGGGGAAGCACAGAGAACAGGCTCGCAGGTCGGCTTGCAGCCTCCGACTGGTGCTCCAAACTGAGCTCAGTATGGAAGGCCATCAAGGCAAAAACGCGTAATAATTTGTTTTGCCTTCCTCCGCTGCCTTGGCAGCCTGATGTTGCGGAGCATCCGTTGCCAGCCTCTCACTAGCTGCATCCTCGCGAACCTGTGTTTGGCTCGGGCATCCACATTGCGTCCCATCGGGTTCCTTTGTGAGTAATTTTCCGTGGGGTTAATCCTACTAGCCCACGTTTCCCTCAGCAGAGCACTGCTTTGCTTACACAGCCACGGCTGTCATTTATACCTCAACTACGGTTGACTTTCGCCCACCAATAGCCCTTAACGGGGCGGTGGCTTCCGCAGCGTTCCTATACCGCTCAGATAGGGCGCTTCCCAGTCGCTGGCACTACTGTGGGGTTAAAGGAACATCTAGTGCCTGGCCTTCTGCCTTAAAACCTAATTCTCCTTATCCTAAAGTGGAACCGGAGGGCTTTACGCAGACACTGGAAGAGGTCAGTCCTCAGTGGCGTTTTGGTAGGGATTCCCAATTCGTCGGTCACGACGTGACATCGTAGTGACCGACTGAAAGGGAACATCTCGGTTACGTATGTAACCCTCGTTCGCTGAAGGAAGGGAACGGAGACGTCACGTCCCGTCGCCACAGGGCTGCTCCCTGCTGTTTATCGGCCGGTCACACTTTCCGGCTTTCTCAGCGAAACGAAGCTAATTTCCATATTTGCACCTGTGGCTTATATGCGCACCTGGCGGGGCGGCGCCAGCATTATGCAAATATCTCAATGCCAAGTTCATTGGCATTTTAGTAGAGTACGAAGCAGATTGGTCCCTGTAAGCGAGTTCCCAATTCGTCGGTCACGACGTGACGTCTCCGTTCCCTTCCTTCAGGGAACGAGGGTTACATACGTAACCGAGACATTTCATGTGCCTGTTGATTAGATATAGTTGTTGAGGGCTCTTGCTCACTTTATTTATGTGCATTATTTACATGCTACAGTAGTTACACTCCTTTAAGATAATGTAATTAATAGTGGGAAATAATCAGTTTTTACAAGATCTATCATCGTTCGCCAGACGTTCTACAACATCTGCTTTAGTTTGTGTTTATTAAAACTTTAGTTTCACTTCATCACGCAGCTATTCCCGTTAGAGGTAAAAACATTTAATTCATTAATAATCTAGTATGTGTTAATTTTTTGTCATAGGTTCTTTAAAATTAAGTTTTATTTAAATGTTTTAAAAATAAATATTTTATTAAAATATTTTAATTTTCATCATGACGCATACGCCCCACCCCTTTGATTGCCACGCCCTCGATACCCTATTCACCCGCCCAACCCTACCACCTTAACTAACACATTTTCTGCGGGAAACCCTGAATCACATCAAAAAGTTTAAAAAGTAATTTTCACATTTGGGACACTTGCATGGCCGTTATCCGTGTAATCAACAGATTCAAATTCTGATGTTGACAGGCCTATTTACTTAAATAAACTTATCTAAAACCAAATGTGGTAAACATAATTACACTCCGTTTTAATTGCTGGTAATTACCTTGCCGGCATTTCACTTAATTTAGAGACTAATCAGTTGAGAGAAAAAAATTTAAATGAAACAGCTCAAATTACTCTCAGCATTGTCACAATTTTTTATAAAATTTCTCTCTCAATCATTCAAATTCATCGGGTCTGCAGCTAATTCATTGTAGGGGTGTGGCTTATTAACAATGGGGGTAGGGTTATTCACTGTAGGGGTGTGGCTAATAAACTGTAATTCCATCTCATGAGTTAAAGAGAGCAAATGCTCCAAGCACATTTTGAATTTTGGCCAACTCTATCATCCAGGGCCTCGAATGTCTTTAATGAAATGCCAATCAGATCACAAGTGGCACCCAGACAGAACTACGTGTGAACATGCTGATAGGCCACATTAGAACAGCATCATCTTCTGTCACCCGGGCTTTAATTACTACTGCCAGGTGCAAACAACAAACAATCTGGTTTGTCAATCCTTCTGTTTTGCTTTCTAATTGTATCCCTTTGACAAGCAATTTGGGATTTAAAGCAGATTTAGATGAGAAAGAAGAAATGGGAGGTTGTGTCAATGTTTGTTGGTAATCCTTAGCATTACTCCTAGAAAGGGAATGCATTGTAATATATTAACCATGTCTCTCTCAGACACACACACAAAGAAAACAGCAGGTGCTGGGAAAAGCAGAGATCGTCATGTTGCAAATCCCCTACTCTCAACAGTGATCGTGCAATTCTAGTTAAAATATCTCATGGATATTTTTTTCAAAAAAAATGGAAATTTGGTCTAAAATCTATTCAGTTAAACAGCAACAAATGCTTAGATTTGTGATGAACTTGCATGAGTTATCCTGTCAATTTACTCCTATAGTTTGATGCTGTCTCATTTATTCAAAAACTACCGCGATCCATGATAAATGGCCATGTTGCATTATATACAGAGGCCAACATTGCTTTCTCTTTTTGGATGACCGAGTTTGTTTTTCCTAGTTGTTCCTCTCTACTGCTACCATCCCCAGGTGTGTATTCCCCTGGCGGTCTTTGTGTGTTTGTATGTGAATGGACTGCCTCCCCTGACTGTCGCTTTGTTTAGCTTCGGTAAGTGCTCCTTACTGCTGTCAGACCCCTGTTCTCCTCCTTGGCCCTTGAAGCTTGCTGGAGATTTTTTTTGTGCTCTCAAGTGTCTCTCCATTGTCAACCGTTGCCTTGATATTCAAATGGGGTACACTGCCTTGAAGGGGGTGAGAAAGAAGGGTAAGAATGATAAATGCACCTCCAGTGGAAGGCACACATGCACCGTAAAGCACGAGGAAGCGGCGTTATCATCACAAAAGTGGAAGTAAAGAGGAACACGAGAGCAGGATGAAAGGGAGAGAAAATAAGAGAGAACATGACGGCACTAGTTATGCTGGCCGTGCGGCCAATGACGCCGGATCCTCATCGGCACTACAGACACCTTTTCCTGGGCACCTGGCCATCATGAGAGGAACCAAACATAATATCTCAATCCAGGGAAGAGTGAAAATTAAACGCAGGGTGAAATGGAGATAGGTTGTTCACACCGTAGCTGAATGCGGCTCAAATCTGATTTTCAGTTGAAATGTGCTATACTGGATGTTCTAGTTATATTCTTTTGGTTATGTGACCTTATAATGTGGCTTGTAGATGACACTGGTCTGAACTGGCAATGTTGTTTAGCTTGGCAGCATGTATACAACTTCACCATGCACCATGAGATTAAGGGCATGAAAGTTCAAAGTTTGATTTCAGTCGTTGATTTCCATCTTTGACATGACCATAGTCAATATTATAGATATCAAAGTTATATTTTTACAGAATGTTGTACATAGTGTTGTGTTGACATACAGTCCTGTGGAAAAGTCTTAGGCCACCATCACCAGCTTTGTTGTTTTAGCCAAGTTTTAATGTCCATCCATATTTATTTTTCACTCTTTACAAACAGAAAATACAGGACATATGCACACAACATTAAAAACAAAACAATTTTCAGAACTAAATGTCTTCTTCGGGCATCAGCAGAGGCAGTCTTAACAAAGAGCCATAGGTAGGCGGGTGCTTGGCGCCCCCTACCAGCGGTCATATTAGGGGGGACCCCAACCAACCTAATAAATAAACAAAACCCTTATCATCGTGAAAGGAACAGTATGTAAGAAATTTATATCAATTAATCATAAAATGGCCCTGATATGTCACTAGACATTAAGAAATCATTTTCATTTCAAATACTTATATCACTGACAACAGTGGTCTGGCTAGGATATTGTCATTCATCCACTATGGGGTGCTGTTGAGTCTTAATCTGGCCACAACTTTCTCTGTGTTTCAGCAATTGACCTCTCGCCGGCCCCTCCCCCAAAACGGCCATTGTCCAATCACACATCACAGCAACCGTGACTATGTGAGCACGTCCGACAAACATTAACGCCCGCGGCGTTTGTAAATCGCATACTAGATAAGTTGCCCCGAGAGATTGTATGGAGGAGTTGTGTTCTTATGATTCCCAGAGCCGAAAACACAACGTGAGCAGTGCATACAATGGATAAAACAGTGTGGACGGCCCCACTCCTAGTTAAATCTGTCGAACATTTACGAAGCATAAATACGTCTGCACAAAGGAAAGGCTTATAGCTAACTAGTTACAGTGTTGTCTAGATCTACTAACTAGAGGCAAGAACAGAAATTGGACCAAAGTTATGATCACCATGAATATACATGCCAGAATGTTAACCTACTCTCTAAGCTAAGTTGAATGACTTCTTTAGCCAACATTAGTTAACATGTTAGCTAACGCTAGCTACATTAGCTGCTGTTGTGTTGGGACTTTCAGCTCCCCAACTTTATTTTTCATCAGTTTACAACAAAGTCGTACATAGCGCCCTAACAATCAACATAATTTTGTTTTTATCTTTCATGTAGCATTTTATGAACCTGTTACTGTTAGTGGCTGTTTTTTCCCCATTGACTTATTCTCTATTGGTTTGTGTAGTGCTACACTATGTGTGTTCTCTGCTTTCCATCTTTATTTTGGAGTAAAAAATAGTTTCCTTCTCTTTTATAAATCGGATGGGGGGCCCATACATATCTTTGCCTTGGGCCCCCAATTTGCTAAAACAACAAATCTAATGGTAGCATGGTGGCCTAAGACTTTTGCACAGTACTGTATATACTGTATATGTCAGTCAGTCAGAACTCCTAAAGTCACATTGCAAAATGTCAAGTTGGATAACTTATTTTTTTCCTGTTCACACTGGCATCCTAAAAACAGATCTGTATCAAATGTGGTAAATTAAAGCTGGATATGGGCCACATTAATTTGTGGTGTGAACACGTAACTGTGGGAGTACATTGACATCCTTACCTTCCATAACACCATCGCCTGTGCTTGTTTGTGTGTGTGTGCTTCAATATTTTGTGCGTGTCAGAGATGTGCGACGCGCTTTCTCAAAAGGCCCTGCAAAATATCTCAGCCTGAAAATGGCAGAACGTAATGAGTTTTTTAATTAAGTCCCCCGCTTTATCATGTTTTACAATAGAGAACACTGGAAGCGACCACAAATGTGCTTATAATGAATTGTTTGGCAAACTTTGCACTGATCGACTTATAACTTGGCCATTTTACTGTGCTGACTTTCCACCGTCCTCCAAATGTTCCTGCTTCTCCCTGTCCCCGCATCCGCAAAGAAAGGCACAAAAAATTCATTATTGATGTTGCAGCATTTGTTATTGTATTAGCTCTGGTTTGTCACACCAGGACAACAGAACAGTCTTTCTTGCGTGCAGTGAAGCAGACAGTATCCTTCCTAATGGAATAAGAGCATATTGAGTACCTCTGAGTTTCCTTGGGGCAAGTCAACCTTAATACAAGCAGCAAGCAAACATCGAGAAGACAAGTATGAAAAAAACAGAAGGAAGAAAAAGAAGAACGGATACCTGGCTGTATTACTGTATACCTGCGATATCTAAAAGTACATTTTGTAAAGGTACATTTTGTAGTGAGACCATAAACTAAAGTGTGACTGAATATAATTTTACGCAAATAGCTGACTTCTGCATACTTGGGTGATTCTCACGAAATCCAGATTTAGAAGGTGTCCAGCATCAGAATTTTTAAAAAGCCCTTGAAGCCAATTTTTTTAACATACTGTATAAGATTAAGGTCTGAACTTCAATAACCATTATTTTTAGAGGATTTAAAAAATATTTCCTATAGAAGTATTTACATTTTTTAGATTATCATTATCAAAAATTATCATTACCGCAACATGATATTACATTAAATATATGCATTTACAAACTCATGTTTTGGTAATGAGAACTAAAAAGTTGTCTAGGTACTATGACAAACAAAATGTCAACTTTTATCTGAAAAGAAAAAATAAGAACTGCCTACCTGGTAGCCATCTTGAGTGTCACAGTCAATTATGTCCCTTCCAACATTTTTTTAAATGTTAGTTCCTTAAGGGTTAAAACAATGATTAAAAATTGTTGCGGAGGATGAGAAAATTGGTCTTGGACACATTTATATTCCTTATTATTGTCTCTACATTTACCAATGATCACCAAATACCACATGTTTCTTTACTGTAAATGTTTATAGTATAACATGCACTGACATAACACCTCATAAGTCTAATTTTGCGAGAATCACCAACTTTGGTGTAATTGTATACTTGAGTACACTGTCAGAAAAAAAATGTATACCCAAAAAGGTACCTTTAAGGGGAACCACCCCAGTGACAAAATAAGAGACAGTTTTGTACCTGTTTTTCTGGCAGTGTACAGTTTGAGACAGTATTAAAAAGATATAGGACGTAAAGGAACCTTCTTGCGATCCATGAGAAACCACTGTTATGTGATTTTTTCTTCCTTTTGGACATCTACATTTTGGGATGCAGGCTCTATTTCTCATGTTACAACCGGTAAGTATTTCAAATTGATTGATTTCACTGCTTTGCATCATGCTCACTTTGTACATGTTCTGCTAACGGTTCTCTTCAGATTATTCCAGCTCTCTAGTGTCAGCATGAGCAATGTTTTGCGCTAGTATGCACTTTGTATGCTAAAATCTTCTTGGCGTATTTTGATCCACCTCATGCCCTGCAAGAGTCCCGTCTCTCCCGCTTCTTCCATCTACCTTCATCTCTTCACTTTTATTCTCCTAGAAGATGCTGCTGCCGGCCAATTTTTGATCTCTGTGTGGAGTCTGGACCTCCATTGCATGATGTAGCTACTGCCTCGGGTTTCACTACGGCTGACATGTTTAAGCCACGCCTGTGTACTGCCACGCTGCAAGCTGTGAAAAGTTGCTTACTGATTGACTCAGACAAGAAGCCTGGGGCAAAGTTTAGGTAAAGGGTACATGTAGTTATGATGAGATGCAGTGAAATGTGATTTATCAGGTTTGTTTCCAGCTTGTCTGACTTTCGTGTGTGCATTGTAGTAATTATTTCAAGACTTTTCAATAAGTACAATTAGTACACTAGTCACAGTAAACATTCTTGCATTTTTTTATATTTGTCCCCTAGTTGAACAATGTTTCTTTATTAGAAATCAGAGTCCTGTTACATGCAGTCTGAAATGGCTTCTGCTCAGGCCTTTACACAGGCGGTTGCTTTGGAAGTCAGGCTCTTTCATTTTCTACAGCGCTTGCTTTTTAAATGCCAAGTTGCGTTCTCTACGGGACTCCGGGGAGGTGGTACAAAGCTCTAGGAACCCTTCAGACGAGGCCTGAGGGCGGGATCACTGGTCCGGCGTTACCCGCTGTTCGCACCAGTGGCCAGCTAAAGGCAGGGTACTGAGATTTAGTAGACAGCCTTCCCTGTTGGACATCTTTGTACCGACACAGGCCCAGGCTTATGAGTTGTGTCTTCTTGTTCCTTTTGATCAGAAGTCTCTGCCACTGGGACAGCGGGAAATCGACCATGTTGAGGGGCTGGAAAACCTTTTCCTATTTTCTTTCTCCGTCTCTATCGCAACCGACCTGGTGGTGGTACCGGTCCGTGCGGAGATGTCTAATGAGTGACACGGGGAGCGTGGGAGAACAGCAGGCTCGCCGGAGGGGTCCGCACCAAAGACTACAGAGGATCTGAGAATGAGAGGAAACTATGGTGGAAACAAAATAACCAGGCCAGATGGACAGAGAGCTAACTCGCAACAGTCTCCAAAGAGAATGAGAAGAGCAAGATGAAAAGGATACTGTAGTATAATGTACTACAACCTTAGAAGACAAAGATGTAAGTGCAAGCAATTAAGAATTCCCCAAATGCTTTATGGATACACAATAAACACAAACATTGTGAATTTACAGTTTACTATAATTCCACTGTAATGTGTATTGTACATTAGGGCTCCAATAACTAATCAAATATTTGATAGTAGTCAATAATAAAAATAGTGTTCAATAAATGTTATTATCGATTAGTTTGGTCTGTGATGTCACTTGGCCACCACCACACAGTGACACTGCGACAGTAAGAGCTGCATGCATATAAAGTCAGGCACATCTGTTCCAAATAAAGACAAAGTTAAAATTTAAATGACTTCTGGATATTGTGCCTTTACGGTGGAGATCAGAATATTATTGATATGTAGCATAATTTTGGATAATCTCTTGCATATTTACTATAATAGTAAAATGTCCACACTGGGCAGGCACTCAGGTTCCCAGCATGCATGTTTGCATGAATTATGCAGCTGGAGTTATTTATTTATTTATTTTTGCTGATATTTTTGCTGTAATTTTAAGTTACGTGTTTTGTGGTGTTCAGAGTTTATTTTTGGTATTCTGTATATTTTTGTATTCCTGTACTGTATATATTTCTATGCAGAATGTAAACTAAAATTTGTCACGGCTAGTCCGTGTCGTGTTTTGTGTTTGTCTCCAATTACGTCACCTATATTCACGGACTGATTGCTCATCTCACCTGTTCCTTGTTTAATCTTTGTGTATTTATACTGCTGTCTGTGTCACACTTGTCGCCGGAAGATTGTCATTACACCCTGTCTGTTCCCAGTGTCACATTTTGGATGTTCCTGTGTTTGCTTACCTGTTACTCCTCGTGTTTTGATTTCCAGTTTTATCATTAAATGTTATTTATTTTTCCGAACTCTGCGTTTGCGTCCTCACTCCACTCCCGTGTCATGACAGAATCTTCATGCCATCATTGGATGCAGCGAGTTTGGGGAGGGCTGCTTCCCCAAGAATTTCTTTGAGGGGGAGTAGTGACATTGAGGCGTGCACGCTGCCAACCCTGATGTCTCTTGGGGCTCACCTTGAGAGATCGCTTGCTCCTGCAGGAAGGGGACCGGCCCCGGTGGTCTCTGCACGTTGAGTCGCCGTCTCTGGTCCCTTGGAGGTCCACCGCCGTGCCCGACTTGGGAGCCCGGAACGGACACCACACCCGATCTTTTCCCCGGGGTGGTCGCCACCGTGACGGAGCCCGTTTCCAGCGTTGGTGGGTGGGACGCGACTTCCAGGGGCATCGGATCCCCGACGATTCGTCTGCCTCGGTCCTCATGAGGGTCACTCCGGTTCGGCCGGCTCACCGCCCATTGGCGTGTCACATTTTGGATGTTCCTGTGTTTGCTTACCTGTTACTCCTCGTGTTTTGATTTCCAGTTTTATCATTAAATGTTATTTATTTTTCCGAACTCTGCGTTTGCGTCCTCACTCCACTCCTGTGTCATGACAAAATTAGGGCTAAAATATATTATTTGCAATCATTTTGTAAGTAAATTATTCAATTATTTAGGCAATATATTTGCATCTGATGTGATTTAAATTAGGGGTCAGTCACATAATACACAATGCAACCAATCAAGTTCTTTTGTAACATTACATTAACTAAAAATGTATTCACTGTTACAAAAGTCCAATTTCCCAGCCAAAGGGATCACCAATCATCATTATAGTGACTTTAAATAACACACTGATATACCACAACACGTGCAGCACAATGCGATTTTTGGTATTTGTCTCTATTATGACCTGAAATGGCCTGTAGTGATCTCACTGTTAAATTCTGAATATTCAGAAGTATTTTACTGTAAGGAATTGCTGTTAAATCTTGTATGCACTTGCGATAAATTATGCAGTGTATCTGTTTCATGCTTTTTAGCTTCTGGAAAGGTTAAATCCACTAAAGTTTGAATATAAACTCTAAGTTCCATTCTGCTGTAAGTACCTCAGTCTTCCTATTTCAAGTTTCAAGTAAAAATGCAGTTTCGTAGTCTCCATCGATTGTTCTGTTCTGTTTGCTGTCCAGTTTTGCACTCTCAAGGCTGAGAGATTACACCACTGATCTTGGAGAAGAATCAATTAAGCTCTCACAGATTTACTATAAATAAACAGAATAGCTAGCAGCAGAAATTTCTCTTCCCATCGCCCAAAATGTCCTCCAAATCTTCTAGACAGTGAAAACCGAGGGCCTCGTCTGCAATCGACTTCCTACATGGATCAGACCCGAGGAGTTTCTGCAAATCAGAGGCAGGTGAATTGGACGACGGTCAACGATTTGTCCCCTGCCAAGGGTTTTGAGGCCTGATTTGTGTTCGCGTACAGCAGTGACAGACATTCAGTGGTCGGCAGTGTGGCCGGTCATTGATTCAGGAGTCAAGGTGTGACCTTGATTGTAAACGTGATGTAAAAGTTATTCTTATTATACCGTCTCCATGCTTCCACCGATGATGTAGTTCCGTCGTAATACATTCACCCAACTGATTATTCTTCAAATATCTCTTTTTGTGATCTGCAGAAGAAAATCATACGTTTTAAATGATAAATGATGCAGAAATTATATTTTTATGTGGCATCAAAATCTGGGGCCTCATTTATAAAATGCTGCATGAACCATACTACATTTGATTTTACGACCATTTATCAAAAATGCTTACATGTGATTCGTAAAACGAACGTACGCACACAAATCGCGCGTACCTCTTTCTTTCAGATGTGAAATCTATAAATCACAAATGATCTTGATCTTGTGCGCATCTGGGGTCTCATTAATAAATCTGTGCATATGATTCTTACTAAAAGTCTACGTACACACAAAAGCCAAAAATAATAAGACGTATAAAACAAAGCAATTTTTTCCTTTATGAATCACAGATAACATGCAAGTGTGCGTACACGAATCATCCTCAGATCCCACCCTGCAAGCCCATTCTCCCATTAAGTTTTTTATAGATCACAGCCTTTACGTGGGAACTGGCGTTTCCAGCCCCGTTTTTTTGTACGCACGCTTTATAAATGAGATCCCAGAGCAGTTTCAGTTCTCTGCCTTTAAACGATGCCTAATTGATATCATAGACATAAAAAAGAGCGCTTTACAATGTTTAAACCCTATCGAGCAGCAAAAATGGCTTATATTTCCAAAAAACCTCCAGCAATCGGACAATCAAAAGTGCGTACGTCTGCTACGACCATGATGTGGCGCTAAGCACTTTTAGACAGTTTTTAAAAATATGATCTTTGCCGTAGATTTTATAAATCTACACTTTATAAATGCGGCCCCAGAATTGTTAACTATCATTTTAACTATGGGGCTGTTTATACCTGGTATTAAGATGCGTTTTGGTCAATCGGATCACAAGTGTACAAAAGAAATGCATTCACGTTAACACTCTGTATTTAAATCCATCTATTTTGTTCACTTCTGTCCTGATATTCTAAGGGGGTGTTCTGTGGGTGAGTCCCTCTGCTGTCGGTTAAACTCGAGTGGGACAAATGACGGGTTTAAAATGACACAAACTAATATTAAGTCCTCTGCACAATATTTTGTACATGAATATATAAGAGCTTTGACACTGTATATAGAGCAATCGATGAAATAAGCTTGGGCAACTTTCACACGCTCGCAAAATGAAACAAAGATAAAAGAGGCAGAGAGCAGCCACTTCAGTTTTATAAATGAAAGCCTAAAGGTCGCACTGAACACTGTTGGTTCACGCTAGAAGTCATGTCTAATGGAATAACATTGTGCTTGGTACATCAGTTTAGATCAAGAGGCGAAGAGTAGGCGGTCTTTTGTGGCGGCTCGAACACTAAAAGCAATCCGGTTGAATGCGTTTTCGACTACCTCTGAATGTGGTCGAAAGTGGACGAGCTCAAAACGTCTTACACTCTGTTTACACATGTATTTAGCGTTGTGATCCGATTGACCAAAACGCCTCTTAATACCAGGTGTAAATAGTCTTTGTATTACCACTTTCAGTGTTTACAGTGCAAGCTTGCATGTTTCATAGTGTTTAACAGTTAACCCTCACATTTTCTGTATTTTTTAAAACATGATAAGTGTGCTTATTGTGGCTTTATTAGTGTTTATGGTTTATTTTTTATCTACAGTAATTCAGTTTAATGTCCACTTTGCACACTGATCACTTTACCGGCACATTTTTCTTCTCCAAACTCTATCCCAGTTTTATCTGAATTATAAAATAAATACCATTATAAACAAGACAGTAGCAATCCACACTGGCAGATGCTCTAATCCAAAGCTATACATTTTTTATTAGTATGTGTGGTCTCTCGGTTTCAAATCCCTACAATTTCTCCTAAATTTCTCCGAAATACAGATACATGTGTTTTGTTTACTGTAGTTTGTTTGTGCTTTCACACAGAAGACTTGCTTGTCATTATATAAACCGCGGTCGAAGTTTGTTAACTGCTCATGTTCCATCTCCGATATTGAACTGAAGCCCAGACAGCCGGCTGGCACTCCGTCTCTGGCACGTCTACAGCCCCCAACGGTATTGATATATGATATTCATTGATGGACTTCATTTCCACAGCGAGCGTGAGAACAAAAATGACGTACTCGCAGAGCCTGTCAAACGTGCCGCAGGTTAATTGACTGGAGTTGTGGCGGTCTCACGCCGCCGACCTCTTCCCGGACGCGGTCGACTCCCCTCATCCGTAACCCTCCGCTGGGTCATCCAGGGTGAGCCTCACCACCTCCGGCCAGACTGGCAGAGCGAGAGGGAGAGATATAAAGCGGCCGAGGACTGTATCCACTTTGCTATGGCAATTTGAAATGAGGGGCAGGCCCGCGAGTGTGACAGAGGGCCTGGATTTCTCTCCATCATCACACCGCTCGCGCATTAGAGTAAGTACCCTGATCGCCCATGTGAAAAGCCAATGGGGACGGCCCTCCGATACGGCACTTCCAGCACCAGCCTCACATGAAGCTCTATTTCACGGACGGCTGGCCTGATTGAAAGTAATAGGGGGACTGAGGCTGTGATGAACTGACATGCCCAATAACTTTCATTACGTGGCTGTAACCTTGTCCCGATCGCTAATTAATTTTTCTGCTAGCAATCATATGCTTGCACGCTGTAGACCGGAGTGCAACCCTGTCTGATCGTCAAGCATCCGCTGGGAGATTCCGCTATACGAGTGTCACATAGACAGACCTTTGATTAAACGCTGATACGCCTGGTTCACGTTGCAGCTTATCGTGGCCAAGTATCGCCCACTCAGGCTGAAACAACGGGCGGACGTGTCAAGTAACCGACAATAGTTTGTTTTTATTAAGTAAAACAGTAGCATTTTAATATATTACAGTAACGGAAACCTTTACAGGGACCATGGTCATGTTATATGTGACCCTATCTGTGAAATTCAGGTTAAAGTTTATAGTCAATAAAGTTTACAGTCAATATTAAAGCTATATAAAAATTATGTAGAATACCACATAAATTGGTTTTTTTTATATGACACCACAGTTCCACCTACAGTGTTGTGTAGATACTGCTGTATCATCTGTATGAAGCGCTAATCTCGCTCCTTTTATATAATCACACACAAAAATACAATGCATATGAATCTAAATGCAAGGAGACAAACACAGCATTGTTTGCAGTTGCTTAATAGCAGATGCAGAAGTACATTATAAACCAAATGCATGCTTGTTGGCAGGCTTGTAAAATCTGGGTGAATAAATATTGCATGATGCATCTGATAAATAGATGCATGAACAGAATGCAGTGTTTACGGCTATGGTGTCCATCTATGGGTGTGCATGTGAGATGATTTAAGGAGGGGGAAGCGAGTTGCAGTGTCTATTTTAGGGCAATTTTATTTTTGCGGGGCATGCATTATCTTTACTTTCTTTGTTGTTGAAAACACATTTACATTCCTGACCGTAACTCTCCTCTCTGCTTCCATTTGCTCACCTTTGCACAGTGAGACAGCGCATACAGTATTGGAGCACCACCTTGTGGACACTTTAGAAAGTTTACATCTGTGTAATGAAAAATTGGAGAGATCCTGATCTGAAATTACCTGTTTTCTTTTTGACTTAAATTTTTTCTGGCTTTATTCTTTTCTGTATTTTCTACAAATCATGACATTTTGAAGAACAGTGGTTATGCGTTTTCTTGTTTGTTTTTCCGACCTCCATTTATCACATCTTTTGACTGAAGTCAATTTTGAATCCGTCACCAAGACGGATGTGCAGCTCTGTGTAATTTCTGCAAAGACAAAGGCCCGTTACTGACATTTATTTCGGGCAGCGATGAACTACATGCATTTATTTCGTCCTACGAAAAGGTTCACTATCCTTGGCCTTGATCCATTCATTTTATTTTTAACTACAGACCCTCGTTCTCCTGGATGCATTTGCTCATTAGGATGTTTACAATTTCCACCACAAATGAATAACGCCCCGTACATTCTTTCCCGCCGTTATCGCAACCCTTCCTCGCGTCTTCCCCTTTCACGCCTGGAGAATTCCTGTCTTTGTAAGATGGAGATATCTGCACCTTTGAGTATTGCTTTAATGACACAGACGCCTTTGTGTTGCCTCCGTCTGCTGTTCGTTGACGCCTTATCTGATTGTTGTGTGTGGCTGCTTCGCCTAACAGCGGTCCGTTGGGTAAATTCCCTTTGTTGCCCCGTGAATCTGTATCCGAATACTGTATTCAGCCAATGACAGAACCCAAGCGCATCCCACGTGCACATGCACATGCTGATGTGTAATTTACATGCACACACACACTTGGAAAAGTGTCTTAATCACCATAAAACACCAAGACATAGCAATAAAGGCTTTGGATTGTTTTTTGCCTTCAAAACTCCTGAGAACTAAAACAATAAAACAAAAAGTGTCCTAGATTTGAGCAGAAAGAATAAAGGAGAAGAGAGGAAGACGGAAAGAGGGAGAGAGATTTAAAGGCATGGTATGATTCGGCTTTAGTCATTCTGGTTTATTTTCTGTGTGATTCCTTTTGTCAGTTGGTAAAATTGTGACACTTTTACTGACTCGGTCAGGATTAAGTCCTGCAGATTAGAGATGCAGCCAATCTGCAGGTGAATGTGAATTGGTCCCTATTTTCCCATTACGTGATTTACAAACTTTGAGATGTCAAATACTGCAAAAGATAAAATACCCAACAATGAAAAGTTTTTTTATGGTTGCTTATCCCAATAAGAACCAAAGGGATTAAATTAATAGTTTAATAGGAAATAAATTAATAGGAAATAAAGTCTGTCATTATTTACACCCCTCAGTCATGTCAGACCTCTAGGCTGTTACTATGTATATTTTCCTTTTGTCTACAATGGTGACAGATTATCCGTAAATTTAATCTGGATTAAGGCCTGTAGGTTAGGGAGGCATCAGGGTTTCTTTAGCTCATTTGGTAGAGTATTGCGTTAACAGAGTAAAGGTCAACTGTTTGTAAATAAAATCCCGATAATTTACTCACCCCATGTCATTCAAGTTGTTTATGTCTTGATTTGTTCAGTTGAAAAGAAATTAAGTTTTTTTTTTTTTTGAGAAAAACATTCCTGGGGCCTCATTTATCAACATTGCGTAGAAAATGTTCTATATTTGTACCTACGAATGAAATTTAGAATGTGCCTAAGTACAAAAAAATCTAGATTTATCAAACGTGCGCACGTGGTTCGTACGCACATCAGTAAGTAATCCTTGATGATAAATCTAACTTGTTCTTAATCACCTTGCTCGTGCACGTTCATAGTCATTTGCATTCCGAAACGCCTCCAATGAACCATATATGGTGACAACACCTTCTGTGCGTACGCACGTTTGATAAATGAGGCCCCAGGATTTTTCTAATTTTAATAGACTTTATTGAACATCAACAGTTTACAGTTTCAATGCAGTTTAAAATTGCAGTTTCAATGCAGCTTCAAAGGGCTCTAAACGATCCCAAACAAGGCATGAGGTTCTTATCTAGCAAAAAGATTGTCACTTTCGACAAGAAAAATAAAAAATAAGCACATTTAAAACCCAACTTCAGCCGTATGATGCGCCATTGCGACCTTACGTATTTGCGTAATCACGTCGAAAGGTCACGCGTCACATACTGTATGTGAAACGCACTTTGCAGACCATTTTCAACAATAAACTGACACAAAGACACTTCCACACTGTCCACACTTGTAAACACTGAAGCGGTAGTTTTGCATACGTCATGCGTGACCTATCCACGTGATTATGCATTAAGTGAGGTCATGCTGGTGCGTCACATGGCTAGTGCAAGACGAGAAGGTTTAAGAAAAGTACTTTTTTTCTTGTCGAAAATGATGATAATTTTGCTAGATAAGACCCTTATGTCTCAGTTGGGATTGTTAAGAGCCCTTTGAAGCTGCGTTATAACTGCAATTTTAAACTGCATTTAAACTGTTGAGGTTCAATAAAGTCTATTAAACTGAGAAAAATCATTAATTTTTTTCCACAACAAAATAAAAACGTAAAGGTGTAAATGTGAATTTTGCCACAGTTCACATAAGAAAATACTGACACATATAATTGTGTAGTCTTGTTATATTGACAATATGGCTAAACATTTTGATTGTTTTGTTCATAAACAAAATGACACAAGGACTGGTCATTTGGATGGCATTGACATGTTCACTGACGTGAAAAAATACTTTTGAGAGATGACCAGGATTTTGAACAAGTTACAGGCTTTTGCAGGACATCCATGACGTATGCACTATTGCACTATTAAGAAATGCATTATTGTTTTGCATATAAAAAAATATTCGAGAAATGCTTCAAAGTGACAGAGAAAAGCTGTATATGCATATAAAATTTAAGTTTTTAATTTAAATTGGTTTGCATTGACTGAATTTGTGTTGATATTCACTATAGCATCTATTTATGTGATGCTGAAAACTGTTCGTACTTAACCTGTTTAACTGACCCCTGCAGGGTAATAAACAGTCAGTCGGTTATTAGTTCAAAATAAAGAGAAACAACATTTTGTTTTGATCTCTTTTTATTTTTGTTATTCATTTTGTAATAACATTCAGCTGGGTGTACATTATATGCTTAGTTTCCTATATAACAAAAACATCTAAACATGAAAAAAGATACCTAACTCTCTCTCTCTCTCTCTCTCTCTCTCTCTCTCTTTGTCTCTTTCTCTTTATTTCTTTCTCTCTCTCTCTCTTCTCATCCTCTGGCCATCTATCTCAAACAGTCTCTCAACTCCTTCTCAAACATGTCAGCAAATGGAGATCTGCAGAAGGTCAGAGCCAGCAGGGACCGACTCGTGTTGCCATATAGCGGATCTTTGTTCATCCTCCACGTCATTGTTTGGAAGGCTGACTCCTCTCACCGCTGCATCCCAGAACCATTCCTCATGTCTTACAAATACATTTGTCTGTGTCAGATCGCATTACACTCGGAGACTTACAAGACAGATGGACAGAGTAGATGTCGGTGATGGTCGGGTGTTGTACTAACAGGAGGCCAAGCACAGAGTTTATCTGGTTTGTTTTTGTTTATCCATCCAAAAAATAAAGATCTCCTGTATTTCCAAGGGCTATATTTTCGATGTCAGCATATCATCAAAGTATAAACTCTTAAACGTAAGTGTTAAACATTAAGGGCACCATAAATGTATTCATTTACAACAGGCACACGTGGGAAAATGATAGTAAGCGTGTTTGGAAATGCTAACATGAGGTCACTATTATATTTATGCCTCCCCTGAATTCAACAGAAAAAAATGTCCAGTTTTTGCTCTCTTATTGCATCACTTTTCACGATTGCACAAGTTACTTAGTTGTCTTACCACATATCATACACTCCATTTACCCATCAACTATCACAAAATCAATGGGGTTGCATAGAGGTGAGCTTTACTCAAGCAGGCAGCACTCACAAAGGGTAAAATCTAGTTGATAGAGAATAAAAACTTTAATATGATCTTCGGCCATCCTAATGTATGCAAGAGTTGGTGCATCTTTGATTAAACTTGTTTAAGTAGTTTCATTTAAACATTTATCCCCAGTGATTTTGTCAGCTTATTAACCACAGAAAGAGAAGATGCCAAGACCTTCAGGCGCATTATCATAAGTGAGCAAGTTATACCTTGTGATTTTTATTATACTACCTCTACCTCTATGACTTATTCATAGTCTCAGCAAAGCGTTCTGCTTTATTCACGGTAAAATCGAATTTCATATGGGACGTGGCGAGCAATCCGTCCACACCCGAATCCCAATGAGAGTGTTTGTGGGAGATGGTTAAGACCCAGCATTGTAAACAGAAGCAGAGAGGTTTTCAAAAGGTTAGCTGACAATCACTGCCACGCATTCGTATGAAACAGCAGACAGCTTAACAGCAGGTAGAGGAGATATTGTGTTTCGCTGTAGAGTTTGCTTGTAAGTGTCGGGATCGCCCCCTAACCCCCACTGCATTAATTATCAAAACACTGCTGTTGTTCTTAAGGCTGTCGCATATGAAGGAGGCTTTACTGAAAATAATCGGTAGATTTGAATATGCCAAGCGTTCACCTCTATCACCCTCTTATGGAGAAGTAGTCAATGTGCATATTTTAAGTAGTACCCACATCATTAAATATGCATATTTGCATTTGACAAAGCAGAGCTGTGCCTATGTAGTAGGCTACACTTACTTGTAATAATATAAAATGCATAATATCACGCTTAATGAAATGATAAAATGGAAATAAGTTACTGCTAACTTTCACCACGTAGTCAGTGTCACAGGAACAATCTTTAAAGGGATATTTCACCCAAAAATGAAAATAATGTCATTGATGACTCACCTTCATGTCATTCCAAACTCATAAGACCTCCGTTCACGATTAATCGCGTGTCCCATTAAAGGCTCCAATTCTGTGTTTCATGCATAGCTTGTGCGTGTACTACAGCATTTGGTCAGTAGGAAGTCCTTATCAATCTAAAATCATTATGAGTTTGAGTCGTTTATAACGTGCATTTAAAAAACTAACACTCGTTAAACAAAATCATTCAAAATATTCTTTATTATCATGAAAATACCTGAAACAATTTGAAGAACAGCGATAGAAATATTCTTATAGACATTTCCTGGAAAAGCGTTTGTATTGTTGCTTCTTCTGTGGCACAAAGGGAGTTTCTGCACAAGAGTGCCGCCTTGCTTTGGGATGTCGGGATTTCACCGTAATACATTCAAAATCATTTACTGAAAAAAGGCACATTTGCACGATTAATTGTTACAGCCCAAAGTAGTAGTCATCAAAGTAGTCCATGTGACATCAGTGGGTCAGTTAGAATGTGTTGAAGCATCGAAAATACATTTTGATTCAAAAATAACAACAATTACGACTTAATGCAGTGACATGGATGACGTACAACACGGCTGACGTGTTATCTGGTGCGCCCCGGCTGTTTTTTTGTGGGCACGAGCTTCGTTTACAGTCTGAGAGAGATGCACACTGTAAGTAAAAAAAAAAACGCAAACATGTCTGAGGATAACACGTCAGCTGCGTCACTGCCTACTGTGACTTTAATCTCGCGCATGTGCTTCACAACAGAAGCGGAAGAGAAGACAATGCTATATAAAGTCGTGATTTTTGTTGTTTTTGGACCGGGGTGTATTTTCGATGCTTCAACTGGCCCACTGATGTCACATGGACTGCTTTGATGATGTTTTTATTACCTTTCTGGACATGGACAATATACCGTACGTAGATTTTTAATGAAGGGTCAACAAGCTC
This sequence comes from Misgurnus anguillicaudatus, assembly GCF_027580225.2. Classification (NCBI taxonomy): domain Eukaryota; kingdom Metazoa; phylum Chordata; class Actinopteri; order Cypriniformes; family Cobitidae; genus Misgurnus; species Misgurnus anguillicaudatus. Next base: position 13,111,806 of record NC_073351.2, read on the forward strand.
TCGGACCAAATATAAAACATCTTAAACTGTGTTTCGAAGATGAACGGAGGTCTTACGAGTTTGGAACGATTTAAGGGTGAGTCATTAATGACATTTTTTTTTTGTGAACTATCCCTTTAAATCTGTGGCCTTTACATCACAGATCCGACTATTATGCACCCAGGCAACGGCTACAGAGAAAGTGAGATGAAGAGAGAGGGAACGAGGGAGAGATTTGGAAGTCATCTTACATCTGATAAGCACATTAAAACCCTTTGTGATTGGAAACTGTGCCGTAGGCCACGCAGAGTTAAAAGGTCAAATGGATAAAGACATTGTGTCAGACTAAGAAACATTTGGGGCTCAAAGATATCTTTTTAAAACAGAATAAAGGGTGAAGCGGTGCCGTGTATGCACGAGACATCTCTTAACAGCCATCTGCCACCTTCTCCTGTATAAGACGTACTATGTAACAACGGGATCCGACGCGTCACCTCTGTGCACTGTGTTTGATCCGGTAGTAACCTGCAAGCTGGGCCCGATATGAGAAAGGCGCCACTGGCTTACATGAAAGAAACCATCTCGGTGCTTTTGACAATTCTTTATTCTCATAGACAAAACACAAGAAGAGAGATTTAAAAACCTCTAAAGAACTGGAAAGTACTATTTAGGAGATGCATGGCACGTTTTGTTTGTTGTGCTTTTTTTAGATTCAACTTTGAAGAAAATAAAATCCTACAGTAGTTGGGTTCCAAATGCCAAGCCAAGCCTCAGATGTGCACTGAGGATGAAAGGAGCGATGGGGAAAGAGTGAGCACTTCCGAGTCATGGGTCTGTTAGATGGATCTCGGGAAGTCTGAAGCGAATCGTGTTTACCCACAGATGATATGACCATACCTGTGCTGTGACGCTAAATCTAATTGGTTTGCATTGGTGGCTGCATACTTTTCAGGAAAGATATAAGCGGGACTGATCTCATTTACAGCATTTATTTTTTGTTTCATTCAGATGGTGTCTTCTGTATTGAATTTTGGATATCTACAGTACTGTACCTTTTGAGAACGAAAAATATACACATTAGGATTCAGGAGTTATCAACACATCCTCACACTTTGCCTAAGGGTGACAGAGGGACAGGAAAGAAGTTGTAAGACAAGGAGTAGGTGGTTGGATTTTAACATTGAGGGTCTAATTATGCTTGGGGCAAGCGGTAATGCATCTGTGGCCCAGAACTGTCATTTTTCTAATCTCTCCATAACCCCACCTTCCCTCCACAGAGATGCTCACGGCGTACATAACAGAGCTCATATTGATATAATGATGGTCTTGGAACATTCTGCTGCCATATTTTTATAGGTCTGTATTGTTTGCAGGGTTTTTTGATTAATTGATCGGTTTGTTGTTTCTGGTGCTTGCTCGCATGCACATTTAGTCATTTACTGCCAGATGTTCCTGCCTACAACTTTGTAATTTAGCGTTTAAATGGTGAAGCTCTAGAGCTTTGATATTTTGCTGCACAGCTTTATACTGTATGCATTTCACTGAGCCTTTTATTTCCTAAATCAATTTAAGTCCGCAGTCGTTGGTTTCCCTGTACTGAGAATAAATTCAAAATAGATTTTGTGAACATTACAAGAAAAACATTGTCTTAACTAGTATTAGTGTCATGTTTTTCCAATGTGTGATTGGTTATGTTATTACTCATCTGCAGAAAATATATCGTCGCTGCCCAATGAAACTCACGTATGTCCAAAACGGTTACTTTTCAGGAAGTGAAAAAAAACACAGTATCATACTTGGTACGGCATCTTTACATGTAACCATATTCTTGCCAGTGTAATGATATAATCCACATTTGACCAAAAGTGAGTTAAAATGGACATACGCGCATATTTTACAGTAACTGTGATCGATATGCGTTCTTCCGATCATTAATTAGAATGGCAAGTCACGTTTCATAATGACAGATGAATACGTTCAGTTTATTAAATAGCATACGTCTTAGTTTATTAAATATGCTTAGTTTATTTAATATTAATTATAAATTTATTAAATGTCTCTTGCAAACTATGAAGGGACAATGAATCAATACACTGACCTGGTAATGCTAGACAAATACTTTGTTTGCACAGTCCTACCGTAATTTTGTCACTCAGGGGGGAAACGTTTACCTCGATGAAGGAAAAGTGTTGTCTCACCAGGCTATGTTTATTCGTCTATCCAGTGCTGAGCTTCGATGAAACTTCACAAGACCGGCAAGATGCTTCCACCGGGCGGGAGATATGCGGCATGATTGACAGCTTTGACACCAAATGGATATACGTGAAAATCAGATGACATGATTTCACAACTTTTCATTGGCCATTTAGATATGTGAAGCATACTGTGTACGGAAATGAACCTGGACATTTAATCCGTCAAAAAAATCTCAAAATCGGCAAAATGGACATACGTGGTTTTCATCGGACAGCGATGATATAGGAGATGAGGAGCTCAGATGCAAAAGGCACTAAACCTTTGCCACCTTCGTCAAAAATTAAATAATGATATTAACCGATTGCCCTTGGCACATATTGTACGTTCATCAAATACGTGCGCTTTTAATCTCGGCCTCAGGCCATTCAGAAATTCTGATTTGTTGGCAGAATCCGTTAAATCTCACGTCAATATATGCAGCGAAATTTGTTAAAGAGCACCTATTTCATTGCTAAAAACTAATGTTATTTTGTGTATTTGGTATAATACAATGTGTTCGCATGGTTTATGATAAAAAACATTATTTTCCACATACCATACATTTTTGTAGCTCCTGATATTCCTGTCTTATATTCCTCTGACGTCAACTGAAAATGTGCCGCTCCTTACCATGTTTGAAAGATTCGCTCACAATGCAATGCTAACAGGAGTTAATTTACAGGGTGTGAGTCAAAGTGGGCGGGATTATGATAATGTCGGTCTTGTCCACGTCAACAAGCTCAGTAAGTAAAATGTTGCCTACAATCCGTGTGTTTGTTATAGTCCAAGAAAAGAGATTTACGTTGGAGATGATAACTCGCGTCATCGTTTACTTTGGGGTTTATACCTTTTGCATATTGTTAACATGTACTAATACATACTTACACACCAAAGTAAATGTAAAATCGTGAATCCGAAGATAGGTGCTCTTTAAATACCAATGAAATGACTAAAGTGACATTTGTGAAAATAAGACATTTCACTTACTGACTAATAACCTTTTTATTGCCATTAAAGTGTATTTACTCAACCTAAACATAGAGCCTGATAAAAATGCTCATTTACAAGAAAACACGTCAGATGCACTTTGCTAGGTTTTGCATCTGCCTCTTCATATGTTGTATAAGCTTCTGCTAATGTTGTTAGATGTATGCTTAATGAATGAAAAGCACATAATATTGTGGCTTTAAAACAGAGTTAACCAACTGAATCCATTAAAATATTATTTGTTTACTTTGCTTAACATTCAAACATCAAAACAAGCCACTCCTCCAATAAATTAAAAATGCATTTCATCCACATTAACTTCTGTTAGTTGGCAAGAAGATGGAGCCAGAATCACCCAATTAAGATCCAATGAGGACGCATAATTACATCTCACCCTTCATAATTTGTATCCCATTGTAAAACACACACATTTCTTCTTTGTATCATCGCATCCTCATTAGAAAACAACGCATTGCCTTTCTGTCCTCCACTTCATCCATCACAAATTCAAGCAGGTTGATGCCCTATACCAAGCACTCCAGACTTTTAACTGCAATTTAAAGCCTTTCTTCTACACACAGACGCTCATTCATTAAGTTTGCTTCAGTGTGTCTTAAATGATAACAATCTCCATATATCAGGAGCGCTGCATTTCCCAATAGTCACATGTTGCAGGAGTGGACACAAGAAGTCATTACGATATATACTGTACTGTATAAAAACATGAGAAACCTCAGTTGGCGCCGAGAACATTTGTTAAGATTTACACATACATAATAACGCAGACAGAGGAAAAATGTGCTGAAAAATCACACCGTTGGCTTTCACATAAGGCACCTGTAAAATAGAGAAGCAATTTTCAAAGGCGAGTCATTAAAAACCCTTGAGCCTCAGCATAAAGGGGGTTGGAATAAACGTGAAATTTTTTAGGCGACAACAGCCTGCATACCCTTGCTTTGTTTTGTAATGTCCTGGCATCATCTGAAATGAAAAAAAAGCTTTCAGATTCTATATTGCGTTTGTTTGGCCTTCCGTAAGTCAGCAAAAAGTACTCTTTCCGTGTTCACACTTTTTGTGTTTTAAAAATTGGCCTACCCCGAATAACATATACATTTCTTTCAGTTCAAGTCAAACACACACTCGAAATAGCCCCCGTTCAGTCTTAATTATAGAGTTGATAGCACCCAGATTTGATTAGTTAGCACGTCAATCAAACATAGGATGGGAAGAGAGGAAGCTGTGTGGTAATTGAACGTCTGGGAATAATAAATATTCATGTGTGTTCTGTGACCGTGACTCACTTCAGGGTTAAAGTGGATCTGTACTTGAGTCTTTTTGCACCCTTCACATCTGTAAAGGGCACGTTGCCCATTTCTTGATATGAATTAGCTCAAGCCAGACTTTGGAGCACTTTAGGAGGCTGATTTGATAACCTACTGCTCACTCACTCACTCGAGTGTAACGGACACACGCTGACAACGCTGCACTCTACAGGTGGTACCCAGTATAATCATCTTGGGGTTTTTTTTTTTTGGGGGGGGGGGTGGATCCATTCAGTTACTTTCTAGAAAACTGTCCAGGAACCTTAGGTTTGTTATTGGAGTCTTATTGGAGTCTATGGCAGTACATGAACCATTTGAAGTCAGGCTTTACATAAGGGGTAATGTATAGCCATCCGGTTGTTATCGCAGAACAAACCCTGGCAGGGTAAACAGGTCTTGAATCACCCTGAAGTGATTTATTTGCTTTAGCATCCGGGTGCATGTACACTATTTTGCTTATTATGATTAAAGGTCACATAACACACGCTGTTTCTCCATTTCTGATGTTAATCTGGAGTACCTATAAAGTAGTATTACATCCTTTTTATCTATATAGAGTCTTTAGTTTAATCAGATTTATAAAAGAAAGATTAGCTTTAGCAATTTTTTCTGATAACGTACGAAAAAATGAAGGAGGAGTTACTACCGCGCGAGGAGCGAGAACGAGTCATGCAACGCTATACAACACTGTTTAACTTATGATTCACTACATGTTTGTGTCATTTATATAATATATAATTTATATTATATAATAAGTAAAAAGTAAGAAGTATTCATTATTCAACTCATGACCCGGTTGGGGCTTTTCAATGAAATCCAGTGCATCAAACACACATGCAAAACTCCGCTGCTACCCCGGATAATAAACGATATCCATTGTTTCCATAAGGCGTACTTTCTTCTCCTTACATCCAAAAACACACTTCTTCTTTCGTGCCATCGTTGAGTTTTGAAATTAAACAAAGTTGCCGCGTGATGTGATGTTTGTAAGTTCTAGCGTCTCCCGCTGTTTGACAGGTGGGCTGGGTTTTCCAGGGGACGTGCTCATATAAAGAAGTGATACATATAGAAACACCTGAAACGGCAATCCAAAAAAAAAAACTTTCTGAAACTTGTACGAACCCTGGCTAAGTGCATTTGGCACAGAAATACTTTGAACATGCCCAACTGCTTTTTTGACATTTTGCCTACATTAAGCATGAGGAAACAACTCTTTAACTGTGTTAATAAGTCAGAATGCATGAAATACCATTGAACCCCGCTTTAAACATATAGCAGGTATGGTCACGAAATACTGATTGGAATTTTTTTTAGCTCATTTATAAGAAATGCAATCCTTGAACCATGCTGAACATAGATTTAGATTTAATAATTTGTAAATTTAATCTCTTATGTGTAATTAATTATTCATTTTTATGTCAAATTTATTTTTAGGTATTAAACTGCACCTGTCAAGATGACATGAAGTACCCGGATAAGACTTGAAATATCACATACATAGGCAACTGAATAGCTTACATGTGGGCTACTGAATAGCTTATTGAGAAATAAAATGAATTGAAACAATTGTAGTATAACAAAATAAATAGGTAACATTTTACAATAAGGTTGCATTTGTTAACAATTAAATAATGCATTCGCTAACATGAACAATATTTCTACAGCATTTATTTATTTTGTTCAGCATTTACTAATATATTTATAAAATCAAGCATTGTAACTGTTAACATTATTTAATGCATCACAAACTAACATGACAAACTCAACCCTGTATCACGAAATTATGTACCTATAGTCACGTAATTTTGTGAGTGTTTTCCGTGACACTGACACGTTTTTCCACCTTTTTTGTGTGAACATGTCCCGTATTTCTGTTTACTTGTCACTGTCACGTGTTTGTTGCTCAGCTGTTTTGTCCTGTTTTCAAACCATTGACGCTTCGGTTTGGGGTTAGATTTGGCGTTTGCATTAGGATGTCACTTTAAGTATCGGTTTCCTTTTTTTCATGATTATTTTTTTTATATTTTATGATTTTTAAACCATTGTTGCCTGACATTAGGGTCAGAGTTGGGTTTGGGTAAGGATGTCATTTTATGTAAATCTAACCCTAAACCGAAGTGATAATGGTAAGAAAATAGGACAAAACAATTGAGTAACAAATACGTGACAGTGACACGTAAACAGATATACACTGTAAAAAAATTGAGTAGAAATTGCAGCTAGGTTGCAGGTAACTTACCGTAGATTTGAATTTGTGTTTGTTGCTGGCAACCTTTTGTTCAAAGGTATGAAGATTAAACATTTGCAGGTCTTTGTCTTTACAGAGTAAAACTAAAAAACAGCATCAGGCAAAACATTCTGGGATACAGAATCTGAAGCAAAAAACAGAAAAAGGTTGATGATGATTTCTGGTTCCCAGAATGCTTTGCATGAGGCTGTTATTGTATAGTTTTATTTTGTAAAGATAAAGACTTGTTAATATTTAAAACTTATTTAACTTTGAACAAACTCTTGCCAGTAAATAACATAAATGTAAATCTACTGTAAATTACCAGCAACCCAGCTGCAATAACATTGTAATTTCTACAGAATTTTTTTACAGTGTAGGTATGTAATTTCGTGATACTGGGTTGGAAAAACTATATTGACATAACATAACATTAACAAGAATTAATACATGCTAAACTAATGACTAAAAATGTGATATTAACAGAATGCTCTTGCCACATGGGTGGGTGGGGCCATAAACCGGTTTTAAGACTTTAGGGCTGCAGGTGTCTTGAGGAAGATGTGTGAATAGGTAACAGCTTTCTGACGTCCGACCTGCGTAAGTGTGAGTCTTTGAACGGCTACTGTTTCTCGGCTTCACACTCTTATTGGCATTAAGGTGAACCCTTTGAAACTGTGAATTCACCTTAGGTGACTTTTACAAAAAATATCCACATCTGATTCTTTTTCAAGGACAAAGAGAGAAAAACTGACTCTTATGTTTTTAAAAACTGATTTCAAAAGCAGTATTTAAAGTCTGTTTATGGAAAAACGTAATTAGCGCTAAAATCCAATTTAATTTGTTTGCCGCCCAAGAATTTTCTTTCAATTGCTTTAAGGAGATTTTCTGGAACATTCCAGCTTTGGCCTGAAAATGGTACATATTTCATATTTCAACTGTTTTTATAAAGCACATGGTTTCGACTTGAATAAATAGAAAATCACAGCAATCCAGCTGTAACATATTGTCATATTGCATGGTTTCGTAACGTGAATCGGCTTACCAAAGTGGGCTTACCGTAATTCTGAAATGTACTGAATCAATCCATCCCCTTTAATGCTTAAATTTGATTAAGCCACATTTGTGTGGTTCGGAGACTCATATATGTGGGACACATCATAATCAGGAAGAAAATTGCAATATTGAGGAGTTAATGAAGTCCACCACCCACCTGCACGGCATTATTTCAGTATCCCAATGTGAATTACATTCTGAGAGAAATGATTTGGCTTGAAGCCTATCTGAGGAGAACGTCTTTGAAGAACGGCACATTTGACAGGGAAAAATTGTCTCATCTAATAAACCATGACAGCTACCAGAACCAACAATATGATGTCTGTATCCTTACATTAATCATTTAAAACATGCAAAATATTGCGACAAAACAGAACCTCTAGTCATACAGTACAACACACACACACACACACACTAAAGAGAAAAAACATATTGTAGTATATAATACATCTGATATACACTCACCTAAAGGATTATTAGGAACACCATACTAATACTGTGTTTGACCTCCTTTCGCCTTCAGAACTGCCTTAATTCTATGTGGCATTGATTCAACAAGGTGCTGAAAGCATTCTTTAGAAATGTTAGCCCATATTGATAGGATAGCATCTTGTAGTTGATGGAGATTTGTGGGATGCACATCCAGGGCACGTTCCACCACATCCCAAAGATGCTCTATCGGGTTGAGATCTGGTGACTGTGGGGGTGATTTTAGTACAGTGAACTCATTGTCATGTTCAAGAAACCAATTTGAAATGATTAAAGCTTTGTGACATGGTGCATTATCCTGTTAGAAGTAGCCATCAGAGGATGGGTACATGGTGCTCATAAAGGGATGGACATGGTCAGAAACAATGCTCAGGTAGGCCGTGGCATTTAAATGATGCCCGATTGGCACTAAGAGGCCTAAAGTGTGCCAAGTAAACATCCCCACACCATTACAACATTGCTTTAATGAGAAATTGAACAGGTGTTCCTAATAATCCTTTAGGTGAGTGTATGTATGCATTTTGTAGAATGTTGAAAAGGAAAGATCACCCAAAAATGAAACTCGCCTTCATTTTGTTTTAAACCTGTATAAATGTATTCGTTCTGATGAGAACAAAGGAAAATATTCTCAGAAAATTAGAATATTACTTAAGATCAATACAAAGAAAGGATTTTTAGAAATCTTGGCCAACTGAAAAGTATAAGAGCCCAAGTTGCTCTGATGGTGGCCTTCAGTTCTTCTGCATTGTTGGGTCTGGCATATTGCATCTTCCTCTTCACAGTACCACAATAATCATCAAAATTAAAAGAAATACAAATTTTGAAATATATCAGTCTGCGTGTAATGAATGAATATAATATACAAGTTTTAATTTAACTTTCTGATGATATTCTAATAATATGCAGCACCTGTAGATTAAATTGAAACAAAATGATTTTGGTGGCAATATTAGTTGTACTCATGAATGTATTGACGTTTTCTTAATCTTAGGGTATCAGTCACATCTCAGGTTGTACGGTAGTCCTACATATTAAGTAGACTGTGGATAAGGGCATGTCTCCAGATGAGTCTGATGAATATATGGATCTCTGGACACATTTACAGCTCACTACTATATAAAGACAGGTTGTGCATCAAATGCAAGCAGGGGTTGAAGAAAAAGCAGTGCAAAATGAACAGGGCTAAAGGTATAGATGCTCCAGAATTAAGCATATTTTCTAAGAAAATCAAACTTCGGTTATATCGTTGAGAAATGCATTAGCATTGTACCTTTTTCATTATTAGTGATAGATAAATTGCAGTTATTATTTGATACATTTTTATAAAGAAATAACGTAATAACGTGTCTCACTGATAACTTTCTTCTCTCTAGAGTAAATCCATAAAGTGAATGTGAGACTTTGTAAAGATCTCATCACATGTTTGTTCAGTTTTTCAGGTCTCTCTGTGTTGCGTATTGCTGTGGCTACGCCCCGGTTCTCAGGCTGTTCCTCTGGACTGCAATGATGCGACCGGCTGCATTTCTATTTCTCCAGAGAAACTTCTTGATCGTGTCATCCAACATGTAGAGCTCATCTACAGGGTCTCTGAAGAGTCCTGTACTCAGTTTGTAAGTGCGAATTCATCTCTCCAAATGTCTTGAAATTCTTGCTCTATTCACCTATAATGCAAGTAATTCACTACAGTGTTAAGATATGTGTGATTCGTGGCAGTGTAGTTGAATTTTTACAGAACAGAATCTGATAACTAATTTCATTTCATCCCATCAACTGAGATTTTAATGTTCAGACTAATAGCGACTTTTCTTTCATTTAATGTCATTATTCTAGTCTCATTTAATCAACCTTGTCTCATTATTGCCGGCTGTGTGCATGACTTTGAATTAATAAGTCTGTAATCTTAACGAATAATCAAACTCATTATGAACACAGTGCGATGCTTATCTGCTTTGTTAGACTATTTCACTATGAGATTTCGGGGTGAATTGTCTCTTCACAGTCTGAAAACATGACTGTTGGTATAATGTCATTTCTTACTTATTTTGCATAATTAGTTTGCAATTGAATGCATATTTTTCTTACAAGTCTATTATTATATGAAGAGTTTCGTTGCAAAACGAGATAAATCCTTTTTTTACATTTTTGTCAAAACATGTTTATTATTATTTTATCATGTTATTATTTTATTATTAATGGTGCTACTTAGCTGTATTTTTTAAGCTATGAAGGTTTAAATCAAAACAAACCAACTGCAGCTGAATTGATATTAATTGGAATGCACAACCAAAAAACGAGATTTCTAATTAATTAAAAAAACGGATTTATCTCGTTTTGCAACAAAACTCTTCATATACAGATTCTTACTTGTAAACGCAGCATGAAGTTAAAACAACTTGGTTATGCAAGTCAATTCAACCTGCTATTTGAGGTTTTGACGTGTCATAAGTTGACATAACTTAATTTGTTAAGTTAAAGTAACATAAAATATGTTGATTTGATATCATTCAGTGTATGAGTGTTTTACGCCCTTAATTCTGTTGGGATAAGCCACATTTAAACACATTGTAAAATGACAATAACACTTACAAATTGCATGCTTTATTATTTTTTTACTTCAAATGTTGTAAATCTGTAAACCATTCTTCTTATTACAGGTTAAATCCCATCAAAGAAAACACTTGCAGTCTCAAGCCTATTAAAATTGTGTGTGTGATAAAGTCCCCATTAAAAAAACAGCATTTGTGTGTTTTTCAGGAGGAAATGTTTGTCCTGTATTCTCCAAATGCTTTAAGAAATCAAGGAGGAAACATGTGCCACAGCAAGTCCTTCCCAATCCCAAACTCCAAGAGTGAGATTCAGCAGATATCGGTAAGAAATTGAAACATTTATAAACTGCAAAGCTTGCAACTTGCTTCCAATCTCTTAAAGCTGATTTGACTTGTTTCCTAAGTTACATTTCAATGTACATACTAAGTTGTTTCTTCCTGAAAATCCTTTATTGAACATCAGCACATTCTGTGAGATTTGTTTAATTAAATCTAATTCTAATCGAATTACTAATACTTTAGTTCTACAGCTTTTTACAAGCAGTAAATTTCTCTTTCCCATGCATGATTTTGACCTTAATTGTCTTGTTGGTCTAAACCAGCTAGGGCTTCTTAACCTTTTTAAATTCAAGTCCCCCCTACAACTCCAAAGTTTGAAGGCCCTCCTAATCATAATTTCTATCCAATAGCTTGAATTAACTATACAAAAATAACCAAACACTAGTAAATATCTACATTTTTAGTTGCTTTAGCTTATTTAAATATTTGCTTTGTCTTGTTTAAATGATTTTAGGTCATCCTGAGGCTAAGGTTATTATAGTTTTGCTTTTTTAAATTAGTTTTGTTTTAATATCGTTTTCAATTTTGCTTTAAATTTAAGTTTAGTTTTAGTTTAGTTTTTATTTTGCAAACACATTTCTAATTAGTTTTTATTTTAGTTAGTTTCAGTTATAGTTTTTGTAATATAGTTTAGCAGCTAACAGCAGCTACACTGTCTGACATATTTATCAGTTAACTGATCTTGCTGTCAGCCTCATCTAACCTCACATGCATAAATCATCATCAACAGGTAAAGACCCTCTAAGTCAAGAGTTTGTAAACATTGCAACATCGCCGGGTGGGAGAGGCTTAGCTGGAGGCAAAAAGAGGCGCGGATGCAATGTTGATTTATTAAACGTGGATGCAGAAGAAGGTTCGGAACTGTCCGAATACAGTATGTACAGTCACGGACTCTGCGGGACCGTGACAGCTATTTTGTAAATTAACTCTGTAGTTCTTGTATCTTGTTCTCATTGAAAACATTTTAACCAGGTTTTGGATATTTCCTAGACAACATATGAACTACTTTCGGGTGGTTTGGGTAATTTTGTCAAGACCAATTGTCTAATGTAACCTATCGCTGGGCTAAGTATGATTAGCAATGTGGATTATTTTAAAGTCATCGCTGGCTGTCTGAATGTGGCGTATGTTTTGCTTCCAGCTAGAGCATTCTTAGAGACGTCACAGTGACGTAGGCGATTAACCCCCCAGTCACATTAACTACAAGAGACAGAGACAGAGCAACAGACTACCATTCATTTTCAATGGGAGTGGCCGTTTGCCAGCGACAAGGCGGGGCCAAAATAGACAAGCAGGCTATTTTATGCAAATGCTGAGCGATGCGTCAAAGCGACTGCCAATCGGAGTGAAGAAGCAGCGTGACGTAGGTCTGTGGTCGAGTCTGAGAAAATAATTCAAGATGGCGGAAAATGCGTATTTATGTATATATCTGATAAGTTTGGCATTTTATCTCATATATTTTGTTAATTTTATCGAGAAATAAATACTTTTAAATCCAAAAACACCGTTCTTGTAACTTAACAATACCTCTAAAGTGACTTTTGATACCGCTTTTAGAAACTAGCCAAGGAACACCCATCAAGCGAGTGTGTGTTGCTCGGTGTCGCTCACTTTTATAGCTAATGTGACTGTAGGGTAAGGGGTGTATTATACGCCTGTTTGGTTTTAAACGAAACCATGTCAGATTTTCCGCGACGGGATGAGAGCTTATTAATTACAAAAGCGAATACTTATTTTTGATCATTTTATTTCAGTTAGTTTTTCAATAACTGTTACTAGTTTCGTTTAGTTTTAGTTTTTCATTTATTATGAATTTACATTTTATTTCAGTTAACCAAAATGTTTTTAGCTGATAGTTTTAGTATTAGTTTCAGTTTTTGTTTACAAAAATAAACTTGCTTAAACCCCCTTAGAAGTTAATTAAAGCCCCCTTGTGGGCCCTTCCCCCTGGTTAAGAAACACTGCACTCCAATCAAAATAATAGATTTTTTATTTTTACTATATATTTGCGTATATAACTCCAGTTAATATTAGACACTCTGCATATTGACTGGATTTGAATTTGACAATGTACTTCTTGTAATACATTCTTGCACATAACATCATGTTCTTACAAAATATGAGTTCAACGACATGTTTTGCTCCTCCAAAGCTAAGCTTTACATAGTGGATGCATTTTATCTTGTCAGTACAAGCTAAGCACACCCAGGAAAACTGAAACGTAAACCGTGTATTCTACCAGTGAACAAATCATTTCGGGAGGTATTGTGTGAGAGATGGCAACAGAAGACTGCCTTGTTCTCCTAATGGACTTCTGTGTGACAGCTTTGTCAGTGGAAAGACTAACCTTTCTCCAGAACAAATTGCCTCCAATGCCAAAAAAAGACTGTTTTGCTTTCAATATCTTTTTTCCACCTGCTGAAGTAGATTTTAACTTTAGCCATGAAGTGCTTTAGTTTCTCACTGGTTAATGAGAGCTGTCATCCCATCACCGTTCGCAGCCAAAGTAGACACAACTTTCCACTTGATTTAGACATTTTACAGTCTCTGAAAATGTATTTGGAGGTATAAAAGAAGTGTTGCAAAAACATTAAAACTGGATTGCCTGTTGTAACCTCATCTTCACGGGTGCATTGTGCCGATTTACTGATGTTGTAGTCTGACTATGAAGAATGTATTTTCTCTTCAGTGATGAGGTCTGAATGGGTTTATAATTCTGGTCAAGGTCATTTTAAACCAAAAACAGGTATTATTTAGTCCTTCATAGTAATTTTCCACTGAAACGTATTTTCTGTACCTTTAACAACTACCTTCTACTTATCCATCCATCCATTGACAGACCAACATGCTTTTTAAACACTGTGATAAAATCATTTTTATGTATTTTCATGGACTGGGTATGAAGTTTCGAGTATTGAAAGTTTGATGTTTTTTAAAAATAAATCAATGCACATTAAATCTTTCATGACACGAGCATCTGTGATGTGTTTTATATGTAGGATAAGTGGCTCCTTCACTCAGTTTTAATCCTGGTGCAATCCTGGATCGAACCGCTGGTGTATTTGCAGACTTCTCTTGAACGCTATAATTCCCCCGACGTACTGCTTAACAAGACCAAGTGGGTGTCTGATAAACTGCTCAGCCTTGAGGAGGGGGTGGTGGTTCTCATCCGCAAGGTGAATCAATAACAATACAGTACATCACGTTACAACGTTAGTCCCTCTGGAGATACACAGACATGCAAACATAATTCATTTCAACCCTGCTTTGTCTCTCCAGATGTTGGATGAAGGAGTTTTGACGTCGTCCTACAACTTCGAGAATACGCTGAACGCTTACGAAGCGCAAACCATGGATGAATCCGTCCTGAGGGACTACAATCTTCTCTCCTGCTTCAAGAAGGACACTCACAGGATGGAGACCTTCTTAAAGCTTCTCAAATGCCGTCAGAGCGGCGCGCTTGCGTGTGCTTTCCACTGAATGACTTCCCAAATGCATCATTGCATATAGTAGCCTAATATAAAACAAGCTTTATCTGAAGTGAGACGATGATGACCTTGCAAGAAATTGAATGTGCACTTTGAATCATAATGTGGCTTTCATAGATGTCAAAATAAACATTAAACGAGTCCTCTGAGTGTTCATATATATCCTTATCCTTAGATATGCTAATTTATTGTAAATTAAAGGTGTATAGGATAATGTTGGAGGTTTAGATGAGGCCAGGTTGATTGACAGAGCTGTTCTCACCCTCAATCTACATTTTGCACTATTGATTTTTTTTTAAGTTTGCATGCTCTGAGAAGTCTTTTAGCATCTCTTTAGGTCTGTATAGTGTTTGCATTTTATATATTTGTTATAGTGGAGACAACTTTACCTTTGCATTAGTTAGATGACAAAGGTTTTGATGCGGAAACATACCAATGAACGCACAAAGCAGACTGTGGATATTTCTAGTATATGCGTGGTGTGGGCTGAGGGATTTGTTCTGGGAGAATAAAAGCTTTACTTTGTGCATGCACATTGTGAACATTTGCATCAGATATCCCAAAGCCTTATAAAAATATAACCAAGTGAAATAGAAGAAACAGACTTACTAAATGATGTAAGATGTGTCTGTAAATCAAACTTCAATGCACGCATCATTATTTAAATATAAGAAGGTTTTTCAGAGACCAGAAATTTTAGATTACTTTATACAACCAATACTTGCATCTGATTGGGTCTGAAACATTTATCCTCAACATTAGTTATTATAAAATATATATATATATATATGTATGTATATATACAGAGGCGTCATGCCCATTCAAACTGAGGGGGCACCTGCCCCCTTGGTTTTTTTGAGCCAATGGACTTTGCATCCAACCTCAAAATCAAATAAGCGTCCATTAATCTGTTATTTGACTTTTAATCTGTTTAATATGCACAATATTATACATTCTGTGCTGCATCCTTGTCACTTTTCGGAGATTTTCGCCGTTTTGATAGTGTTTTGATCATGTTACATTACTTTTATTCTGGCGGCAGCTGGCGCTGCAGTCAGCGCAGTCGCAGACGTCATCAGCGTCTGGGCGCGCTCACGAGCTCTTTGCTGTTGCTGGCTTGCTGCTGCATTTGGCTATCCGAGGAATTAAAACGTGTTAGAAACGCTCGCAACATTTCCAAACCCCAGTACGGTAATGTGCAGTTAACCTCCTCTGTGTAGAAAATGTATGGTTTTAAATGTGACCGTCTCAACGTTATATTAGTAGAGATTTATCTTCTTGGCACAACGCCAAAGTTCGCCAGAATTCACACGGGCGCGGAATCTCACATGCTCACATGAGGTAAAATTTAATGCAAAAATCCGTTCCTCTAATAATTTTATCTAAACATATTTTTTTAAGTCATTATTGAACATTAAAATCAATCACGTGGCTATAGCTTATGTCATTTTCGTTGTTTATATACTTCATGGATTTAAAATTACATAAATTTTATATGATAATGTAGTTGTTGTGCAAAATGCATTAATGACACAATTAAACAAGCCATTAAGACTTAAATAAAACATGCCGTTTCAGATGTAAATATGATACAAATGTGTCATTATTTCGATTGAATAGTATTTAATATTAAAGTTAGTCATCACTCTTATTTTGGAGGTTTTTGCATGAAAGCAGGGATTTTCAGATTGTTAGAAATGTAAGTGCCATGGAAAAGACTAAAAGCTCTATAATATTTCGTTTGATGTCTGTGTATGCACAAATTTCTGTGAGCTGTTGACACTGTGCCCCCTTAAAAAAAATTGGTGCATGACGCCCCTGTATATATATATATATATATGTATATATATATATATATATATATATATATATATATATATATATATATATATATATATATATATATATATATATATATATATATAAATAAATGTACATTCGGTGCCAAGACATTTAACATTTTGTCCAAAATTGTCAGATTTATTTATTTATTTATTTTTCAAAAATGGTCCTTAGCTGTGGGGCGGTACCCTTTCAAATAGTACAATTTTGCACCTAAAGAGTTAAAATTAGTACCTCAGAAGCTCATACTGATACTAAATACATATATGTACCTAAATATTAGGACCTTTTTAAAAGGGTACACTCCCAGTGACAGTTTGGGACCATTTTTGACAATTTTTTCTGACAGTGTAGCCACTAAACCTGAACTTTTTGTTATAATTTAGTCACCCATGACATTTTGCTTGGTTAAATTTTAAGTAACTTTGTTACTGAATGGTAATAAAAATCACAAAGGTAATTGTATCAACTGAATGTGGTGAACAAATATTTAGCTGATGTATCTGGACCTCATTTTCCGTTTACACAGGATGAGGTAAATTAATGACTAAAGTTGGTGAATCACAGTTTAATAGTTTGGCTCCCTCTTTTCTTTTAGAGGGTTAATTCACTATTGTAATGATCACCAGAGGGTAGGAAAGACAAACAAACAGGCTTGTTAAAAATGTAAATGAGATGGTGGTTGTCTGAAGTGCCGTCTGTACCCCGTGGCTGTCACGTTGGCAACAATCGCGTGTGTTATTAAAGAAAACAATCGCAGGCCTCTCTACTGTAGGAGCAAAATCAACACCTATCATTTAAAAAAATCATATATCTGTTTTGGATATTAAGTCAGAGACTGGCTTTTGAAAATATTAAAACTATTTAACACAGATTGTGAAACATATAAACATTGGGTGAAAAACCTTGATTTTGTCATGTAATTCATAAAAGGATTTTTGAGACAGTATCTACAGGAGAAATGCCACAGTCATTATTCATCTTTCCGAGTCTGTCCTTGCATCCATCACCAAGCATTCCATTCTTTATAAATGGTGCATGAGGCAATATATGAATACATTTATAAAACAAAACATTTGTTTTCTTTGAGCACAACAGCATGAAAGATAGATGAGAGATGAATATACGTTCATGTATATTTATATTATTTTTTTCGATACAGTGCTGAACATGAATTTAAGCCCAAGCACTAGGTGGCGCCAGACCTCTTTCATAGCCTACATTTACTAAATTTAATTCTTTCGAGCAAGAATAATATTTTTCTTTTCAAGGGCAGAAAATATGTAAATGTTATACAGGAATGCAGAGGAGTAATGGAATAAGACGTGGGTCAACTATATTCAGCTATATAACTTCACCAGTGTTTAGCATCACGTAGTAAGTCAGGCTTACATTACAGTGTGAAGAGATGCTGGGTCTGTTCAAAGCTTGTTAACTTTCTCTGCTTTTCAAGTGATCAGTGATTCCCTGCAAACCTGCTATGATTGACAGACATGTGGTCCAGCACACCACAGACTAAAGAAAAGAGTAAAGATAAGCGAAACCACTTGTATTTTTATGTTCTTCTATTTAAAATGAGATATACAGTATATGTTTTTCAACATTTTAAGTGGATCAAAAAAAATTAATCAAAGCTGTCATATGACAAGAATGGGAATTAATCAAAATTTTAAGGCAACTTTTTTTAAAGGTTTTGATTCACTTCAAATGTTGACTAGTATATATATATATATATATATATATATATATATATATATATATATATATATATATATATATATATATATACATATATATATATACAGTATACTACACAGTGCCTACATGACAAATGTAATGTGTGTGGGGGGGAATGTAGTTGTAATAAACACCTGCATGCAACGGTTGGACCACAACACATAAATTTTGAGAAAATCACCTTTAAAGTGGTCCAAGTAATACCGAGCCCCTTTAAGGTGACATTGGAGTAAAAAAATCTAAAGTTTAGTTTCATGTGCTCACGCGAAACCTTCATGTGCAAAAAAATTATTTTTTTAGTTTCGCGTGTTCACAAGATACTATTGTGCGCGCATGTGAAACTATCGAATCAAATTAAAGTTTCACATGAGCACGTAATAGTTTCACGTGAGCATGCGATAGTTTCACGTGCGCACGCGAAACTAAACTTTATTTAATTTTTGCTCAATGTCCCTTTAGGGGCTCAGTAAAATGAAGTCCTTCGCAACACATATTACTAATAATAAATACATTTTTGATATATTGATTTACTTTAGAAAATGTACTAAATATTTTCATTCAACATGATATTTACTTATAATCAAATTATTTTTGGCATTAAAAACATCAAGAATTTTGACCCATACAATGTATTTTTCAATGTTGCTACATATTACCGTATGACTTATGATTGGTTTTGTGGTCCAGGGTCACATATGGCAGGTATGATAAAATTGCTGAGCAGTTTATAAAGAAAGTAAGATCACAATTCAGTAGGCAAATATAGTATGTAAAATGATAATAATAATACTAATTAAACACATATTATGATCATATTTAAATTATATGATTATAAGAAAATATGTCACCCAGTCTGTGAAACCCAGCTAAAGTCATTTTTTGTTATTTACTGTTTTCAACATAAATGTAAAGAACATGATGTGAAAATACAACCTTTATATCTACGCTCATGTCAAACATTGAAATCAATCTCTGATGCTCCTAATTTCATTATTAGATTTTGAGACTTTACCCTGAATTTCAGAGACAGGCTAACATGTTTGGGACTATTTCTATAACAATATTTACACACAAAAAAACCACATCTAAAATTGTCTGCAAAACAAAGTTTGGTAAGAATGGTATTTGCATACAACACAGTCTCACGGCAAGTCGTGCTATAGTAACGAAAATTTTTGATTAATTTATTCGTGTTTGATGACACGAATTTCTGCTGTTTTTCGTGTCTCTGGAGACTAATGTCTTTTTCGTCCCTCCCAGCACGAATCTCCATCAATGGCTGTTCGTGTCTGTGGCACGACTTTCTTTATCGCGTCATTTTATATTTTGTTTTCTCATCGTTGTTTCCTATTTTTAAATCATTGTCGCTTGGGGTTAGGGTTAGATCCGGGGTTTGCGTTAGCATGTTATTTTTTGCATTGGTTTCTACATGTTTTTCGTCCACTTTTAAAACTATTCTCGCCTGGAGTTGGGGTTAGAGCTGGGGTTTGGGTTAGGAAGTCGCAGAAAGTGATTCTAACCCAAACCCCAAGCGACAATGGTTTAAAAATAGAAAACAACGATGAGAAAACAAAATATAAAATGACGCGATAAAGAAAGTCGTGCCACAGACACGAACAGCCATTGATAGAAATTCGTGCTGGGAAGGACAAAAAAGACATTCGTCTCCAGAGACACGAAAAACAGCGGAAATTCGTGTCATCAAACACGAATAAATTAATCAAAATTTTCGTTACTATAACACGACTTGCCGTGAGACTGGGTTGTTGCATATTAAATATTTTAGGGTAAATTATTTAAATAAAGACAATTTTAAATACATACCATAAACATTTTAATAATAACAAAAAGTTAAAATTACTGTATGGTACCAGGGCTTCAATTCAAATCTTTTTTCGACTTACGCAAGATTGTGCACTACAGTAGCATCGAAAGCACATTAACAATTCTGGTGCTTAATATTCATCCACAGCCGCCGTCTCCAAGTTCTTCTTATCAGAAGGTGTAAATCACCGTCTGGCTGTCAGATCGAGGGCAGCTCCGGCATAGCGAGGGTCTTGTGGGCAGGATGTGGTGGTGAGGTCTGGTGTCAACAGTGTCAGGTTCAGCATCCTGTGTCCTAATCATTTCAACATGGAGGCCCAAGACTGAGCTCTGGCTGCTAAACCGCCAACCTGGGCCTCACTCCACTGGGCCTGTGAAGAAAGCAGCACTGTGGACCTCCACCCCTCAACCCCTTTCCGCTCCCTTGGCTCTACGACCATAAATATTAAAATTCTGCTACAGAAGAGTGGTGCAAAAGTGGGGGATGATTTCACAGTCTAAGTATTATAACCTCAGGTAAGGAATGCCGGACTGCCGCGGTGCTCGGAAGAGGCACTACATGCAAATAAGGAGCAAGAAAGCAAAGTTGAAGGCTTGAGGGCAGGTATTTGCAAGCACGTGAGTCACTTCGCTTGCCGAATCACCAGCCAAAACCCTTAGTCTTGCAATCAGATGTGGCATAAAGTCCCTCTGCTAAAGGGTATACAAAACCACAGACTTTATCAAAAGACCCAAATGTCCTTCTGTACTTCAATACTGCAGGGTCCATGGTGCAATGGGAGAAAGCGAACCCCAAAGTTGAGTTGACTGTGAGGGGGAACGGTACACTCTATGCTCTTGCCTAATCCATGACATCCCTAGGGACTGTCTAAGTCGGTCTGTGTGTATGTGTCAGTGAAAGAGAGGTCACGGGGTCATGGGGTTAGGCCTCCTTTAACTGTTCCAATATGTGCAAAGATGTCAAATGAAGTGGCTGAGGTTGTAACAGTCGGGTAGGGTTTCTCTGAAAGAGGGAGACATTTGAAGAAAGAAAGAGAGCCAAGGGCCAGGCATACCATTATTGAGCTTGACTATGTTCTGTTTTTCAGTCCACTAGAAATTTTAATATAGTTGTTTACATGAACTGACAATATACTTGCTGGGGAATTGGAGGAAACAGAAGGCTGTAAACAGTACACTGTCAGAAACAGTCTACATTTGGTACCAATATGTACCTCTGAGGTACTAATATGTGTACAAATGTGTACTTTTTGAGAAAGGGCCGCCCCAGTGACAGCTAGGGAACATTTTGACCATTCGATTTGTATGCAGTGACTCAGATAACCTACATAATTTCATGGCTTATACTGACAAAGTTTGTGATTTTGAATTAAGGATTTATTTGGGGAGGAAATGGGGCCATCACCCAGGAGAGATCAGGCACAGGGTGCTTTGCTGGAGGCCAATTAGGGACGACCTCATCAATCCAGTCTGGCAGTCTTGCAATGTTCTCACGCCACTGCTAGTAGAAAACAAACTGCTGAGCAATTACCTCAAATGACCACTTTACTGCCAGACCTGAACAAATTGAGTATCTGTATCTGTGCATGGAGAAATTAACAGACTGTTTAACTACATATTAATGAGGAAGTGATTATCTTTGGGCTAAGGATTTCGCCCATGCTTTGGATGGTACATTCAATTAATGTTCTGGACATATTATAGGGATCCCAGCAATAGCTGTCATTTCACCATCTAGATTAAAGGAAAACACCACTGTTTTTCAATATTTTACTATGTTCTTATCTCAACTTTGACAAATTAATACATACCTATCTTTTATTAATGCATGCACTTATTCTTTGTACAGCGTGTCGTGAATGTGTTAGCATTTAGCCTAGCCCCATTCATTCCTTAGGATCCAAACATGGATGAATTTAGAAGCCACCAAACAATTCCATGTTCTCCCTATTTAAATAGTGTTACATGCGTAGTTACACGAGTAAGTATGGTGGCACAAAATAAAAATGAGAACTATATTGTATTTTGGAAAAGCACTTAGTTTGCAACACTTCAACCTCGGGCGCAGTAATATTGATGGAAGTTTGAGCGAGAGGGGGAGTAGTCAGGAGTGATGATGTTACTGCGCGAGGTCGAATTTTGAAAAACTCAGAGGGAAAGGCAAACTTCAGGATGTGTTAGAGCACTAAATAACCTGTAGATTGATCAGTACTGAAACACATGAAACGAAAAACACTACTTGTTATAAGAAAGAAATGACTGCTTTAGGAATTTACTTATGGTTGAAAACAGCTTTCTGGACCTACACACGCAAAATTGTGATGAAATAACATGATATTTGTTAGCTCTGTCGAGGTTTGTGTGCTAAAGATGCTGTCATGGTTTGAAATGCAAATGTAGTCAAGGCTCTGAGAAAATCTCTTTAACCTCATTCACACAGCACTTTGGTCCCAGAAAATACCAGTAAAATTGGCAGACAGACTTCTGTGTGAACGCAAGCATGTCTCGCTTACGGAAAGAGAGCCTTAACATTGCTGTAAGATACCCGGAAAACTCTCAGTGTGAACAAGACGCAGAAATAATTAGAGCTGAAAATCTTTGCCCGAACCCGACGGGACCCGCCGGGACCCGACGGGCTCGGGCGGGTTCGGGCTTCATTTCTAACATTTTACACGGGCTCGGGCCGGGCTCGGGCTTGCGCTCCGGCTTTGTGAGGTAAATGAGCAGTCAAGTTCAATGCTGCTGGATGCACTATCAGTAGCGCAGGACCGCGCTGAATTCATTTACAGTGGATTTAATGATTTTCCTCATCAAAAAACATGTAGCCTAATCTTGGTGAGTAGGTTTTTCAATGTATAACTTAATATGAATCGAGTCATAAATACATAATTTAGACAGAGGATATAGACTAATGTTGTCAGTGATGGAGAGAAGTGCCGACGCAAATCCCGCGGAGCCTTTCTCTTAATATTGTTATTGCCAAATACCCATCTTAATTCAGAATGTATTATCTTAATTTAATTCGTTAAGAAATAATAATTTTATTGGCATATTTAGAGTGTATTGCATAAGCCTATTTAGAATGAGATGTTACAATGTTACAGATGACTTATTTTATTTCTTTGTTTCAACTTCCAAGTGGCGTGTAGATTATTAGTCATGAATAAATAATGTTAAAACCTGTGTAAATTTCTCATTCTTGACAAAAGCTGTGTGTGTGCGCACATTTAAATAATGTCGGGCTGTAAACGGCTTCGGGCTTTTAAAAGCTGTCAATCTAAATGTACGTTCGGGTTCGGGCTGCATTCTGTCGGGCTCCGGACATTTCGTGCCTAACTTTTAAGGCCCGATTACAGCTCTAGAAACAATGCCGTAATGGGCGTGTCGTAGTGAGGATGCGCATGTCATCGCAAGAATGAAGTTATGGTTCAGCTCTTTAAAACACGGGGGGTTTACATGCAGATTAACATTCACAACAAGAAATGTCTGCAAACTGGACTGAACAGATATCAGGTAGCTCGTCACTCTCCATACTGAAGAAAAGAATAGTGCGTCACATGCTCATATGAGCTTATAATAAACAAAAATGCACACGCGTCATCGCAAAAAGATATATCGTTCAGCTCTTTAAAACAGTGATTTTTAAATGCACACTTACATTCACAATGGGAAATGTCTGCAAACTGGACTGAAGGGAACGCATCAAATATCAACTCTGTAGCTGAGATCATTCACCAGTTAGCTAACAGCCGGTCACATGCTCCTTTATAGTCTTATCATTAAAAAAATGCACACGAGTGGTTTCTGGAGAGAGAAATAATGGATAATAAGCAATTTTCAGAAGCTGTGGAGAAAAAACTACCAAGTGTCACATGTCTTTCTGGGATATTTCTAGGTGTCTGTGTGAATGCACACACAGATTCCGGAAAATCATTGGCAGTGTGAATGAACCAAAAATTTAATGATCCCGGACAAATCCCAAACGCATTTTCCATGTATTTTCCGTAATGTCAGTGCGAACCCACTTCTAGTCAAAATATCTTGAATTTGGTTACATGTCGTTTTGGTTCAAATTACATGTGAGTTGTATGATTATCCATTATGTAAGCAATTACAAGGTGTTTGGTTTCACATATTTATTTCTTTTATTTTTTGGCTATGGTAATATGTCTATTGAATTCTCACCGACAGCCCAAATTTCGTCTTGTTTTAGCCTAGATGTCTTAGCTGTATTGGATGGCTATTAGATGTCTCTTAAACACAAAAATGCTTGCTGGGAAATTAACACTAAGAGTAAGCAACCATTTGTGCTTCTCAAAAATTTCAGTCTTACCTGGATAAACACATGCAAGAGGTTATTTATGGTACACACCACAAATTGTTTCGGTGTGTTCTGTCACCTTTTTTTGGCCAATTCAGCATGTCGAAGCAGCGGTGGTACTCCTCTGGCAGTCGGATTGGCATGCGGGCAATGTAAGCGTACCTCACAGTCTTCTTTGTTGTTGTTGGTACAGCTGTGTCCCTACTCTTATACTTTATAAACTGATGCAGTGGCTCAGCCTAAACAATTTTCTATTGATTATGACCTTTGAATGTTTTAAGATGTTTGGTTAACCAACAGAAAACTAAAGAGTAATGTCAGCAATCCAGTCTGTTGTTGACTTCATATTTCAGTATGCTTGTTTAAAAGAGTTTTGATGGACTCCCATCTGTTTTTAGATCGGGAGTTCAGGTCTTACAGACGGTTAATCCAGTCTGTACGAGTTTCGCCTTTTTAAATCTTAACTTTAAACAGATGGATAGAAAAAAAACATAAATAAATAAAAAACACCTTATGTTCAGCAATAAACCTTTTCCGATGTTGAAAAGACATGTTGACGCTTAAAGCGTCCCAAGAAAACGCTTGGTGGGATGATGGCCAGGACAGGAGCATTTTAAAAGATGTGGTTTGAATCACTGTAATTTCCCTGTTTTTTTTTTTTTTTTTAAGCAGAAGCACCTTTAAGAACCTCACAGATGCAGCACTGGAACCAACAGATTTCAAACATATGTTGTCATACTGAGAGTTTTTGCCTGAGGTAAGAGGGAAATATACAGTATGTGTCTGTCTGCCAGGCAAAGATGGGTTGTCTTAGTAAAGCGTACAGGGAAAAGAGAGAGATGGAGAGAGAGTATTTCCAACCTTTCAGGAGACTGTGCCATATCCCAAAAATCTCATAATTTCCTTTTTGGGATAAAGGAATAATCCCACGGTATACCGTATGTCTTAAAGGATAACAGGAATAAAAACCATAACTTAATTCTTCAGACTCTTCACAAATTTTGGAAAGCATTTCATGTCTTGAAATTATGCCACTCTCTAGTCCCTAGAAAAGAGTGGCTTAGTTTACCAAACTCACAAATTTAGCAAGACATAAAACAACGCAATGGTCTACCTAGAGAATCCAAACTTTAAGAAATTACTAAAAAAGGCTCACATGTTTCAAACATTTTCTCACTGTTTTACTTTGTACTTTCCAAGTGTGCACAATTAATTCCAAAATAAATAGACAGCCATATCGACCTTGATCACCTTTTAAAGCACTTCAATCTTCAATTAATAAACAGACATAAATTTTATATGCCGTTCATGTGGTGGTGTGGTTAGTAGATCATGACTTATGGTCTGTGTAAATGTTGTGGTTCTCCCACCAACCACAAATTAGTGGCTCATTTGCTTCGCTCAACGATGCTGACCAGTTCAATAGCTGTGGTCTCTACAGTATTTCTCTATAGAAACCACCGTGAAAAATA
Organism: Misgurnus anguillicaudatus; assembly: GCF_027580225.2. Classification (NCBI taxonomy): domain Eukaryota; kingdom Metazoa; phylum Chordata; class Actinopteri; order Cypriniformes; family Cobitidae; genus Misgurnus; species Misgurnus anguillicaudatus. The sequence goes on from NC_073351.2 coordinate 13,137,670, forward strand.
CAGTACATGAGCTCTAATAAAACTTGTCTTCATTTGAAGTACTGCTACTGTTTAAATAGAAAAAAACTGTTTGCGCCAGACAAACAGTGCTGACTTTTGTGATATGCCCACATTTTAAGCATAATTTACATAGAAAACATGTGTGTTTAATATAAAATAATTGACAATTATTTATATTTTCACAGTAGCTATTTTAGTCCATATTAAACTATTGTGAATAATAAATAACCCCAAGCCCAGATTTATGTTGAAATACAGTTTACAGTGGCGGTCTGACTTCTTTTTTCGAGGGGACTCAATGCGAAGTTTGTCACAACATGTATGTAGTCCGTCATGTGTGTGGTTCGTCATTTCAAAGTATGTGTTCTGCGCGTCAAGTGATACCATGTGCCTCACGTGTCTTGTCAAATAAGTGCCTGCTGCAGATGCGTCTAAAGGGTTTTTGATAAAAGAGACGCTCGCGTTTGCCAGATACTCCCATAATCTCATGCATAATCAGACTTAACTGTTAAGGGAGTGTCTTGCGTGTATTTTGTGAACAAGAGTGTCTCTTTTATCATAAATGGTTTTGACATGTGTGCAGCAGGCACTTATTTTGAAAAAACACGTGATGCACATGGATATGGTTCACATGGCGCAACAAACACATATTTTGAAAACACGAGCAACACATGACACTCGGAACACTTTTTTTAAATTTAAAAATGTAAATTTGCGCCCATCGGAAAAGCAGTCACGAGCCGCCACTGTGTGTGTGTGTGTGTGTGTGTGTGTGTGTGTGTGTGTGTGTGTGTGTGCGCGTGTTGGCTTTTTATGGATTTGGATTTGTATGTATGGATGATCCAGTGAATGTAAGTGTTTCAAATAAGTCAAATTTTTGTATTTTTAGGCAGGGACATTGCTTTTAAAGTTCTGGAGCTAGACAGAGACAACCTGTTTAAGAGGAATCTTTCAAAGGCAGATTACAAATACACAGAGACAGATTACAAATTCAGACATTACCTCAGTGACATGGCTAGCCAGAGAGAGAGAGAGAGAGAGAGAGAGAGAGAGAGAGAGAGAGAGATGGTGTGCCGATCAAGTTTTGGTTAAACTGTTCATTAGCATACTTCTTGTTGGCTTATTAGACATAATCAGTATGAATTGTGCCTGTAAACAGACTTATTGACATTGAACGTCTGCCAAACAAATAATTGGTTAGCCTAAAACATCTTTAAAATAAATGAAAAATTAGAACAATAGCACGCATAAATTTAACTATGTACATCATTTGAGAAAACATTTCAAGTTGTGCGCATCAAATAGCAAAAGAAATATAAATGCATATTTATTACGATAGCATATCAAACACACACATATGCATTCTTCTACTGAATGTACAGTAATGAGCGTGCAGCAGAGTCTTCGGTGGTGCGTGTGCTGCAGCTCGTGTGGGAGTCACTGGAGGTTTGGCAGGGTGTTCGAGGGAGGCCTAACTGCCTGTCCGTGCGGTGGAGGCGAGGTGTACCGCAGGACCCGGCATGCGGCCGTGTGATAAAAACTCCAGACAGTAAATCAGAGAGAGAGCGGAACGAAAGAGCCGAAGACTGGCAGCACAGTCACTGCAGCTGAACAGCTCACACACAGATGCTGCTGAGACCAACGGCCACATGCGCGCACGCACACAATTCATACTCTTGCAGAAAACACTCTGGATTTTCATTATGTATTTTTTAAAAGCATTTTACAAGGGATCTCACAAAAAAATGTTGTGTGTCCCCAAAGTATCATCAAGAAGGACAACATACTGTATAAACGCACACATATGGTATTCTATGCATATATACACATAACCTGCACGTTCCCTTTAATGTCTCCTGCTGCAGAAGTGTTAACCACCCAAGGCTTTAGTTGTTTCCTGGTTTCTGATTGAATCCACAGGCAGGTCCCTTTGAGACTGAGGAAACATGTAGCTAAAATACAGCTTTATTATGTAGGCCATTGAGGATTCTTCCCATGGCCAAATTTCACCTTCCTTGTGTAGCCCTCCTGTATAGATAATCAAGCAGTGAGTTTTTAACTGCTATATTTGTCTAAAGCAGCCAGGCCTAAGGCTGTGCAGGGTCATGACCCAAAAATGTGTCACAGGCCTGTTTTCATAGGTCATGGAAAAACAATTCTTTATTCAATTCATTTAATAACGCTATAACCAAATATTCATGCATAGTTGGGAAATCAAAGATTATGTCCTTATTAACATTTACAAGTAAGGAGAGATATGTGCATAAAAGCAAAATTATTTTGGTGTAAATTAATTGGTCACTTCTAGTGAAATTAACAGGCTTCGTGATGTCATCGCTTTTAAAAAGAACTGTAGTAAGCATCGGTTATACTTCACTATTTAAGTGTTTTTTATACATTCTGAAAATGGTCAGTTTTCTTAAATACAATACAGTATACAAATAAGTTTACATATTTTTGGAAATTTCAATACAATTCAGTGTTTCACTTCCCTTTATGGTAACACTTTACTTGAAGGGGTGTTCATAACACTGACATGAAACCTTCATAATTATAACATGACACGTGTCATGAACATGAAGGAAAGTTTATGCACGTTTATGATAACTGTCATTAGTGTCATTTGTTCAATTATGTCATTTTTAATGCAAAATCACATTGTTTCAGATGTATTTGTTATGATAATTTGACATAAACCAATACATTATAACTTGTCATAAATCTGTCATAAACATGACTTAGCAAAATAATTATCAAACTTAAGAAACTACCTAGCTTTATGGGTTAACATTACATTACACTGTCATTCAAATGTCATTAAGTGTTAATACTCTGTCAAATAGTTTTATAACAGCGTCATGAATATTTTTCTTGACCTCAACTACAGTGATACAAATATGATTTGTTTTTAAAATGTCATTTAGTGTTAATACTCTGTCAAATAGTTTCTAACAGCATCACAAATATTTTTCTTGACCTCAACTACAGTGATACAAATATGATTTGTCATTAAAATGTCATGAAGTGTTAATATTCTGTCAAATAGTTTTATAACAGCATCACAAATATTTTTCTTGACCTTAACTAGAGTGATACAAATATAATTTATCATTAAAATGTCATGAAGTGTTAATATTCTGTCAAATTGTTTTATAACAGCATCACAAATATTTTTCTTGACCTTAACTACAGTGATACAAATATAATTTGTCATTAAAATGTCATTAAGTGTTAATACTCTGTCAAATAGTATTATAACCGCATCATTTATAATTTTCTTGACCTCAACTACAGTGGTACAAATATAATTTGTCATTAAAATGTCATTAAGTGTTAATATTCTGTCAAATAGTTTTATAACAGCATCGTTAATATTTTTCTTGACCTTAACTACAGTGGTACAAATATCATTTATCATTAAAATGTCATTAAGTGTTAATACTCTGTCAAATAGTTTTCTAACAGCGTCATGAATATTTTTCTTGACCTCAACTAAAGTGATACAAATGTAATTTGTCATTAAAATGTAATTAAGTGTTAATACTCTGTCAAATAGTTTTATAACAGCATCATGAATATTTTTCTTGACCTTAACTACAGTGATACAAATATAATTTATCATTAAAATGTCATGAAGTGTTAATATTCTGTCAAATTGTTTTATAACAGCATCATGAATATTTTTCTTGACCTCAACTACAGCAGTGCAAATTGAACTTGGAATTAAAATGTCATTAAGTGTTAATACTTTCGAATAATTTTAAATACGTTCACAAAATACAACAGAAATATCAAAAGATTATACTTAACTTTATGTATGTACACAAAACATAAAATAACTGACAACTAACAGAACTTAATCTTCCTCACACAGAGGTTTTTGAAATTTTTCTAACATAAAAGAAAAAACTAACAAAACATTTAATTAATTTTCAATGCTGCATGGCTTAACCCATTATTGTATTGTTTTCATTCAATTTTAGGTGAATCGGTCTCCAAATGCAATAAAATATAATTTTATCAATTTTAATGAGTATAATTATTATTTTTAAATAATTGATTTTATTTCTCTAACACCTGGAGGAAACTTAAAAAAACTAAAGAATATGCATGACGCTGTTATAAAACTATATGACCGATTATTAACACTTAATGACATTTTAATGACAAATTATATTTGTATCACTGGTATAAAGTGGTCAGTTATGTTGTCTTGGTAATGTCAAATTGACATAACAAAGACATTTCAAACAATGTCATCTTTGCATTAAAAAAGACATAATTGAACAAATGACATTTAATGACAGTTGTCATAAAAGTGAAAAAAAATCTCCTTCATGTTCATGACATGTGTCATGTCATAATTATGAAGGTGTCATGTCAGTCTTATTAACACCCCTTCAAGTAAAGTGTTATCTAATTAATCTATCAGTGATAATTTTGCTAATGTGTTATGTTGTCATTTTTTGCTTAAGGCACAATTTTTGTTGAGTACTAAAGCCAGTAGAGTTAATCACTGGCATACAGGACACCACTTCTCTAGTTGTGACTTAGAGAAATTGTCAAATTCTTGACACATGCATGTGTACTATCTTACTATCTCCTCTTGTCTCATTTGTTCTCGTCTTCTCCATATCATTGTTTTCTTTCTCCATTGTTTCTTGTTGTCACGTCAGGAATTCTGTTTCCTTCATTTCCGTTGACTTAAGCAAAGGCCGAGTTATCAGGGCCAGGCAGTGTGGAAACAGGAAGGGAGGGGGTCTAGAGACACGGGGTCTTCTGCATGGTGGTCTGTCCTCTCTCAGCGGGATGGCTGTCTGCATGGGCATTCAAAGATCTGTCTCTTCTCGCTGATGAATGAGGACTATCAGTAAGTTTGCTGGGTTTGGTTGTTGACTCTTTCTGTGTCCCTGAATTGTGAGCCAGCCAAAACAACTCATGTGATCCATAGCGCAAAGATCTACATTTACATGACTGTGTATTTTAAGTTTAACAGAGTAATATTTTTTGATGTTTGTAAAAATATCGAAAAAACAGCCAATGTCTGAGGGACTCTAAGGGGCAGCTTCCCAGACAGGGTTTAGATTAATCCACCACTAGACCTTAGTTATATTAGGACATTTAAGTGTTTTAACAAGCTAACCTTACAACAAAAAAAAAACATTACAGGTGTGCATATTGAGACAAAACAACAGCACGGATATATGTTAAGATATGCAATGTGTTTTTAAATTAGGGCAGCTCGACCACACATTTTTGTCTGGAACCTGTCCAGGAAACCTCCCCTTTAAGTTGGGGTTGGATCCCACAAAAAATCCTTAATTATTATTTTGTCAATTTTATATTGAATCATTTCCATCTGTGAACTGAATCAATAGTTAATAGACAACAACGGATACAATTAATTCACAAATACACAGTTTATTATATATCACATCCTTATTTTTAAGGAACTTCACACATGTGATCTAATAAAATTACTTTATTTACATACAAATAAAGTAAAACGTACTGTAGCCTGTAAATCAATCTAAATACAACCTGATGCAGTTAGTCTGGAGCACTGTTACCCCAATATGTAAAATTTTGTAATAAAATATCCCCAAACCACCTGTACAGTGTAATATATTTCACACATTGGTATTTCCCAGAATTTGGGCCTATTTATGTCCAAAGGGTGTAATTCTATTAAAAATTAATTAAATCTAATAAATTTTATCACCATTAATTAGTATAAACAAAAACAAGCCTAGACTTTTTATGGCTGCTTTTACTAATAATTTTATCACATTTTATTGGTGTTTTGTGTAGGGATGCACCGAATCCAGATTTTTTAGGTTCGGCCGAATCCCGAATCCACCGTTTAAGATTCGGCCGAAACCGAATACCGAATCCTACTCGCATCCTTATTCCAACACAGTAAAACACATTAATGAAGTAAAAAACGTCCACAGCAGTGTATTTTTCATTTTATTTAATTTTAACTGTACATTATGCCAGGATGACAAGTTGGAAAAACTATTTTGACAATTACCATAAGCCTATGCATAATGAAAGCGATGCGTTGCGACACGCTCGTTTTTCCAATAAGCAAGCAGCTCCTCGCTGAAAACTATATTTAACTTTGAGTGAGAAGCTCCGCTCGTCAATGTCAGTCTTCACACGGCCGTCCAATTACAGTGGAGGAGGGGCGGGACATTACCACAGCAACCAACCGGCTCACAGCTGCAGCATCACAGCTACCAAGCGCTCGGCTGAAAAACAGCTGGCATTTGGGTTCCTCAAGGCGTTTTCAGCGGTGTTTAAAAGTTTTGGTGTGTCCAGCTGACCGAAAGAAAAAGCTCATCTCCACGTCAGCACCCGATGTGCGTAATCAACGGCTGCGTGACGTCGACCAGCGTAGCGCAAGCCTAGGGTTCGGTTCGGTGGAAAAAAAATCTAGGATTCGGCCGAACCCGAACCCCGCCAAAAAGCCCAGTATTCGGCCGAATCCGAAACCGAATCCTGGATTCGGTGCATCCCTAGTTTTGTGGTACAATATCTGTGTTTTGGTGTTGTCCTTCACCAGAGTTTATATCTCAAACATTATTTATCACAATATAATAAAAATATATGCATGAATTAAATGTTACTTGAACTAATAAACTACATGATTAAGCATATATATGCGTTTTGTACTTTATTTTGCTTAATTTCTAAATGTCCCATGGTTTAGCTGTCATTACCAACACACTCTTCATAAAGAGACTTTCCCACTGTTTTTTCATTAAAAGTTTATTTGGTAGCCATGGTAACCTAATAACATAGTGGAGCACATGGATTTCAAGCTGTAAGACTGATGCCTTGATGTCCAGAAAAGTAAGTAAATCTACTCTTTGTTCTTTGTGTTGGGCATGTACACTTATTATTCGTCATTACCATATGTGCTGTATTTCTGTATTTTTAAACATTTTGAAATCTTTTCATCACTTTAATAGTTAAAATGGTGTATATTACACATAGAAAGCTAGCTACACTTGCTTAGTCCTCATCTTAGCTAGTAGGGCTAGTTTTTTGACAAAAATGTCATTACCAGCACAGTCATTACCAGCACCATACATATTTTTGCCAATAAGTTATGTATAAATTACAAAAGCATCCTACAATTATACATTTCTGACAATGTTAAACAGTCTAAATTATCACTGTATTACAAAAGTTTTGATAAACAGCATTCACTTAAAATAAGCTTATATTCCAAGCCAGGGTAGATTGATTCATAAATTTAGATACTATAATTCATCTTGCAAGAAAAAATCTCATTAAGTTCAAGATAAATTAGATTACATGTGAAACCACGAAATGTTTTAAAAGCACTTATTTATCATTTAAGCTTTATTTTTTACATATATTCGATGATGTGGTGGTAATGACATATTTACTTAACATAGTTAAGAAAATGGCAAAAAAAAAAATCATAAATTCCCTTATCTTATGGTCTCAACCAAGCTCATAACATCGCCCCTGACTTAAGGACTGATAATTTGATGTATACCAATTAGTCATATTTGTACACTGAAAAAAATGATTCAATGAATTTAATCAATTTTTTTAAGGTAAGTGGTTGCAATCAATTTATTTAAGCTACATTTAAACAAAAGTTTTATATTTTATTTTACGTTACTAATCTTTTTTGTTTAAATATATCTTAAATAAATTGATTGCAACCACTTACCTTAATTCAATGAATAATTTTTTTTTCAGTGTATATTTAATTTTCAAAACTGCAGAAACCAATTTGGCCCTTAATTTGAGAAATACCCACATATATATTTGTGTACTTACATAATCCCAAAAGTTTCCAAGATCTTATAATAATATAAGAATATATATTATAATAATAAATAATAGCTCATCCTTCATCATTTCCACCTATTAATGATGTAATATCCTCGCTATCCTCGGTTTACATTTGTAGAAACTATAGCAACATCAGTGGACAAATGCATATGTGGCGTTTATACAGCATCTAGCGCAGCTGTTGTGGCTTGCAGCTAATTTATTACAATGGCATGAAATAATGTGATCAAACGGTAATGAAAAAAATGTATTACCTCATCTGTAACCTTAATTAGGGAACTCAATGCTAAAAAACAACCTCTCTCATCGTTACCCTCTTTTTCATAATGTCATCAAATCTCACCTTTGTTATTGTTTTGAAAATGTGACCTCTAGTGGTGAAGTCTTACATATTGTGCCTTTAATACAGTAGTATTATATTAGTAAAATACTGTACCTAATGCAATGCACTTGTCTCCAAACATTAGAGAAGTTTGCAACATAAAATTTGAATTTATTTTATTTATATGCTGCTATGGCTAACAGGTGCATTTTGGTGTTCTGTATTTATTCACTTGAGTTTCTAGCAGTGTATCTCTGATGGATGGCTGTGAGTGACTGAGAGATTTTACAGTTAAGCTTTAGAGAAGAGAGGTGCTGATACAGGCTTGAAGACACTTTGCATGAGCTGAATAAAGGTTGTGGAGATTTGCAGCTTTCTGAGCCCTTGAGCTTAAAGGCTGGATGACAAATGCAGGCTGTCAAAACCTTGTAAGTTTGTGACAAAGGAAAAAGTTGCATTTGAATTGTCTATTTGTTGCTAAAATGATAATTAGTATAATAAATCTCTAAAAACTACATACATTTCAAAATACATCTTTAGTTCCCAAATGTGTGCTTTAATTAGTGTATAATTTAAGCAGCAAGGTTTTTTAATCGTTTCTATTATGATATTATTCATATGGTGTGCTATTAATTTGCCAGTGTTTGTAATTAAGTCAAATTGGATTATATTTCTTTTTATTAGTATTTAATATTATTGTCACTGTATGACACATAAAATAAAATTCAGGTTTATTGGTTAAAACAGTGCTCAAAATATATAAGCTACTTTTAAAAGAGGCCAAACAACTAACATTCACAAACGTTCAAAAAGGTAAAATAAAAATGAAACAATATGGTATTGCACAGAAAATGACATCACACATGTATGGTCTTGCAGTCCTTGTTCTGATGGACCTGGATCTCTACAGCCACTTATGGTGAAGTAAAAAGTTTAATTTTAATTTGGGACTTTTGTACAGTATGAATTCTTACACCTTTATTTGTTTTAAGTATATATCAGTTGTGACGTAAGGGGCAGCGGCTGTCATGCGGGTGTTTTAGAGTTTTGTAGGCCTGGCTCTGGACCAAACCTTATCCATTACCTGCGCTCCACTGCTCCAGAGGAAATTATCTAATAACAATAAAGAATCCAGGGGCAAATATAGTCCATGCAGTTCTCGAGGAGCTCCAGATAGGAGGACCAGAGGAACCTTCCAATGGGAAAAAATCTGGGACACTTGGAACCAATTAAAAGCACGGAGGCTTGCCAGCTCCTCTGCTTTTCCCTCTATCTTTTCATCTCTCTTTATTCACTTGGCTACATGTGCAGGAAAGCTTCCCTCCACGTGCTATTTGTGGATCCAAAATATTTTATGCTGGAGAGAGACGCAGCTCAGCATATAAATTAAAGCCGAGCTAGAGATTAGTTTATGTTTGTATTGTTAAACCAGCAATATATGAAGAGCTTTTCCGAGAATGGTATTTTCCACACATCTGGCAGGATCTTGTATTTTCACAAAATGGCCAGCAGATGGCATCCAAAGCCCTCTAAAGAGCCACGTGTTCTCGTTGCCACACAAGTGGTGCATTTACTGTAAACACAAGGCTAAATAATCGTTAACAGAGATTAAGCTTTACTACAAGCACCGTTACATCAATGTCTTTACCTCAGACATGCTCAAATGTTACAGAGGTGGCCTTGGTTTTCTCTCAACAGATTTATGATATACAACAGTAGGAAAATCTTCAGATCACAGGCTGCCGATGATTTTACCAGACGTGCTTACACGTGAACTACTCAGCATTATCTGCAGAAACGTCTCGTGGATAAATAAAAGCCCAAGTCGCATTCGTTTCTGACCACAAATTCCCATCTCGTGTGACCCGATCAGGCCTGTTCGGATGATGACCTCTCATGGGGCTTTAAATCACATTTCCAGAACACACCTGCCCTATTGATGAAGGAGAAACTGTAACTTTCTGTAGCTCAGTTGGTAGAGCATTGCGCAAAAAGGTCATATATTGATAAAATGTATAGGTTGAATGTTAGTAAAAAACAGACCCTAATCTCTCTCTCCCCCTCTCCTGCAGCGTGCAAAGAGGGCAAACACAGCAGTTTTGTTTAGGGTTGGGTGTGGGCAGAATCACTCCCAGGCCTAATTGTCCCAAACTTCTTTCCAAATTGCAATTAAAGATAAACAGGCAGCTTGATGGGCAACTGCGATAGCGCTGCTATCTGGCATCGGCTTAATTGTTGCAAACATGCTCTGTTTGACAGACAAATGCTCTGTGGCCACACCCCCCTCCCTCATGGCCTGGGTTGTGCGTATTTCAGGGCCCATCTGTTTACTAACCGTCTCATTTAGGGCACTTTGATGTCCCTGCCAGCATTTTTTTAAACGGTCATTCTAACTTTTTGTATTTGTAGATTTTGTGCAACAAATTGCATTATTTTGAGGTGAGACAATACAGGCTGCATTTGATTTTTTTATATATATATTGTCCTTGGATAGAGTGAATGTTGTCCTGTAAGAATCAAATCACAGAAGATGCTAGTTTGTTAGGGATTGTGCATGCTTGACAAGACAGACAGAAAGTTTGTAATGCTCTACACAACCTTGTCTTTTACGGGAACATTTAAAAGCCCCACCAGCTTTACACCCTGCTGAGTTATGGGCCCAACACTAAACCCTCTCTGTGGCTTTTAGGAACAACAAAGGGTTTAAAATTTCTCTTGGTTGTTTGTGGGACAGGCTATTATGTGCTTCAGAGGGACCAACAGTACCAACATGTTAAGAAGATTATTGGTGTTTCTTTTTAGAAATAAAAATCATATAAAATTTCATTGGTTCTTGCATGTCTTGTGACTCATATGCGTCGTGACAAAACATGCATTACGCGTGAACCAATAAGATTGTACAGTGTTTACATGCCGCCATATTTAAATCTAGAGCTGTTATGGTTTATTTACATTACATGTGCATTGTAACGATATGTTTAAAATATGCTCAAAATACGAATTGTTTTCACTCACAAACTATATTGTTTCACTTTAACTCTTTCGACGCCAGCATTTTTTTAAAAACTTGCCAGCCAGCTCCTGCGTTTTTCATGATTTTTACAAAAGTAGAATGCCTTCCAGAAAATGTTCTTCTTTAAATATATAAACATACAATATTTCAAATGAAAGAACAGACCCTCTGCTTTCAAACATAAAAAAACTTTCATCCTACCTTCAGTAGTTCTTTTGTAATCAGCTTTTGAATATGGGTAGGTTTCTGCAAAAACACCACATTTTGAGCAAAAAGCTGAGATAATTCCATTTTTGTGACGGACTTTTCATAGAGATCCCATTCAGAGCGATCTTTAAAACAGACATGGACATGCAGCTGCTTGCCATAGGGCAACACTTCCGGGTTGTTGCGGAAGTAGCGGAAACTACCTGGTGGATAATAGTGGTATTGCGGAAAGACGGAAATACTCGTCATTGGCGGGGAAGCGTTTTCTCTTGATTGACGAGATATCTCGTCAATGGCGGCGAAAGAGTTAAGAGACATTTTACAAATGCACAACACTCTCAGAAAAAAAAGGTCCAAAAGTTATCACTGGGATGGTACTTTTTAAAAGGTCCTAATATGTACATTTTGGTGTACCAATTTAGGTACAGAAGTGTATTTTTTTACTGCCCCAGTGACAACTGTTGTACCTTCTTGTATCTTTTCTTCTGAAAGTGTATGATCGTATGGAAAAATAACAAAAAAGTTTAAAAGATTACTCCACTTTCTTAAAAAAAAATTCTGATAATTTACTCACCCCCGTGTCATCCAAAATGCTGATGTCTTTCTTTGTTCAGTCGAGAAGAAATACATTTTTTTGAGAAAAACATTCCAAGACTTTTTTGGACCCTATCAGTTTACAGTTCCAATGCAGTTTAAAATTGCAGTTTCAACACAGCCTCAAAAAGCTCTAAACAATCCCAAACGATGCATAAGGGTCTTCTCTAGCAAAACGATTGTCATTTTTGGCAAGAAAAATGAAAAAAAAAATGCAGTTCTTGTCTTGCATCACCCCAGCGCAACCTCACATAATGTGTAATGGCGTCGAAAGGTCACGCGTCACATATATGAAACGCACATTTACGGACTGTTTTAAACGATGAACAGACACAAAGACATGAATTAGTATCATTTCACATACAACATAATTGGAACAGTCCTCTTTGTCCACACTTGTAAACACTGCGGCGGTAGTTTCGCATATGTCATTCGTGACCTTTTGACGTGATGACACATTGCGTGAGGTCACGCTGGCGAGTCACGCGGCTAGTGCAAGTGGCTTTAATTAAAGTGGCTTCATGCTTAATGAAAAAAATACAGTCATCTATTAAAATTCATTCATTAATTCATCATATTAGATAAATCAATTATTTAGTATTTGTGTGAAATTAACATACTGGTGGTTTATCCTGGCTTCTGATCTTATTTTCATGAACAAAAAAGATTTTCCAAAACCAGAGTTATGCGTCTAATGAGATCCCAGACAGTGCTACTGTTTTTGCAATGTATTGTGTAAGAGAGAAAGAAACAAAGAGGGATAAAATATTTCCCCCTCCATTCTCCTTCTTCACTGAGGGCTTTCTAAAACCAACAGACTCCCCTTCAAGGAGAGAACAGGAAATGACTCAACGCAAACAGGAAGTGCTGTGAGGTGACCAGTAGCATGTTGAATGGGGAATGTTAGACAGGTCGCTACTGCTTCAGGAAACAGCTGGGCTGAGAGAGAGAGAGAGAGAGAGAGAGAGAGAGAGAGACAGAGAGATAGAGAGAGAGAGAGAGGGAGAGAGGCTTAACACACACTTCATAAAATTAACATCATATTACATCACAACCCAAAATGTAGAAATATAAAAAACAACAAGATAAAAAATAAAACAAAAACAAAAGAAGAATGCATGAATAACAGTCAAGCAATACATCCACATATACATTTTTATAACAAGGACATCCTCATACACTGTACATGAAACCTCATTAAAACACCAAAAAACACGCTTCTTGATGCTTTAATGATAACAAACTGACTGTCACTCATGACTTGTATTTGTCTGAGTTATATCCAGGTCCCGCAACCACTTGGTAATGTATGACATTCTTTCTCTTTCTTCAATGTAGAAACAAGATGTAAGGACTCCAAGCCTGTCATCTCTTAAAGAGTCTCGACAGATTTCCAGCCTCTCTCACCCAAGAGATGTCCACATTTCCGAACACCATTTCTCAACAAACATCTCCTTACACTGACATAGGACAGCAATCTTTTCTGGATCAATACAATGGTTCTTATTGAGTCCAATCTCCTAGATCATCCATATCTCGCTCCACTCTGAAGACAGCTTTCCAAGTTTGCAGCATAGACTTATAAAAAGGTGGATGCTCTGACAGGCTTACTTCATACAGTTTAAATCAAAACAAGTGTCTATCATGTCCAAGACCTCCTGCCTGCTTTAACAAGGCATTTGCTGTTTTGGGCCAGACCATCTCTTTGTTGTAAATGAGTCTTTGTGCAGCTTGTATCCTAAAGGCCCAGATCCGACTTTTCACGTCCACCAAGCTTTGACCACCCTCCTGAATTGGTACTGTAGATAAAGTGCAGTATAGATATATTGACAATAAGTTCTTCAGGTGGCTCCTGTGCCACAACATTGATGCGGCAAGATTATTAACAACCAGAAATCTCCCTCTATAGGACAATTGTGGCAATAGCAAATTCCATTTCGACAATTTGGCAGACACCTTCTCCAGCATACCCTCCTAATTTTTCTTTTGAAAATTGTCATTCCCCAAGTAGACTCCTAATATTTTTAATCCATCGTTACAAACTTCGCTTGTAGCCCAATTAACTCTAGCAGAAGAGGCTTTCTCATTCAAACAAATAATTCGATTTAAAACTCTAATATCCTCTTGACTTGTAATGAAAACAGTTATGTCATTTGCATATCGTCGCTGCCCGATGAAACTCGCGTATGTCCAAAACGGTTACTTTTCAGGAAGTGTAAAAAACACCGTATTTCAAAAGCACTTGAATGTAGCGTTGTCATACTTGGTACGGCATCTTTACATGTAACCATATTCTTGCCAGTGTAATGATATAATCCACATTTGACCAAAATTGAGTTTAAATGGACATACGTGCATATTTTACAGTAACGGTGGTCGATACGCGTTCTTCCGATCATTAATTAGAATGGCCTAGTTGCGTTTCATATTGACAGATGAATGCGCCGTGATTGACAGCTTTGACACCACATGGATATACTGAAAAACCAGATGGGGTGATTTCACAACTTTGCCTTGGCCATTTAGATATGTGAAGCATACTGTATACGGAAATTAACCTGGACATTCAATCCGTCGCAAAATCTCAAAATCGGCAAAATGGACATCGGACAGCGACGATATGCTGATAAAAAAAATTTACAATTGTTATTTTAATTGGGAATTTCAATTCTTTTAAGATTCTTTCTCAATGTGAAAGCAAAGGTTCAATAACCAAACTATATAATTGCCCAGAAATTGCCTAATGCCTTTGAACACAGATATTGGTCACTTAGTCCAGCACCTGCTTTGACCATGACAGAAACATTACAATATAACAACTGAATACATCATATAAATCTATCTCCAATCCAAAAATGTTTTAAAACACTAAAAATATATTCATGATCTACATAATCAAATGCCTTCTTTTTACATAGTGATAAAACTCTAAGACATATATTATAAAGCTGACTCATATTAATTATATCGCGAAATAAAAAATATTGTCCATGATAGATCATTCAAGTATACAGTATGTTTAATCATCGTGAACTTACTAATCTAACCAACATTTAAGTCTATTTGATAAACATTTTGAAAATATTTTATAATCAGAGCATAACAAAGAAACAGGTCTATAATTTTTAAGAAGCCCCAAATCCCCTTTCTTTGGAAGCAGAGACAAAACTGATCGACGATAACTTGTGGGAAGAGTTTTGATTCTAATACACTCTAAAAACACCTCACACAAATCCTGCCCTAATACAGGCCAGAATTTTTTGTTATAAAAGTCTATGTGCAATCCATCATTTCCAAGAGAACATCCAATATTCAAGCAATGCAAAGCTTCTGTGAGTTCCATAAAAGTTATTTGAGTATCCAGTGACTCTTTTTGTTGATCACCAAGTTGAGGTAATTCCTTAAGCATCAACACTTTCAACATCACAACTTTCTGCACTGTACAAGTTTTTATAAAATATTCTTGCTATATTTCCAGTTGGATCTGAAGTTACTGATCCATCATGACGACGATGACACATTTGCTTTTAATGAGCCCTTTTTCTTTTTCTTTCTTGGAGCATCCATGTCTTTGACCGAGCAAAATCTTGCCCTTATAAATTCCCATTTTTCCTGCTCTTGCAAAAAAAAAGAATTCTGTTCGTGTTTCTTCTTTTTTTTATCACAATGTACACCTTTATTATTAGGAGCAAGATTATTTTCCCACAACTCAATATCCTTTTGTAAATTTTTAACCTTTCTTACATCCCACCATTGGCAACGATTCTAAAATAAAGACTTTTTCAACTTCCAATTACTCCAAAATACTTTAAAGTTTCACAAAAAAAAAACATCAAATGATAATGTAACATTTAAATGCAAGTAGTGATTATATTTCAATGTCGTCTTCACATTTAAAACCAACATGATCATGTGGTGATCTGAAAACACATTTGAATGAATACATGCATCAATTACTTTATTTTTCCAAACATTATTCATATAAAATCTATCTAATCTTGCACCAGATACTTTATTATCACACACTTTCAACCATGTATACTGTCTTACACCAATATTTCTTGCTCTCCACGCATTGGTTACTTGATTTTCATGCATAACTTTTAACAAAGTGATACCTGATTGACTGTGAGGTTCCTCACCATTTCTATCTACAGTTAAATCTAATGTACAATTCCAGTTTCCCCCAACTACAAGGAACATAATTATCATACTTTTGCAAGACATTTGCTAATTTCACAAAAAAAATCCTGCCCCTCGGTATCACTATTTGAGGCATAAACATTAACAAACACAGTTCCCTCATACTCAATTTGTACTACTAATAATATACCTTTCACCACCTCGTCTACATTTAAAATGTTAACATTCATATTATCATTACACCATTTTTACACAATTCTAATTTGGTAACATTTTGACTATTTTTGCTTTTCGACTGTTTAACAGATTGAGCGCCAAGCTCTTCCACAATACCAACAATAGGTGAAATGACAACAAACTCTCCACTTACCACAATTCCGTTGCTTAACAGGCGGTTTACTTGAGACTCATCTTTCACAAAGACTACCACAGCCTTATTCATACAGAAAGCCGATGTAATATTTTTATACTCGATCTACTCTCCAACAGCCATTAATACATCCTCCGCAGTTACACCAATAGCAGGAACACACCTGATGCCGTGGCGAAGGGAAACAGGTGGCGCTGCCCCTGCGTGTAAAATTATTCCCTTTATGGAAAAACCAAGGCTGCTGTGTTGCTAAGCAAACAGTTGGATAAATTAAAACCAGATTCATTTTAATAAAACCAGCGTGTGACATGACACTGTCTGTTACATTCTCTAGAGGTCTCTGGAATCACTGCTGTATCAATCACAAATTAATACGGAAATGTTTCTTTTGGGACATCTTGTACAGTGAACCCACAGATAAATTCCACTCATTTAGATGGGAGACTTCAGATGAAAACTACACTGTCAGAATAAAGCTACTGTCACTCATGGGGGTACCCTTTCAAAAAGTACAAATTTAAAGTGACAAAGTAAAATGAAAGTGACATAATGACCAATGTATGGTAATCCATACTTTTGATTTGACCTCTGCATGTATCACAGCCAGTAAGTCAAGAACACACACACTGCAAGCCATGAAAAAACACACACAGAGCAGTGGGCAGCTCCAGCGCCTCGGGAGGAATTAGGGGACAGGAGTCTTGCTCAAGGGCACCTCAGACGGTTTACAAGCCCGACTCTGAAACCATAAGGCCACAACTGCCTAGGATGTTTATTAGTACCTTAAACGTGCAGCGTGTAAATTTTAGCAGCACCTAGTGGTGAGGTTGCGAATTGCAACCAATGGCTCAGTCCCCCTCACTTTTGAAACGCATAGAGAAGCTACGGTAGCCGCCACCGGAAAAAACATGTTATCGTCCTAGACAACTTAGTAAAAGAAGTTTGTCCGTTAAGGGCTTCTTTACAAACACGGCGGCACAAAATGGCGACTTCCACATAAGGGGACCCTTGGTGTGTGTAAAAACGTCTCATTCTAAGGTAATAAAAACATAACGGTTCAATATAAAAATGTCTTTATACACCCCTGATAATATAGTTTTGTATATTATTTTGCATTTCTGTCAAGAGATCCTTCTAAAAATTACACACTGCACCTTTAAAGGTCCATCTCTCTACCTAAATGATACATATTAGGACCTTTGTTAAAGGGGACTGCCCCAGTGACAACTTTTGTACCATTTTTTATCAGTCTTTTGAACTATTATTAGCTGTATAATGATAATCCTAGATATAAAATCCAGAAATAAAACTAAAATCTCAGAATGCTCACATCTTGCAACTTTCAGTGGTGCTTCAATGTAAAGTGTGGGTGGACAGTGTTTTTGTGTGTGCATTAACATGTAATAACATTTATATCTGTTAAATTTTGCCCCACAAATCAAAGTCATAAAAGATTGCAAATTGAAATGAATCAGTGAATCATGTTTCTTCAAATGAGCCGTTTGAATCAGGGGCGGACTGGCCATCTGGCAGACCGGGCAGTTTCCCGGTGGGCCGACGTACTTTTTGGGCCGATCCATCTCATACTATTTTTGTCTGAGCAGCCCAGTTAGCGTCTTTTTTTTCCTAGACAGACCGGCCCACTGACATTTAAGCAGCAGCCCATTGGTTATTTTTTTTAAACGACATTAAGCTGGCCCAATGACGGACCAGCCCAGTCATCGTCCTTTTTTTACCCTAAATAGACCGGCCCACTCACATTTAAGCAGCAGCCAATTGGTTATTTTTTTTAATGACATAAAGCTGGCCCAATCACCGCTTTGGTCTCTGTGCAAGCGAGCGTGCAACGTCGGTCAGTTCACGTGTCAAAATAGAGAGAGATGGAGAAAAAACTCAAGGGAGGTGCAGAAAAACTGCGCGACAAAAAGAAACAGACTCTTCAGGCAGACGCTGGAAAATAACACAACTGTTTTCTTCAACTCGCGTCGCTGGTGATGATGATGATGATGATGGTGGCGCGTGGCACTGGCAGCACCAGCACGCAAAATGTCAGTGAGGAGAGGGAGAGAGAGACGAGGGAGAAGTGAGTTGCGGTAAGCAGAACTGCACAATTCAAAAACACACAATTATGGTGATAAAGCTGCAACAAAATAATTGCACTCTTTGCTCTGTGACTACAACCCAGTCAATATTTGACGACACTTGACCATTCGTCAATATGTGACGCGGAGGGTATACCTTTCGCGTCATTTTTTGACGAACTGGGGACTTCAATACTATTCTCTTCTCCTATTTTCTTACCATTTTCGCGTCGGTTTAGGGTTAGATTTACATAATGACATCCCTACCCAAACCTAACTCTAACCCCAACGCCAGGTGACAACTGTTTCTAACCCCAACGCCAGGTGACAACTGTTTAATTTCGCGTACACTGTTTAATTTCGCGTACACTGTTTAATTTTGCGTAATCTAACCCTAAACCGACGCGAAAATGGCAAGAAAATAGGAGAAGAGAATGCAACGGACGCAACAGCACTGAAGTCCCCAGCTCGCCAAAAAATGACGCGAAAGGCACACCCCCCGCGCCACACACCGACGAACGGTCAAGTGTCGTCAAACACTGACGACATGGGGTGAGACTGTGTTAGTGACTACGAGAGTGTATCTGATTCGTAGATTTTTCGTTGATTGTCTGTTTCAAAACGTGTCATTTCTCTTCAAGCAAAATCAAACAATCCAGGACATCTGCTTACAGACAAAATATATGTTTATTGTATATAACAACACAATTGACAGATAATGTTAAAAAGCTCTATTACTGTAATCACACAAGTTTAGTTCAGTGAATGTAGTAGTGAATACTTTCCTGTAAGTACTGCAAGTAATAATCAGTTTTTAATATTACTGTAAGCAGCACTTGTATTTTGTTAAAAGTCAGCAATTCAATGGCAAATTTTGCCAATTGCACCATCTCTGGTGTCCTGTTCTTCATCATATGGTACTCTTCATCTGTCTCTCAGACTGTTTACAATCCACACAATTGGTAAAGAATACCATTAGAAAAAAGCGTGTACAATTTTGAGTTGTTGTGTTTGCTTGATGACAACTGAGTTGTAGTTGTGTTCATCTTTAGCAGCCTGCCTGTGTTTAGCATTTATAAAACAAGTTCATTGCAGTGTAAAATGTGTGTTTTACTCAGAAGTTTGTTTAGAGTTTAGCCAAAAGAGTGCATGACGAATGTGTTTAGGCCGCTATGAATTTGGTTCAGAGATTGGGGTTTAGTGTTTTAGCAATTCAGAAAAACTGTAATCAACATATAATATGACAGTTAATCAGATAGGAATATTTTTGTTGTGTTCATTATTTATTATAGGCTACGGTGTGTAGTGAATAGTGTTTTTAGGACCTAACAAAAATGTTTACAAATGTTTGAAGGATGAAGCTTGTTTAAGGATTCATGTGGATTATACAGTTTTACTGCATTAATAAATAACACGTTCTAGAAGTGTTTGTTGTGTCAACTCTCACTCTTTTCTACCTGCTATTAATTGGGCTTAGTGCTTTTATGGAATTGGAGTTGCTATTGCTTAAAGGCGTGCAAAGATGGGTGGTATTTGTAAATATATGTAGTGTGGGCCGGTTTGGGCCAAAATGCCAGGGCCGAATTTTTGTCCCAGTCCAGCCCTGGTTTGAATGAATAGGCTCATAAATGTAAATTAGACTTCTGAAAGCTATGCGGTATAGAGAAAGACATTTTAGTAGAGTACGTTTTATAATTGTTTCAATTCGTTCGGTTTCTGGGCTGCGTGCCCAACATAATATTGAATGAAACGTTTTGTCACAACACACCACAACTAAAAATCGACACTATTTTGCAAGCAGATTCTGTCATACTATTCTAATTTTAGTTAGTTACACTGTTTACACTTATCAGTCTGAGATGCATTTACCACTTAAGGTAACACACATAACACATTTATTAAAACACCATCCATAAAATCACTCCAGTATGTGTATTGTCTACTGTTCAGCATCAAAAAGGTCCTAGTTGGACAAAGTAAAGCCATAGAAAGTCTGTGGCTTTATATTGCATTGTGCTGTAACTCAACACTCATGACCTCTATCTCTGCTACCTTTACTGCTTACAGATCTTGTAAAAAGTTTACAGCTTATGTCATCTATGTGTGTGTGTAAGTGTGTTTTTGAGGGGTCACGCAAATACTTTCAATAGATAAGTTCACCAAAAAAGTCATCTCCCCGGGTGCTTTTTAATGAAAGCGATGAAATATCTCCATGTCAAACATGCTATAACATTAGATTAGGATTGGCTGTACGTCCTGTTCTTCATGGTCGTCCTGTCCCCTGAAAGGTTATTCATATTCAATTACTTGATAGGCAGGACATAACCGGTGGCATGGCTTAATAACAGTCTGAAATATATAAAGACCATCTGCTTCTAGTATTTATAGAGTAATATGAAATTTCATTGTTTCTGTCAAGCAGCTGGATGCTGTGAGCTCCACTAGCTTCTGTCCCACCCATTCGCTCTCGCTCTCTTTCTCTGTCTGTCTCTCTCTCTTTACCTATGTCTTTTTCTCTTTGCCTCTTTACATATGTCTCTCTCATATATCTCTTTCTCATTCTCTCATGGTTTCTCACTCTGCTTTTTGAATGAACAGGAATAGACGTTTTATGACTTGGAGTACCATAAGAAGGTCTGTAAGTAATCTGGCAAGAACAATTGTTGTTGAAGACTTTCCTATCTTATTTTTGTTTTCAAAGTCATTACAGACAGAGGCTATGGCCAAATCAGACAACTGGCAGAAATACATTTAATTTTTTTTCGAATTTATGAAAAATAAAATCAAACAAGAAAATTAATGCAAGTATACAAATCACACAAAATGTAAAATCATAATAATTAACAAATTATTTTCATTTTTAACTATATTCAATGTCCTTTGCCTATTCGAAAAGGAGTGAGAAGAAAAAAACGTGCTGGGCAAAGACTAATCGTGATTAATCGCATACAAAATAAAAGTGATTTTTGGCATAATATATGAGTATGTGCTGTGTGTAATTATTATGTATAAATAAATACACACACATTCATGTATTTATTTAAGAAACATTTACACGTTTATATATATTTATTTAAATAAATATATTAAAAATACATTTAAAAAAATTATATATAAGCAAAACAATTCTGAAATGAATATATGAATGTGTGTGTGGTTAAATATACACAATAATTAGACACAGTACACGCACATATATTGTGCAAAAAATCACTTTTATTTTGTATGCGATTAATCGCAGCACTAATTTGATCCCAAAATTCTACAACTCAAAGCTTACAATAAATGACCCTCATTCCAAATATTCATACATCTTGCTTCTTATACCTCAAAACAATAAAAAAAGAAAAAAGCTCATCAATTTTATAAACCAAAAAGAAATATTAAAAAATTACTATGAAAAAAAAATATTCATTTATAAATGTCTACAACTCAGGAAAACAATACAATAATAATAATAATAGTATTAATAAAGCAATTAATTACTATGTTATTACATTGTTATTACATGTTAGTTATTGCAAGATACATTTAACTTCTGCATACTCATTGTTTATAGAAGAATAAGTTAAGTTGATGAAATAAATAAAGTAAACACATAACAAACAACACAAAAAATATAAATTTTTACTCTCAATAATTTGTAATTTGTCAATACTGTGTGTGTGCATATGGCCATGTACGTTTTAGAGAGACTGCACTGGAATATAAGAAAGAAAGATAGCAAACAAAAGGACAACAACTGAAAATGAATACACACATGGAGAGAGGGGGAGCGAGAGAGAGATTGAATTGAAGTGTGTTTAAGCAGCACCAGACTGGATGGAGAGCAGCATGTTTGTGTTGGAGCTGTTAGCTGCATATTTGGACCACATGTGCTCTGAGTTTGGGAGTATCAGGCCAAATGAAAGGCACATTGTAGCTAAGAATTGCCGCGTCTGCACTTGTGCCCATGGAAAGCAACCAGCTCGCACAGAGACAGAGAGAGAGAGAGAGAGAGAGAGAGAGGGGGGGGGTAAATTTGGAGTGACAAAGCTCCAGATGGAAATCAATGTCATTAGTCAGGCAGACACGCCAGACTCTGGTGCTGTGGCTTCTCTAACTGCCATGTACATAGCTGTGGTTGTAAACTGAATTTCATCTGTTTTATGTGAGGTGGTGAGAGCAAAGAGACCTAAGTGTTATTCCTCTGGCATTTACTGTGATCGTGATCGTATTTTTCGAAAGCTAAAATGCCTGAGGTTAAAAAGCAACTCTGCATAAATGCTGTGAGAATTTACGGTTTGTCTTTTTGTAGCTAAATATAGTTTCTCCGTGTTTTGTGTTAAGTAAGTGCATCCATGCAGTTTAGGCCAAAAGACAGGCATGGTTAGCCTGCAGTGATATGTTTGGTCAGATGGGGGCGGTAATGAGCTGTGTACAGAATACATTAGCGACAACTGAACACTTTACGCTTTCTCTTTGAGTTTTCCATGTAGCACTCTCTGATTCTGAGAACATGAGAGCACTACAAAAAACCCAGACCACACTCTTGCACATTTTTGATTTTTTGCCAGACTTTTTTTTAAACTATTCGTCCTAGAATGAGTCAATGTTAAGCAATAAGTCCTGTTGAGGATGCCCCTGACATGCAAAACGGTTATTTCTCATTGTAAAAGCACAGAGTTAACTTCACTGGCTTTCTGGGAGACACATCAGTGTTCAACTTTATTTTATTTACATCTCAGTGTATTAGGGATCACATTTTAACATTCTACACCTCCTATAGGGTTAATAAGCCATATATCAACACGTCTGTAAAGTGATCCCTCACTAAACAACCAGTAAACATCAGGTCAAAGCTCATGCTTTACTTGCTTCTTGTTTCTTTAAAAGGGAAAGCTCATCCCAAACTGAACATTTTGTAGCTGAAGTTCAACAAAAAACTGTAAATGTCTAATAAAAATTAATAAAATAAATGAAACGTACTACTCCACCATATAGTCTGCTCATGTCTTCTGAATTTAGAAATGTTAGTCATCACTGAAGAGAAAAATATCAGAAAAAAACTTATTTAATGACAGTAACAATGTCAATAAAAATGTGATCATGCATTTATAGTGATTATGAGTGTGCTTTGACAGTTTAACCCTTTAAGCGTCACCCCACGCTATTGAGATAAATCTACACTCTTGGAGCTTTCAAACAATAAGTTATACAGTTTGTCATGATTAGATAAGAATTCATATGCAAACATTGAAGTAAATGTAGGCGTCCTGCTGGTGGGACAGTGACATTTAGCAGAAAATAAATGTTTTGAGGCACACTCTCTTCATAAATGAATCAATTAATCTCCCTACATAATTTATTTAAAAAAAAAACAGTTGAAATGTCTATTCTGGAGGCTTAGACCTTTCCAACGATATATAGTTTGTAGTGATTGATAAAAATTTACATCAACAATATTAATGCTTAGGTGTCCTGTATTCGGGACGGCAACGCTTAACAGTTTAAAATACAGGTGAAGTTTCATTGAAATTTAAAGCAGTATTCATATTTGTAGCTTTAATTATAAACCAGATTTTATTTCACGTTTAAATCGTGGGTGTTTCTTTTACAGTGAATAAAGAAAAGGTTCAATGTCATAACTAAGTCTCATTTTAGATCAGCGGGGGTAAAGACCCTTTTACTAACACTTACCTCCGAGCAAGTTTAAACAAATACTAACAAAGACTTATGGAAAATATTCATATGACACATATATGTGGGTGCCTTTTTTGTATTTGTATGCTTACCCTGTACTCTAAAAACCCTCAATCTTTTAAAGTCTTTGTTTCAGTAACCCCCTTTTTTTGTATTTCTCACACTCTTTTCAACCTGTTCTCAGGCATACGTTTGTATGACAAACTGGAGCTCAAACATTTGCTTGTATAGATACAGAACTATTATTTTGTGATAACATGTCAATGATTTTGTTTTCATTCCAACTTTATAATTTTCATAACCACATGTTTTAGAAATTTGTGTTTTTGCTAGCTGGAGGCTAACAGGTGCCCATATACAGAGAATAAAGGCAAAATAAAAAAATATATACAGTATATACAGAAGAAAATATTTGCATATTTGTGAACCAATGTGAAATCAAGTTTCTTAAAGTCTATTTTCACAGAATGTTCTTTACACTCTGTAGGATGATTTTATGTAAACAAACACACAAAAAAATCACACACAAAAAACTAAAAAAAAAACTACATATTGTATTGTGGTGCTGATATGGGGGCATATGAGTTTAACTTCCAGAACATTGCCCCCCTTCTCACCGCCCCAACACTTTCTGTTTCACACTAGTGAGCTAAAAAAGGAAAAAAGGATAAAAATAGATGTGTTAGTATATAACAAATTTAATTACAAGAATAATAAGTGATGTACAGAATAAGAAATAGTAGACATAAAATGTACAGTGGGCAACAACGCAAAGTGTGTACTTGTTATATTCCTCTTCCCACAGATGTTTATATTTATTTGAAGTGTCTAGCAAAACTGGAACTACATTAAGATACAGATTTATACAACAGATACAAAATATTTATCAGACAATAATATTTATATGAAAAGTAAGGAGTTGTTTACACGGATATGACAGTTTATAAAACATGCTAACATTTATATATTTATATTTCTTTCTCTTTCTTTTTTATTTTTGTTATAAAATAAAAACTATTTTTCTCTGTCTGTTGTTTTACAGTTCCTGCTTCCGAATGTGTGCACAGTATGCAGTACATCAAAAGAGCAGGAAGTCTGCTCCATATTTATGGGACTTGAACAATACCCAAATTTTTGGTTTCTGAAGTAATTTTCTCATTTATAATAAGACGCTTTGCTATTCCCTCAGGATACAGGAGATAAAGACTCAAAAGATTAATTTCACATAATGGTTACACTTTATAATAAGGGTCCATGAATCATAATTAACTAAGACATAGAAATATTTTACTTAACCATGAACTAAAGCTGAGTTATGTACTAACCATAAGCTAATTAAGAGTCATCATTAAGTACAACATGACATGTTGTTAGTTAATGTGTTAATTAACAATGAATTCATGGGTTTAGTCATGTCTAATGATGATTCATTAGTTTATGTTTAGTACATGTCTTAACTCAGCATTGGGTCATATTTAAGTAAGAATTCATTTAGTTATTAGTTCATCATGATTCATTGACCCTTATTATAAAGTGTTACCCAAATAACTTTGCAAGTTTCTATAATTTTGTAGAAATCTAAAGCTAGTATCTGTTTGAATCAATCATTTATTTATTTATTTTATGTATGTATTCATTGGAGTAGAATCTGAAAGTTGCTTTCTTAACCTCCTAAGACCCAAGCTTTAGTTTGTCTTTTTTTCAGATTTCTTCCAGCTATTTTGGGGTTATTTTATATAATAACCAATTTTTCTTCTTTGAACATGAAGCAGTGTAATTTTCCACGTTTGTGTACAACATGTTCCAGTTATACACAGAATTAAAGGACAAGTTCGGTATTTTACACTTAAAGCCCTGTTTTCAGATTGTTTATGATGAAATAGAACAGTTTTGACTGAAATTTGGACATATGATGCTGGCCCGAGAATTTTCGGGTGTTTCTTTTATCACTTCCCACCTCTATAATGGCTATATAGGTGCACTGGAACAATCCCTTCCTAAAATGCATAAAATTTTCATTTACAAAGACATTAAACTCACCGAGTGGTCAGGGGTGTTCACTGATATGCTGACAAAAAAATTGTTGCAAAAGATGCTTTCCAACAGGTTTTATTGTAGTTTTTGTCCAACTCCATTGACTTGTATTAGATGTGGTGTGAGGTACGGTATTACTCCGCGCCGGGAACGTTGTTTGTATTCTTGCAATTGGCAAATGTGGAGTATCGCCACCCACTGGGCTGGAGTGTCTATTATTCAAACTCTCAGCGGAAGAATGTACGGGTGTGAGGCGTTTGGAAACATAGGTCCACAAGTTTACAACGAATGCTAAAACACCTTTTGGAAGCATCTTTTGCAGCGATTTTTGTGTGAGGGTATCATTGAACACCCCTGACCACTCGGTGAGTTTCATGTCTTTGTAAACGAAAGTTTAATGCATTTTAGGAAGGATTGTTTCAGTGCACCTATATAGCCATTATAGAGGTGGGAGGTGATACAAGAAACACCCGAAAATTCTCGGAACAGCATCATATGTCCAAATTTCAGTCAAAACTGTTCTATTTCATCATAAACAATCTGAAAACAGGGCTTTAAGTGTAAAATACCGAACTTGTCCTTTAAGTATTATGGTGCAAACAACAAAAAAAAGCTTCCATTACTTACAAAATATAAATCTCTTTCTTTTTACTTACTTTCTACAAAACGATCTAATCTTTGATGTAAAAGCACTAAGTCTTAGTTTTAATAGCTCCACCCTCTTCTCCACCGTCTGCTATCTTTGTGGTTTTAAAGCCATGGGAAAAGAAGACGACTCACTTGTGTGGCTTCTCAATGACCCGGAACAACGTCTGTAATCATTGTGGCTCCACGGCCCTAAAGCAACACAACACGTCCTGCATAAATAAAGCAGTCCTCACTGCTTGGCCAGACAGAAGCTGATGGAAACCCCACAGATTTCAAAGGTGGTCAATTTTTTCAGCTTATCATTTAAACAGCGAATCAACCACACCCTTATAAACACTACCCACTTCCCCTGCAGTCAGACTAACAGAAATCACCACATATCTGATCTCAGTGCAATCTTGACAACCAGTTTATGTTTCTTTATTAAAACTTGTGGCACCAATAAAAGGATGTATTTGGAAAAAAAGACATGCATAATAATATTAAAAAAGCAACTAGTGTTTGTTGTGATGATAACTCTGTTGCCCAGATGTGAGCTGATCTACGATTATGCTAACCTTGCAATTGCCACATCTTACAAATATAATTGGATATTGAGGCAATTAATGGCATTGATAAGATTTATGAGGACATACATGCATTAAAAGTGATTATGTTTACAAAACAAACAGATATAAATATTAAAATAAATATTAAACTCTGACTGACAATGTTAAGTGTATGATACTGTATTTCATACCAGCTATAATATCTTACTATAATAGACTGACAGCGAATATAAATTGAACCATCATATCTGTGAAATCTGACCGCACGTTAGGAAAAAACTAAACAACGTTCCTGCTTCACTGTGAACCATCAGCTCCCGTCCGTCTTTATTTTTAGATGGAGGATCACGTTTCGGCCATGAGAAGACCCCTTTAACAGGAAGTCACCCAGTAGGACACCAAGCTGTCTCTCGGTCCTGAGCTCAGCTCAACCTGAGGGTAAATCACACACACACACATTGCATACACTGGTTAAACTCCAGCTGAACTTAACATCAATATCCCCATAGCCTCGCCATGCTAATAGGAGAATCACACTGCTTGTGGTAAGTTTTCACGAGGAAGAGCTCTGTGGGTATGTTAAACAACACCACATGAACACATAATGATTTCATAACTCTGAAAATGACTCTGGCAGATGACATTTCAATAATGCAGTTTTGATTGCAGACTTGACAGGTTTAAGCTTAGTTTGTGAGATCTCTTTAAGAGAAAAATACATAAGAGCAAAAAATATATTTAATCTCACTGATGTCTATAGGAGACATAACTGAGATATTAAGAGATCTCATCTGTGATGGGCGTTTCTATCTGCAAAATATCACACATGGAATGTATTAACCTCTCTTGTGCCGTCATGAAACTTTATATAAGTTTGGTTTTGTCAGCCACACGCTGCTGGTTGTTAAAACCATCACTAGCCTTGAATGTTGTGCTAGCTGACGGATGGTGCAGGTTAATGAGATGAATGTCTACGAATGTGAAGTGTGTTTAGATCAGCATCCTCACAGTCTGATCTTCTGGACAGACACTGGATCCTGCTGACTATAAACATAGATAGTTTTATGAGGCTTGTTAAACTGATGTTGTGTACCTTGGATATAAGCACAGTAAATGAGACTTTAGCCATAACGCTGGTTTTAATATCATTACCGACTGTGAGCTCACTCAAAAATGCTCGACAAGCACAACGTTGTACTGTATTTCCTATTGAGTTTGGGCTGGATACACTGAAGGTATAATCCTTATTTTTTGCTTATAGGTTAAGTTACACCAAACTCATTAATCATTGTTGGATGCGGTTTGTGTTGTTTTGTTTTAGAGCCTCTGATTGGACAAAAATCTGTGTAGGGAATAAAAGACTGCAATTGGACAGATAGCTCAACGCAGCCTTGTGTTAGCAAGACAAAAGTCATGGGTTCGATCCTAGTGAACACAAATACTGAAAAAAATATAGCTTTAAAGGCGGGGTGCATGATTGTTGAAAAATCTTCAGAAAAGGGAGTCTGGGCCTTTGAAGGGACACTCCACTTAAAAAAAAGGTTTTATTTCTAGCTCCCCTAGAGTTTAACAATTGATTTTTACAGTTTTGGAATCCATTCACAGAATCTCCGGGTCTGGTGGTACCACTTTTAGCATAGCTTAGCATAATCCATTGAATCTGATTAGACCATTAGCATTGCGCTCAGAAATGACCAAAGATTTTCAATATTTTTCCTGTTTAAAAACTTGCGATGGAACAGCAGAAAAGTCCTTGATTATTACGCCAGAATTAGTGTGGCCATTCGTGCCAGTTCTGCCGGACATGTCCCAAACAGGATTTCGGGTGCGTTCTCTGGAAGTCGCGTTTAATATTTTGGGTTCAATTTCAGAAAAAGCAACCGTTACATTTCGAGGCAAGAATGAAACCACAATGATTGTATGTCTTAATTAAAAATAAATCTGAATTTTCTAATGTATTTTAACTGAAATGTGAGAACCTCGATGACGTATGTGGTCGAGCAACGCAACCCGAAATCCTGTTCGGGATGTGTCCGGCGGAACTGGCACAAATGGCCACCCTAGCCAGAAGTAGAGTACCTAGCCATATTGGCCTTGAAAATCGCAACTTTAATTTTAGTACACGATGTAACTACAGAAGAGTAGTTTTAGGAAAAATATTGAAACTCTTTGGTTATTTCTTAGCACGATGCTAATGGTCTAATCAGATTCAATGGATTGTGCTAAGCTATGCTAAAAGTGGAACCGCCAGACCCGGAAATCAGCTGAATGGATTCCAAAACAGTAAAAATCAAATGTTTAACTCTAAGGGAGCTGGAAAATGAGCATATTTTTAAAAAAAGTGCCTCTTTAATTGATTATAAGTCGTTTTGAAATAAGGGTGTGTAAACTTTAACGGTTACTATTGTAAATATGTTAACGGACCACACGCACAAAAGCTAAATTTGAGTATGCATGTCTTTAAACGGATGCAGTCACGAACTCCTCTTTAAATATCATCCATTTTTCTTCAGCTTTTCCATGACCCAAAGGCCAAAGCAGACCTAAGGGAGTTCAACAGAAGACACAACCCGAAAAAATTCATTTCCAGCTGACAGGTTGATACGCTTTAAAAACCTCAAGAGCACGCACCTACTTCAATTCTTTAATTCTAAACGTTTCTCTCTTTCACTCGTATTCCTCCGTTCCTTCATGAGAATGTGAGCTTTGTGGGTTATGAATGGGTCTGTCTGCTTCCCTCCAGCTGTTCTCCATTACAGACCCATCGTGTGTGTGATACGAGCCAGAGCTCAGGCGAAGTTTAAGCCCTGCCAGGTAGCAGTGATGAGACGCAGGGTTCAGGTGCAGCGTGCATGTGTGTGTGTGTAGGGTAGAGTGCTTCCGGACCCAGTGTTATGCTTTACTCTAAACCCTGCTGTCTCATTGTCCCTCCACCCAGCCTGGCTATTTATATCATTCGTGTCTTTTATTGCACTACCCCCTTTTTTACCCACTACCTCTCTCCTGTTGTAATTTATCCTAATAAATGAAAACTGCTCTCTTTTCATAGAGCTGTAAGCATTACTTTCCTGGCAACGAGCCAGTCGTGAAAATAGGAGATTTGACTTATCCAAACAGTTTGGGCCAGCTTTATGAAACTGTGTAAATCAGCAAGGATAGAGAGAGAGGGTGGAGGGGCGAGGGGGGAGGAAAAAGGTCACTACCTGTGTGCTATTTGTTTCTGAGGTTTAGCATGCTTCATCAAAGCCTTAGCACGATCAGGTGGTTTGAATGAACAAAAATGTTGTTTTGAAATAAAATAATGTAATTTTTAATTAAAGGATTAGTCAATTTTCTTAAAAAATAATCCAGATGGTTTACTCACCACCATGTCATACAGGGTGTTGATGTCTTTCTTTGTTCGGTCCAGAGGAAATTGTGTTTTTTTAGGAAAACATTCCAGGATTTTTCTCATTTTAATGGACTTTAATGGACCCCATCAAGTAACAGTTTAAAATTGCAGTTTCAACGGAGTTTCAAAGGACTATAAACGATCCCAAACAAGGCATAAGGGTCTTATCTAGCGAAACGATTGTCATTTTTGACAAGAAAAATAAAAAATAAGCACTTTTAAAACACAACTTCTCATCTATCTCCGGCCCTGTGACGGTCCAGCGCGACCTCACATAATTGCGTAATGCCATGAAAAGGTCACGTGTTACATATATGAAACACACATTTGCAGACCATTGTAAACAATAAACTGACACAAAGACATTAATTAGTATCATTCGACATAAAACAACGTCGGAACGGTCCTCTTTCTCCACACTTGTAAACACTGGGGCGTAGTTTCGCATACGTCTGTGACCTCTTGACATGATGACGTATTGCGTGAGGTCGCGCTGGGACGAGAAGTTGTGGTTTAAAAGTGCATATTTTTTATTTTTCTTGTCAAAGATGACAATCGGATCGCTAGGTAAGACTCTTTTGCCTCGTTTGGGATCGTTTAGAGTTTTTTATAACTCCGTTGAATGGTTCATTAAAGTCTATTTAAATGAGAAAAATCCTGAAATGTTTTCCTCAAAAAACATAATTTCTTCTCGACTGAACAAAGATAGACATCAACATTTTGGATGACATGGTGGTGAGTAAATTATCTGGATTTTTTTTTTTTTAAAGAAAATTGACTTATCCTTTAAGTAATTTTTGTCATTTGTCTAAGAGATCATGTGTGCATGAGATCTCTGCACACATGCATAAATCGCTTGATCTCTGGTCTGTCACAAAGTGGTAGTTTAATAGTTAAATATTGTTAATGCATCAGGATTATTAAATGCTATGTGATGCAACAAGACCTTCTGTTTTCTTTGCTCCTTAGGGCTAAAAATTCAACCCCACTCCTCTGTGTCTAACACCCCCACGATGGTTCCCAGCTTTCAGTACTGTCACAATCTGCCTGCTTTTGTGGGGGTTTATGTTCTCATGCCCCAAAAGATATTCATGCACGCATGACACATGCACACACAAACAAACACACCCACGCATTACACACATAAACAAGCCCGTTTTTACTCCTCAATTGGCTATACTCATTTACAATACAATTCAAAAATTTCCACCCCCAACATGACACACTACACACATGCTTTCAATCAGTTTCATTAAAGAACAACGGAGGGTAACAAAGCATTTTTTGACACAGAGCCTTTGAATCAGGCCATGCCTGACTAGTGACAGTCATGAATCTTTTTACCCCTAACTTTCTCATTTTAAATGCCCTGTAAGCTTGGTTAATAATTCATATTTCCTGAAAAAAAAATGATTCTGTATTCTCATGTTTTATACACTATTGCACTGTGTACATTGTGAAAGTGGTATACAAATCAAATAATGATATTATATACATACATATATATAATTGAACAATACAGTCAATCTGTGTAGCTGGGGGTTAGTTGTTTAAAATTAATGCAACATTCATTTAATTATGAATTATTCATTTGACTTCATGACAACAACAGCAGAAAAAGTCAGATTTTAAGAAAGTTGACTCTCTTACTCCCTTTTCTTTGGCCATTCTCAAAATCCTTTTGGTCAGATGTTTCTTTTTTGGTTTTTCTATGCACTCTAAAAACAAACGGTGCTATATAGCACCAAAAGTGGTTCTTTGCTCGTAATCATAGAAGAACCATTTTTAGTGCCATATAGCACCGGTAAAGCACCAGTGAAGCACCTGTGTAGAACCATATAGTGCTTTGTAGAACCATATGTGGTGCTATAGTGGTGCTATATGGCCCCTATATGGTTCTACACAGGTGCTTCACTGGTGCTTCACCGGTGCTATATGGCACTAAAAATGGTTCTTCTATGGTTACGATCCAAAGCAACAGTTTTGGTGCTATATAGCACCGTTTGTTTTTTTAGAGTGTAATTTTAGAATGTTTGCCACAGACATTAAATCCCTTTTCAAAACTTTTGACAGTATGACAAAGCCTTTAAATTCAAAAGCTCAAAAAACTTTTAATATACTTAATTCTGTTGTAAAGTATATCTGATTGTATTGTATGTTTTTTAATTGTGATGTCCGTCTACCCCCTGTTATCTGTTCATTGTTGTCTTAAAATTGTTTAAAAAAAAGTCTCTTACTCCCATGCAGAAAAAACCTGCATAGTGCAAGTTCATCCATCACCACTAGGGGAGCTCAAATCACACATGAACAGATGTGAAGAGCAGTCACAGTCAGAGTTATACCCATATTTACTTAAAGTACATAAAAAATGAAAATGTATCTTTTAATTTGCAATGTCAAGCCTATTTTAAAATATGAAAAAGAAGAGTAAGCATGAAATAACTGCACTTTTTGACAAATAAAGCAGAAACAACAGAATATGTTTTAATATGATTACATAACCTAATCATATACTGCTATATAGACCTGTGTTTGTTTGTATTGAGCAGTGTAATGCTGTACTTTCATTAATTTATTTATTGTTTGCTTTAAAATTTATTTATTATTTTGTCATGCAGATTAATTGTTTTTTCTAGGCCATAGCTCGTGATTCAATCTGTTGTTGTTGCCAAGGTGATGCTCTAATTTGGCCCTCAGTAAACATTGTGGTTTGTACAACAGGTGCCTTCTCTTTCTTCCGTGTGTGTTTGCATGTCTCTCTCTCTCTCTCTCTCTCTCTCTCTCTCTCTCTCTCTCTCTCTCTTTCTCTCTCTCTCTCTCTCTCTCTCTCTCTGTGTGTGTTTTGGTGTGAATGTGTGCATGTGCTTTAGGGCACTGTTGTGGTGCGTTTGGTGCCTTTGGGTTTTCAAAGGGTCTATAAATATGCTAATGTGCAGCGGGACAACACGAAGACGTGCGGTTCCCCTCAGCACACACACCCAGGGGATCTGTGGATTTGTTTATCACTTTCTGTGAAGGTGTGAGCTGCTTTTTTCTGTTTTGCTTATTTCCATTCTTTCGCGATAATTGTCTTTTTTCTTCAATCTTGTTTTTTTTCTCTCTAGCGCAAATGCCCATGCAAAGTGTTTTTGTCCTTTTCTTCCTCAATTTATCAAAAACACTGATAACAAGC
The DNA here is from genome assembly GCF_027580225.2 of Misgurnus anguillicaudatus. Lineage (NCBI taxonomy): Eukaryota > Metazoa > Chordata > Actinopteri > Cypriniformes > Cobitidae > Misgurnus > Misgurnus anguillicaudatus. The sequence continues at coordinate 13,171,714 of NC_073351.2, forward strand.
ACGTTTTCACACACGCTTCAGCGTCTGTTTTCGAACCATCAGCAGTCAGTAAACAGCCACCGCTCTGACCTTTTACATTCCACTGAAGACAGCACGCAAGTGTTATGTGCTAACCACTTTATTGACCTCAGATTAATCTCTTGTTTGAGACGTTAAAAAGCTCAGATCCGAAACTAGGTGGAAAAACGGCATAACACTGTAAATAATGTTATGTAACAAAAATGTGAGCACATTGGACCAAGTTTGGCTTGACCTTTGAACCCTTTAAAAGGCTTCAGCTATAATGAATACAAATTATTTTTGTAGACAAACATAAATTAGACTTCATAAAAGTTTATCTCTTTTTTTAATTGGATTGATAATAAATGAAGGACAAGCAGTCAGCAAGTGCAAGTTTATGAGAACTTTAATAAGTTTATAGCATCACAGATGATACCTCATGAGGTATGCTAAGTAAATGTAAGATATGATTTGTTCACCACATAATTCATTTATTTCCAAATGTGGAAAATACTACTAATATATATAACGCGTCGGCGTGACCTACTTTTGACTTGTAGCCTAGCAAATAAACGGGCAATAACACAGGTAATGTCTCCTGGATGCTGCAAAACCTTCCAAGCGTTGCTGTGAAACCCACACTGATGGTGTGAACATTTTAATCAGGTTGTCTTTGCAAGTTTGCGTTAATAGCTTTCCAAATCATTTCTGTGTCACAACACCAAAGTTACTGCTTTGTGTGGGTTGACCTCCCATGCCTTTAGATGGGCACATATGGCTTTCACCTTAAGGTGGATAGCGACTCCCTTTCACCCCTGCCTCTCGCTCTGGGAGTATGAAGCCCAAACTGCACACATGAGTTAGAGCCTTGGTTGTCACATCTGTGTATGGATGGTGAGGAGGAGTGGGAAGGGGTAAAGAAAAGATATTTACTGCCATGGCTGCCTACCTTATTTTCTTATGCTTTTGCGCAGCAGACACTGTGTCCACCTCTGACCCTTTGAGATTCGTTGTAATGCTTACATGAACACTGGTAGTAATTAAGCAAGCTTGGTCCTTTGTTGGTTTCTTTGTTTTATTCTGAGGTGGTCAATGAATTTCTTGCTCTGTGTCTCTTTGAGAGAGTTCTTCATTCTACACTGGCACCCGTTGATGTATGGTGCCCGGTGTCGTAACCTCCTGACCTTTCACCTCTCAGTGATGACCTCCATCCAGAGCTCCAGGGAGCGCTCCCTTTTCATGCAGAGCAGTGCTGTACCAAAGCCCGGTCACTGTTATTTTAAATATCCGGTTACAGACTTAACCCCATGGGGGTCTTTAACAGGCCTGAGGATTACAACCTTGGCTGTAAAGAGCTACTAGGCAAAGACAGTGCAACTTTTTTGTTACTTTTCTCTCAAGCCGTTAAGAGTGGGAGGCCCAGTACTGAAAACATGATGGAGATTCTCATTTTTTTTCCTCAATATTTATTTTTTATTTTTCTGAATATTAAAAGGATTGAGAAATTGAAGGGTTCATATATGTTAGATTGATATTTATTTAGATACTTTGTTCTCATTTTTAGATTCTTATTAGGTGGTTGTGTAAATAATCCGTAGGGGTCTTTTATAGGACTTTTATTGTTTGTGCAAGGTTCACAACTTCTTGATTTTGATCACATCTTAAATAAATAGTTCACTTACCCAACAGCATACGACTCCGTGCCGGATCCGCACCAGGGGCCTCGTTTACAAACAGTCCTTCCAGAAAAATGCAGAGTTTTTTGTGATTGTTGCAAGCAAAAATCCTTGATCTTGCGGCACGTTTTCTTAAAAAATGCAATTGATACTGTATTTGTGCATTTTTATGCGATGAAACTGCAGAAACTTGCAAAAATTGCAGGAATGTGCAAAACCTGCAGTTGGGGTTTGCAGCTTTTCAATGATGTTCACTTCTTAACGTTCCCATAGCAACAGGGGACATGGCTACGCTTGTGTGACGTAAATGCAACATTTTTCAACTAAGATATATGTGACTTTTTGCTACGAAAATGCGGGGATTATAAAGTCATGCATGCCCTGCATATTTTGCGAGCGGCAATCTGCAAATTATGTAGTGAAAGTCTGGTGTATTTGAAAAAATGCGTCCCCGCATAAATATGCAGACTTTGGCTGATTATGCAATGAATCATGTGATCGCATAATCGCGTTTTTCTGGAAGGACTGTATAATGCATGCGTACGCACAAATTTGATCATAAAGTGTGCTTTTCCAAAAAAATCACGGCAAAGTCCATATTTATAAAAAAACTTCATAAAAACATTATCTTTAATGTGAAAAGTGCTTAGCACCATGTCAGGGCAAACATGCGCACTTTTGCTTGTCTGATTGCTGCAGGTTTTTGGCAATATAAGCCATTTTTGCTGTTCGAAAAGGGTTTAAATATTTACAAGCACTCTTTTATATGTCTATGACATTAATTAGGCATCTTTTAAAGGTTTAAATCTGAACTGCTCAGCTGTGCACAGGTTCAAGGTCATTTGCGATTTATAAATTTCACATCTAAAAGAAAGGGTTACGGGTGTTATCTGCGTGTATGTTCGGTTTATGAATCACATGTATGCATTTTTGATAAATGATTGTAAGATCAAATGCATAATGGTTTCTACGCAGCATTTTATAAATGAGTCCCCAGATCCGGTGACTTCGATGTGGATCCGGTACGGATCTGGCCCAGAGTCATCTGCTGTCTTAAATGGATTTTTGCCTACAGTATTTTTCGGACTATAAGCCGCGTTTTTTTCATAACTTGGTTGGTGCTGCGTCTTAAAGTCAGGTGCACCTTGTAAGTCAGTATGAATTAAGTCCGCCATATGCTGCTCCTGTATTTATGTAATTCAGTGGATTCAGTGATGCGGAATGATGAGTATGCGAACATCAAGCTTGTTGACTTGTTCGGATAATTTAGACTATTCAACCTTTCAGGTAAGTTCTGTATGCTATGGTTTATCATTTAAATAACTGATAATATTACTTTAACGTGCAGACATCTATTCAGCCTGCTGTTCTGTCTGCTATTGTTTAGTTGAATAACTTGCCTTTACAGATTAAATGTCTGTTCTCCGGCTTGGATTTTGTGAAATAATTTTCTTAATACTGTAAACGTGACATATAGTCCACTGCAACTTATATATGTCATTTCGTCTTAATGACACATTTTTGATTGATGCGGCTTATACTCCGATGCAGCTTATAGTTCAAAAAATATGGTAGTGATGTTTCAAAGTATAAACAAAATGTGTCTGTGCAAACCAGACTTAAGTGTTACAATCTAAAAATGAGTTTTGGAGCATCAAAGTTTGATTTCACTCATTGATTTCACGTCAATTTCAATCTTTGACACAACCTTACTCAGTCAATATTAAAGATTATCAAGGTTAAATTTTCACTGAATGTTCTTTACATTGTTTAAACAGTAAATCACTTTTTATAGTTTACTGATGTCTCCCAAAAAGGTCACCTGAAATTAGTAACACATGATTAAATTTGACTTTAAAACTCAACCTCTTAACCTTAAACCATACAGTTAACATACTACTCAAACGTTTATGTAGGGCACGTCTTCAGGACAGCACATCTTTGTACAGATCTAAGTCTCTCCTTGTCGAAGTTACACATTCATTCTAGTTGTCACTCGTCCAATCAACCTGTCATGTGACCTGATCATTTATCAAAATGACACTCACTCACTCATACTATTACATGTTCATGTCCTCAGCTTCAGCTTGTCAGAGACAATAGAGAGGTAATAACTGATGCCTGATTTGAGACAGACATTTGGACCCTGTAAGAATCATTTCTGTCAAATTGTATCTGTGTACCTGCCACTTTATTTAATGGACTGAAATTGCGTGGGGAATATCACATGCAGTTTCGGATGTCAGGACAAAAGTTCACAGCTCTCCGAAACAGAAAATTATTAATTTCACCACAAAAGGAAGTGGCTCACCTTTTGCTGTTGTGGGTTCAATGGGTGACCATCAAATTCACTTTAGAAGTGATTGATATCTTTGTGTTTTTATTGTGTTAATTACCAAGACCCCACGTGAGTAGGTTTTTTTGTGCCGCATGATTTGCTTAAATCCCTGGAGAGGAGCAGATCACAATTAGAAGCTTTTTGCATAGTCAATATAGCAAGATTCACTTCCTTCAGTAAAGAGGATGTAACTACTGAAATATATAATCTTCAGCCTTGACTTGAACAAACTAGCTTGTGTCTATTCAAATGACACATGTGCCTTCTTTAGAGTTTTTAAAGTATTAAAGGCTGACCTTTATTAACACATGCATCTTTCATGCTCCAGTTGAGTTCTGGGTTGTTTTAATTCATTGTTGGGTCAAATATACACATTTTCTGAGTAAATTTATCCCAAAGGTTGAAGTTTTCCATAATAATTCAGCATTTTTTAGAATGGTTACCTGGTTGGTTACACTTTATTTTGATAGTTCACTTTAGACATTCTACTAACTATAAGTAACTGCTGGGGGGGCATCACAAAAAGTATAGACATTAAGAAGTCAGTCTAGAAATGCTCTAATGACTGGCACTGTAGTTGATATAAAGTTGCTAATTGATATTTTCATGTATGCATTTGGCAGATGCTTTTATCCAAAGCAACTTATGGTTTTTTATCAGTATGCTTTTCCCTGGGTTCGAATTCATGACTTTTCCACTGCTTACGTAATGCTCTACCACTGAGCTATACAGGAGCACTTATGGAGAGAATCTGATTGGACCATCCACCATGATTTCATTTGACCAGAATGTATTTTCAGCTATGGTATAGTCAATGACAACCACGACCATAATTTACTTATGTGTTGTACAATTAAATTATAAGGAGGTATATATTTGGTACCTTTCACACTTTAAGTCCCTGTAAAGTCAGATATTAAATGTGTTCTGAGTTTGTCACACCACAAATGTATTATTTACCACCCAACCAAATTTGAATGATGGAAAAAACGCCAGGTCAATAAAATAAATGATCAAAATCTTGGAAAAATAAGCAGCACTCTCTGCTCTCAATCGGTGGGGGCGTGTCCCGTCGGTGGCGAATCCACGCTGCCGTCTCTCTCAACTTTTGATATACAACCTGAACGGATCCTTAAAATGGTGTTAGGGGTGGGGCCATGCTCGATGGCTCAAGCACGTCATCGAGACACCGTTTTAGGCCCGTCTAAAAAAATCTCAGAAATGGTAAAAAACTGTTTAACAAAATCAAACACTGCAATTCGTTACTACATAGTTTACAGTCTTTGTGGCGTGTTTCAGCAGTACATTTCTAACATTTATTATGCGTTCAAGATTGAATTTACAAAGACTTTAAAGTGCAACTATATCATTGCTAAAAACAACGATATTTTGTGTATTTGGCTTAATACAATGTGTTTGCATGGTTTATGGTTCAAAAAACACATTATTTACTGACATACTGTACATTTTTTTAGCTCCTGATATCTCTGTCTTCCTGAAACGCACTGATTTTGTACAAAGCTCACCGATCTGAAAAGCGCTGTGTCCCTGATTGGCCAGCTAATCTGTACGTTGTGATTTGCCTGAATACCTCTGACGTCACCCCGGAAATGTGACCCTCCTTACCATGTTCGAAAGATTCGTTCACAATGCAATGCTGACAGGAGTTAACTTACAGGCTGTGAGTCCAAGTGGGAGGAATTATGATAATGACCGTTGTGTTCACGTAACCAGGCCTAGGCAGTGAACTGTTGCCTACAATCCACCCTACTGAAAAATCCAGCCAAAACCAGCACAAGCTGGTAGCTGGCCCCAGCTGGTTTAAGGTGGCTCACGCTGGTCCTCCCAGCCCGACAAAGCTGGTCATGCTGGTGGGCCAGCTGGTATTCTAGCATGACCAGCTAAGTCCAGCTAGACCAGCTTAAAATGTGACCAAAACACACCTAGACCAGCTTGCTACACCAGCAAAACCAGCTTGCTACACCAGCAAAACCAGCCAAAACCCGGCTGGGGACCAGCCAAAACCAGCTCACCAGCCTATGCTGGTCTTAACTGGATTTTTCAGTAGGGCATCTGTTTGTTGTAGTCCAAGAAAAGAGATTTGCGTTTGGAAACATTTACTCACATCATAGGTTACTTTGGGGTTTGTACATTTTGCATATCATTAACATGTACTAATAAACACTTACACACCAAAGGAAATTTAAAAACGTGAATCGGACCATAGGTGCTCTTTAAAGGGAGACCCGGTTCATAGATTTTTATTTCATTAACTTTTTTCATTTGGCGGCTCCTCAGCTTGCATAGCATCATGGGATAATAAAGTGTACTGTCCGGAATGTTGCCGAAAGTAATAGTCCATCCTGTTATTTTTGCCTATACTGTTTATTGATTACTATAAAGTTGGATGTACTACTCATCTCACATAGTGATTTTCACCTTTACATGCTGACCTTTGGACGCAGTGCATGTCTGTAAAATCCAGGTGAAAATCTCATAATGATATTTGGTGCCTCAAAACGTTTATTATGTTAAAAACAGCAGGCCTCAATCATAATAAATACTTCTGCTGGGTATTTGCGTACAGAAATTTTATATTTAAAATTAGTATTTTCTGATCATTAGCTGAAATGCATCCCACAACGGTCACCCAAAATGTTGTCTTCTACTGTAGGTCATATATCAAGCCAAATTTGTAAATAATGACACTAAGGTGTAAATATAGGAATATTACTGCAACAGAAAACATAATAACTCACTTCAGTCGAGCTCATAAACATTCCCATCCCACTGCACCGTCACTGCATAACACATAAGCTTAGCCAAATCCTTCCCAGCCACTCTCAGCCCTGACCTCAAGGACGGGTTCTCCATTGTCTGTGGTTTCGGCCGTGACCCGGCACTCAGCGTGGGGAAGGTCGTGTGTCTATTTATAATCCTATGTTTCCTCCATCAGCATTGTGGCGTACACCTCTCCCTACGTTCCCATTTCCTCTTACATTCACTGCTGTTTCCTCTGCTTCCTGTTTATGAGACTGCCCTTCCCAGTTCAAACCCATGAGCCCTTTGGGAGTCATGTAGACGGTTGTTCAGCTAATTACTTCAAATGCTAATGGGTAGGGGGCGTTTATATACACTATAAAAAATATTAAGTATAATGAAATTGCCTGTACAGGTCATGATGAACATAGTATAATAGTGCTGATTTGCTGTGTAAAAAAAGTAAAGAGTTAAAGTAATGTAAAAACATAGACTGTCATGACCACATAATTTTTTTGTGTGTGCCAGCATCAGTATGGTTTAAACTATAATCAGCCTTTTTATTCAGAAAGCATATATAATAAGATTTGGTAATATGTTTTTATTTTATATAGTTTTAGAGCAGCTGTACATACAGTAGACCACAAAGCTTTCTTGACACAAAGCAACAATAATCCTCCCCTCCAATTCACTTGTTCTCAGGTAACTATTGTCCATGTCATTAAAATAAATCTGAAGTTTCATTTCTGTAATTTTTCTAGGTATCTCATTCGCAGACTATAACAAAAATCTGCATGACATGTGCATGATGACTGAATCTCCTGAGAGTTTGCTTTTAGCTGAGAAGGAACAGATGCAGTTGGTCTCATGAGACCAGCAATGTCTGAGAGTGTAACAAAGTTTCCGAAACTATTAGTGAATCTTGTCTCTTTTCTTCAGCGTTATTTTAACACTGCTCATGGCTGACAGGTGTGTTTCTTCATTTCATCTATTATTCAAGATTAATTTCTTAATGTTAGCATGTACTAACATAAGATAAAACTGTCTGTGGCACGGCATTATTTACTCATCACCATGCATTATTTACAAAAAAAAAAAACAATAAATGCTGTCATTTATGCTATATATATATATTTCTATATTTTTGTTATGCTATATTTATGCAGACCCACTGACATCCACAGTTTGTTCTGTGTTAGCATTATTTAGGGTGGGGTATAACTGAGTGTCCCCACACTTTAGAATAACCAATAGTGTTTAGTTTACCATAGGATTTTCACTTTTTGTCATCCGAATCCCCTTGACCTAAAATATTTACAGAGATTTTAAAGGACAAGTTTGGTATTTTACACTTAAAGCCCTGTTTTCAGATTGTTTATGAAAAAATAGAACAGTTTTGACTGAAATTTGGACATATGATGCTGGCCCGAGAATTTTCGGGTGTTTGTTCTATCACCTCCCACCTCTACAATGGCTGTATAGGTGCACTGGAACAATCCTTCCTAAAATGCATTAAACTTTTGTTTACAAAGACGTGAAACTCACTGAGTGGTCAGGGGTGTTCACTGATATGCTCACACAAAAATTAACACGGTCTCACACCCATGGCGTCAATATTTGACGACACTTGACCATGCGTCAATATGTTGACGCGGAGGGTATACCTTTCGCGTCATTTTTTGACGAACTGGGGACTTCAATACTATTAGGTACGCGAAATTAAACAGTTGTCGCCTGGCATTGGGGTTCGGGAAAGGTTTGGGTAGGGATGTCATTATGTAAATCTCACCCTAAACCGACGCGAAAATGGTAGAAAATGGTAAGAAAATAGGAAAGAGAATGCAACGGACTTAATAGTATTGAAGTCCCCAGTTCGTCAAAAAATGACGCGAAAGGTATACCCTCCGCGTCAACATATTGACGCATGGTCAAGTGTCGTCAAATATTGACGCCATGGGGTGAGACTGGGTTGCAAAAATCGCTTCAAAAGATGCTTTCCAACAGGTTTTGACTTGTATTAGATGTGCTGTGAGGTACGGTATTACTCCGTGCCGGGAACTTTGTTTGTATTCTTGCAATTGGCAAAAGCGGATTATCGCCACCAACTGGACTGGAGTGTCTATTATTCAAGCTCTCAACGGAAGAATGTACGGCTGTGAGGCATTTGGAAAAATAGGTCCACAAGTTTACAACGAATGCTAAAACACCTGTTGGAAAGCATCTTTTGCAGCGATTTTTGTATGAGCATATCAGTGAACACCCCTGACCACTCGGTGAGTTTCACGTCTTTGTAAACGAAAGTTTAATGCATTTTAGGAAGGATTGTTCCTGTGCACCTATGCAGCCATTGTAGAGGTGGTGGGGTGATACAACAGAAACCGAAAATTCTCGGGCCAGCATCATATGTCCAAATTTAAGTCAAAACCGTTCTATTCATCATAAACAATCTGAAAACAGGGCTTTAAGTGTAAAATACCGAACTTGTCCTTGAAGAAAATACTGCAATATTGTAATAGTACATTTGCATGTTTAACTTCAAAAACATGTATTTTTCCTATTTTTACATAGTTATTGTTATTGTTACCTGTTATTGGACATTCAAATACATAAAACGTATTTATAACGTATTGGTACATAAAACATATTTATAAAACGTCCAGTTATCATCTCCAACGTGAATCTCTTTTGTTGGACTACAACAAACACATGGATTGTAGGCAACAGTTTACTTTCTGGGATTGGTGCTGTAAACAACATCGACATTATCATAATTCCTCCCGCTTGGACTCACAGCCTGTAAATTAACTCCTGTTAGCAACCGAATCTTTCAAACATGGTAAGGAGCGTCACATTTCAGGCTGACATTTTTCTGGCCAATCACAAAGTACAGATTAGTCTGGCCAATCAGTGACACAACACTTTTCAGATCGATGAGCTTTGTACAAAATCAAAGCGTTTGAGAAAAGCAGGGATATCTGAAGCTACAAAAATGTACGGTATGTGGAAAATAATGTGTTTTTTACCATTAACCATGCAAACACATTGTATTATACCAAATACACAAAATAACATTGTTTATTAGCAATGAAATAGGGGCTCTTTAATAGCCTGGAATTCAATAAAAAGCTGAAGTGCAGAATGATGTCATAAAAATCATTAATCCGTTTCTGTGAAAGCAAGAGATTGTACGTTTTGAATGCTTATATTTTCTAAAAATGTTCTTACTAAAAGCAAAAAAGTTTACTTTAATACTAAGCATTATAATCCATGAAGCATGTTCAGTTTTGGGTGACCTTTTTTCAAGTTTTTCCGAACTTATGCCAAGGCATATTTATACCAACTTATACCAGAAGGACATATTTGCCTGATGTAAGTTCAGTCAGTTCAGACTAATTGTTTGTAACCAGAGACTTGAATGAATGACCTACCATTGATTCATAGTTTGGATTAAGCGAAACAGGAGATGACGCAGACGGTCACAGAGCAGCTAAATCACTTTTCCATGGAGTCTCTTGAGACCCCCACCAGACAATAGATCAAACCTACAAGCAAACAATAATAACCAAACAATAGCTGTAAGTCATAATCCCTCAGTCTGGCCAGGTGTTTGTCCCTGCTATGGAAAATGAAAGGCTTCATATGATTATTTAGGCCTTCGGAGAGTCAGAGCCAAGGTTACGACCCACCTGGAGATGAGAGAGACCAGTTCAGTGTAGTGCGGACTCGGACGGGGGGTTAACTTGTTCCCTTATCAGCCTACAACATCTGTTGCTTTCATTGACCCAGATGTTTCCTGATCTGCCTGTGCTTGATGAGAGGGCCATAGACTGCGGTCTCGCTCGACCCGTCAGCCCAGTGCGAGTACAACATGCTCGGGTCCTGCACAATGTGTTTACCCTGCTCCTTATCACGGCGGGGTAACTCAGCAACAAGACTAAACAATCCTGCAGCTGGGAATGACATTTTTCTGGGAATGACTTATATTTATACAGTATAAAAATAATGCATTTAAGTATGAAATATTGTACTGCATATTATCTCTGAATTATAGGACTGTCCAAAGTTAGTTTAATTGTTGATATATAAAAAGTCTGTAAAGGTATAAAGAAGTCTGAGTTTTTATCAAGTCTATGAGAATGGTCAAACGTGGTGTACGTGACTGGCTCCACCTCACTGTCCAGCTGCTTTTGTTTTAAAATGTAGAGATATTGAACATGTTCTTGGATAGAGGCCAAATTAACCTTTATTTGTTCACATTGGGAACAGGTGGCAGATAAGAGACTGTGAGGTTAAACAAGGTTTCCATAGCTACGAATAAAACAGTTATGGACGAGATGTTTGGTTTGTTAGATTTTTTTTGCGTGTCCTTAGAGGAAAAGTTCACTCAAAAATGAATATTTTATGGGATTGCTGTCAAATTTTGTGCAATGTGTCTTAATGCAGGATGGATTATTAGCCAATTGCTTTATCCTTACGCAAAGCAATATGACGATCAAAGACACAGTAGTATATCACAAATCATAACAATTTTGGACCTTGAATCAATGCAAAATTACAGTATTTCTTTTAAGTAGAAATTAAAGGTCACGTTCTTCCTGAAACCATTTTTTAAACCCTACTGTAGTTAGTGTGTAATGTTGCTATAATAGCCTTTCAAAGCCTACAGCGAACGGCCAGTTTGGACTACAGTCATCTACTTCCTGCTTTAATGCCGTCACTAGAAAGGTTTTTTGACTAAACTCCGCCCACAGGAATACGTCAGTCGCCAGCTAAGCTAACGACAAGCTAAGCTGCTATCGAATCACAACACACTAAACAAGCTACACAATCAGAACTACGTATTTCTGAAGGTGGGACTTCATAGAACAAGGAAGACGTCAGATCGTTTTGAGGACAGTGAAAACAGCGGTAAACAGATAAGTAAATTATGTGAAAAATACTGTGTTTTTTACACGTGAAACATGAACACATGTTATATTGCGCACTGTAAACACAATCAAAGCTTCAAAAACACAGGAAGAATGGGACCTTTAAGAGGCCATCATCACTCCAGGTTTGTGATGCACACTATGGATGCAGGTTTCCTTTTGACATCATGAATGATATCATACACTACTGTTTTATATCTTTGCACCTGAGGCATACTTAAAGGTGTGTGCTTTGTAGTTTGGAACTAAACTTATGTAGGCATGTGTGTTCGAGTGTGTGTGGTTTTTACCACCCACTACTCCTTTCACATCCACACCCACACATACGACATATGGAGCATGCAAACGTGCATGTGTGTATATGAAAGCCAGATCCACATGAAACTGATACTAGTTTTTCATTTATTTATAAAACACTACAGTTATCGGGATGTGCACATGTATGCGGGTGGGTGTGCACGTGTGCAATTCATTCAGATTGATCCCGCGGCACTTTCATTGATATTTGCCTGAGTGGTGATGTCATCCTCAGATGCCCTGCCCACAGCCATGATGCACATGTAAGTGTTGTATATGTACCAGATCTTTATCTGTTAAGTCTGTAACCTTTACATAACTTCTTAACGTCTTCCTAATAAAAGTAACCCTTAAATGGGACATTTCACAAGACTTTTTTTAAGATGTCAAATAAATCTTTGGTGTCCTCAGAGTACATATGTGAAGTCTTAGCTCAAAATATCATATAGATAATTTATTATAGCAAGTTAAAATTGCCACTTTGTAGGTGCTAGTAAAAATGTGTCGTTTTTGGGTGTGTCCTTTTTAAATGCAAATGAGCTGATCTCTCTACTAATTGGCAGTGGTGTGGTTGGATAGTGCAGATTAAGGGGCGGTATTATCCCCTTCTGATATCACCAGAGAAGCCAAATTTTAATGACCTATTTTTTCACATGCTTGCAGAGAATGGTTTACCAAAACGAAGTAACTGGGTTGATCTTTTTCACATTTTCTAGGTTAATAGAAGCACTGGGGACCCAATTATAGCACTTAAACATGGAAAAAGTCAAATTTTTAAACTTATAAACGTATACGCAATAAAACTTTCAAACGTATACGTAATTAAAAAAACAGAATTGTACAGTATTCGTCTTGGTATCACTTTTATCCTTTGCAAGGATATTGTATATGAAATATTACCCCTGCAGTACCCTAAAGACAGATGTACTGTTTTTTTTAAATATATTACACTGCATTATATACTGTGATTTGCTACCGGCTACGTCCTCCAGTCAGATAAATTTAAAGACATATAACTCACTGGATTCATTTAATATCCTCCAGTTTTTCATGAGAGTTACATGAACCAAATGATATTTATAGCAATGCCAAGATCAGATTTTCTCCAGACGTTTTGGCTCAAGGCTTAGTGCATGCCCGACAGATGCTCTCTTTTAATTCACCTTTCAGTTCCTCCCCGATTTTTCTTTTCTTTCTTGTTGAGATTCAGCTGAGTTTTTAAGGAAAAAGGAAATCCGTCAGATCCGAGTATGGCACCCTGCCCTCCTTGAAGAAGCTATGGTCTTTTCAAAGCCAAAGGAAGCTAAAAGTTTTAAGGAGGATCCTGCAGACTTCCTGCAGGGCCAAACCTGCGCCCGCACCCCCTGATTTGCGAGCAGAGTGTAACTTTTCACCCTAAACTGTATCTAAACTGTCAACAGTTGGAATCAAACCTTGGTGTTGACTTGTATAGGGTTGTGTTGAAATAATTCAGCATTAAAACACTGTCCCATGTAAAGAAAGAAAGTGAATGTTATACATATCTTTTCTTTAGTACAACGTGTATCAATGTTGCAGTCTGATCAAATAATGAGTCAAGAAATAGAATTTAAAAAGGCAGTTGATGTAAATCAAATGTAGTATTCTCATACATACAGAAAGTTCACAAACTGTGCAAACCATGTACATACTATATAGTGAAATAATAAAGGGGAGGGGAGCATGCTAGTGTGATTTTCCAAAAAAGTCTTCTTGTAGCTCAATTAGTAGAGCAAATCTCATAGGTTCGATCCCAGGGAACAGACAAAATGTATAGCTTGTCTGCACTGTAAGTTGCTCAGATAAAAGTGTATAAATAGCCAACACTAAAGGGTTAAATCTCCATCCTGGAAGCCACACCCACAGGAGCAAGTGGCCCATCTGGACCCAATCCCAACCTGAGAACAGATAAAAATAGTGATGTGGTGACAGAGCGTGTCTAAGATGCATCAGTTGCACATCAAAGCCATTGAAAGATGGAAGATAGGAGGTTCAGATGGAGTGAGGATCAGGCATGGCCCACAAGCTCCACCCAGATGTATGCCAAGCCATCCTAAGGCCTGATTCAGCATGGGTCATCTTCTCTCGCCCGAAGATAAGATACACTCGGGCAGATTGGTTGTGTTAAAAAGAATGTGTTTCCAATTTGACTCACGCTGCCCTCTTCGTGTATCTTATCTGCTTTTCTTTTCTGTCTGTCTGAAGGCTTCATGCGTGTCACACCTGATTAATTCAGCCTCGGAGCAGCCGGCCAAACGGTGAGACCAATAAATCATCGTTTAGTCCGTCTGCAGGTAAATGAGCGGCACGGCCCCCAGCTAAAAATACGGCGATCCTCTTCGGCCCCTCTGCTCACAGATGCTTCATATTAATGTCTTTCTGAACAGAGACTACTTTAACTCGACTTTCCTCGCTTATTCACAGAGGTCAAACCCATTGTGTCTGGAGAAATAATATGCACACTTAAGTCACATTAAAGAGCACCTATTGCCCGATTCATGGTTTTTAAATTTCCTTTGGGGTGTAAGTGTGTATTAGTACATGTTAAAGATATGCAAAAGGTACAAACGCCAAAGTAAACGGTGACACAAGTTATCGTTTCCAACGTAAATCTCTTTTCTTCAGTGTTGGGGAAAGTTACTTTTAAAAGTAATGCATTACAATATTAAGTTACTCCCCAACAAAGTAACTATTTGTGTTACTTAGTTACTTTTCATGAAACGTAATACTTACGTTACTTTAAAGTTATTTTTGCGTTACTTTTTCTTACTTGGCTGATGCTTGATCCCTTTTAAGCCTTACAGGTGTTTTTTATGACTGAGAAGTTCTTCAGTCAGAAATTGCACATTTCCATCGCAGAAATAAAAACTCTGGCATGCCATCTCTGTTTCTGACTCAAACTGTTCCCACTCAGGCACGCATGCATAGAGTGCGTAATTCTACGTGACAACATTCAGTTTAATTTAGTACATTATTTTTTCAAATCAAATGAATTCAACTGAAAATTAACTTGCATAATTTTTTTTTTAAGTAACTCAAATATTAATGTATACATTTATAAAGTAATGCCTTGCTTTACTTGTTACTTCAGAAAAGTTGTATGATTACGTAATGCACGTTACTTGTAATGCGTTACCCTCAACACTGCTTTTCTTGCATTTCAGGAAGACAGTGAAATCTGGAGCTATTAATATGTACGATATGTGGAAAATAATGTGTTTTTAACATAAACCACACTTACACATTGTATTAAACCAAATACACAAAATAACGTTGTTTTTAGCAATGAAACAGGTGTTCTTTAAAATGTGAATCACTTGTTGTAAAAAACTAGAAAAGCTAATTCTGAGAAAAAGTTTATTCTGAGATCGTCATTATATCATCGTAATAATAATACTTTTCCAAAGTAACGAGTAAAGTAACATTAATATTTGAGTTACTTTTTTAAAAAAAAGTAATGCAAATTACTTTTCAGTTTAATTTATTTGATAAAAAAAAAATAATGACCTAAATTAAACTAAACTTAGTCATGTAAGATTTATGCACTCTATGAGTACGCGCCTAAGCGAGAACAGTTTGAGTAAGAAACACAAATGGCTAGCCAGAGCTTGCCATTTTTGCGATGGAATTATGCAATTTCTGAATGCAAAACTTCTCAGTCATAAAAAACACCTTTCCGCAATACCGCTATCATCCACTTTTGCCTTGTTTGCCTTTCTGCAACTTTTACAATCCGGAAGTAGCACCTCACGTGAAAGAGAAAGAACTCTGTGTATGTTTTAAAGATCGCTCTGCATCTGATCCCTATCAAAAGTCCTTCACAAATATTGAATTATCTCAGCTTTTTATAAATAAATAAATAAATATATATATATATTTAAAGAAGAACATTTTCTGGAAGGCATTAAACTTTTGTGAAAATCATTTAAAATGCTGGCGCTGGCTGGAAACTTTAAAAAATCCTGGCGGGGGAAAGAGTTAAAGTAACATAAGTACTTCTCATGAAAGGTAACTAAGAAACACATTTAGTTACTTTTTTAGGGAGCAACTTAACATTGTAATGCATTATTTTTAAAAGTAACTTTCCCCAACACTGATCATCATTTCTGTATTTAACAGCTGTGCAATAACATAGTTACATTTGAGAGACAACGTAACTTCATTTAATTCAAGAGTCTTTCTGTCCTCTTGATATTAAACTCATCATATATTGGACACAATTTCTGCTGTCTTTTGATGTTTTAGATACTTTGAGAAGTATAACTGTGACACTGCTGTGAACTATAAAAGCAAAATCTACATATAACATTAGACACAGCGTGAGACTTGGGCTCATGAAACATAGTCACAGTATATTCATCGCGTGTTTACTTCTATGTTTGTCTGGTTGATAAATAGGGCATGAGTCAAGAAGACCACAAGACTGTCCTCGGCCTTGTTTGTTTTATCTCTTATGTTTTTTTTTATTAACCATAATGTCAAATCAGAGAAACATGCGGGTACTTATTCGCACCAATCTTCGGTTCATATCAAATGCTGATATCATCATTTTGCTCAAGTACAAAAACATAAAAACAAACCAACACCTCATGCTAAATGCAATGTATATTTTTGCATAAGCATTGTTTACATTTGCACTAATACATTTGAATAGCTATATATTAAAAGTAACCAGAGCATTGGAGGTATAGTTGTATTAGCAAGTGTGTTCTCTGGGAGTCAAACTCATGACCTTTATTTAGACCCATGAACATTTTGACTCCATTGTCGTGAGACGGCTTTCTGAGAGCGTCTGCACTCCAGATAAAGTGGTTTCCTGTCGATGCTCCACTTTGCTGGTGGAGATTGTGAAAGTGCAGTGATAGCTGAAGGGAAGGTGTCGACACAGAGCCAGTTCAGGGGGTCGGTTACCCAGGTCAGGCCAAAGAAGAGAGCATTCAACGGGCCTCTGGTTGCAGTCTTTCTCTCTCTCTCTCTCTCTCTCTCTCTCTCTCAGTGTCTTTCTCACTTATCCTGTGCATTGCCGCCCACTGATCTTGCACTCGCTCACCGTGGGGGATGAAAAGGTGTTCTGTCACAGTAAGGCTGCGGTTTGTTCTGCAGTTTGTTTAGTTTCACCACCCCTCTATCTCTCTCCTTTATTTTCCAAGTTCGTTTTTCTAGAAAGAAATGAAATATGTGATTCCATAAAATAAAAGTTGTAGCATAAACATTTTAAAGCATTTGCTTTTTGCATGCATCGTTTAGTGCTAAAACCTGCGTCTTATTCACTCACCGCCTACAATTGAGTAATTGCTCTGAAATTGCACCGCAACGCGAGCATGTGAATTTAGTGATCTCATTCTTTTTCGTAAAAACACGCCTCCTTTTTTGTCGCTTTGGGTTATTGATAGTTCCACTATTTCCAAAGAATGTCAGATAGTCTGCTGCCTACTGTGACTAATGTGTAGAGTTACTTTTTAATGACTCAACTAATGTTAAAGAGCACCTGCACTGAAATCTGTTGATCTACAATCAATTTATTTAAAGGCAGAGTAGGCAGGATTAAGTCTAAAAAAAAAGTCTAAAACACTTTTTTCCAAATTTGTTCAAACTGTCTTTATATACCAATACATAAGTAAAATGTAAGTAAAGCCACGCCTCCAAAACACATGAACGCGCGACCAGTGTTGTTTTCGTCAACGATGACGACAACGAAATGATTTCGTTGACGCACCTATTTTTTATGACGCTAATGCGACGATGACTAGCTAAAATGTTTCTAAGGTGACAAAAACATGACGAGACGCTGTCGAGTTTTCGTTGACGAGACGGAACGAAAATGATTATTTGTCTGACGTTTACAATGCATGTCATTTCTGCCTATTTTGCGTGAAATCTGTCTGTTTTAGCTAAAAACTAAAAGTATCAGCAATGCTGCCGCTTCCTATCCTTGTTTTAGGTCAACACAGTCTCACTCACGCCCACCACCCGGCTGCCGCCATGCCGCGCACGCGCACCAGATTTCAAACAACAACAACACACCTCCCTTACGAAAATTAACCATGGTTTTACTACAGTTAAGACCAAAAAAACATGGTTACGGTAGTAAAACCATGGTTACCACAAAATAACCATGGTTTTGACAACCATGCTTTTCAAAAACCATAGTTAAACCATGGTTAGTGTAGTAAAACCATGGTTTTGCTCATAGTAATCAATTGACCAAAAAACATGGTTACTACACTTTTACCACAGTAAAACCAGGGTTAATTTTTGTAAGGGCTGTGGCGAGTTCAAATGACCGTAGCGGTGACGCCAATAAACGGAAACGACGAGATGATTTATGGACATACTTTCAGTATAATCCATCAGACAGAAAAACGGAATGCATATTGGAAGACGACAGCAAATGTGGCCACAAACTAGGTGGGAAGAATACCACCAACCTCAAGCGGCACCTGAAGGCTCATCACGCTAATATTTTTTAAAGGTAACTAACAAGTCACGCTGTTAACATATCATATATATTCAATTTTACTCAACATTCGGCTTGTGATACATTTTATGGTAAGCTTAAAGTTTTACATGTATCTACTTTTCAAACCTAAACCCATTTCCAATACTTTTTGTGGTGTATTTAAATAAGGCAAGGCACGCGTTTCTCAACTTTATAAGCGAGGTCTCAGCGTAACACACAACCTCAACATGAGGGTATATTAGGCTCAACTTCTTCATAACTTTTCGTTATGACATGCGCAGAAGGCACACCAACTAAAACAATGACAAGCCCTCAGGGAAAACCTTAATGCACGTTTTAATTGTATTAAATACATCTCACATTTTAACCTAAATTCATTGGTTAAAAAATACTTTTTTTAACTAAAATTGACTTAAACTTGACTAAAACCTTTTTGTGTTTTCGTCGACTAAAACTTGACTAAAACCTTTTTGTTTTCGTCGACTAAAACTTGACTAAAACTATCAATTTTATAAGTGACTAAAATGTGACTAAAACTAAAAGCATTTTCGTCCAAAAGACTAAGACTAAAACTAAAACAGCTGCCAAAAACAACACTGCGTGTGACACTGACCGGCTCTGCTGGGAGAAGCATTTACATGAGACGAGTGGAGAGGAAGGAGCACAGTGCATGTAGTAACATCATGTCAGAATCACATGTAATAATACACCTAACTTTATCACTATGAATATAAACAAATAGGATGGCTTTTAGTACTCACTATTAAGCTAGCATATCGATACTGGTAAAGTGTAAAATATATTTTGTTTGATTCGGTAACAAACGGCTAGTTATATTTATAAGACAAAGCTAAAAACATGTTGCATTGATACAAGTTTTTTTATTACCATCAGTTACACTGTGATGAAGGTGAATTTCGTGGAAGATTCATAACATATAAGGTGTTTTGCATGTAAGAGTTTCTGTGATGAAAGCACTCTGATGAGCACTACACTCCAGAGACAATACCGCTACCGCATCGTCGACTCGAGGAAAAGCCACGCGATATACTCTTGTTTGATTTCTTAGTTTTTAATTTTTTGCCTAGTTTGCCTTCGCTGACTGCATATGCAGGTAATGTGAGTTCTGAATGCTCTTTCTCTGCCATACTTTTGCTCTTCCTAGAGTGCCTCGTGCATGTTCAAATCAATCGGGTGTGCGCATGTGTGGGCAGATCCTGTAGCAACAGGGGTGGTGTCATGGTCGCGCAAGCCAATCAATTGTTTCGTCCCGAATAGAAATAATTAGCTGTGTTTAAAACAGTGGTGAGAGGTCTACAGACACTCGAGTTTTATACTCTCTTTTTCAGAGTACTTACATTTTAATTATGTTAGGTATATAAAGACAGTTTAAACAAATTTGTAAAAAAGTTTTTTAGATAATTCCTGCCTCTCCTGCCTTTAAGCTACATTTAAAAAAATAGAAAAATAGAAAAACAAAACAAAAAAAGTTTTGGTTAAATGTAGCTTATATAAATAGATTGCAACCACTATATATTTGTTACGTATTTGTTATTGTCTATGAATTTAGAATCGGGGACAAAACCCGAACACCAAAAAACGGGACTGTCCCTGGAAAACAGGGACATCTGATCACCTTAGTGTAAGTAGTGTATGTACCTTTTGCATATCGTTAACATGTACTAACACACAAAGTAAACGATGACGCGAGTTATCATCTCCAACGTAAATCTCTTTTCTTGGACTACAGCAAACACACGGATTGTAGGCAACAGTTTACTTCCTGGTCTTGTTGACATGGACAAGACCGACATTATCATAAATCCTCTCGCTTTGGACTCCTTAGCCTGTAAGTTAACTCCTGTCAGCATTGCATTGTGAGCGAATCTTTCAAACATGGTAAGGAGCGTCACATTTCCAGCTGACGTCAGAGGTATTCAGGCCAATCACAACGTACAGATTAGCTGGCCAATCAGGGACACAGCGCTTTTCAAATCGATGAGTTTTGTACAAAATCATTACGTTTCAGGAAGGGATATCTGGAGCTATTACAATGTACGTTATGTGGAAAGTAATGTGTTTTTTTAACCATAAACCACGCAAACAGATTGTATTATACCAAATACACAAAAAAACTTGTTTTTTTAGCAATGAAATAGGTGTTCTTTAAAACCAAACTATACCTTAGGTGTTAAAAATAACAATCTTGTATAATTTAGCATGTTTTAAGATTCTTGTACAGTTCATTTTAGTCAATACAGTTAAAATGACTTTAAATGCATTTGAACAGCTTTGCACAAATAGGGTGAAAATAAACCTTCATATAACTTTGAGCATAGACTAGTTTTATTCTGCCAGCATCTTTTCTATTAAAACAAGTGAGATCGGCTCCAAAACTCATCAGCTGTACAATAAACTAATGCCTCCCTGCAGGTTTGGGTTAAACACTAATGATGTTCTCTAAAGTCATCTAAACTGGTGTGGTGATCTTTTCTTCATCCACACATCTGGTCAGTGCATAACCTATTCTGAATGTGAGAACGCCAGGCTGCTGCTGTTCCCAGCGTCTCAGCCCTGGAGAACAGCGTGGACACTCCTAATGTGGGAATAGGCCAGAGGATCCTAACAGAGCCCTACACCCGCATGACCCGACTGGGTGAAAAGATAAAACCTCCTTTCGCTTTGTGCCTGTGTTTGCAGATGACAATAACTTTAAAAGGATGCCAAATAGGAATAAAAGAGTGTTTAGTTAAAGTTTTTTTTGCCAACTTTCATCTCTGTTTTTTTTAAATTAAGTAATGATCTTGCTTTTCAACTGGGCAAAAAAAAACCAAAGCATTTTTATAAAGTGCGTATAAATAGCATGCAGTATGATAAGTCGTGCAACACATGTGCCAAACTCCAATTTTGCATGCATATGATATGCCAGTACTTCCCGTTCTCTTACAGTAATATGCTGCATCATTTTGTGTCATTTTATAGTTTCACCATGTTTTGTCTATTTTTAAACTATTGTCCTTGGGGCAGATTTGTGGTTTGTATGTCATTGTATGTAACAAAAAGTTGTTCTAACCTTGAACCCATGCGACAATGGTAAAAAAAAACAGAAAAAAGAGAAACCAATACATAAAACAACACAAAAATATGCGCCTTTGTTAAGTGAATGGGAAAGACTTGCGTATCATATGCACGCAAAATTGGAATTTGGAGTATGTATTGCACGACTTTTCACGCTGTGTGCTATTTATACGCAAATCATGAGAATGACAAAAACGTTTATTTATAATTATCATATAACACACACCAAAAGTGTTCTTGTCTTTGGCGGGGTATGATAATACAATCTTCAGTCTGTGTTCAAAAGATAAAATGTGCAGCAGCCTGTTTAGTCTCTGACTGCAGAAATCAAACAGAAAGCAATAATCTCACAGCCTGGCACTGAGCAGGGCCTAACCATGATAGTGTTTCACAGTCATAAGACACAGAGACGATAGGAGAGACATTTCAGTCTAGACATTATTGGAGTCCAGAGGTTGGTGTTGGACGCTAACTTCTTTGGCAAAAGATTAAAAGGACATTCCACTTTTTTTGAAAATATGCTCATTTTCCATCTCCCCTAGGGTTAAACATTTGATTCTTGCCGTTTTGGAGTCCATTCAGCTGATCTCCGGGTCTGGCGCTGCCACTTTTAGCATAGCTTAGCACAATACATTGAATCTGATTAGACCATTAGCATCGCGCTAAAAAATAACCAAAGAGTTTCGATATTTTTTGGATATATTACGCAACAGACAAAAATAGTCCCCTGCTATAGAAAGTAACCAAGGGGACTATTTTCGGGCGCTGCGTAATATCATTGACCCTCTTGCAGCCATGTTACAGCAGCAAAGTCCTTGATTATTACGCCTAAATGAAAGTATAGTTCACAGCCATATCTGCCTAGAAAAGAGTCAAGTTTTAAATAGGAAAAATATCAAAACTCTTTGGTTATTTTTAGCGCGATGCTAATGGTCTAATCAGATTCAATGGATTGTGCTAGCTATGCTAAAAGTGGCAGCACCAGATCCGGAGATCAGCCGAATAGATTCCAAAATGGTAAGAATTAAATGTTTAACTCTTGGGGAGCTGGAAAATGAGCATATTTTCCAAAAAAGGGGGAATGTCCTTTTAAATGAGATTCAGACACACATATGTGCGCATTATGTGTTCAAATAAAAACAAGTGACAACACAAGTTGTGTTAAAAGTTCCAGTAACAACACAGAGATGTGTCTATTTTGTCTATAGATGAGTCTACTGATTGTGTTGTTTTTAACACATCCAAATAAAATATGTGACCCTGTCTATAAAATCCAGGCTAAAGTCTCCTAATCTAATTTTGATATTAGGAGCATCAAAGTTTGATTTAATTTTATAAAGAAATCAAGGCTATATATTTTTACTGAAGGTTTTTGCATGTGCATTGTATGTACAAAATGTCACAAAAGTACAAATGTAAATCACAAACAATGACTTTGACTGGTTTTCACAGACTGGTCACATATGTTAATGTCTAAAATCACTATTTAATGCATTACCTTTGGATTTTAATTAATTTAATCCATCGGTCCTCAAAGTTGTTTGGGTGTAGGGTGCATCCAGAGCTATCTCACGAGAATTCGTACATATTTTACGAGTTGGCTAATTCAAATTAATTCATATGACCACATTCGTAAGTTTTTTTACGATTTGCCTTGGGGTCGCCGCAGGACGGCACAAATGTTGTACTATTGGTCCGAAATCAACGTTGTCTCCCCGTCCAAAATTAGTGGCGGCTGGATGGCACAAATGCACAACATGTCCTAAAATGCATTTATAAACGCTTGTATACATTTGTATATGTCTATATTTGTCTAAGGTTGCGTGTATTCAAAATTTTATGTACGAGTTTTCTGTATTAACGTCCAGAAGAGGAAATTTTTAGACGTGCACGGACCGTGCAGAAAAGACGTGCGATTCACGGTCAGATGACGTCAAAGACGTCGGTTGGATTTTCATTTTGGAACTATTTTTCAACTACGACGGGACGTGACGTACTGTATTTTCAACGGTAATCGGACGTCCAAATGTTTGCTGGGCTGTGACATTGGGGTAGGGGTTTGGTTTGTTGTTGTTTTTCATGAAAATCGTACGTTTTCCGAAAATCGCATCCCTTCACGCCCCCCACCAAAAAATAAATAAATTAAAAATTAATCTCATACTTTTAATTAAACAAAACATATTAAATTGCGCTGTTTGTTGGTAGCTATATTTTTCTGAGGTTTTATTACAA